>NC_048566.1:7705000-8305000 GCF_013265735.2 Oncorhynchus mykiss | reverse complement strand
CACCTATGACCGCCAAAGCAGTTCATACTATTATCATCTATGACTGCCAAGCAGTTCAAACTATTATCATCTATGACCGCCAAGCAGTTCATGCTGTTATCACCTATGACCGCCAAAGCAGTTCATATTATTATCACCTATGACCGCCAAAGCAGTTCATGCTGTTATCATTTATGACCGCCAAGCAGTTCATGCTATTATCATCTATGACCGCCAAGCAGTTCATACTATTATCATCTATGACCGCCAAGCAGTTCATACTATTATGTGTGTGCGTGGGTGCGTGTGTGTGTGGCCGTACCTGTTTTCCTCAGTGGGAAGTCGTCCTGTCCGTCCTGAGGGGAGGGGAGTGTGTAATGGCAGACAGGAGACATGCCTCCCAGGGGAGAAGAACTCTGGTCCAGAGACGTGTGGTGGGAGGACCTGGACACAGAACACACAGCGCCAACACGTCACAAATCTTGGTTTATTTCTTCTTGCCAGGTGCAAATAGTGATATATATGAATATATATACATCATTTTGAATGATAAATAGTAACTAGAAAAGTTCATTTTCCTGAAGAAAAATGGTGTGCTTGCTTTAGATTTTTCTAGTAGTGGAAGAAGTTACTAGACAGAATCACAACAGTGGGTAGTAGAAGACGTTACTAGACAGAATCACAACAGTGGGTAGAAGAAGAAGTTACTAGACAGAATCACAACAGTGGGTAGTGGAAGAAGTTACTAGACAGAATCACAACAGTGTGTAGTAGAAGACGTTACTAGACAGAATCACAACAGTGGGTAGTAGAAGACGTTACTAGACAGAATCACAACAGTGTGTAGTAGAAGACGTTACTAGACAGAATCACAACAGTGTGTAGTAGAAGACGTTACTAGACAGAATCACAACAGTGGGTAGAAGAAGAAGTTACTAGACAGAATCACAACAGTGGGTAGTGGAAGAAGTTACTAGAAAGAATCACAACAGTGGGTAGTAGAAGACGTTACTAGACAGAATCACAACAATGGGTAGTGGAAGAAGTTACTAGACAGAATCACAACAATGGGTAGAAGAAGAAGTTACTAGACAGAATCACAGTGGGTAGTAGAAGACGTTACTAGAAAGAATCACAACAGTGGGTAGTAGAAGACGTTACTAGACAGAATCACAACAGTGGGTAGTGGAAGAAGTTACTAGACAGAATCACAGTGGGTAGTAGAAGACGTTACTAGACAGAATCACAACAGTGGGTAGTGGAAGAAGTTACTAGACATAATCACAACAGTGGGTAGTGGAAGACGTTACTAGACAGAATCACAACAATGGGTAGTGGAAGAAGTTACTAGACAGAATCACAGTGGGTAGTAGAAGACGTTACTAGACAGAATCACAACAGTGGGTAGTGGAAGAAGTTACTAGACATAATCACAACAGTGGGTAGTGGAAGAAGTTACTAGACAGAATCACAACAATGGGTAGAAGAAGAAGTTACTAGACATAATCACAGTGGGTAGTGGAAGAAGTTACTAGACAGAATCACAACAGTGGGTAGTGGAAGAAGTTACTAGACAGAATCACAGTGGGTAGTAGAAGACGTTACTAGACAGAATCACAACAGTGGGTAGTGGAAGAAGTTACTAGACAGAATCACAACAGTGGGTAGTGGAAGACGTTACTAGACAGAATCACAACAGTGGGTAGTGGAAGAAGTTACTAGACAGAATCACAGTGGGTAGTGGAAGAAGTTACTAGACAGAATCACAACAGTGGGTAGTGGAAGAAGTTACTAGACTGAATCACAACAGTGGGTAGTGGAAGAAGTTACTAGACAGAATCACAACAGTGGGTAGTAGAAGACGTTACTAGACAGAATCACAACAGTGGGTAGTAGAAGACGTTACTAGACAGAATCACAACAGTGGGTAGTGGAAGAAGTTACTAGACAGAATCACAACAGTGTGTAGTGGAAGAAGTTACTAGACAGAATCACAACAGTGGGTAGTGGAAGAAGTTACTAGACAGAATCACAACAATGGGTAGTGGAAGACGTTACTAGACTGAATCACAACAGTGGGTAGTGGAAGAAGTTACTAGACAGAATCACAACAGTGGGTAGTGGAAGAAGTTACTAGACAGAATCACAACAGTGGGTAGAAGAAGAAGTTACTAGACAGAATCACAACAGTGGGTAGAAGAAGAAGTTACTAGACAGAATCACAACAGTGGGTAGTGGAAGACGTTACTAGACATAATCACAGTGGGTAGTGGAAGAAGTTACTAGACAGAATCACAACAGTGGGTAGTGGAAGAAGTTACTAGACAGAATCACAACAGTGTGTAGTAGAAGACGTTACTAGACAGAATCACAACAGTGTGTAGTAGAAGACGTTACTAGAAAGAATCACAACAGTGGGTAGTAGAAGACGTTACTAGACAGAATCACAACAGTGGGTAGTGGAAGAAGTTACTAGACAGAATCACAACAATGGGTAGTGGAAGAAGTTACTAGACAGAATCACAACAATGGGTAGTGGAAGAAGTTACTAGACAGAATCACAACAGTGGGTAGTGGAAGAAGTTACTAGACAGAATCACAACAGTGGGTAGTAGAAGAAGTTACTAGACTGAATCACAACAGTGGGTAGTGGAAGAAGTTACTAGACAGAATCACAACAGTGGGTAGTAGAAGACGTTACTAGACTGAATCACAACAGTGGGTAGTGGAAGAAGTTACTAGACAGAATCACAACAGTGGGTAGTAGAAGACGTTACTAGACAGAATCACAACAGTGGGTAGTAGAAGACGTTACTAGACAGAATCACAACAGTGGGTAGTGGAAGAAGTTACTAGACTGAATCACAACAGTGGGTAGTAGAAGACGTTACTAGACAGAATCACAACAGTGGGTAGTGGAAGAAGTTACTAGACAGAATCACAACAGTGGGTAGTGGAAGAAGTTACTAGACTGAATCACAACAGTGGGTAGTGGAAGAAGTTACTAGACAGAATCACAACAGTGTGTAGTGGAAGACGTTACTAGACAGAATCACAACAGTGGGTAGAAGAAGACGTTACTAGACAGAATCACAACAGTGGGTAGTAGAAGACGTTACTAGACAGAATCACAACAGTGGGTAGTGGAAGACGTTACTAGACAGAATCACAACAGTGTGTAGTAGAAGACGTTACTAGACAGAATCACAACAGTGGGTAGTGGAAGAAGTTACTAGACAGAATCACAGTGGGTAGTGGAAGAAGTTACTAGACAGAATCACAACAGTGGGTAGTGGAAGACGTTACTAGACAGAATCACAACAGTGGGTAGTGGAAGAAGATACTAGACAGAATCACAACAGTGGGTAGTAGAAGACGTTACTAGACAGAATCACAACAGTGGGTAGTGGAAGACGTTACTAGACAGAATCACAACAATGGGTAGTGGAAGACGTTACTAGACAGAATCACAACAATGGGTAGTAGAAGAAGTTACTAGACTGAATCACAACAGTGGGTAGTAGAAGACGTTACTAGACAGAATCACAACAGTGGGTAGTGGAAGAAGTTACTAGACAGAATCACAACAGTGGGTAGTGGAAGAAGTTACTAGACAGAATCACAACAGTGTGTAGTGGAAGAGGTTACTAGAAAGAATCACAACAGTGTGTAGTAGAAGACGTTACTAGAAAGAATCACAACAGTGGGTAGTAGAAGACGTTACTAGACAGAATCACAACTGTGGGTAGTGGAAGAAGTTACTAGACAGAATCACAACAGTGTGTAGTAGAAGACGTTACTAGAAAGAATCACAACAGTGGGTAGTAGAAGACGTTACTAGACAGAATCACAACAGTGGGTAGTGGAAGAAGTTACTAGACAGAATCACAGTGGGTAGTGGAAGAAGTTACTAGACAGAATCACAACAGTGTGTAGTAGAAGACGTTACTAGACAGAATCACAACAGTGGGTAGTGGAAGAAGTTACTGGACAGAATCACAACAATGGGTAGAAGAAGACGTTACTAGAAAGAATCACAACAGTGGGTAGTGGAAGAAGTTACTAGACAGAATCACAGTGGGTAGTGGAAGAAGTTACTAGACAGAATCACAACAGTGGGTAGTGGAAGACGTTACTAGACAGAATCACAACAGTGGGTAGTGGAAGAAGATACTAGACAGAATCACAACAGTGGGTAGTAGAAGACGTTACTAGACAGAATCACAACAGTGGGTAGTGGAAGACGTTACTAGACAGAATCACAACAATGGGTAGTGGAAGACGTTACTAGACAGAATCACAACAATGGGTAGTAGAAGAAGTTACTAGACTGAATCACAACAGTGGGTAGTAGAAGACGTTACTAGACAGAATCACAACAGTGGGTAGTGGAAGAAGTTACTAGACAGAATCACAACAGTGGGTAGTGGAAGAAGTTACTAGACAGAATCACAACAGTGTGTAGTGGAAGAGGTTACTAGACAGAATCACAACAGTGGGTAGTAGAAGACGTTACTAGACAGAATCACAACAGTGTGTAGTAGAAGACGTTACTAGACAGAATCACAACAGTGGGTAGTGGAAGAAGTTACTAGACAGAATCACAGTGGGTAGTGGAAGAAGTTACTAGACAGAATCACAACAGTGGGTAGTGGAAGAAGTTACTAGACATAATCACAGTGGGTAGAAGAAGAAGTTACTAGACAGAATCACAACAGTGGGTAGTGGAAGAAGTTACTAGACAGAATCACAACAGTGTGTAGTAGAAGACGTTACTAGAAAGAATCACAACAATGGGTAGTGGAAGAAGTTACAAGACAGAATCACAACAGTGTGTACTTACGTGTACCAGAGCTTGGGGTGGTGGATGACCATGTGTGTGGCTCCGGCAGTAGACAGGTCCTTGTTTGATTTACTCAACAGAAACTCTTGGAGTTTCTGCTTCACCTCATTACTGGCCACAGCACCTGTGAGACCAGCAGCCAGAGAGAGACAGGGATTGGGGTCACCCTGGGGCTCAGGGGGTACAGACTCAGAGAGAGAGACCGGGATTGGGGTCACCCTGGGGCTCAGGGGGTACAGACTCAGAGAGAGACAGGGATTGGGGTCACCCTGGGGCTCAGGGGGTACAGACTTAGAGATATTGTGTCCCCTATGGCACACTATTCACTTTGTAGTGCACTACTTAGGTCAAATGAAAAATATTTTTTTAAAAATAGCACACTATATAGGGTATAGGGTGCCATTGGGGACGCAGAGACAGTTTACCAAAAGGTATATCTATACAGCACTGTATTCCTACAGTAGATTTCATCACATCCACACATATTGTTGCATTGAAATGTTAGAGACTGGGTTTAGCTATTCTATAGTATGTTTTCATCACATCCACACATTGTATTGCTCTGAAATATTTCACATTGTATAGTTTTTGACTATATCCATAACTAGCACACCAAATATCATGTATTTTATTTCTCATATAATTGATATTTCTGAGTGGATCCACATGTAATGTAGGAACATCTCCCTCTAGTGGGGGAAGAACATGCAACAATAAAGCCCAAGCCACAGCCTTGGCTAGTGTTTCATTAGTCATCACTAGTCACTACAGCCTTGGCTAGTGTTTCATTAGTCATCACTAGTCACTACAGCCTTGGCTAGTGTTTCATTAGTCATCACTAGTCACTACAGCCTTGGCTAGTGTTTCATTAGTCATCACTAGTCACTACAGCCTTGGCTAGTGTTTCATTAGTCATCACTAGTCACCACAGCCTTGGCTAGTGTTTCATTAGTCATCACTAGTCACTACAGCCTTGGCTAGTGTTTCATTAGTCATCACTAGTCACTACAGCCTTGGCTAGTGTTTCATTAGTCATCACTAGTCACTACAGCCTTGGCTAGTGTTTCATTAGTCATCACTAGTCACTACAGCCTTGGCTAGTGTTTCATTAGTCATCACTAGTCACGACAGCCTTGGCTAGTGTTTCATTAGTCATCACTAGTCACTACAGCCTTGGCTAGTGTTTCATTAGTCATCACTAGTCACCACAGCCTTGGCTAGTGTTTCATTAGTCATCACTAGTCACTACAGCCTTGGCTAGTGTTTCATTAGTCATCACTAGTCACTACAGCCTTGGCTAGTGTTTCATTAGTCATCACTAGTCACAACAGCCTTGGCTAGTGTTGCATTAGTCATCACTAGTCACTACAGCCTTGGCTAGTGTTTCATCAGTCATCACTAGTCACAACAGCCTTGGCTAGTGTTTCATTAGTCATCACTAGTCACAACAGCCTTGGCTAGTGTTTCATCAGTCATCACTAGTCACTACAGCCTTGGCTAGTGTTTCATTAGTCATCACTAGTCACTACAGCCTTGGTTAGTGTTTCATTAGTCATCACTAGTCACTACATCCTTGGCTAGTGTTTCATCAGTCATCACTAGTCACAACAGCCTTGGCTAGTGTTTCATTAGTCATCACTAGTCACTACAGCCTTGGCTAGTGTTTCATTAGTCATCACTAGTCACTACAGCCTTGGCTAGTATTTCATTAGTCATCACTACTCACTACAGCCTTGGCTAGTGTTTCATTAGTCATCACTAGTCACTACATCCTTGGCTAGTGTTTCATTAGTCACTACAGCCTTGGCTAGTGTTTCATTAGTCATCACTAGTCACTACAGCCTAGGCTAGTGTTTCATTAGTCATCACTAGTCACTACAGCCTTGGTTAGTGTTTCATTAGTCACTACAGCCTTGGCTAGTGTTTCACTAGTCATCACTAGTCACTACAGCCTTTGGCTAGTGTTTCATTAGTCATCACTAGTCACTACAGCCTTGGCTAGTGTTTCATTAGTCATCACTAGTCACTACAGCCTTGGTTAGTGTTTCATTAGTCATCACTAGTCAATACAGCCTTGGTTAGTGTTTCATTAGTCACTACAGCCTTGGCTAGTGTTTTATTAGTCATCACTAGTCACTACAGCCTTGGCTAGTGTTTCATTAGTCATCACTAGTCACTACAGCCTTGGCTAGTGTTTCATTAGTCATCACTAGTCACTACAGCCTTGGCTAGTGTTTCATTAGTCATCACTAGTCACTACAGCCTTGGCTAGTGTTTCATTAGTCATCACTAGTCACTACAGCCTTGGCTAGTGTTTCATTAGTCATCACTAGTCACTACAGCCTTGGCTAGTGTTTCATTAGTCATCACTAGTCACTACAGCCTTGGCTAGTGTTTCATTAGTCATCACTAGTCACTACAGCCTTGGCTAGTGTTTCATTAGTCATCACTAGTCACCACAGCCTTGGCTAGTGTTTCATTAGTCATCACTAGTCACTACAGCCTTGGCTAGTGTTTCATTAGTCATCACTAGTCACTACAGCCTTGGCTAGTGTTTCATTAGTCATCACTAGTCACTACAGCCTTGGCTAGTGTTTCATTAGTCATCACTAGTCACTACAGCCTTGGCTAGTGTTTCATTAGTCATCACTAGTCACGACAGCCTTGGCTAGTGTTTCATTAGTCATCACTAGTCACTACAGCCTTGGCTAGTGTTTCATTAGTCATCACTAGTCACCACAGCCTTGGCTAGTGTTTCATTAGTCATCACTAGTCACTATAGCCTTGGCTAGTGTTTCATTAGTCATCACTAGTCACTACAGCCTTGGCTAGTGTTTCATTAGTCATCACTAGTCACAACAGCCTTGGCTAGTGTTGCATTAGTCATCACTAGTCACTACAGCCTTGGCTAGTGTTTCATCAGTCATCACTAGTCACAACAGCCTTGGCTAGTGTTTCATTAGTCATCACTAGTCACAACAGCCTTGGCTAGTGTTTCATCAGTCATCACTAGTCACTACAGCCTTGGCTAGTGTTTCATTAGTCATCACTAGTCACTACAGCCTTGGTTAGTGTTTCATTAGTCATCACTAGTCACTACATCCTTGGCTAGTGTTTCATCAGTCATCACTAGTCACAACAGCCTTGGCTAGTGTTTCATTAGTCATCACTAGTCACTACAGCCTTGGCTAGTGTTTCATTAGTCATCACTAGTCACTACAGCCTTGGCTAGTGTTTCATTAGTCATCACTAGTCACAACAGCCTTGGCTAGTGTTGCATTAGTCATCACTAGTCACTACAGCCTTGGCTAGTGTTTCATCAGTCATCACTAGTCACAACAGCCTTGGCTAGTGTTTCATTAGTCATCACTAGTCACAACAGCCTTGGCTAGTGTTTCATCAGTCATCACTAGTCACTACAGCCTTGGCTAGTGTTTCATTAGTCATCACTAGTCACTACAGCCTTGGTTAGTGTTTCATTAGTCATCACTAGTCACTACATCCTTGGCTAGTGTTTCATCAGTCATCACTAGTCACAACAGCCTTGGCTAGTGTTTCATTAGTCATCACTAGTCACTACAGCCTTGGCTAGTGTTTCATTAGTCATCACTAGTCACTACAGCCTTGGCTAGTATTTCATTAGTCATCACTACTCACTACAGCCTTGGCTAGTGTTTCATTAGTCATCACTAGTCACTACATCCTTGGCTAGTGTTTCATTAGTCACTACAGCCTTGGCTAGTGTTTCATTAGTCATCACTAGTCACTACAGCCTAGGCTAGTGTTTCATTAGTCATCACTAGTCACTACAGCCTTGGTTAGTGTTTCATTAGTCACTACAGCCTTGGCTAGTGTTTCACTAGTCATCACTAGTCACTACAGCCTTTGGCTAGTGTTTCATTAGTCATCACTAGTCACTACAGCCTTGGCTAGTGTTTCATTAGTCATCACTAGTCACTACAGCCTTGGTTAGTGTTTCATTAGTCATCACTAGTCAATACAGCCTTGGTTAGTGTTTCATTAGTCACTACAGCCTTGGCTAGTGTTTTATTAGTCATCACTAGTCACTACAGCCTTGGCTAGTGTTTCATTAGTCATCACTAGTCACTACAGCCTTGGCTAGTGTTTCATTAGTCATCACTAGTCACTACAGCCTTGGCTAGTGTTTCATTAGTCATCACTAGTCACTACAGCCTTGGCTAGTGTTTCATTAGTCATCACTAGTCACTACAGCCTTGGCTAGTGTTTCATTAGTCATCACTAGTCACTACAGCCTTGGCTAGTGTTTCATTAGTCATCACTAGTCACTACAGCCTTGGCTAGTGTTTCATTAGTCATCACTAGTCACTACAGCCTTGGCTAGTGTTTCATTAGTCATCACTAGTCACTACAGCCTTGGCTAGTGTTTCATTAGTCATCACTAGTCACCACAGCCTTGGCTAGTGTTTCATTAGTCATCACTAGTCACTACAGCCTTGGCTAGTGTTTCATTAGTCATCACTAGTCACTACAGCCTTGGCTAGTGTTTCATTAGTCATCACTAGTCACTACAGCCTTGGCTAGTGTTTCATTAGTCATCACTAGTCACTACAGCCTTGGCTAGTGTTTCATTAGTCATCACTAGTCACGACAGCCTTGGCTAGTGTTTCATTAGTCATCACTAGTCACTACAGCCTTGGCTAGTGTTTCATTAGTCATCACTAGTCACCACAGCCTTGGCTAGTGTTTCATTAGTCATCACTAGTCACTATAGCCTTGGCTAGTGTTTCATTAGTCATCACTAGTCACTACAGCCTTGGCTAGTGTTTCATTAGTCATCACTAGTCACAACAGCCTTGGCTAGTGTTGCATTAGTCATCACTAGTCACTACAGCCTTGGCTAGTGTTTCATCAGTCATCACTAGTCACAACAGCCTTGGCTAGTGTTTCATTAGTCATCACTAGTCACAACAGCCTTGGCTAGTGTTTCATCAGTCATCACTAGTCACTACAGCCTTGGCTAGTGTTTCATTAGTCATCACTAGTCACTACAGCCTTGGTTAGTGTTTCATTAGTCATCACTAGTCACTACATCCTTGGCTAGTGTTTCATCAGTCATCACTAGTCACAACAGCCTTGGCTAGTGTTTCATTAGTCATCACTAGTCACTACAGCCTTGGCTAGTGTTTCATTAGTCATCACTAGTCACTACAGCCTTGGCTAGTGTTTCATTAGTCATCACTAGTCACAACAGCCTTGGCTAGTGTTGCATTAGTCATCACTAGTCACTACAGCCTTGGCTAGTGTTTCATCAGTCATCACTAGTCACAACAGCCTTGGCTAGTGTTTCATTAGTCATCACTAGTCACAACAGCCTTGGCTAGTGTTTCATCAGTCATCACTAGTCACTACAGCCTTGGCTAGTGTTTCATTAGTCATCACTAGTCACTACAGCCTTGGTTAGTGTTTCATTAGTCATCACTAGTCACTACATCCTTGGCTAGTGTTTCATCAGTCATCACTAGTCACAACAGCCTTGGCTAGTGTTTCATTAGTCATCACTAGTCACTACAGCCTTGGCTAGTGTTTCATTAGTCATCACTAGTCACTACAGCCTTGGCTAGTATTTCATTAGTCATCACTACTCACTACAGCCTTGGCTAGTGTTTCATTAGTCATCACTAGTCACTACATCCTTGGCTAGTGTTTCATTAGTCACTACAGCCTTGGCTAGTGTTTCATTAGTCATCACTAGTCACTACAGCCTAGGCTAGTGTTTCATTAGTCATCACTAGTCACTACAGCCTTGGTTAGTGTTTCATTAGTCACTACAGCCTTGGCTAGTGTTTCACTAGTCATCACTAGTCACTACAGCCTTTGGCTAGTGTTTCATTAGTCATCACTAGTCACTACAGCCTTGGCTAGTGTTTCATTAGTCATCACTAGTCACTACAGCCTTGGTTAGTGTTTCATTAGTCATCACTAGTCAATACAGCCTTGGTTAGTGTTTCATTAGTCACTACAGCCTTGGCTAGTGTTTTATTAGTCATCACTAGTCACTACAGCCTTGGCTAGTGTTTCATTAGTCATCACTAGTCACTACAGCCTTGGCTAGTGTTTCATTAGTCATCACTAGTCACTACAGCCTTGGCTAGTGTTTCATTAGTCATCACTAGTCACTACAGCCTTGGCTAGTGTTTCATTAGTCATCACTAGTCACTACAGCCTTGGCTAGTGTTTCATTAGTCATCACTAGTCACTACAGCCTTGGCTAGTGTTTCATTAGTCATCACTAGTCACTACAGCCTTGGCTAGTGTTTCATTAGTCATCACTAGTCACTACAGCCTTGGCTAGTGTTTCATTAGTCATCACTAGTCACCACAGCCTTGGCTAGTGTTTCATTAGTCATCACTAGTCACTACAGCCTTGGCTAGTGTTTCATTAGTCATCACTAGTCACTACAGCCTTGGCTAGTGTTTCATTAGTCATCACTAGTCACTACAGCCTTGGCTAGTGTTTCATTAGTCATCACTAGTCACTACAGCCTTGGCTAGTGTTTCATTAGTCATCACTAGTCACGACAGCCTTGGCTAGTGTTTCATTAGTCATCACTAGTCACTACAGCCTTGGCTAGTGTTTCATTAGTCATCACTAGTCACCACAGCCTTGGCTAGTGTTTCATTAGTCATCACTAGTCACTACAGCCTTGGCTAGTGTTTCATTAGTCATCACTAGTCACTACAGCCTTGGCTAGTGTTTCATTAGTCATCACTAGTCACAACAGCCTTGGCTAGTGTTGCATTAGTCATCACTAGTCACTACAGCCTTGGCTAGTGTTTCATCAGTCATCACTAGTCACAACAGCCTTGGCTAGTGTTTCATTAGTCATCACTAGTCACAACAGCCTTGGCTAGTGTTTCATCAGTCATCACTAGTCACTACAGCCTTGGCTAGTGTTTCATTAGTCATCACTAGTCACTACAGCCTTGGTTAGTGTTTCATTAGTCATCACTAGTCACTACATCCTTGGCTAGTGTTTCATCAGTCATCACTAGTCACAACAGCCTTGGCTAGTGTTTCATTAGTCATCACTAGTCACTACAGCCTTGGCTAGTGTTTCATTAGTCATCACTAGTCACTACAGCCTTGGCTAGTATTTCATTAGTCATCACTACTCACTACAGCCTTGGCTAGTGTTTCATTAGTTATCACTAGTCACTACATCCTTGGCTAGTGTTTCATTAGTCACTACAGCCTTGGCTAGTGTTTCATTAGTCATCACTAGTCACTACAGCCTAGGCTAGTGTTTCATTAGTCATCACTAGTCACTACAGCCTTGGTTAGTGTTTCATTAGTCACTACAGCCTTGGCTAGTGTTTCACTAGTCATCACTAGTCACTACAGCCTTTGGCTAGTGTTTCATTAGTCATCACTAGTCACTACAGCCTTGGCTAGTGTTTCATTAGTCATCACTAGTCACTACAGCCTTGGTTAGTGTTTCATTAGTCATCACTAGTCAATACAGCCTTGGTTAGTGTTTCATTAGTCACTACAGCCTTGGCTAGTGTTTTATTAGTCATCACTAGTCACTACAGCCTTGGCTAGTGTTTCATTAGTCATCACTAGTCACTACAGCTTTGGCTAGTGTTTCATTAGTCATCACTAGTCACTACAGCCTTGGCTAGTGTTTCATTAGTCATCACTAGTCACTACAGCCTTGGCTAGTGTTTCATTAGTCATCACTAGTCACTACAGCCTTGGCTAGTGTTTCATTAGTCATCCCTAGTCACTACAGCCTTGGCTAGTGTTTCATTAGTCATCCCTAGTCACTACAGCCTTGGCTAGTGTTTCATTAGTCATCACTAGTCACTACAGCCTTGGCTAGTGTTTCATTAGTCATCACTAGTCACTACAGCCTTGGCTAGTGTTTCATTAGTCATCACTAGTCACTACAGCCTTGGCTAGTGTTTCATCAGTCATCACTAGTCACTACAGCCTTGGCTAGTGTTTCATTAGTCACTACAGCCTTGGCTAGTGTTTCATTAGTCATCACTAGACACTACAGCCCTGGCTCGTGTCTCATTAATGATCACTTGTCACTACAGGAAATTAGAATTCTTGTTTCCCCATTGGTTGTTCGTCTCAGTGTACAGCCTTGCACTGTTACAATCATTACCATTATGATAAAAGAGCCACAATGACACACGGTGAGTTAGCTGCCTCCAAGGTTTTGGTTGGTAAACTAGCAGTTAGTTATCGGTTAATCTCGTTCACGAGCCCTCTATCTATCTATATATGCAGTATCAATTGAGTTGGGGAGGAGGTTAGTTATCAGTGATTGGGCAGAGAGTTAGCTGTGGTGAGTGGACTCGGTGGTGAGCCCTTACTCTCTCTGGTGCGCTCCTTGCCCCTGAGGCTGAGACAGAGGACATGCTGCTCCCTGCGATGTCTCTCCTGCTCCTTCTCCTGCTGGCTCTGCTGCTGCTGCAGCTGCTGCCTCCTCTCCTTCTCCACCAGCTCCTGCTGCTGCTTCATGGCCTGCAGCTCCTGTTGCAGCTAACACACAGAGAGAGAGAGAGAAAGAGAGAGAGAGATACGGAGAGAGAAAGAGAGAGAGAGACAGAGATACAGAGATAGAGAGAGAGACAGAGATACAGAGATACAGAGAGAGAAAGAGAGAGACAGAGATACAGAGATACAGAGAGAGCGAGAGAGTGAGATACAGAGAGAGGGGGGAGAGAGAGAGAGAGATACAGAGATACAGAGAGAGCAAGAGAGTGAGAGAGAGGGAGATACAGAGAGAGGGGAGAGAGAGAGAGAGAGATACAGAGATACAGAGAGAGCAAGAGAGTGAGAGAGAGGGAGATACAGAGATACAGAGAGAGCGAGAGAGTGAGATACACAGAGAGAGAGAGAGAGAGAGAGAGAGAGAGAGAGAGAGAGATCCAGTCAATCAGTCAGTCAGACAGTATGGACCCCAGCCATAGAGTAACAAACTATAGTGGTGAAGGTGCTGTGTAGTGTAGTCCTGGTAAAAAGGGGGAAACCTTTACTGAAAATAACTAGATCATATTGAAGTCACAGCTTTATTCTAAAATTGATCAATCTATACACAATACCCCATAATGGGGTATAATGACGGTTTGGGTATGAAAAGTCTGACATGGACCAGAAAACCGTCCTCTGCAAAATATACTACAGGACGGTCCTGACAACAGGCTCAAACACCACTAACCTCTTTTACCACCTTCGCAGGAGTCATGTAGAACAGGCCGGTCCTGACAACAGGCTCAAACACCACTAACCTCTTTTACCACCTACGCAAGAATCTTGTGAGACAGTATGAAGAGAGTCTACGAATGAGACCAAAAAAGAAGGAATAGGCATTTACATGTGGTCATTTTATATAAACTATTTATTCATTGAATTTACAGAAAATGTGCTATATCGTGATATGTATCATTATCGGGATATGAAACGACCTATATCGGGATATGAGGTTTTGGCCATATCGCCCTGCCCTAGTTCCAAACTTCTTCCATTTAATTCCATTTAAGAATGATGGAGGCCACTGTGTTCTTGGGGACCTTCAATGCTGCAGACATTTTTTGGTATCCTGCTACAGATCTGTGCCTCAACACAATCCTGTCTCGGAGCTCTACGGACAATTCCTTCGACCCCATGGCTTGGTTTTTGTTCTGACGTGCACTGTCAACTGTGGGACCTTTATATATACAGGTGTGTGCCTTTCCAAATCATGTCCAATCAATTGAAATGACCACAGGTGAACTCAAATCAAGATGTAGAAACACCTCAAGGATGATCAATGGAAACACGATGCACCCAAGCTCAATTTCGAGTCTCATAGCAGAAGGTCTGAACACTTATGGGGCGGCAGGGTAGCCTAGTGGTTAGAGCATTGGACTAGTAACCGGAAGTTCAAGTTCAAACCCCGAGCTGACAAGGTACAAATCTGTCGCTCTGCCCCTGAACAGGCAGTTAACCCATTAGGCCGTCATTGAAAATAAGAATTTGTTCTTAACTGACTTGCCTGGTTAAATAAAATAAAAATAAATTATGTAAATAAGCTAACCTGTTTTAGCCTTGTCATTATGGGGTATTGTGTGTAGATTGATGATAATTAATTTAATCCATTTTAGAATAAGGCTGTAATGTAAGAAAATGTGGAAAAGGGGAAGGCGTCTGAAAACTTTCCGAATGCACTTGAAGCATTGTTTCCAGTGAGTATCTGTGACTGTTTTTCTCCTAGCATAGCTCTAGCAACCTTGCATCAAAGATATCGTACCACACACACAAAAATTATGAACTACTATATATTCACTATTACAATACTATACTATTACTATAGTATACTATGCTACTATTACTAAACTATACTATATTATTGCTACTACTATAATATTACTATGCTAATATTACCATACTAATATTCCTATACTATAATATTACTATTACTATACTGCTACTATGCTACTACTATACTATTATAGTGCTGTAGTATACTATTACCACACTATAGTATTACTATGCTATGCTATGCTAATATTACTATACCAGTGCTATACCATCACTATAATACTACTATGCTTTTACCATACTATTACTATACTATGTCTATACTATTACTATGCCATACTATATTATTACTGGACTATTACAATAGTATTACTATACTATGCTGTATTATTACTATACTATTACTATGCCATACTATATTATTACTGTACTATTACAATAGCATTACTATACTATCCTACTATTACTATACTATGCTATATTATTACTATACTATTACGTATTGTAATAGTATAGTAATGCTATATTATCCCTATACTATACTATTTCTATACTATACTATACAGTATTATTGCTATTACTATAACATTTCTATACTATACCATGCTAATATTACTATTACTATACTATGACCATACTATACTATTACTATTATTACAATATTACTACACCATACTATCACTATTGCAATAGTATTACTATACTGCTGTATACTACTACCATACTATACATTACTATTACTATAATATTACTATACGATACTACTTCTATTCTATTTCTATACTATTACTATGATATGCTAATATTGCTAAACTATTACTATACTATTTCTATTCTAGTACTATACTATGCTAATATCACTATACTGCTACTATACAATTCTGTACTATTACAATACTATGCTAATATTACTATACTATTACTATACCATGCTAATATTACTATACTATTACTATACCATGCTAATATTACTATACTATTACTATACCATGCTAATATTACTATACGACGACTATACTACTACGCTATTGCTATACTATTACTATACTAATTATATACTGTTACTATACTATTTATATACTATCACGATACTATTGCCATACGATTCCTATGTTATTTCTGTACTATTGCTATACTATACTATATTAGTACTATAATAGTACTATACTATTACTATACTATCCTGCTATTACTATGCTATACTCTATTATTACTATACTATTACTATATTTGGCTATATTATTGCTATACTATACTATTTCTATACTGTACTCTGACTATGCTATACTACTGTTTGTAAACTATTGTTCTGTTTAACCGTGAGGGATTCTGACTTTGATTTACTCATGGAGCTGGGCCTGGTGTCAGGTTCTATACTATACTATTCTTTGCTATACAATACTATACTACTGTTGCTAACTATGCTATGCTATCCTATTGTTGCTATACTATGCTATACTATACTGTACTATGCTATGCTATACTATACTACTGTTGCTATAGTATACTGTAGTTGATGTTGTAGTCCTGACCTTGAGGTGCTCCTGGAGCTGGGCCTGGTGCTGGCGGGTCAGATTCTCATGCTGCTTCTGGAACTCGCTGATCAGCAGCTGTTTCTGGACCTGCTGCTGTTTCTGGATGAGGAGCAGCTCCTGCTGCAACTGACGCTCCCACATTCCCGGGTCCGAGCCAGGCCCCAGCATCCTCAGGTCTGTACGCAGGTCCAATGGAGACACGGGATCCAAAAGTACCTCTGGCTTAATGTCCACTGGGAGAGGGAGGGAGGGAGGGAATATGAACTATGAGCACAATCTTTTCCTATATTATATTCATATTCATAAACATGCCTACATTAGTCTTAGTGAGTTCCCACTCTGCGTTACTTAACAGTCCTGTTGCAGAGAACAAACTGTACTTTGCATTACATGAGTCCCAATACAAAGTGCATGGTGTTTTCAGCAGAGGAAAGAGGAGAAGCTTTCGAAGGGAAAGACAGCTTATGGGCACAGAGCCAAAAGAAAAAAGAGAGAGAGACAGGAACCAAAGACAGGAACTTCCCCCTGCCTCCTCTCCTCCCTGCCTCTGTTTCTCCTCCTCCCTGCGTCTCCTCTCCTCCTCCCTGCCTCTGTCTCTCCTCCTCCCTGCCTCTGTCTCTCCTCCTCCCTGCGTCTCCTCTCCTCCTCCCTGCCTCCTCTCCTCCCTGCCTCTGTCTCTCCTCCTCCCTGCGTCTCCTCTTCTCGTGTCATCCTCGAAAAGCCACAATTATATTACAGTGTCTATAAACAAACAGCAGATCACTTCCTGACACAAAGCCTTCAAGTCTTCAGGGAGCCCACTTAGGGCAACAGCACAGAGACTCAATGGACCCTTGGCACGACATGTCTCAGTAGTTATTTCAAGTATTTACATGAAAATCCTGTCTGTTCACGGCTCCATAAATAAATAAATAAAGCATCCATTTAGGGGATGTGCTCCCTCTTGACTCCCTCCACTCTGCATCATCAACCAGAACACATCTCTGGTTTACAATTTAATGTTTGAAATATTAACAAAATAAAAATAAAAATGTTTTGGTTTGCCTCTCTTTCTCTCTCTCTCTCTCGCTCTCTCTCTCTCTCTCTCTCTCTCACTCTATTCAATTCAATTTAAGGGCTTTATTGGCATGGGAAAATCATATGTTAACATTGCCGAAGCAAGTGAATTAGATAATAAACAAATATGAAATAAACAATAAAAATGAACAGTAAACATTACACTCCAAAAGTTCCAAAATAATAAAAACATTACAAATGTCATATTATGTGCAAATAGTTCAAGTACAAAAGGGACAATGAATAAACATAAATATGGGATGAATTTACATTGGTGTGTGTTCTTCACTGGTTCCCTTTTCTTGTGGCAGCAGGTCACAAATCTTGCTGCTGTGGTTGCACACTGTGTTATTTCACCAATAAATATGGGAGTTGATCAAAATTAGGTTTGTTTTCAAATGCTTTGTGTATCTGTGTAATCTGAGGGAAATATGTCTCTAATATGGTCATACATTTGGCATTAGGTTATGAAGTGCAGCTCAGTTTCCACCTCATATTCTGGGCAGTGAGCACATAGCCTGTCTTCTCTTGAGAGCCAGGTCTGCCTACGGCGGCCTTTCTCAATAGCAAGGCTATGCTCACTGAGCCTGTACATAGTCAAAGCTTTCCTTAAGTTTGGGTCAGTTACTGTGGTCAGGTATTCTGCCACTGTGTACTCTCTGTTTAGGGCCAAATAGCATTCTAGTTTATTCAGTTTTTTTGTGAATTCTTTCCAATATGTCAGTAATTATCTTTTTGTTTTCTCTTGATTGTGTTGCTGTCCTGGTGCTGCGGTCCTTAGTTTTCTCATGATTGTGTTGCTGTCCTGGTGCTCTGTGGGGTGTGTTTGTGTTTGTGAACAGAGCCCCAGGACCAGCTTTCTTAGGGGACTCTTCTCCAGGTTCATCTCTCTGTAGGTGATGGCTTTGCTATGGAGGTTTGGAAATCGCTTCCTTTAAGGTGGTTGTCGAATTTAACAGCTCTTTTCAGGATTTTGATAATTAGCGGGTATCGGCCTAATTCTGCTCTGCATGCATTATTTGGTGTTTTACGTTGTACACAAAATATATTTTTGCAGAATTCTGCATGGAGAGTCTCAATTTGGTGTTTGGCCCATTTTGTGAATTCTTGGTTGGTGAGCGGACCCCAGACCTCACAACCATAAAGGGCAATGGGTTCTACAACTGATTCAAGTATTATTTGCCAGATCCTAATTGGTTTGTCAAGATGTTTTCTCTCTGCCCCAGACGAGAGGATGGTTAAACCCAGGTTACTGTGTCACTGTATCTCTCCTCCTCTCATTTACACCATAGCGGACAAGGCTAGTCCATCTCTCTGTCCCAGAGGAGAGGATGGTTAAACCCAGGTTACTGTGTCACTGTATCTCTCCTCCTCTCATTTACACCATAGAGGACAAGGCTAGTCCATCTCTCTGCCCCAGAGGAGAGGATGGTTAAACCCAGGTTACTGTGTCACTGTATCTCTCCTCCTCTCATTTACACCATAGAGGACAAGGCTAGTCCATCTCTCTGTCCCAGAGGAGAGGATGGTTAAACCCAGGTTACTGTGTCACTGTATCTCTCCTCCTGTCATATGAGGTTATGGAGAACAGCAAGCCTTTTGTTTTAAAGCAACCCATGTCTCATAATACCAGATAGTAACTACTGTTCTCTGGTGACAGGACATTTTGTTCACTGCTACGTTTAGCTTTTTTCCAACTCTTAGATAATATTCTAGTTCTATTCTTGTCATGGCATCAGTCACATTGTGAGAAGAGTACACACTGTACAGGCCTTATACATGTCTCTTCCATTTTTAGCCTGAAAGAAAATATTCAAACCTACTTAAAATGCCAAAGGCTGAGGGGAGATTTATCGGGTGCATTCACTGCCGTAATCTTCTCAAGGGTCACATTTAGGAGAACAAATACAGGCAGTGTTTCAGGCAGCACCTGTTGTGAGAATCCTGACAGCGTTCACTGTACCTGTTCACACTATGGGAATCGGTGGCCACTAAAAGGCTGCATCCCAAATGACACCCTATTCCCCATATAGGGTTTTGGTCAAAAGTAGTGCACTATATATGGAATAGGATGCCATTTGGGACGCAGACTAAGCGTTCCTCACTCGTGCTGCACATGTAAAACGCATAAAATGTCAAACCCAAGTTGGTCAGAGTTGAGCCCTACCAGAAAAGGTCTCCCTTAGCCCAGTTGTCCGTGAACAACATGCCTTCCCTGTTATAGTGTTCACTGATAATGTGAAACATATTGTCTTTCCTCCGCTTGGTGGTGGCGGTGCAACCAGTTTTTCATTACACCAACCAACCAACCCCTCTGTGTGGTGCAGCGGGCGGCGCTGTCGTTATAAATGATTATAAATAGAAACATTAAAGCAAGTGCCGCAATCCTGGGCTCTGACAACCCCACACCCTTTCCACCACCACTACCACCCTAACTGGCTGCCATGGTAACGTTTGCAGGCGGCGGCAGGCGTCATAATAATGTCCCTCCTTCCTGCAGAACAGATATCGAGTCTTGTTGCGTGTTGTCTCCTTGTCTCATCCTTCCTATCCTAGCTACAGTTGCTGTGTGACACTGGGGTAAACTACCATCATCCTATTTAGACTGTTATCGCTATGTAAGAGTTGATACATTGGGAGAAAAAAATAAAAAATTCATACACACATCATGCCACAAACACAATAATAATGATTGCATTGTAACCTGTACCTTGTCTTGAGAAAGGCTACATGAATGGAATAAAAGATACCATCACCATATTTCCTTATCCTCCCAGTTTGTGTTTTGTTTACTTGATGCTAGGGGTTTTCTCATTTCTTTGTTACATTCAGAGAGTGAAGAGAGCAAAGGGGACTCCCCCAAGACTGTACTTCACCTCCCTCCCTCCCTCCCTCCCTCCCTCCCTCCCTCCCTCCCTCCCTCCCTCCCTCCCTCCCTCCCTCCCTCCCTCCCTCCCTCTCTCTCTTCTCTCTCTCTCTCCTCTGTGTTCTAAAAACAGCTCATTTTAAATAACAGAGAAACTCCTGTCAAAGAGCAGCCCAGCACCTGTAGCACACAGCCTTCCTCTAGTGACAGGGAATATTCATCTTAGTGGTAAGTACTTGACAAAATACTATCTTGTAGCAGCACCGGAGGTGTTCCAGGCGCAGCGGTGAACCTGTGAACCAATGAAAGGGCTGCGTACGGCAGTGAGTCAGACAGACAGCAAGGACCCTGGCGGTACGGTGCTGCTGCTTCTCTCTGCTGGCTGGCTGCAGTGAGTCAGACAGACAGCAAGGACCCTGGCGGTACGGTGCTGCTGCTTCTCTAATGGTATTAAATATAGCCAGAGAAACACCTGCTGGCTGGCTGCAGTGAGTCAGACAGACAGCAAGGACCCTGGCGGTACGGTGCTGCTGCTTCTCTAATGGTATTAAATACAGCCAGAGAAACACCTGCTGGCTGGCTGCAGTGAGTCAGACAGACAGCAAGGACCCTGGCGGTACGGTGCTGCTGCTTCTCTCTGCTGGCTGGCTGCAGTGAGTCAGACAGACAGCAAGGACCCTGGCGGTACGGTGCTGCTGCTTCTCTAATGGTATTAAATACAGCCAGAGAAACACCTGCTGGCTGGCTGCAGTGAGTCAGACAGACAGCAAGGACCCTGGCGGTACGGCGCTGCTGCTTCTCTAATGGTATTAAATATAGCCAGAGCAACACCTGCTGGCTGGCTGCAGTGAGTCAGACAGACTGCAAGGACCCTGGTGGTACGGTGCTGCTGCTTCTCTCTGCTGGCTGGCTGCAGTGAGTCAGACAGACAGCAAGGACCCTGGCGGTACGGTGCTGCTGCTTCTCTAATGGTATTAAATATAGCCAGAGAAACACCTGCTGGCTGGCTGAGGGAGAACCCAGCACTATGATGTCTTATTCATTTAATATTTAATTCCCTACCCTCACTGTGACGGGTATTAAGACGCTCCACTTTGATCTGGAGAATCCAGCTGAGGCTCCATCAGAATCATACAGCACAGCTCTGTGACTACATCAGAATCATACAGCACAGCTCTGTGACTCCATCAGAATCATACAGCACAGCTCTGTGACTCCATCAGAATCATACAGCACAGCTCTGTGACTCCATCAGAATCATACAGCACAGCTCTGTGACTTCATCAGAATCAATCAGCACAGCTCTGTGACTCCATCAGAATCATACAGCACAGCTCTGTGACTCCATCAGAATCATACAGCACAGCTCTGTGACTCCATCAGAATCATACAGCACAGCTCTGTGACTCCATCAGAATCATACAGCACAGCTCTGTGACTCATCAGAATCCTACAGCACAGCTCTGTGACTCCATCAGAATCATACAGCACAGCTCTGTGACTCATCAGAATCACACAGCACAGCTCTGTGACTCCATCAGAATCATACAGCACAGCTCTGTGACTCCATCAGAATTATACAGCACAGCTCTGTGACTCCGTCAGAATTATACAGCACAGCTCTGTGACTCCATCAGAATTATACAGCACAGCTCTGTGACTCCATCAGAATTATACAGCACAGCTCTGTGACTCCATCAGAATTATACAGCACAGCTCTGTGACTCCATCAGAATTATACAGCACAGCTCTGTGACTCCATCAGAATTATACAGCACAGCTCTGTGACTCCATCAGAATTATACAGCACAGCTCTGTGACTCCATCAGAATTATACAGCACAGCTCTGTGACTCCATCAGAATTATACAGCACAGCTCTGTGACTCCATCAGAATCATACAGCACAGCTCTGTGACTCAATCAGAATCAATCAGCACAGCATTGTGGCTCCCAACCTATCGAGGTTCCAGCAGAATCATAGAGCACAACACAGCGATGTGACTCCTCCCCTTACAGAAAGGAAATGGTTATCACATGAAAGGAAATGGTTATCACATGAAAGGAAATGGTTATCACATGTTGCTTTACATGTTTTCACATTATTACATTAACTTCACATAAGATCACAAGTGATCACATGACAACATGTGTTTTTGGAACACTTCACGTGTTCACAAGTGAAATTCATGTGTGTTTTTTCGTAAGGGTCCAAGCTCTAAGAGGTGAGGAAAAAGGACACCTTTGACCTTATTTCCTATTTAGTGCACTACTTTTGACCAGAGACATATCGACCCTGTTCAAAAGTAGGGCACTATAAATACAGTTGAAGTCGGAAGTTTACATACACTTAGGTTGGAATCATTAAAACTCGTTTTTCAACATCTCCACAAATTTCAGACTACGGTTTGCAACTGCACATGGGGACAAAGATCGTACTTTTTGGAGAAATGTCCTCTGGTCTGATGAAACAAATATAGAACTGTTTGGACATAATGACCATCGTTATGTTTGGAGGAAAAAAGGGGAGACTTGCAAGCCAAAGAACACCATCCCAACCGTGAAGCACGGGGGTGGCAGCATCATGTTGTGGGGTTGCTTTTCTGCAGGAGGGACAGGTGAACTTCACAAAATAGATGGCATCATGACGTAGGAAAATTAGGTGGATATATTGAAGCAACATCTCAAGACATCAGTCAGGAAGTTAACGCTTGTTCGCAAATGGGTCTTCCAAATGGACGATGACCCGAAGCATACTTACAAAGTTGTGGCAAAATGACTTAAGGACAACAAAGTCAAGGTATTGGAGTGGCCATCACAAAGCCCTGACCTCAATCCCATAGAAAATTTGTGGGCAGAACTGAAAAAGCGTGTGCGAGCACGGAGGCCTGACTCAGTTACACCAGCTCTGTCAGGAGGAATGGGCTAAAATTGACGCAACTTATTATGGGAAGCTCGTGGAAGGCTACCCAAAACGTTTGACCCAAGTTAAACAATTTAAAGGCAATGCTACCAAATACTAATTGAGTGTATGTAAACTTCTGACCCACTGGGAATGTAATGAAAGAAATAAAAGCTGAAATAAATAATTCTCTCTACTATTATTCTGATATTTCACATTCTTAAAATAAAGTGGTGATCCTAACTGACCTAAGACAGGGACGTTCTACTAGGATTAAATGTCAGGAATTAAGAAAAACTGTGTTTAAATGTATTTGGCGAATGTGGATGTAAACTTCAGACTTCAACTGTGCATAGGGAATAGGGAATGAGGATGCGAGGTTTACTCTCCACTGCAGATTCTTCCATTTAAACAATGGTAGTTGTTCCAGAAAGGTAAGTGACCCCAGCCACCTTCAGACTTTAAGTAACGTCCATTTAGAAAGTTAACATGACCAAAGGTACAGTTACATTGTAAGATGCAACATTTTAAGACGGCGGGAAAACTAGTTTATAAGTTGAAATATTTTTTTCAAACTAGTCCTTACACTTCTTATCAACATAAGCCATCTGTTGTTCAGGTCAAGTGCAGACTGTATAGAGACACAGCACCCTGTTAAACAGAACCCATAGTAAAGAAGGCAGATCTTTTCCCCAGATATTATCATCATGTCTGTTTTGAATTAACCAGCATCATACACCGACATTAAAATAGACCCATGTCTATCTGGTTATATCGGTGGCTGCCTACGGCTAAGTTTAGGATTCAGAAATGACTATGTCAAATGTTATACGTGAAACTGAAATCTGCTGTTGATGCACTGCAAATACCAGGAGGAGAACACGGAAGCAGCAGTAACTACGGCTAAATATAACAGATTTTCTGAGCTGCCTGGGTCTTAATATAGACAATGTGTGAAAGACTGCCACGGATGTCAGGCTGTCTGCTTAATTTAACACAGAGTTTTGTTTTTAAGCTAAACGCCCTGAAGGAGCACTGAATCAACCTCTTTGGCTTTTTGAAGAAGATACAATAAACTGTTACTACTAGATATTAATTCACCTGCAGTTTTCCTTGAGCGAAAGAAGTGATGGGGCCTCCTCATTGGTGGAGAAGTGTCACTAAGCGCCAACGGCAGGGACTGGCGGGTAAAGGAGATTTATGAATGACAGGTCCAATTTGTTTTTAGCACCAGGGAGAGACAAGCAGCACCCTGCCCCATGCCCAAATTCTTCCCCTCCGAGGGCCCTGCCAACAGGGGATAGGGTGACTCATAACCAGTGGCTGCACTCCCACTGCACTAGCCTCCTCTCTGACACCATGGGCCAACACTACCACCACACAGCTCCGTGACCGCCTGTCCCCAACGTGTTTATTTCTATAACAGATCTGTCTCTCGTTAGCCCCCATGGCGGTTAGAGTGACGATCACAGCCTTCATTTGAGATGTTGGCATGGCAATGGCAGGTGTTTGCTTCCCAATTGGCACCCCATTTCCTATATGGTGCACTACTTTTGACCAGAGCCCATAGGGAATAGGGTATCATGTGGGACACAGTCCGTGTCTGTTTTTACCTTGAGGACTCACACTAGCAGGCTTCACCCACCACACAGCAGAGAGAGAGAGAGAATAGAGACAAGTCGTCTGGACTGGTGAGAGTGTTACATGTTCTGACGTCTGTGATGTGAGATATGTGTTCTTGGATCTCTTCCCATCATCTATTTGTCTAATAATAATAATAATAATGACAATAGGCTAGAAGACAGTGCCCATGTTAGATCCTACAGCTACATACCATAGGTGGTGTCCTGCATCATTTGCAGTCAATGGATAGGCTACAGGGCCAGTTTCCCAGACACAGATGAAGCCTCGTCTTGGACTAAAAAGCATGCTTAATGGAGACTCATCATTGAATCACAGGGCGGCACACAATTGACCCAGCGTCGTCCGGGTCGGGGGAGGGTTTGGCCGAGGCCGTTATTGTAAAACAGGAATTTGTTCTTAACTGACTGACAGAGTTAAATAAAGGTTCAATAAAAACATTCAATAAAAAAGTGACAGACTCTATATGACCAAAGGTTTGTGGACACCTGCTCGTCAGACATCTCATTCCAAAATCATGGTCATTAATATGGAGATGGTCCCCCCCCCCTTTGCTTCTAGAACAGCCTCCACTCTTCTGGGAAGGCTTTCTACTAGATGTTGGAACGTTGCTGTGGGAACTTGCTTCCATTGAGCCACAAGAGCATTAGTGAGGTCGGGCGCTGATGTTGGGCGATTAGGCCTGGCTCACAGTCAACGTTCCAATTCATCCCAAAGGTGTTGGATGTGGCTGAAGTCAGGGCTCTGTGCAGACCTGTAAAGTTCTCCCACACTGGAACAGGAAAGGACCTTCCCCAAACTGTTGCCACAAAGTTCTCCCACACTGGAACAGGAAAGGACCTTCCACAAACTGTTGCCACAAAGTTCTCCCACACTGGAACGGGAAAGGGCCTTCCCTAAACTGTTGCCTCAAAGTTCTCCCACACTGGAACAGGAAAGGACCTTCCCCAAACTGTTGCCACAAAGTTCTCCCACACTGGAACAGGAAAGGGCCTTCCCCAAACTGTTGCCACAAAGTTCTCCCACACTGGAACAGGAAAGGGCCTTCCCCAAACTGTTGCCACAAAGTTCTCCCACACTGGAACAGGAAAGGGCCTTCCCCAAACTGTTGCCACAAAGTTCTCTCACACTGGAACAGGAAAGGACCTTCCCCAAACTGTTGCCACAAAGTTCTCCCACACTGGAACAGGAAAGGGCCTTCCCCAAACTGTTGCCACAAAGTTCTCCCACACTGGAACAGGAAAGGACCTTCCCCAAACTGTTGCCACAAAGTTCTCCCACACTGGAACAGGAAAGGGCCTTCCCCAAACTGTTGCCACAAAGTTTTCCCTTCACTGGAACTAAGCGGCCAAGCCCAAACCATGAAATATCAGCATCAGACCATTATTATTCCTCCTCCAAACTTTACAGTCGGTACTATGCATTGGGGCAGGTAGTGTTCTCCTGGCATCCGCCAAACCCAGATTCGTCCGTCGGACTGCCAGATGGTGAAGCGTGATTCATCACTCCAGAAAACACATTTCCACTGCTCCAGAGTCCAATGGTGGCGAGCTTTACACCACTCCAGCCAGCACTTGGCATTGTGCATGTTGATTTTAGGCTTGTGTGCCACTGCTCGGCTATGGAAACCCATTTAGTGAAGCTGCTGACGAACAGTTCTTATGCTGACGTTTTCTTCGAGAGGCAGTTTGGAACTGGGTGGTGAGTGTTGCAACCGAGGACAGACGATTTTTGTGCGCTTCAGCACTCGGAGGTCTCTTTCTGTGAACTTGTGTGGCCTACCACTTTGTGGCTGAGCCGTTGTTGCTCCTAGACGTTTCCACTTCACAATAACAGCACTTACAGTTGAATGGGGCAGCTCTAGCAGGGCATAAATTTGACGAATTGACTTGTTGGAAAGGTGGCATCATATGACTGTGTGCATGGCTGTGTGCTGTCAGCAACGGATGTGGCTGAAATAGCCGAATCCACTAATTTGAAGGGGTGTCCACATACCTTTATATATATAGTATTGTCTTAATTAATCAGTGTCCGAGAAACTGGCCCATAGTGTTTAATGTATCATTCTGAATGGCGATGAGACTGTGGCCGACACTATGACACTAAGTAGACATATCACCACTAGGTTAATTAAGAAGTATTGGGTTATTCATCTTTCTGATGGTACTTTGACTGCTTGACTGCTTGACTGTTTACTCATAGCAACACTTTGTGAAGACCATAATATTATTATAGATCTCTGTGAAGACCATAATATTATTATAGATCTCTGTGAAGACCATAATAATATTATAGAGCTCTGTGAAGTCCATAGTAATATTATAGAGCTCTTTATAGACCATAATATTATTATAGATCTCTGTGAAGACCATAATATTATTATAGATCTCTGTGAAGACCATAATAATATTATAGAGCTCTGTGAAGTCCATAGTAATATTATAGAGCTCTTTATAGACCATAATATTATAGATCTCTGTATAGACCAAAATAATATTATAGAGCTCTGTGAAAGCCACAATAGTATTATAGATCTGTGTGAAAACCATAATAATATTATAGATCTCTGTGAAGACTATAATAAAATTATAGAGCTCTTTGAAAACCATAATAATATTATAAGGCTCTGTAAAAACCATAATAATATTATAGAGCTCTGTATAGACCATAATAATATTATAGAGCTCTGTATAGACCATCATAATATTATAGATCTCTGTGAAGACTATAATAAAATTATAGAGCTCTGTGAAAACCATAATAATATTATAGAGCTCTGTATAGAGCATAATAATATTATAGATCTCTGTGAAGACTATAATAAAATTATAGAGCTCTTTGAAAACCATAATAATATTATAGAGCTCTGTGAAAACCATCATAATATTATAGATCTCTGTGAAGACTATAATAATATTATAGATCTCTGTGAAGACCATAATAATATTATACATCTCTGTATAGACCATAATAATATTATAGAGCTCTGTGAAAACCATAATAATATTATAGATCTCTGTGAAGACTATAATAATATTATAGATCTCTGTATAGACCATAATAATATTATAGATCTCTGTGAAAACCATAATAATATTATAGATCTCTGTGAAGACTATAAAAAGTGCAATAATCTTAATATAACAGTGTGATAATGAGGGTTTTCAGTGAATTTATGTAAATTAGGAAGCTCATCTGCATTTCCTGTGGCAAAGAAGAATTCTCAGCAACAAAAGAGCGATCAAATAAGATTCTACATCTGTTTTGGATCTTACAGGCACATTCGTTAAAAGACAGCAACAAACAACAAGACAATAATGATAATAATAATATAACACTTACAATCCAACAATCCAAAATGATCTGAATATATGTGAAAAGACATCAACAAACAAAAAATTAGATCACAACAACTGACACTTAATTATAAATACAGTGCAATAGAGTCAATCCAACAATCCAAAATGATCTGAATATATGTGAAAAGACATCAACAAACAAAAATTTAGATCACAACAACTGACACTTAATTATAAATACAGTGCAATAGAGTCAATTCAACAATCCCAAACAATAGTTTTTCCTGCTTTCCAAAAACGTTGTGACATTCAACCAAGCTCTCAGAGCTCTTTCTAACTGGCCTTGTATAAATAGAAACTGGGAGATGCAGAAGATGTTTCAGGGCAGGAATAGCCTGATGCTTGGGTCTGCTATGTGGTGCTGGATCTCTCATTAAGTGCCTTGTTATTTTTGGGCAGCTGGCACGTCTAAAGCAGGAAACAGAGCTTTATTTTTAAGTCCCAGGCGGTCAGGCTCGTCTTCGCAGCTCAAACAGAGCTGTGGCTTGCAGGCTATCATCTAACGCTAACAAAAGGAGCCGAGCCGCTGCCGAGCCGCTGCCGAGCCACAAACCGAACCACTCAAACCCTGGTCATTCACCATAGAGTTTAATGTGTATGTCCTTAAAGGGATACTTGGGGATTTTGGCAATGAGGCCCTTTATCTACTTCCCAAGAGTCAGATGAAGTCTGTGGTGTGTCTCCGTGTCCAGTATGAAGGAAGTTAGAGGTAGTCTCATCAGCCAATGCTAACTAGCGTTAGCATAATGACTGGAAGTCTATGGTTATCTGCAAGCATGCTAGTTAGCAATTGCACTAATAAAAACGATATCCACAAGTTCATCTGACTGGTGAAAATCCAGAAATAGTCCTTTAATGTAATGAAACAGTCCAACCATGGGGCACTGCTTTATACAGTCTATAGGACTCTGTCACCTCCCAAAATCACTACCGTTCTGTTCTGTACACTGTCCAACCATGGGGCACTGCTTTATACAGTCTATAGGACTCTGTCACCTCCCAAAATCACTACCGTTCTGTTCTGTACACTGTCCAACCATGGGGCACTGCTTTATACAGTCTATAGGACTCTGTCACCTCCCAAAATCACTACCGTTCTGTTCTGTACACTGTCCAACCATGGGGCACTGCTTTATACAGTCTATAGGACTCTGTCACCTCCCAAAATCACTACCGTTCTGTTCTGTACACTGTCCAACCATGGGGCACTGCTTTATACAGTCTATAGGACTCTGTCACCTCCCAGAATCACTACTGTTCTGTTCTGTACACTGTCCAACCATGGGGCACTGCTTTATACAGTCTATAGGACTCTGTCACCTCCCAAAATCACTACCGTTCTGCTCTGTACACTGTCCAACCATGGGGCACTGCTTTATACAGTCTATAGGACTCTGTCACCTCCCAAAATCACTACCGTTCTGTTCTGTACACTGTCCAACCATGGGGCACTGCTTTATACAGTCTATAGGACTCTGTCACCTCCCAAAATCACTACCGTTCTGTTCTGTACACTGTCCAACCATGGGGCACTGCTTTATACAGTCTATAGGACTCTGTCACCTCCCAAAATCACTACCGTTCTGTTCTGTACACTGTCCAACCATGGGGCACTGCTTTATACAGTCTATAGGACTCTGTCACCTCCCAGAATCACTACCGTTCTGTTCTGTACAGTAACATAGCAACACAATCAAGGTAATGTACATAAGGGTGGCAGACAGAGAGAGAACTGTACGTTTCACATTTGTATAGCACTTTACTACCTTCCCAGGATGCCATGCGAAGCCTGTCTTTTTCCTTGTACAGGTCCAAGCATCAGCCCAGCGACGGACGGATGTGGGCCCAGCACATTCAGAGCAACTCAACAGAGCTTCACACCATACAGACACTCTGATAGGCCGTATAGATAACTCTGATAGGCCGTATAGATAACTCTGATAGGCCGTACAGACACTCTGATAGGCCGTATAGATAACTCTGATAGGCCGTATAGATAACTCTGATAGGACGTATAGATAACTCTGATAGGCCGTATAGATAACTCTGATAGGCCGTACAGACACTGATAGACCGTATAGATAACTCTGATAGGCCGTATAGATAACTCTGATAGGCCGTATAGATAACTCTGATAGGCCGTATAGATAACTCTGATAGGCCGTATAGATAACTCTGATAGGCCGTATAGATAACTCTGATAGGCCGTATAGATAACTCTGATAGGCCGTACAGACACACTGATAGGCCGTATAGATAACTCTGATAGGCCGTATAGATAACTCTGATAGGCCGTACAGACACTCTGATAGACCGTATAGATAACTCTGATAGGCCGTATAGATAACTCTGATAGGCCATACAGACACACTGATAGGCCGTATAGATAACTCTGATAGGCCGTACAGACACACTGATAGGCCGTATAGATAACTCTGATAGGCCGCACAGACACACTGATAGGTCGTATAGATAACTCTGATAGGCCGTATAGATAACTCTGATAGGCCATACAGACACACTGATAGGCCGTACAGACACACTGATAGGCCGTATAGATAACTCTGATAGGCCGTACAGACACTCTGATAGGCCGTATAGATAACTCTGATAGGCCGTATAGATAACTCTGATAGGCCATACAGACACACTGATAGGCCGTATAGATAACTCTGATAGGCCGTATAGACACTCTGATAGGCCGTATAGATTACTCTGATAGGCCGTATAGACACTCTGATAGGCCGTACAGACACTCTGATAGGCCGTACAGACACTCTGATTGGCCGTACAGACACTCTGATAGGCCGTACAGACACTCTGATTGGCCGTACAGACACTCTGATAGGCCGTACAGACACTCTGATAGGCCGTACAGACACTCTGATAGGCCGTACAGACACTCTGATTGGCCGTACAGACACTCTGATAGGCCGTACAGACACTCTGATTGGTCGTACAGACACTCTGATTGGCCGTTGTGTATTAGAAATTACGCAACAACAGCTGCTCCTCTGATATTATGTTCCTCTAAATTTCATCAAATTATTAGAGTGAAGAAATAATTGCTTGATACCAAGACTATGCTTATCGTAGTCTTGGTATTATTCATTTTCAAACCGTATATTTGGAACGTTCAACTATTGTTTAACAGCTCAAGAGGAACATCTTGTTACATATTTGTAATGCAGAAGGGGTACAGAGTAACTGTAATGCAATATACAAATCTACTTCACCAATGACAGTCTTTGTTAAGCAGCAGATGATTGAAATGAATATAACGGTAGAGAGAGCAGCAGACAAAGGAGAGGCCATGGTCATATTAGAGCGCATTATAAACACAGTGTTGTTGTGTGTTTTATTATTCTCAACAATCCCACTTCCTGACATTACATTCAGTTAACTAATTAGTCATTTTCTCTTTTTCAAAAAGCCTTTGTGTCTGAGCACTTTGTTTTGGTCACGTTAGAACATGTTGATGTCACTGCTACATGGCTCATCTCATTAAAATCACAAAGACATGTTGTCTTCCTCCCTCTGAATTCATTGAGCTTCTTCAACATGAAAGCCGGAGAGATGAGAGTGTTATTAAGTGAAGTGTGAATTCATGAAGAGCTCTGTGGACAGAAACCTTTATGAATGTTGGTTCTCCAGATAGTGGCAAGGACAGCTTCATCACCACTGAATGTGATTATAAACCCACTCATAACACACCATTTTAGATGGTTTCAGATGTTATGTTTAACATGTGTACTGTCAGGGAATGAATGTATGGGTATCTTTCTGTACGTGAGCTTCACTAGGTCAAATTCCTAACAACGTCTGTTTACCCTGTCTACCCTGTCTGCCCTGTCTACCCTGTTTACCCTGTCTACCCTGTTTACCCTGTCTGCCCTGTCTACCCTGTTTACCCTGTCTACCCTGTTTACCCTGTCTACCCTGTCTGCCCTGTTTACCCTGTCTACCCTGTTTACCCTGTCTACCCTGTTTACCCTGTCTACCCTGTTTAACCTGTTTACCCTGTCTACCCTGTTTACCCTGTCTACCCTGTTTAACCTGTCTACCCTGTCTGCACTGTTTACCCTGTTTAACCTGTTTACCCTGTCTACACTGTTTACCCTGTCTCCATGGTCTTAGTCCAACAGAACAGACCTATGTGCTGTGCAGCAGTCACTGTGGTGCCTCCCTGCCTCCCATGCAGCCGTCATAAAAGGCATGTGACAAGGCTATTTTTAGAACCGAAAATATAATCGTCAACAAGTGAAACCAGAATAAGAGACAGGCACACACACACACACACACACACACACACACACACACACACACACACACACACACACACTTAATAGATGAATGATAAATAAAGTATATCTCTCCTTCCAAAAGCACTGTTATATCAGGGGTGTGCTGCTGGCTGCTGAGATGGAGTGATAAAGACAGCAAGGCGCCTAATCTTAGCTGGCTAATGCCATAAGCCCAAAATAACACACCTAAGAATAGCTGACCCACAGAATAAGCAAGAAGCCTGAATTTCAGGCACTTAAAATATCTTGTTGTTTGGCAGATAATGTTCTGTGAGAAGAAGAACAAGAAGAACAAGAAGAACAAGAAGAGCTGAAATGCTTGGCTTGAAGGAGAGAGAAACGCAGCAATGGACGTTGGGATTGACCTGGTGTTCTATTGACAGAGCAGAGGAGATAGAATGTGTCATGCTAGAGCCTTATTCACACTTGTTCTGCTCTTCTTGTTCTGGTGACTACCATGGATCATGTACTGTACTACCTTTCAGCTTGTCTACAGGATACAATACAGAATAGAATAAAACAGAGCAGAATAGAACAGAGCAGAATAGAACAGAGCAGAGTAGAACAGAGCAGAATAGAACAGACCAGAAAAGAACAACAGAATAGAACAGAGCAGAATAGAACAGAGCAGAATAGAACAGAGCAGAATAAAACAGAGCAGAATAGAACAGAGCAGAATAGAACAGAGCAGAATAGAACAGAGCAGAATAGAACAGAGAATAATAGAATACAACATACTTGAACAGAGCAGAATAGAACAGAGCAGAATAGAACAGAGCAGAATAGAACAGAGCAGAATAGAACAGAGCAGAATAGAACAGAAGAACAAGAAGAACAAGAAGAACAAGAAGAGCTGAAATGCTTGGCTTGAAGGAGAGAGAAACGCAGCAATGGACGTTGGGATTGACCTGGTGTTCTATTGACAGAGCAGAGGAGATAGAATGTGTCATGCTAGAGCCTTATTCACACTTGTTCTGCTCTTCTTGTTCTGGTGACTACCATGGATCATGTACTGTACTACCTTTCAGCTTGTCTACAGGATACAATACAGAATAGAATAAAACAGAGCAGAATAGAACAGAGCAGAATAGAACAGAGCAGAGTAGAACAGAGCAGAATAGAACAGACCAGAAAAGAACAACAGAATAGAACAGAGCAGAATAGAACAGAGCAGAATAGAACAGAGCAGAATAAAACAGAGCAGAATAGAACAGAGCAGAATAGAACAGAGCAGAATAGAACAGAGCAGAATAGAACAGAGAATAATAGAATACAACATACTTGAACAGAGCAGAATAGAACAGAGCAGAATAGAACAGAGCAGAATAGAACAGAGCAGAATAGAACAGAGCAGAATAGAACAGAGCAGAATAGAACAGAGAAGAATAGAATACAACAGAATTGAACAGAGCAGAACAGAACAGAATAGGACAGAATATAATATAATAGAACAGAGTAGAATATCATAGAATATGACAGAATAGAACATAATCGAACAGAGCAGAATAGAATAGGACAGAATACAATATAATATAATAGAACAGAGCAGAATACAAACGAATCAAACAGACCAGAATAGAATAGGACAGATTAGAGCATAATAGAACAAAGCAGAACAGAATAGGACAGAATAGAATTGAACAGAATAGGACAGAATAGAATAGAGCAGAACAGAGCCGAATAGAATAGGACAGAATAGAATAGAACAGAATAGGACAGAATAGAATAGAACAGAATAGGACAGAATAGAATAGAGCAGAACAGAGCCGAATAGAATAGGACAGAATAGAATAGAACAGAGCAGAATAGAATAGGACAGAAAAGAGACATAATAGAACAGAGCAGGATAGAATAGGATAGAATATAATAGAACAGAGCAGAATAAAATAGGACAGAATAGAGACATACTATAATAGAATATAATCGAACAGAGCAGAATAGAATAACAATGCAGTATGTAGTTAATTAAGTAGAGATGTGTTAGTTCTGTAGTTAATGAAGTAGAGATTTTTAGTTCTGTGGCTAATGAAGTAGAAATGTGTTTGTCCTGTAGTTAATTAAATAGAGATGTGTTTGTTCTGTGGTTAATTAAGTAGATATGTGTTTGTTCTGTAGTTAATGAAGTAGAGATGTGTTGGTACTGTAGTTAATTAAGTAGATATGTGTTTGTCCTGTAGTTAATGAAGTAGATATGTGTTTGTCCTGTAGTTAATTAAGTAGAGATGTGTTAGTTCTGTAGTTAATGAAGTAGAGATTTTTAGTTCTGTGGCTAATGAAGTAGAAATGTGTTTGTCCTGTAGTTAATTAAATAGAGATGTGTTTGTTCTGTGGTTAATTAAGTAGATATGTGTTTGTTCTGTAGTTAATGAAGTAGAGATGTGTTGGTACTGTAGTTAATTAAGTAGATATGTGTTTGTTCTGTAGTTAATGAAGTAGATATGTGTTTGTCCTGTAGTTAATTAAGTAGAGATGTGTTAGTTCTGTAGTTAATGAAGTAGAGATTTTTAGTTCTGTGGCTAATGAAGTAGAAATGTGTTTGTCCTGTAGTTAATTAAATAGAGATGTGTTTGTTCTGTGGTTAATTAAGTAGATATGTGTTTGTTCTGTAGTTAATGAAGTAGAGATGTGTTGGTACTGTAGTTAATTAAGTAGATATGTGTTTGTTCTGTAGTTAATGAAGTAGATATGTGTTTGTCCTGTAGTTAATGAAGTAGATATGTGTTTGTCCTGTAGTTAATTTAGTAGAGATGTGTTTGTTCTGTAGTTAATGAAGTAGATATGTGTTTGTCCTGTAGTTAATTAAGTAGATATGTGTTTGTTCTGTAGTTAATGAAGTAGATATGTGTTTGTTCTGTAGTTAATGAAGTAGAGACGTGGCTGTTCTGTAGTTAATGAAGTAGATATGTGTTTGTCCTGTAGTTAATGAAGTAGATATGTTTTGGTACTGTAGTTAATGAAGTAGATATGTTTTGGTACTGTAGTTAATGAAGTAGATATGTGTTTGTTCTGTAGTTAATGAAGTAGATATGTGTTTGTCCTGTAGTTAATTTAGTAGAGATGTGTTTGTTCTGTAGTTAATTAAGTAGATATGTGTTTGTTCTGTAGTTAATGAAGTAGAGATGTGTTTGTTCTGTAGTTAATGAAGTAGATATGTGTTTGTTCTGTAGTTAATGAAGTAGATATGTGTTTGTTCTGTAGTTAATGAAGTAGATATGTGTTTGTTCTGTAGTTAATGAAGTAGATATGTGTTTGTTCTGTAGTTAATGATGTAGATATGTTTTGGTACTGTAGTTAATGAAGTAGATATGTGTTTGTTCTGTAGTTAATGAAGTAGAGATGTGTTTGTTCTGTAGTTAATGAAGTAGATATGTGTTTGTCCTGTAGTTAATATATTGTACTGGTGGTTAAATATAGTTCTACAACAGACAACAGTACAATGAGGAGAAATACACTGAGTTTACAGAAACACACTATAAGAGTCATGTTCACAGAGCATGTGGTATCCTTGGTGATCAATGTGAGGATGTGTGAAATTAATCATTTAAGCGTTTATCTCTGATGTTCACAAGTTATTGAGAAATCAATAGCCATAATATTCATTTCCTGTATACAACTCTGCCCACAATACGCAGTACATGACTCAATCTGTGTATTGTCATAACAATGCTGCCCACCAAAACTCCTGACATTTACTGTAGTGTGTGTGCTTTCCCATAATACAATGCTGGTCCCATTAGATGACAACAGCCAAGTGAATGTTCTGAATTACCACAAGTCCAAAAGGCAGAGAATAGCAGAGTGACTCACATTGAGTGAATACCGAAAAACCGACATTACTCAGAATGATGTCAGATTCGTTTGAACCCTGAGATTAATTTCTCAGGTCAGGAATAGAATGTCATTGTGTTTGGTAAACATCCACAGAGACGCAGAGATAATCTTTTGATGTTCATTTCCCTTTGCCTTGTACTGTCTGTATTTTTACCATGGCATTTCCTGCTACTGTTATACCTCAAAAAGTGAAGCCTGACATGGAAGCCTCCCTATCCAAACACAACATCCCTTCCATGTTTTCATGCCATTTCATTGTGGTGACAATGACTGTAAAAAGCACAGTGCTATTAATATGCACCAAAACATTCAGTCCCATATCCACACAATGATAAAACTATGTGTATTTACTAACACTCACTATACAGACCGTTTTAAACATGTTTGTTTTACTCCTTTCAGACACAAGCAAACAGAGAAACAATGACAGTAAATGAATACAAGGAGGAACTGCCCATCCAAAAGCACTGCACACTGTAAAACCATGCAGTATAGTATTACACATGTAAATACCTGGATACAGAAAGCAGTGCCTGATCATAACGCGTTGCTGTGCTGAGAAGTTTGGAGCCCTCCTTTCACAGAGGCAGACAGATAGAGACTGACTGGGAGAGACCGGAGAGTTGAGAGAATGAAACCGAGGGAGAGGGAGGTAGGGAGTGAGAGAAAAAGAGAGAGAGAGAGAGTGGGAAATAAGGAGAGAGAGCGGCAGACCGCCAGATTAAGAGAAACAGAGAGAGAGGATAAGAGTGCTGTAAAAATCCAGAGGAAAAAGAGAAAGATCCCTTTAGGAGCAGAGAGAGAGCATGGTGGGTCTGGTCACCTGAGTTAACGTTGTGCATCTTCTGCTGGTCCAAGAGTCGCTGGTGGACAACGAGCTTGTTTGTTGTGGTGGAGAAATTTGACTCGCTCTCGTAAATCGTCTGCAGCATACTCCACTCAGCGCTCAGGTCGCATCGCAAGTCCTGCTCTTCCTGTCCCTAAAGAGCCAACCCTCTCACAGCAGTGCACTCAGGGGAACGACCACGACGGCGTACGGAGACTAGACACAGAAACAGCTCTCCTCCTTTTCCTCTGAGGAAACTCTCTCTCTCTTGCTGTGCTGAAACGCAATACAATAACCACACCACACACTCCCTCTGTGAGGCTTTCCCCACTATACTGTGACTACACAGCACAATAGAACACAGAGCTTCAGTCAAGAAGTCCCTGTTCAGACAGAGTTAGAAGATGACTGGCAGTCTGATTCTCTTCTCTTGTTGTGACACCGAGCTACTACCCTGCTCTTATTCCCTCTCATCTCTCTCTCGTCTGTCTGTCTTCTCCTCTCTGTTCCTCTCTCAGTAATGTCTGAGCGGTGAGAGTGAGCCTGCCTGTGTTTCAACCTTCCAGTGGGGGGTGTACTAGTCAGAGATGAGCTAAGCCGTGCACTGTTTATCCGTCAACCTCTCACAGGAAAGTAATGCTTGAGCCGGAGAGGGTGCAAGCTTCATTTGCATGTGAATTAACAACAGCGTGGCCCACAGGTGACAGAAATAGAACAATGGCCGGCCCCAGCTATAAATAGGAGGGCCGAGGCGAGGGGATTGGAGCAGCATTGATGCGTTTAAAAATACCTCCACCAAACACAGCTGTCTCTTCTACAGCTCTACAGCTAGATTCCTGCCAGAAGGCATGTCTCCTGACTGACTCTCTCCCTCCCTCTCTCCCAGAGCAGAGCCCAGCCAAGCTGCAGATGGAGGCTCACTCTGCTTGATTCCTCTCTCTCCCCCTCTCTCTCTCTCTCTCTTGCTCTTTTCTCTCACTCTTTCTCTCATTTCAACTCTATTTATCTCTCTCTCCTTTCTCTTTCCCTCTATGTATCTCTCTCCCTCTCTCATCTCTCTCTCCCTCTCTCTCTCTCTACCCTCTCTCAACTGGGATTCTTCATTTCTTTCTCTCGTACAAGATTCATCCTTATATCCCTTTTTCCAAAACATACTATCCAAATCAAATATATTTCCTCATCCGTACAAGGTCTTGCTACTGTTGTTTTTCTTTCATGGTAGTTTATGGTGCCTGTGATATTCTGTATTTTGACAACGTAACTTCTATTCTTATTGGCAGCCCATTTCTGATAGGTTGGTTATTAGTTCAAGCAGCCCATTTCTGATAGGTTGGTTATTAGTTCAAGCAGCCCATTTCTGATAGGTTGGTTATTAGTTCAAGCAGCCCATATCTGATAGGTTGGTTATTAGTTCAAGCAGCCCATATCTGATAGGTTGGTTATTAGTTCAAGCAGCCCATATCTGATAGGTTGGTTATTAGTTCAAGCAGCCCATTTCTGATAGGTTGGTTATTAGTTCAAGCAGCCCATATCTGATAGGTTGGTTATTAGTTCAAGCAGCCCATATCTGATAGGTTGGTTATTAGTTCAAGCAGCCCATATCTGATAGGTTGGTTATTAGTTCAAGCAGCCCATTTCTGATAGGTTGGTTATTAGTTCAAGCAGCCCATTTCTGATAGGTTGGTTTTAGTTCAATCTCAAGATGATTGGTTAGTCATTGAGAGTAACAAACGAGCACCATATTCTGTATATTGGATACTGGATATTCATATATCTGTACTGCTCTTGAGGAAGCATGCCCTGAGCCAGCCAATCGTGTGAGGAAGCATGCCACGAGCCAGCCAATCGTGTGAGGGGGCATGCCCTGAGCCAGCCAATCGTGTGAGGAGGCATGCCGTGAGCCAGCCAATCGTGTAAGGAAGCATGCCCTGAGCCAGCCAATCGTGTGAGGAAGCATGCCCTGAGCCAGCCAATCGTGTGAGGAAGCATGCTGTGAGCCAGCCAATCGTGTGAGGAAGCATGCCCTGAGCCAGCCAATCGTGTGTGGAGGCATGCCGTGAGCCAGCCAATCGTGTGAGGAAGCATGCCGTGAGCCAGATAATCATGTGAGGAAGCATGCCGTGAGCCAGCCAATCATGTGAGGAAGCATGCCGTGAGCCAGCCAATCATGTGAGGAAGCGTGCCCTAAGGCAGTGGTTCCCAAAATGTTTACAGTCCCATACCCCTTCAAACATTCAACCTCCAGCTGCATACCCCCTCTAGCACCAGGGTCAGCGCACTCTCAAATGCTGTTTTTTTGCCATCATTGTAAGCCTGCCACACTTATACGGTACATTTCTTAAACATAACAATGAGTGTGAGTTTTTGTCACAACTTCCCACAAAGCTCGTGGGAAGTGACAAAGAGCTCTTATAGGACCAGGGCACAAATAATAATATAATAATAATCAACAATTTTGCTCTTTATTTAACCATCTTACATATAAAACTGTATTTGTTCATCAAAAATTGGCAATGACTCAACATGTTGGGTTGTATTGGAGAGAGTCAAAGTCTTAAATCATTTTCCACACACAGTCTGTGCCTGTATTTAGTTTTCATGCTAGAGAGGGCCGAGAATCCACTCTCACATAGGTACGTGGTTGCAAAGGGCATCAGTGTCTTAACAGCAGGATTTGCCAAGGCAGGGTACTCTGAGCGCAGCCCAATCCAGAAATCTGGCTTTCCCTTCTGATTAAATTACATTTTCACAGAACCGCTTGTTGCAATTTCAATGAGGCTCTCTTGTTCAGATATGGTAAGTGGACTGGAGGCAGGGCATGAAAGGTACAGTGCCTTGCGAAAGTATTCGGCCCCCTTGAACTTTGCGACCTTTTGCCACATTTCAGGCTTCAAACATAAAGATATAAAACTGTATTTTTTTGGGAAGAATCAACAACAAGTGGGACACAATCATGAAGTGGAACGACATTTATTGGATATTTCAAACTTTTTTAACAAATCAAAAACTGAAAAATTGGGCGTGCAAAATTATTCAGCCCCTTTACTTTCAGTGCAGCAAACTCTCTCCAGAATTTCAGTGAGGATCTCTGAATGATCCAATGTTGACCTAAATGACTAATGATAATAAATACAATCCACCTGTGTGTAATCAAGTCTCCGTATAAATGCACCTGCACTGTGATAGTCTCAGAGGTCCGTCAAAAGCGCAGAGAGCATCATGAAGAACAAGGAACACACCAGGCAGGTCCGAGATACTGTTGTGAAGAAGTTTAAAGCCGGATTTGGATACAAAAATATTTCCCAAGCTTTAAACACCCCAAGGAGCACTGTGCAAGCGATAATATTGAAATGGAAGGTGTATCAGACCACTGCAAATCTACCAAGACCTGGCCGTCCCTCTAAACTTTCAGCTCATACAAGGAGAAGACTGATCAGAGATGCAGCCAAGAGGCCCATGATCACTCTGGATGAACTGCAGAGATCTACAGCTGAGGTGGGAGACTCTGTCCATAGGACAACAATCAGTTGTATATTGCACAAATCTGGCCTTTATGGAAGAGTGGCAAGAAGAAAGCCATTTCTTAAAGATATCCATAAAAAGTGTCGTTTAAAGTTTGCCACAAGCCACCTGGGAGACACACCAAACATGTGGAAGAAGGTGCTCTGGTCAGATGAAACCAAAATTGAACTTTTTGGCAACAATGCAAAATGTTATGTTTGGCGTAAAAGCAACACAGCTGAACACACCATCCCCACTGTCAAACATGGTGGTGGCAGCATCATGGTTTGGGCCTGCTTTTCTTCAGCAGGGACAGGGAAGATGGTTAAAATTGATGGGAAGATGGATGGAGCCAAATACAGGACCATTCTGGAAGAATGCCAGACCTGAGACTGGGACTGGGATGGAGATTTGTCTTCCAACAAGACAATGATCCAAAACATAAAGCAAAATCTACAATAGAATGGTTCAAAAATAAACATATCCAGGTGTTAGAATGGCCAAGTCAAAGTTCAGACCTGAATCCAATCGAGAATCTGTGGAAAGAACTGAAAACTGCTGTTCACAAATGCTCTCCATCCAACCTCACTGAGCTCGAGCTGTTTTGCAATGAGGAATGGGAAAAAATGTCAGTCTCTCGATGTGCAAAACTGATAGAGACATACCCCAAGCGACTTACAGCTGTAATCGCAGCAAAAGGTGTCACTACAAAGTATTAACTTAAGGGGGCTGAATAATTTTGCACGCCCCATTTTTCAGTTTTTGATTTGTTAAAAAAGTTTGAAATATCCAATAAATGTTGTTCAACTTCATGATTGTGTCCCACTTGTTGTTGATTCTTCCCAAAAAAATACAGTTTTATATCTTTATGTTTGAAGCCTGAAATGTGGCAAAAGGTCGCAAAGTTCAAGGGGGCCGAATACTTTCGCAAGGCACTGTATATCGAATTCAGTTGTTTGTGTCATCTGTTTCGGGAAAGTACCTGTGTAAATTGTGCACCCAACTCACTCAGGTGCTTCGCTATATCACATTTGACATTGTCTGTAAGCTTGAGTTCATTTGCACACAAAAAATCATACAATGATGGAAAGACCTGTGTGTTGTCCTTATTAATGCAGACAGAGAAGAGCTCCAACTCCTTAATCATAGCCTCAATTTTGTCTCACACATTGAATATAGTTGCGGAGTCCCTGCAATCCTAGATTCAGATCATTCAGGTGAGAAAAAACATCACCCAGATAGGCCAGTCGTGTGAGAAACTCGTCATCATGCAAGTGGTCAGACAAGTGAAAATTATGGTCAGTAAAGAAAACTTTAAGCTTGTTTCTCAATTCAAAAAAACGTGTCAATACTTTGCCCTGTCATCAAGGCAAAGGGTGGCTATTTGAAGAATCTCAAATATAAAATATATTTTAATTTGTTTAACACTTTTTTGGTACAACCTGGTATTTAAAAATGTGGAAAGCATCAGCCTGACTACCATTGCTCAGACTCTGACCAAACACAGAGTAGGAATGAAACAGTTTTACACACTTTTGAAAGGAACAGTGAGCGGGTCAAGGAACTCCGGCACCAATACGTCCAGGTATGATGTCTATCCAATATGTCTAGTTCTATAGTGACTTTTACACTATGCTACTCTACATGTAAACATAGGTTACAGTACATACAGTAGGACATACTGAAAAGCATTTACACATGCTGTGTTTGATTTCTTTCAGAGAGTCATGGAGGTGGAGGCTAATCAGACCCCATAAGGAAATAATGTATGTAGACGAGGCAGGGTTTAACCTGGCAAAAGCACATCGGCGAGTAAGAAACGTCATAGGAAAAAGGGCCACTGTTGACGTGCCGAGTCAGAGAGGAGCAAATATCCCAATGTGTGCTTCAACCTCGAGTGCTGGTTTGGTCCTGCAGAAATGCCAGATTGGACCCTGCAACACTGAGCACCTTCTTTTGTTTTTAGATGACCTCCACCAACAACTGGTGCCAGAAGCAGAAAGAGAACAGCTGGGAGGAAACATGAGGACATGTGTGATTGCATGGGACAATGTAGCATTCCACCATTCACATGCAATCACAAACTGGTTTGGAAGACCATCCAAGAATGCCCCCCCCCCCCCACTCACCGTTCCCCAACCTTTTTTCTGCCTGGAGGTGGAAAGTGTATGATCATCGGTCACATGACCAAATGTCCCTTCTGGATGCAATGGATGCCGTCTGCAGAGACATTTCAGCTGAAGACTGTCAGGGGTGGATAAGGCAGGCCAAGCGTTTCTATCCAAGATGCAGAGACATTTCAGCTGAAGACTGTCAGGGGTGGATAAGGCAGGCCAAGCGTTTCTATCCAAGGTGCAGAGACATTTCAGCTGAAGACTGTCAGGGGTGGATAAGGCAGGCCAAGCGTTTCTATCCAAGATGCAGAGACATTTCAGCTGAAGACTGTCAGGGGTGGATAAGGCAGGCCAAGCGTTTCTATCCAAGGTGCAGAGACATTTCAGCTGAAGACTGTCAGGGGTGGATAAGGCAGGCCAAGCGTTTCTATCCAAGATGCAGAGACATTTCAGCTGAAGACTGTCAGGGGTGGATAAGGCAGGCCAAGCGTTTCTATCCAAGATGCAGAGACATTTCAGCTGAAGACTGTCAGGGGTGGATAAGGCAGGCCAAGCGTTTCTATCCAAGGTGCAGAGACATTTCAGCTGAAGACTGTCAGGGGTGGATAAGGCAGGCCAAGCGTTTCTATCCAAGATGCAGAGACATTTCAGCTGAAGACTGTCAGGGGTGGATAAGGCAGGCCAAGCGTTTCTATCCAAGATGCAGAGACATTTCAGCTGAAGACTGTCAGGGGTGGATAAGGCAGGCCAAGCATTTCTATCCAAGATGCAGAGACATTTCAGCTGAAGACTGTCAGGGGTGGATAAGGCAGGCCAAGCGTTTCTATCCAAGATGCAGAGACATTTCAGCTGAAGACTGTCAGGGGTGGATAAGGCAGGCCAAGCGTTTCTATCCAAGGTGCAGAGACATTTCAGCTGAAGACTGTCAGGGGTGGATAAGGCAGGCCAAGCGTTTCTATCCAAGGTGCAGAGACATTTCAGCTGAAGACTGTCAGGGGTGGATAAGGCAGGCCAAGCGTTTCTATCCAAGGTGCAGAGACATTTCAGCTGAAGACTGTCAGGGGTGGATAAGGCAGGCCAAGCGTTTCTATCCAAGATGCAGAGACATTTCAGCTGAAGACTGTCAGGGGTGGATAAGGCAGGCCAAGCGTTTCTATCCAAGATGCAGAGACATTTCAGCTGAAGACTGTCAGGGGTGGATAAGGCAGGCCAAGCATTTCTATCCAAGATGCAGAGACATTTCAGCTGAAGACTGTCAGGGGTGGATAAGGCAGGCCAAGCGTTTCTATCCAAGATGCAGAGACATTTCAGCTGAAGACTGTCAGGGGTGGATAAGGCAGGCCAAGCGTTTCTATCCAAGATGCAGAGACATTTCAGCTGAAGACTGTCAGGGGTGGATAAGGCAGGCCAAGCGTTTCTATCCAAGATGCAGAGACATTTCCGCTGAAGACTGTCAGGGGTGGATAAGGCAGGCCAAGCGTTTCTATCCAAGATGCAGAGACATTTCAGCTGAAGACTGTCAGGGGTGGATAAGGCAGGCCAAGCGTTTCTATCCAAGATGCAGAGACATTTCAGCTGAAGACTGTCAGGGGTGGATAAGGCAGGCCAAGCGTTTCTATCCAAGATGCAGAGACATTTCAGCTGAAGACTGTCAGGGGTGGATAAGGCAGGCCAAGCGTTTCTATCCAAGATGCAGAGACATTTCAGCTGAAGACTGCCAGGGGTGGATAAGGCAGGCCAAGCGTTTCTATCCAAGGTGCATAGCGAGAGACGACATAAGATGTGATGTGAATGAGAACATGTGGCCAAATGCTGAAGATGGTATAGATTAGAACAGAACGGGGCATCTTACTGTTTTTACCTTCTGTGCATTTTTTTACTGTAATTGGCCATGTATGTTGGATGTGTTGTTGAACCAAAGGCCATGTATGCTGGATGTGTTGTTGAACCAAAGGCCATGTATGTTGGATGTGTTGTTGAACCAAAGGCCATGTATGTTGGATATGTTGTTGAACCAAAGGCCATGTATGTTGGATGTTGTTGAACCAAAGGCCATGTATGTTGGATGTGTTGTTGAACCAAAGGCCATGTATGTTGGATGTGTTGTTGAACCAAAGGCCATGTATGTTGGATGTGTTGTTGAACCAAAGGCCATGTATGTTGGATGTGTTGTTGAACCAAAGGCCATGTGTGTTGGATGTGTTGTTGAACCAAAGGCCATGTATGTTGGATGTGTTGTTGAACCAAAGGCCATGTATGTTGGATGTGTTGTTGAACCAAAGGCCATGTATGTTGGATGTGTTGTTGAACCAAAGGCCATGTGTGTTGGATGTGTTGTTGAACCAAAGGCCATGTGTGTTGGATGTGTTGTTGAACCAAAGGCCATGTGTGTTGGATGTGTTGTTGAACCAAAGGCCATGTATGATGGATTTCTTGTTGATCACTGGCAGTAATTTCATGTTGCTAATAACGATTTTACTGCAGCACTTCCTATTTGTTTCCACTGTACATTCTATGAAGTAAAGATCACTCATTCACTTTTAGATAGTATGTTGCCAAAATTGCACACATTCGACACTCGAAAGTGAATTATAAAAAACGATGGATTTCATATTGTCTAATGTCTGCAGGTAGAACCGAAACCTAAACAGTAATGCAGTTTTTGTAATGCCATCAACTGTTAGTATTTTGAAAGTCATTGTGCTAAGATTGCCTATATGCTCCTCTTGGATAGAAAACATGTGCTAGTGTTTTGACAAAATGATTAGATATTGAGTCGGGTTTACCGTGTTTTGATAGAGTTAGTGTATGTAGAGAAAGTGTTTTGATAGAGTTAGTGTATGTAGAGAAAGTGTTTTGATAGAGTTAGTGTAGGTAGAGAAAGTGTTTTGATAGAGTTAGTGTATGTAGAGAAAGTGTTTTGATAGAGTTAGTGTATGTAGAGAAAGTGTTTTGATAGAGTTAGTGTAGGTAGAGAAAGTGTTTTGATAGAGTTAGTGTATGTAGAGAAAGTGTTTTGATAGAGTTAGTGTATGTAGAGAAAGTGTTTTGATAGAGTTAGTGTAGGTAGAGAAAGTGTTTTGATAGAGTTAGTGTATGTAGAGAAAGTGTTTTGATAGAGTTAGTGTAGGTAGAGAAAGTGTTTTGATAGAGTTAGTGTAGGTAGAGAAAGTGTTTTGATAGAGTTAGTGTAGGTAGAGAAAGTGTTTTGATAGAGTTAGTGTATGTAGAGAAAGTGTTTTGATAGAGTTAGTGTATGTAGAGAAAGTGTTTTGATAGAGTTAGTGTATGTAGAGAAAGTGTTTTGATAGAGTTAGTGTAGGTAGAGAAAGTGTTTTGATAGAGTTAGTGTATGTAGAGAAAGTGTTTTGATAGAGTTAGTGTATGTAGAGAAAGTGTTTTGATAGAGTTAGTGTATGTAGAGAAAGTGTTTTGATAGAGTTAGTGTAGGTAGAGAAAGTGTTTTGATAGAGTTAGTGTATGTAGAGAAAGTGTTTTGATAGAGTTAGTGTATGTAGAGAAAGTGTTTTGATAGAGTTAGTGTATGTAGAGAAAGTGTTTTGATAGAGTTAGTGTATGTAGAGAAAGTGTTTTGATAGAGTTAGTGTATGTAGAGAAAGTGTTTTGATAGAGTTAGTGTATGTAGAGAAAGTGTTTTTGTATGTTGAAATGTATTTAATGAACAAAATGTGGTTTTGAGCAGAACATTAACTATTTGGCTAATTGTGTGTTGCTGTATTTAAGAGTTTAGAAAAAGTATCTTAAGTATAGGTAAATGCTTGTTAGCGACTGTAAAAAAAACTTTAACAGCTTTCAGCTTTGCTTCCGTTTGTCCTTGTCTAAAACACAGGACAACACTATCCTTTTCATAGTCTTTCATGTGACACAACAGGTTTTTTAAAAACACAAACTACTGCATCAGAACTAGGTCACTAGGGAGTGCTGTGCATTGATAGCATTACAGAGCACAGGAGGTGGGTGGCACCTTAATTGGGGAGGACGTGCTTGTGGTAATGGCTGGATCGGAATGAGTGGAAGGGTATCAAATACATCAAACACATTTCTATGTTTCACGTTTCTATGGTTTCCATGTGTTTGATGCCATTTCATTTGCTCCGTTCCAGCCATTATTATGAGCCGTCCTCCCCTCAGCAGCCTCCACTGGTACAGAGGAACAAAATAGTTCATTGTTTGATAATACATCCACATGATCTGTTTGAATGGCAGGGGGAAGGAAGCAATCGCTTTGGTCTGGCTCTAAAAACAGAACAGTGTATTATTCCATCAGAGCCCCGTAGAGAACCCATAACATGATAATTAGACTCATAACATACACGTCAGGTCGAGTGTTCTCTCTGACCACTGACTGGCTAAGTGGGCCTGAGATACTGGCTAAGCAGGCTTGAGTTACTGGCTAAGCTAGTGGGCTGAGTTACTGGCTAAGCTACCGGGCTAAGTTACAGGCTAAGTTACTGTGTTGATTTACAGATTAAGTTAGCGGGCTAAATTACTGGCTAAGCTAGCGGGCTGAGTTACTGGCTAAGCTCCCGGGCTGAGTTACAGGCTAAGTTAGCGGGTTGAGTTACTGGCTAAGCTAGCAGACTGAGTTACAGGCTAAGTTAGCGGGTTGAGTTACTGGCTAAGCTAGCGGGCTGAGTTACAGACTAAGTTAGCGGGCTGAGCTACTGGCTAAGCTAGCGGGCTGAGTTACTGGCTAAGTTAGCGGGCTGAGTTACAGGCTAAGTTAGTGGGTTGAGTTACTGGCTAAGCTAGCGGGCTGAGTTACAGGCTAAGTTAGTGGGTTGAGTTACTGGCTAAGCTACCGGGCTGAGTTACAGGCTAAGTTAGTGGGTTGAGTTACTGGCTAAGCTAGCGGGCTGAGTTACAGGCTAAGTTAGTGTGTTGAGTTACTGGCTAAGCTAGCGGGCTGAGTTACAGGCTAAGTTAGTGGGTTGAGTTACTGGCTAAGCTACCGGGCTGAGTTACAGGCTAAGTTAGTGGTTTGAGATACTGGCTAAGCTAGCGGGCTGAGTTACAGGCTAAGTTAGTGGGTTGAGTTACTGGCTAAGCTACCGGGCTGAGTTACAGGCTAAGTTAGTGGGTTGAGTTACTGGCTAAGCTAGGGGGCTATGCCTTTAAAATTGTCATCTTCTTTTCCTTCATAATTTGACCTGTCCTCCAGCCAGGGGCGTGAAGCCAGCACAGTGCTATTTATAGAGTCCTGCTCAGCGCTTTTATGACTCTACAGGCAGGGGAGAGAGAGAGAGGGCGAGAGAGAGAAGGAGAGACAGAGAGAGAAAGAGAGAAAGGAGTTGGACTGTGTTATTTCAGCTGGCCAAACAGTTAAACCCTCAATGCTTTTATTACAACACAACATGGGAAACACAGAATAGGGAATGCACAGCTCACAGGCTATACTCAAGTGGCAAAAAAATGTTCATTGTCATTTTGGAATAAAACTAAATGATCATATTTGTTTCTGTTATATTAAACAGCGTCATACTGTAGCCAATACACTCTTTTTCTTTTTCTTAATAAAGCAATGAGCATTTGGACAGCCTTGGGAATTATCAGCTACCTAAAAGCTTGAGTTACATTTAAATGTTAGATTTAGATTGAGGCAATGTGATTGCAATGTCGGGTTTGCAGAGCCATGCATACTGTACATCATTGTATCTATTCTAGTGAGATTTAAATATATCTATCCTAGTAAGATTTATCTATCTGCCTGGCTAACCTAAAGTACCTACATCATGGAAAACATGGTCTACAATTAGTGATTGTTTTTATCTCCACAGGCGACATAATCCCCAGTAAATTAGGGCAATTAGAGTTAGGAAACTCCTGATCCATCCATCTCTATGTAGTCTCTCTAAAGGGGAATTTGGCTGTGGTGCCGGGAGGGGAGTGGGCGATTAAAGATCTGTCAGTCTTGCAATGTAAATAGTAAAGTTGTCTGTCTTTAATATATTTTTTATTGTGTGTATGGACATCGTGGCGTAAAAATGTAATAATAATAAACACAACTGCACCATCTGTCACAGTGACAGACCAGCTCTGATCCTAAAACCTAGAGACCTGGAGCTGTCACAGTGACAGACCAGCTCTGATCCTAAAACCTAGAGACCTGGAGCTGTCACAGTGACAGACCAGCTCTGATCCTAAAACCTAGAGACCTGGAGCTGTCACAGTGACAGACCAGCTCTGATCCTAAAACCTAGAGACCTGGAGCTGTCACAGTGACAGACCAGCTCTGATCCTAAAACCTAGAGACCTGGAGCTGTCACAGTGACAGACCAGCTCTGATCCTAAAACCTAGAGACCTGGAGCTGTCACAGTGACAGACCAGCTCTGATCCTAAAACCTAGAGACCTGGAGCTGTCACAGTGACAGACCAGCTCTGATCCTAAAGCCTAGAGACCTGGAGCTGTCACAGTGACAGACCAGCTCTGATCCTAAAACCTAGAGACCTGGAGTTGTCACAGTGATAGACCAGCTCTGATCCTAAAACCTAGAGACCTGGAGCTGTCACAGTGACAGACCAGCTCTGATCCTAAAGCCTAGAGACCTGGAGCTGTCACAGTGACCCACCAGCTCTGATCCTAAAACCTAGAGACCTGGAGCTGTCACAGTGATAGACCAGCTCTGATCCTAAAACCTAGAGACCTGGAGCTGTCACAGTGACAGACCAGCTCTGATCCTAAAGCCTAGAGACCTGGAGCTGTCACAGTGACCCACCAGCTCTGATCCTAAAACCTAGAGACCTGGAGCTGTCACAGTGACAGACCAGCTCTGATCCTAAAACCTAGAGACCTGGAGCTGTCACAGTGACAGACCAGCTCTGATCCTAAAACCTAGAGACCTGGAGCTGTCACAGTGATAGACCAGCTCTGATCCTAAAACCTAGAGACCTGGAGCTGTCACAGTGACAGACCAGCTCTGATCCTAAAGCCTAGAGACCTGGAGCTGTCACAGTGACAGACCAGCTCTGATCCTAAAACCTAGAGACCTGGAGCTGTCACAGTGACAGACCAGCTCTGATCCTAAAGCCTAGAGACCTGGAGCTGTCACAGTGACCCACCAGCTCTGATCCTAAAACCTAGAGACCTGGAGCTGTCACAGTGACAGACCAGCTCTGATCCTAAAACCTAGAGACCTGGAGCTGTCACAGTGACAGACCAGCTCTGATCCTAAAACCTAGAGACCTGGAGCTGTCACAGTGATAGACCAGCTCTGATCCTAAAACCTAGAGACCTGGAGCTGTCACAGTGACAGACCAGCTCTGATCCTAAAACCTAGAGACCTGGAGCTGTCACAGGTCACAGGTCACAGGTGAGGTCAGGCTAAACAGAGGAAGTCTCAAGCGTCCAGGCATTAGGTTTGGGATTATGACAATGCAATTCCTATTATGAGAAATTAAAACTCTACTGGGTGGAAAGTCCTGACACACAGAAAGCTGGTTAACCAGGCTAGGAAATTCCTGAATGACTAGTCACATAATGATACCATTATCATTTCACAATGAGTTCTAGGAATACTGTGTTACAATATTGCCTAAATATGACCAATTCCAAAAATAATTGCATTTTTCAACTCTGACCTGAATGATCTTTATTTAACTAGGCAAGTCAGTTAAGAACACATTCTTATCTTCAATAACAGCCTAGGAACAGTGGATTAACTGCCTTGTTCAGGAGTAGAACTACAGATTTTGACCTTGTCAGCTCAGGGATTTGATCTTACATCCTGTGGGTTACTAGTCCACCGTTCTAACCACTAGGCTACCTGCTGCCCCGGCAGAATAATTTTAAATATTTGCACTGCATATAAACAATGCATGTCTTGGAACGTTGCACGAATCAATCAGTCATATCTAACAAAATCACCCCACTTTCTCCACAGACAAGCTTTCATTGGCAGCTAACAGAGACAACTCATTGGAGGCCGTGAGCAGGGATTAACCTATACTTTGTATTTCAACCCGTCTCTCCTCTTCCTGAGTCTGATGAGGTGTTGTGTGGCTGGACAGAGTCATGACCAGTACCTGTGGCCTGTTATAGCTTGCTCTCCTGCGTCACCAGAGCCCGTGGTCTGATTTAGTCCGATTAAAGCATTTAACTGTCAACGTCAGCACGGCGTCTGGAGAGGGAGTCACTCCACTCTGCTCCTGGAGAGACTAGGTGCTAGTGTAGGGGGACTGGGCCTCTGTCACCTCCCTCCCCACACTGTGTGTGTGTGTGTGTGTGTGTGTGTGTGTGTGTGTGTGGAGGTGGCCCAGAGTGTTTTCCAATAAAGGCCTTTATAGCTCTACTCAGAGAGATCAGGGTGTCAACAGAGAAAGGACACTACAAACACACACACACACTACACACTCACACACACTACACACACATTACAAACACACACACACACACTCACTACAAACACACAAACACACACTCACACAAACACACAAGCACACACACACACACACACACACACACACACACACACACACACAAGGACACACGCTAGAACAGGTTTTCTGCCACCTAAAACATTCATACATGGTGATGTCCTGTGTTGTTCTACATGGTGATGTCCTGTGTTGTTCCCCTCTACATGGTGATGTCCTGTGTTGTTCTACATGGTGATGTCCTGTGTTGTTCCCCTCTACATGGTGATGTCCTGTGTTGTTCTACATGGTGATGTCCTGTGTTGTTCCCCTCTACGTGGTGATTGACTGTGCTGTTTCCCTCTACATGGTGATGTCCTGTGTTGTTCCCCTCTACATGGTGATGTCCTGTGTTGTTCTACATGGTGATGTCCTGTGTTGTTCTACATGGTGATGTCCTGTGTTGTTCCCCTCTACGTGGTGATGTCCTGTGTTGTTCTACATGGTGATGTCCTGTGTTGTTCCCCTCTACGTGGTGATGTCCTGTGTTGTTCTACATGGTGATGTCCTGTGTTGTTCTACATGGTGATGTCCTGTGTTGTTCCCCTCTACATGGTGATGTCCTGTGTTGTTCTACATGGTGATGTCCTGTGTTGTTCCCCTCTACGTGGTGATGTCCTGTGTTGTTCCCCTCTACGTGGTGATTGACTGTGCTGTTTCCCTCTACATGGTGATGTCCTGTGTTGTTCTACATGGTGATGTCCAGTGTTGTTCCCCTCTACGTGGTGATGTCCTGTGTTGTTCTCCTCCAAATGGTGATGTCCTGTGTTGTTCTCCTCCAAATGGTGATGTCTGTGGCTTAATCAATGCAGCATGGCTGCTCTCTCTCTCTCTCTCTCTCTCACACACTCCCTCTAACTCTCTTTCTTTCTCAATTCATTTCAAAGGCCTTAATTGGCATGGGATACATATGTTTACATTGCTAAAGCAAGTGAAATAGATAATAAACAAAAGAGAGAAAAAAACAATAGAAAATGTGGCCATGTCCTGGGGCTCTGTGGGGTTTGTTTGTGTTTGTGAACAGAGCCCCAGGACCAGCTTGCTTAGGGGACTCCTAGGGGTCTCCTCTACCCTCATATGATCCCACTTCTAAATGTGTTGTTCTTAACCGATGATCCATGCATGGGAGGATAGCAGGAGGAGCCATGGGAGGATGGCAGGAGGAGCCATGGGAGGATGGCAGGAGGAGACATGGGAGGATGGCAGGAGGAGCCAGGGGAGGATGGCAGGAGGAGCCATGGGAGGATGGCAGGAGGAGCCAGGGGAGGATGGCAGGAGGAGCCAGGGGAGGATGGCAGGAGGAGCCATGGGAGGATGGCAGGAGGAGCCATGGGAGGATGGCAGGAGGAGACATGGGAGGATGGCAGGAGGAGTCATGGGAGGATGGCAGGAGGAGCCATGGGAGGATGGCAGGAGGAGACATGGGAGGATGGCAGGAGGAGACATGGGAGGATGGCAGGAGGAGACATGGGAGGATGGCAGGAGGAGCCATGGGAGGATGGCAGGAGGAGACATGGGAGGATGGCAGGAGGAGACATGGGAGGATGGCAGGAGGAGCCAGGGGAGGATGGCAGGAGGAGCCATGGGAGGATGGCAGGAGGAGCCAGGGGAGGATGGCAGGAGGAGCCATGGGAGGATGGCAGGAGGAGCCAGGGGAGGATGGCAGGAGGAGCCATGGGAGGATGGCAGGAGGAGCCAGGGGAGGATGGCAGGAGGAGCCATGGGAGGATGGCAGGAGGAGTCATGGGAGGATGGCAGGAGGAGCCATGGGAGGATGGCAGGAGGAGCCAGGGGAGGATGGCAGGAGGAGCCATGGGAGGATGGCAGGAGGAGTCATGGGAGGATGGCAGGAGGAGCCAGGGGAGGATGGCAGGAGGAGCCATGGGAGGATGGCAGGAGGAGTCATGGGAGGATGGCAGGAGGAGCCATGGGAGGATGGCAGGAGGAGCCAGGGGAGGATGGCAGGAGGAGCCATGGGAGGATGGCAGGAGGAGTCATGGGAGGATGGCAGGAGGAGCCATGGGAGGATGGCAGGAGGAGTCATGGGAGGATGGCAGGAGGAGCCATGGGAGGATGGCAGGAGGAGTCATGGGAGGATGGCAGGAGGAGCCATGGGAGGATGGCAGGAGGAGTCATGGGAGGATGGCAGGAGGAGTCATGGGAGGATGGCAGGAGGAGCCAGGGGAGGATGGCAGGAGGAGCCATGGGAGGATGGCAGGAGGAGCCATGGGAGGATGGCAGGAGGAGCCAGGGGAGGATGGCAGGAGGAGCCAGGGGAGGATGGCAGGAGGAGCCATGGGAGGATGGCAGGAGGAGCCATGGGAGGATGGCAGGAGGAGCCATGGGAGGATGGCAGGAGGAGTCATGGGAGGATGGCAGGAGGAGCCATGGGAGGATGGCAGGAGGAGCCAGGGGAGGATGGCAGGAGGAGCCAGGGGAGGATGGCAGGAGGAGTCATGGGAGGATGGCAGGAGGAGTCATGGGAGGATGGCAGGAGGAGCCAGGGGAGGATGGCAGGAGGAGCCATGGGAGGATGGCAGGAGGAGCCATGGGAGGATGGCAGGAGGAGCCAGGGGAGGATGGCAGGAGGAGCCAGGGGAGGATGGCAGGAGGAGCCATGGGAGGATGGCAGGAGGAGCCAGGGGAGGATGGCAGGAGGAGCCATGGGAGGATGGCAGGAGGAGCCAGGGGAGGAGGAACTGTTTTATCTATTCTAGTTCAAAGAGTCCTGTTATCTCAGACATAGAAGGTTTTCTTATGTCAAACACATTGATTAGTAAGACAGAGAGTGTATCTCACAGCGATGTTACATCATCTCAAGATTCAAGATCAATATGAATCACCAACACTGATCACCAACACTGGACAATTGAGGAGTGAAAAACCCTTCCTGGTGTTTCGAATCCCGGTTTATGTTGTGTCTGACACACGGTAGGTCCCTTGATACCAATTGAGCAATGTTTAATGCCACAAAGAATTCAGGCTGTTCTAGAGGCAAAGGGAGGGGGGTATATCAGCTTACTTGTAACACACTTGTAACACACTTGTACGTGTGTTATGCGTACATGTGTCTCCCATGACCAGTTTGATTAAGCATTTCTACATTTGAATGTGTGTCTATTTATCTTTATGTCCACGGTTTGAACATAGTTGTATCATGCTACCCACAGATGTTACAGTTTGAACAGAGTTCCATCATGCTACCCAGGGATGTTACAGTTTGAACAGAGTTCCATCATGCTACCCAGGGATGTTACAGTTTGAACAGAGTTTCATCATGCTACCCAGGGATGTTACAGTTTGAACAGAGTTTCATCATGCTACCCAGGGATGTTACAGTTTGAACAGAGTTCCATCATGCTACCCAGGGATGTTACAGTGTGAACAGAGTTCCATCATGCTACCCAGGGATGTTACAGTTTGAACAGAGTTCCATCATGCTACCCAGGGATGTTACAGTTTGAACAGAGTTTCATCATGCTACCCAGGGATGTTACAGTTTGAACAGAGTTTCATCATGCTACCCAGGGATGTTACAGTTTGAACAGAGTTTAATCATGCTACCCAGGGATGTTACAGTGTGAACAGAGTTTCATCATGCTACCCAGGGATGTTACAGTTTGAACAGAGTTCCATCATGCTACCCAGGGATGTTACAGTGTGAACAGAGTTCCATCATGCTACCCAGGGATGTTACAGTTTGAACAGAGTTCCATCATGCTACCCAGGGATGTTACAGTGTGAACAGAGTTCCATCATGCTACCCAGGGATGTTACAGTTTGAACAGAGTTCCATCATGCTACCCAGGGATGTTACAGTTTGAACAGAGTTTCATCATGCTACCCAGGGATGTTACAGTTTGAACAGAGTTTCATCATGCTACCCAGGGATGTTACAGTTTGAACAGAGTTTAATCATGCTACCCAGGGATGTTACAGTGTGAACAGAGTTTCATCATGCTACCCAGGGATGTTACAGTTTGAACAGAGTTCCATCATGCTACCCAGGGATGTTACAGTGTGAACAGAGTTCCATCATGCTACCCAGGGATGTTACAGTTTGAACAGAGTTTCATCATGCTACCCAGGGATGTTACAGTTTGAACAGAGTTTCATCATGCTACCCAGGGATGTTACAGTTTGAACATAGTTTCATCATGCTACCCACGGATGTTACAGTGTGAACATAGTTTCATCATGCTACCCAGGGATGTTACAGTTTGAACAGAGTTCCATCATGCTACCCAGGGATGTTACAGTTTGAACAGAGTTCCATCATGCTACCCAGGGATGTTACAGTTTGAACAGAGTTCCATCATGCTACCCAGGGATGTTACAGTGTGAACATAGTTTCATCATGCTACCCACAGATGTTACAGTTTGAACAGAGTTCCATCATGCTACCCAGGTATGTTACAGTGTGAACAGAGTTCCATCATGCTACCCAGGGATGTTACAGTTTGAACAGAGTTCCATCATGCTACCCAGGTATGTTACAGTGTGAACAGAGTTCCATCATGCTACCCAGGGATGTTACAGTTTGAACAGAGTTCCATCATGCTACCCAGTGATGTTACAGTGTGAACAGAGTTCCATCATGTTACCCTGGGATGTTACAGTTTGAACAGAGTTTCATCATGCTACCCAGGGATGTTACAGTTTGAACAGAGTTCCATCATGCTACCCAGGGATGTTACAGTTTGAACAGAGTTTCATCATGCTACCCAGGGATGTTACAGTTTGAACAGAGTTTCATCATGCTACCCAGGGATGTTACAGTGTGAACAGAGTTCCATCATGCTACCCAGGGATGTTACAGTTTGAACAGAGTTCCATCATGCTACCCAGGGATGTTACAGTTTGAACAGAGTTCCATCATGCTACCCAGGGATGTTACAGTTTGAACAGAGTTCCATCATGCTACCCAGGGATGTTACAGTTTGAACAGAGTTTCATCATGCTACCCAGGGATGTTACAGTGTGAACAGAGTTCCATCATGCTACCCAGGGATGTTACAGTGTGAACAGAGTTCCATCATGCTACCCAGGGATGTTACAGTTTGAACAGAGTTCCATCATGCTACCCAGGGATGTTACAGTTTGAACAGAGTTCCATCATGCTACCCAGGGATGTTACAGTTTGAACAGAGTTCCATCATGCTACCCAGTGATGTTACAGTGTGAACAGAGTTCCATCATGCTACCCAGGGATGTTACAGTTTGAACAGAGTTCCATCATGCTACCCAGGGATGTTACAGTTTGAACAGAGTTCCATCATGCTACCCAGGGATGTTACAGTTTGAACAGAGTTTCATCATGCTACCCACGGATGTTACAGTTTGAACAGAGTTCCATCATGCTACCCAGGGATGTTACAGTTTGAACAGAGTTTCATCATGCTACCCAGGGATGTTACAGTGTGAACAGAGTTTCATCATGCTACCCAGGGATGTTACAGTGTGAACAGAGTTTCATCATGCTACCCAGGGATGTTACAGTGTGAACAGAGTTTCATCATGCTACCTAGGGATGTTACAGTTTGAACAGAGTTTCATCATGCTACCCAGGGATGTTACAGTTTGAACAGAGTTCCATCATGCTACCCAGGGATGTTACAGTTTGAACAGAGTTCCATCATGCTACCCAGGGATGTTACAGTTTGAACAGAGTTCCATCATGCTACCCAGGGATGTTACAGTTTGAACAGAGTTTCATCATGCTACCCAGGGATGTTACAGTTTGAACAGAGTTTCATCATGCTACCCAGGGATGTTACAGTTTGAACAGAGTTCCATCATGCTACCCAGGGATGTTACAGTGTGAACAGAGTTTCATCATGCTACCCAGGGATGTTACAGTGTGAACAGAGTTTCATCATGCTACCCAGTGATGTTACAGTGTGAACAGAGTTTCATCATGCTACCCAGTGATGTTACAGTGTGAACAGAGTTTCATCATGCTACCCAGTGATGTTACAGTGTGAACAGAGTTTCATCATGCTACCCAGGGATGTTACAGTGTGAAGAGAGTTCCATCATGCTACCCAGGGATGTTACAGTGTGAACAGAGTTCCATCATGCTACCCAGGGATGTTACAGTGTGAACAGAGTTTCATCATGCTACCCAGGGATGTTACAGTTTGAACAGAGTTCCATCATGCTACCCAGGGATGTTACAGTTTGAACAGAGTTCCATCATGCTACCTAGGGATGTTACAGAATTAACAGAGTTTCATCATGCTACCCACGGATGTTACAGTTTGAACAGAGTTCCATCATGCTACCCAGGGAGGTTACAGTGTGAACAGAGTTTCATCATGCTACCCAGGGATGTTACAGTTTGAACAGAGTTTCATCATGCTACCCAGGGATGTTACAGTGTGAACAGAGTTTCATCATGCTACCCAGGGATGTTACAGTTTGAACAGAGTTTCATCATGCTACCCAGGGATGTTACAGTGTGAACAGAGTTCCATCATGCTACCCACGGATGTTACAGTTTGAACAGAGTTCCATCATGCTACCCAGGGATGTTACAGTTTGAACAGAGTTCCATCATGCTACCCAGGGATGTTACAGTGTGAACAGAGTTTCATCATGCTACCCAGGGATGTTACAGTGTGAACAGAGTTTCATCATGCTACCCAGGGATGTTACAGTGTGAACAGAGTTCCATCATGCTACCCAGTTTTGTTACAGTGTGAACAGAGTTCCATCATGCTACCCAGGGATGTTACAGTTTGAACAGAGTTCCATCATGCTACCCAGGGATGTTACAGTGTGAACAGAGTTTCATCATGCTACCCAGGGATGTTACAGTGTGAACAGAGTTTCATCATGCTACCCAGGGATGTTACAGTTTGAACAGAGTTCCATCATGCTACCCAGGGATGTTACAGTGTGAACATAGTTTCATCATGCTACCCAGGGATGTTACAGTTTGAACAGAGTTCCATCATGCTGCCCAGGGATGTTACAGTTTGAACAGAGTTTCATCATGCTACCCAGGGATGTTACAGTTTGAACAGAGTTCTATCATGCTACCTAGGGATGTTACAGTGTGAACAGAGTTCCATCATGCTACCCAGGGATATTACAGTGTGAACAGAGTTCCATCATGCTACCCAGGTATGTTACAGTGTGAACAGAGTTCCATCATGCTACCCAGGGATGTTACAGTTTGAACATAGTTTCATCATGCTACCCAGGGATGTTACAGTTTGAACAGAGTTCCATCATGCTACCCACGGATGTTACAGTTTGAACAGAGTTCCATCATGCTGCCCAGGGATGTTACAGTTTGAACAGAGTTTCATCATGCTACCCAGGGATGTTACAGTGTGAACAGAGTTCCATCATGCTACCCAGGGATGTTACAGTGTGAACAGAGTTCCATCATGCTACCCAGGGATGTTACAGTGTGAACAGAGTTTCATCATTCTACCCAGGTATGTTACAGTGTGAACAGAGTTCCATCATGCTACCCAGGGATGTTACAGTGTGAACAGAGTTCCATCATGCTACCCAGGGATGTTACAGTTTGAACAGAGTTCCATCATGCTACCCAGGGATGTTACAGTTTGAACAGAGTTCCATCATGCTACCCAGTGATGTTACAGTGTGAACAGAGTTCCATCATGCTGCCCAGGGATGTTACAGTTTGAACAGAGTTTCATCATGCTACCCAGGGATGTCACAGAATTAACAGAGTTTCATCATGCTACCCTGGGATGTCACAGAGGATGTAAATATGACCAGGTGACAACCTCCCTAAACCACTAGGGACCATCCCTAGGTGGAGGTGCCTGGTAACAGGGCTTTCTGAGGTAACAGTCCCCCGTCCCTCCTGCTGGCCCTCCTCTGCCCTAAGAGGAGACATAGCCCTGCTGGGAAATTACCTCCACACACCAATTACCAGTGTAACTGGGAGCCTCGGGAGCCTGCAACATTACATCAGCTCTCTGACGGTGACTCACCACGGCATGGAGAAACCAGGAAAAGCCCCCTAGCCTAGACTACCCGCTGAGGTGTATGGGTAAGATAGGATAAAATCACTTTAAAAAAATAAAGAAAGTCAATTTTCTCTGACTGTGGCATACTTTTGCGGCTGGGCCTCATAAAAGCACAAAGGCATTAGAACTGTTGATTTGATGTCTATACCCAATTAGCTTACATCTGGACGCGTTATGGGAGTGAGTTTCCCTGGCTAATGATTGGGCGCTCTCACTTTTATTAGGTTAGCCTGTCTGGCGTCCTGTGGTATTTCCTGTTGGACTTTCTGGGTGATACAGAGGGCACTTTACATGTTGGATCAAATAGCACACAAAAAGCTTTTAAAAGGCAGTCATGTTTGGTTCCTCAATTTAAAACAATGTTTGGCGATGAAGCTAATTATAATGCAATAATGCAAGGGAACCCCTGGGAGTCTAGGACGCGTCTGTGGAAGTAAAATAACTGTTTGGGTTTTTGGGTGTAATTTACTTTTTTAGAGTGCGTGTTTGCGTGTGTGTGTGTGTGCACTGTGTGTGTGCAGTGTATGTGTGTACTGTGTGTGTGCAGTGTGTGTGTGTGTGTGTGTGTGTGTGTGTGTGTGTGTGTGTATGTGTGTATGTGTGTGTGTGTGTGTGTGTGTGTGTGTGTGTGTGTGTGTGTGTGTGTGTGTGTGTGTGTGTGTGTATGTGTGTGTGTGTGTGTGTGTGTGTGTGTGTGTGTATACATGCATATATACATGTACATAGATAGACCTACTGTATATATTCAACAAAACAACACAGTAATGTACCCTTCTCCTGAGTGCTGCAGCTACTAGAACATAGTTATGATCAATCTATAAAACAGACTATTCCCCTTATTCTGATCTTACATTTGAAAGACTACACTGAGTGTACAAAACATTAAGAACACCTGCTCTTTCCATGACACAGACTGACCAGGTGAATCCAGGTGAAAGCTATGATCCCTTATTGACGTCAATTGTTAAATCCACTTCAATGCGTGTAAGTGAAGGGAAGTCTTGAGACAATTGACACATGGATTGTGTGCCATTCAGAGGGTGAATGGGCAAGACAAAAGATTTAAGTGCCTTTGAACGGGGTATGGTAGTAGATGCCAGGCGCACTGGTTTGTGTCAACAACTGCAAGCTGCTGGGTTTTTCCACGCTCAACAGTTGTGTATCAAGAATGGACCACCACCCAAAGGACAACTTGCCACAAGCATTGGAGTCAACATGGAAACTTGCAGAGTCCATGCGAAGATGGAGTCCATGCCCTGACGAATTGAGGCTGTTCTGAGAGCAAAATGCAACTCAATATTTCCTGGTTAAATAAAGGTTAAATAAAAATAAAGACATTAGGAAGGTGTTTCTAATGTCTTGTACACTCAGTGTTTACTCGTGTGTTAAATGTGAAAGCCCATTTTAAAAGCATCCTAGCTGCATTGTATCCTGACCTACAGGTCAGCGTTCTATCTTTAGCCAGGTCCCTGATGCTGTGCTTTCAGCGGGCTGCATTGCTAGGCTTTCTAAATATAGCAGTGGTAGCCAGCAGCCAAACACAAAGGACCACTGAAAACAGAGGCTGCCGCTCAGCCTCTCCACCTCTCCGCCTCTCCGCCTCTCCGAAATCATCAAACTGATCTATGTGTTCATCTCTGTAGGAAAACATTGATCCACTATTTCTACAGATTGACAGATCATGCTCTCTTATAATAATAAACAATGTTTTCTGGGTAGCATCAGCTAGCGCTAGTCAACTGGCTACCTGCGACAAAAATCTGGTATTTTTCATCCTTATAGCTTGTTCTTCATCTTCTTTTTAAATAGTGAGCCATCAGTACTGTATTTCAAAATGTGTCCTTGATTTCGCTAAATTACAGATTGGGAATAATATAGAGTTAGAAAGCGAAATAGGGATAAAGACTGAGTATGTTCAACAACTGCTCAATTCTGAAACATTCTAAATATTATACATACTATTCAATTCTATTCATTAAAATAAAACATAAAAATATGACTAAACTTGTTATATACTCAACTAATGATGGATAGTCTACAGTACATACCCTGGAAGTAACAGTAGTTAACTTGACTTGACATTTTCTCACTGACCTTTAAAGCAGCAAGGATTCCATTCATAGACTTTCAAAGGTCAACAGAAAAAACGGACCAGGAAATCAGATTGCCTATAGGAAGGGGTGGCTGTCGCTCATTGTCCCAGCGACTTCCACCTACGCCACCGTTTCTTCTCTTGACCATGGTGAGTGTGTCCTCTCCTGCTGTGTTGTCTCAGAGGTCTCAGACACAACAATGCTGCTGAAAAAACACCTCTTCCTCTGACTATTAACTAAAACAGTGCAGTATTAGCTAGGGAATAGTCCACACAGACTTGACTGCCACCACTGTTAAAATAGTTCATTTCTGTGTTCCAATTTCCAAATAACACCCTATTCCCTATCTAGGGCTCTGGTCTAAAGTAGTGCACTAAATAGGGAATAGGGTGTCATTTGGGATGCAACCATGTCTGTATTAAAATGTAAAAACCTGGAAGGCTAAAGATTGAGGGCCTTGCTTGCTACAGGTGACATTATTGAGGTCTGGGATGTTATTTCAGTATCATATACAGTATACCATACTTACAAATTCACACAACCCACATGTTTTAGTTGAGCTACGGGCATTTACGAACTACTTGTAAATTGCTGGGCCTGGGATAACTTTTTTTCAAAAAATGAAATAATCACTCCTGAGAGAGCGTCTGACCTTCTATTTAAATTGCACCTAGAGCTCCCAGCTTCCTGTGTTCCTCTCTTCAGAGTGATGAGGCAAGAGGTCAGGGGTCATCCCATTTGTTTGGTAGAAAAGCAATGGCAGACCTCTTACAGAACGTTCACTTCCACCACTGATGAGTCCCTAGTCTCCCCGTCTCCCAGTCTCCTAGTCTCCTAGTCTTCCAGTCTCCTAGTCTCCCAGTCTCCTAGTCTCCCAGTCTCCTAGTCTCCTAGTCTCCCAGTCTCCTAGTCTCCCAGTCTCCTAGTCTCCCACTCTCCCAGTCTCCTAGTCTCCCAGTCTCCTAGTCTCCCAGTCTCCCAGTATCCTAGTCTCCCAGTCTCCCAGTCTCCCAGTCTCCTAGTCTCCCAGTCTCCTAGTCTCCCAGTCTCCTAGTCTCCCACTCTCCCAGTCTCCTAGTCTCCCAGTCCTCTAGTCTCCCAGTCTCCTAGTCTCCCAGTCTCCCAGTCTCCTAGTCTCCCAGTCTCCCAGTCTCCTAGTCTCCCAGTCTCCTAGTCTCCCACTCTCCCAGTCTCCCAGTCTCCTAGTCTCCTAGTCTCCCAGTCTCCTAGTCTCCCAGTCTCCCAGTCTCCCAGTCTCCTATTCTTCCAGTCTCCTAGTCTCCCAGTCTCCTAGTCTCCCAGTCTCCTAGTCTCCTAGTTTCCCAGTCTCCCAGTCTCCCAGTCTCCTAGTCTCCCAGTCTCCTATCTCCTAGTCTCCCAGTCTCCTAGTCTCCCAGTCTCCCAGTCTCATCTCCAGCCCCTGTCTACATCAATCACCCCCACCACCAGCGTCTCCTTGTCCTCACAGCATAGACTTTCTCAAGCTGAATTGACATGTTTCTATGGTCAGAAGAGTAATTCAGTGGAGCTTGTCGATGGACTTCAGCCAAAACGTTTCACTACACTAACCACGTTTCCATCCACAGCTTTTATGCGAAGTCCATAGACATTATAAAATAGTGTATAAAAACAAATCTGTGATGGGAACAGGTAGTTTCGCTACAATTTTATGAATGCCGACAGATCATTTGTTCGTTCGACATGGAGGGGTCTTATTGTGTTGGTATAATTTATTATGAGGAAAATGGCAGTGGCAATGCTTTTATGCACAAATATGGATATAATAAACATCATATCGAAGTAAACTTGGAGTCACGCGATGATATATATTGCTACAGTGATGGAAACCTATTGAACTTTAGATTTTAATTCGGTACATGAACATTTAAGGAAAAAAGTACATAACCACACACTGATTTAAAAATGTGCATATTTTCTTTATTTAGAGTTTCGCATGACAATCTGTCGCCAATCGGATGGGAACCTAGCTACCGATTCTAAAATATATTGTTTTGTGTGTTTGTCCCTTGTGGTGGATCAGAGTACAGTGAACTGAGACAGCAGTACTAACGGCTCGTGTACACTGGCACACTGTAAATTGCTGCGTGCCGCTTAGGCCGTCCAGAGTGGCTTTGCTTGTGGGCGTGCTGGCAGCATATGGCAGCATGTTTGATTGTGCGTCAGGAATTCAGCATAGCAGGTTTGTACCTAACTTCATATTAGCTAGCTATCTTGATGTATTTATCACTATAAAAAAAACAACTCCAAATGCATTTGTAGGTAGCTAGCTAACCGCCATGTAGGAGGGTGAAAGGATAGCAGCCCCAACTGTCAGTGAGAGTGTAGGCTATTCTGGATAGGGCAGATACTTTGTGTAGTTCCTGTCCCTAGAAGTGAGGACAGAGATAATAGTAACATAATATTCAGTGTGGTGTAATTTGACTAGAATGAAGTCTGTTTCTTGTGAGGTTTTCTGTCCTCAGATACAGAGATCTGTGAAGCCTGTCTGCAGATGAAGAGCAGTGGTTTTCAGTCCTGGTCCTGGGGACTCAGAGGGGCACATTTTGTTTTTGCCTTAGCACTGCACAGGTGATTCAAATGATCAACTCATGATCAATATTCTAGTGGTATTTATGTAATTTGTGATGCTATCCTTGATATGATCCTGCTATTGTCACATGCTACACATGCACGTCTGTGTGCACATGCATCTATCTATCTATCTATCTATCTAATGTTATCATGATTTGTTAGAAAGGATATTATACTTTAGTAATCCACAATGACCTGGTGATGTAAAAGTCTAATAATTACATTGTCTTTCATATTCCTACAGATACCTTGTACCTGGAGATTCCTTCAAAATGATTACCTACAGTTACCTTGTAGGCTGTAGGGCACTGCAAGGTTGGGTGACCAGGGCCATCTGGGACTGCCTCCTGGGGAATTCAGGTGTGTGAAGGCTACCTGTGTCCTGCATAACTTCATGAGGATAGACACGAGGACCAGGAGGGGATCTGCAGGTCGCCACTGTGTGCCAGAGGAGAAGCCTGCTGTTCTGCAGGATGTTTCAAAGATGGGGTCCAACAACGCAGAGGCAATCCATGTGCGGGAGATCTGTACCTCCTACTTCTTAAACGAGGTTGCTGTTCCCTGGCAACACCATAGACTACACTATGCACAACCAAAGGCTCATTTAAGAGCCATTCACATTGCAATAAGAGTATTCTTCAATTTACTTAGCTATGTCAACTGTAGTTATTCATTTCCCAGTTTCTCTCCCTTTGATTTCTACTTCTCAGATGAGGCTGCTGTTTAGATAAGGGGGTGTGATGTCCGTACAAAAACAAAAGAGACTATTTTAAGAATTCAAACAATTAGACACCTTATAACCCACACCTACACAGCCGTGTATCAATCTGATTGATGGATTGTGTTGTGCAGTAGGCAAGCTCAGGTGTATAACTGTGGCTCCTTCCACCTTCAAAGAATAGGCAAGAGGGCCAACCATGGAGAATAGGCAAGAGGGCCAACCATGGAGAATAGGCCAGAGGGCCAACCATGGAGAATAGGCAAGAGGGCCAACCATGGAGAATAGGCAAGAGGGCCAACCATGGAGAATAGGCAAGAGGGCCAACCATGGAGAATAGGCAAGAGGGCCAACCATGGAGAATAGGCAAGAGGGCCAACCATGGAGAATAGGCAAGAGGGCCAACCATGGAGAATAGGCAAGAGGGCCAACCATGGAGAATAGGCAAGAGGGCCAACCATGGAGAATAGGCAAGAGGGCCAACCATGGAGAATAGGCCAGAGGGCCAACCATGGAGAATAGGCCAGAGGGCCAACCATGGAGAATAGGCAAGAGGGCCAACCATGGAGAATAGGCAAGAGGGCCAACCATGGAGAATAGGCAAGAGGGCCAACCATGGAGAATAGGCAAGAGGGCCAACCATGGAGAATAGGCAAGAGGGCCAACCATGGAGAATAGTAAGACACTTCATTATTTCTGTAACTACACTGTATTGTTTGGCCTCGTGTGTCTGTGCATGTTTTTCAGTATTCAATACTCTGCAGCCACTTAGTGTGCCTGTGCATGTTTTTCAGTATTCAATACTCTGCAGCCACTTAGTGTGTCTGTGCATGTTTTTCAGTATTCAATACTCTGCAGCCACTTAGTGTGTCTGTGCATGTTTTTCAGTATTCAATACTCTGCAGCCACTTAGTGTGGACTCCAGGTGAGGCCAAACACACATATTCCTGTTGAACACTGTCTCTTTAACTACCGTATTTTCTCAATAACAGTCTCTCTCCTTCACTTCATCCCTCTTTCCCCATCTCCCTACATCCTCTGAACTGGCTACATAGAGGGCACAGCATGATCAGAGGTGAGAGGTCACTTGGTCGGGTCAACAGGAAGTATTATTAAACAGATGCTTTACAATGAAATACAGATAGAGATGTAGTAGTCCCCAAAGTCAGTTTTGCATTTCACCTCCTGATGATTATGATGACTGACAGTGTTAGAATAAAAAAACACAAGACTTAAACATGCTCTCTCTCTCTCTCTCTCTCTCTCCATCGGTCTCTCGACTGCAGGTATGTTATGATGTGAGAGAGGATGCCAACCCCGAGTCCTGTCATCGCCACCTCACCCGCTCTTAAGATCACATTCAGGTCGACTGGGAGCCATAGGCTGGTTTGGAGACACCACTAGAGACACTTTTATGTAATTGTGATGAACTGAGAGAATATTAGGGTAGCAATGTGATTCATTAATCATATTCTGTCTTCCCTGTTCCTCTGTTCTTACCTCTTTCCCTTTCTGTCTTTTACATCTCTCTCCCCACCTCCTCTTTCTTCCTCTGTATTTATAATGCACAACAGATGTGCACTGAAGTACAGATTGTACTTGTATTTATAAATTAATATTACAAGTATAATATTTATAATGCATGTATTACATATTTATAACACTTGGACAATGAACTTCTTTCAATAAAGCGTTTCACATTCTCTACTGGTTTAAATTAAGTCTCTAATTTGATGAAGTACTACACCTATCCTGTGTTTATCAGATCAACGCAGATGAAGGAAATTAGATACTGAGATGAACCGGTTTTAGAGAATTTACATGATGCATAGGAAGTATAGTGTACTGTTTTATCAATTCTATTTCTGTATATATGAATTACAAATCAGCCTATATGTCAATATGGTTACAATATGTAACCATTGATGTCCCAGAACCAGGAGTGGTAAACACTGTTGAAGTGTATAATTGTAATACATACATGCAGACACAGCATCATTCAAAGACTGAAATTTGATACTCCTGGTATTGGATATGACTGAAAAATAATCTCACAGGCGTTGGACTAGTAACCGGAAGGTTGCAAGATCGAATCCCCGAGCTGGCAAGGTAAAAATCTGTCATTCTGCCCCTGAACAAGGCAGTTAACCCACTGTTCCTAGGCCGTCATTGAAAATAAGAATGTGTTCTTAACTGACCTGCCTAGTTAAATAAAGGTTAATTAATTAATGAAATACTTGAACTGCACCTTTAGTTGCCAAGGTAGAGTATATGATCAGTGAATATATTAAATGTACAGGCTACAATACAGTGGTGGAAAAAGTACTCAATTGTCATACTTGAGTAAAAGTATCGATACCTTAATAGAAAATGAAAAAGTAAAAGTGAAAGTCACCCAGTAAAATACAACTTGAGTAAAAGTCTAGAAGTATTTGGTTTTAAATATACTATATTAATCAAACCAGACGGCACCATTTTAAATTCCTTATATTAATCAAACCAGACTGCACCATTTTAAAAAATGGGCACACTTCAACACTAAGACATAATTTACAAACAAAACACTTGTGTTTAGTGAGTCCCCCAGATCAGAAGCAATAGAGATGACATGGGATGTTCTCTTGATAAGTGTGTGAATTGGACCATTTTCCTGTCAAATTGTAACGAGTACTTTTGGGTGTCAGGGAAAATGTTGAGTAAAAGTACATTATTTTTTTAGGAGTGTAGTGAAGTAAAAGTAAAACTTGGCAAAAATATAAATTAATAAAGTACAGATACCCCCCAAAAACAAATCAATTAGTACTTTAAATATTTTTACTTAAGTACTTTACACCACTGCTACAATGTGGGGATCTCATGCATGGTAATAACTACATATATATACAACTTGCATGCTTGGCACAAAGTTATATTATATTCTACTCAATCCATAAGCTTCATTAATGTCATTAAGACTGTTTTGAAGTTGATACAACTGGCTATGATTTTGTATTTATTTTTATTTATTTAACCTTTATTTAACTAGGCAAGTTAGTTAGGAACAAATTCTTATTTACAATGACGGCCTACACTGATAGCTGAGGCGCATCACTAGGTTCTGAACAAATATGTATTCCAAAAGTTTTTGGATCGATACACAGATCGGCTACATAGCTAGCTACACATCCATAGGCATACAGGTCATTTTATCCTCCACTGCACAATAAGCAAGAAAATAGTTAGCCAGCTACGTTACCTTGGCCTCATTGCATGGAAAATATTAGCAAGGCAAGCGTACACAATTGTACATTACATTTGCAGTAAATGCTTTAGCTAGGTATATTCTTTACATCCACTGTTTCACAAGACGACAGCCTGGTTTGCTGGTTGTTTCAGGAGTCGATAAAACATTAAACAACTAGAATTACAATTTCATACTCATGTCACAACACCCATAGAGCTAGCCAGCTAGCTGGCTAATGTTAGCTAGTCAGATAGCTTGCTAAATAGTGATTTTCATAAATTAACTTAATGACAAAAAAAATGCATAATCGTTTGTCTCTACATTAAGTAACATATTCCTCTCAATTGTACATTTTTTTTGCATGATATGCTATGACGTTATAATTACTTATATTTGCTCCCATCCTAGTATTTTTGTCAGCCATCTTTGCTGAATAAAGTCTCCAGCCTTGGGTCTCCTAGCATCAAATTGGTAATGGGAACCACTCAATATGATTGGTCATCGCCCAGTGGTCGTCGCTGGTGATGTGCATGAAGTTGGGAAATGTTGAACTTTTTCACTGCCTCCCACGCCACCTACCCTCCGCACAAAGATCCCCCGCCCTCTCCGCTTCTCACCGCTTTCCTTCCATTGGAAGGCACCGCCTGCTAGTGTACAAGGTGCATAAGGGTAACGATAGGTAGGACAGTGGGTCCATCTGGGATAGAAACCCAAATCCCTCTGCAACAGTGCCCCCTGGAGGTACACTGTGAATGCATTACTTACCTGCAAAAAATGTCCCACCCTGCAGTAAAGACAACACACACACATGCACACATACACACACACACACACACACAGATAAACAGACACCAGACACACATGCACGCACAGACACACACACACATGCACGCACACACACACCCCATGCTGTGTTTGGGAGCGGCTGCAACGTCGCTGACCTCTCCTTTCATCTCAGATCCAGTAACAACCATGTTGACTTTTCAACCCAGCCCCAGTAATAACACTGGGACTAACAAGCATTAGACTGATATCCCTAACATCCACAGACTGGGAGCAACAAAAACCATTACATTCGTCTCAGAGCTATGGGATCTGATGAAGCTGAATGGGAGATATTTCAGTTTTATGCCTCTACTGCCTAAAACACATGCAACGTGTGACAAATCTGTTGAGCCACAGAACAACATGATGAAAAAAGAGAAGATTTCATCAAACATTTCAACCCTGTTCCCTGTACTAAACAAGGCATGTCAGAATAAGCCAGTGTACCTTTTAACATTCTGAACATAGAAAAGAGAAATCAGAAACTGAGGGGAAAACGCTAAAGATCAAAAGAGCCTTTTCATGCTATCGTGTTTCTGCTCTGCCTGCTGATGATGCTAACTGATGTTGAAATGCACCACATTCTTGGTGTTTATAGAAAACCTTTCTTCTTTCCTTTCCAATAACTTCAGAAGCCTTTAACACATTTCTCTCCTCTCTCTACAATATACATGATTGATTGACATTTTCCTTTGCCTTTAATGTGAACACGATGGATCTTCCCCATTGGGTTCTCCACCACTTCTGGGAAATGGTCAATTCAGTCAATGTCCTGGTGGAGAAGATCAGACCGTCGGAACACACCCAGTTAAAGGAGAGAAAGCAGAGGATGATCCCAGGTTGTCACCTCAAAGGGAGGAAGATCATGTTGAGGAAACAGATGGGCTGGTAACCTCTTTCACACCTATCTGGACAGAGGGTCTTTACGAGGGGTTGTGGGGGACTCTTATATCCTTGGATCTCCAGGGCCAGTCAGAGTCAGTGTGTCCAATCCCTGTGTAATCCCCCACCAGTTTGTTCTGCACATTTCACGCCAGGTGGGGGGAGTGGCATAACTCACAGGCCCCATAACTCACAGGATGGGGTCTGGCTGCTTCAGGCGAGGTGGCAGGTACCCCTGTCAGATGAAAGAAGACAACAAAGACAGCCCCTTTGGACACAGAGCGTGGCAGCCCAGGGGAAAACGGGCACCCCAGTGGCTGATGGGACGAGATGGGGAGGAGTGACACCTCGTGACTCTGTGAAGTCTGTTGAGGGTCTGTTTCTGCCATCAGGATCAGTTGACGTCTCAGTGACAGCATCACATCATTCTGAAGATCCAAGTCATCACCAACCTGGGCTCCATGTTTTTACAGGACAGACGGGAGTGGCTGACTAACTGGGAGAAGAGGATATTGGGCAAGGGCTTTCTGACTAACTGGGAGAAGAGGATCTTGGGCAAGGGCTTTCTGACTAACTGGGAGAAGAGGATATTGGGCAAGGGCTTTCTGAATCTCTACAGGCCCTTGTTATGATATGGGGGGGGAAGGTTGGTGTTATAGACAAACACACTACCATGATACACTTCCACACTCCATCCCCAGGTGGCAGCACTAAAATGGTCTATCTGCTGAGCCAAGCTTTTATTTGCACACAGGTGCTGCCAATGAAGATGATTGTCAGTCCGGGAGAGAGAGGAGGTTGGAAACTTCTCAGAGGCCTTTCTTTGTGTTAGTCCACCTCTGAAGATGGGAATGCTTTTAAGTTGTTATTTTGTTGTTGTACATATTTATATTGTCATCATGAATAATCTGCTTGGATTGGCCGACCATTGGAGTCATGACGGAGCTGGCCCTGGCCCTGGCCCTAAGGTGGCTGTCTCCTGGGCACATTCAATACCTGGTCGCATATACTTACTTCTCACATTTATGCACACATCAAATCTGAGCACTGCTGCACTAGGGAGAGAGGCTTGCTTTCTATTGCTGCAGCTGCGGAGGGGCCGGGGTTTGTGAGATGGGAGCGTGCAGATGGAGGGAGAGAGAGGGAGACGCTGTAGCCAAGGCAACTCGGCGACAGCCAAGACTTAATAACTTGTAGCAGCCACAACGTTATTTATCATCCCATATAACAGTGCCTGTCTTGACTGGAGTAGCCTAGAGAAGCTAGCTACACAGTATAGCTAGCTAGGCTAATTGAAGCTACATGCTGCGCCCATTCGGATAAACCACAACCCCATTCAGTAAAATCACAACCCCATTCAAATAAACCACAACCCCATTCACATAAACCACAACCCCATTCATATAAACCACAACTCCATTCAGGTAAACCACAACCCCATTCATATAAACCACAACCCCATTCATATAAAACACAACCCAATTCATATAAACCACAACTCCATTCATATAAACCACAACCCCATTCAGATAAACCACAACTCCATTCATATAAACCACAACCCCATTCATATAAAACACAACTCCATTCATATAAACCACAACCCCATTCATATAAACCACAACTCCATTCATATAAACCACAACTCCATTCACATAAACCACAACCCAATTCATATAAACCACAACTCCATTCAGGTAAACCACAACCCCATTCATATAAACCACAACCCCATTCATATAAACCACAACTCCATTCATATAAACCACAACTCCATTCACATAAACCACAACCCCATTCATATAAACCACAACTCCATTCAGGTAAACCACAACCCCATTCATATAAACCACAACCCCATTCATATAAAACACAACCCAATTCATATAAACCACAACTCCATTCATATAAACCACAACCCCATTCATATAAACCACAACCCCATTCAGATAAACCACAACTCCATTCATATAAACCACAACCCCATTCATATAAACCACAACCCCATTCATATAAACCACAACCCCATTCATATAAACCACAACCCCATTAATTTAAACCACAACCCCATTCATATAAACCACAACCCCATTCATATAAACCACAACTCCATTCAGGTAAACCACAACCCCATTCATATAAACCACAACCCCATTCATATAAACCACAACCCCATTCATATAAACCACAACCCCATTCATATAAACCACAACCCCATTCATATAAACCACAACCCCATTCAGGTAAATCAACAGCCTACCTGTTGATTGCTCGTTGTAGCCTACTCCTGTTCATTTCACAAACTTTTAATTCCGTCATTTTATTCCAAGTTTCATTGCATTAGTGAACTCTGCTACACACTTGCTACACATTGAGCCTCTTTGCTGCTTTGACTGGGCAACGTAAACAACAAGCTCCACATGGGTTGGCCACCGGTCTATTTATGGGTCGGCCACCGGTCTATTTATGGGTCGGCCACCGGTCTATTTATGGGTCGGCCACCGGTCTATTTATGGGTCGGCCACCGGTCTATTTATGGGTCGGCCACCGGTCTATTTATGGGTCGGCCACCGGTCTATTTATGGGGCGCACGTCATTGAAAAGTGTGTTGTTCTATTTTTTTACAATTTCACATGTATACTGACATTTTATTTAGAAAAAGCCTTTCAGCATTAGAATACATGAAAGTATATGAAAATACAGTGACATAGCAGACATTGTTTGTCAAATAAAGTTGAAGTCAAATTGTAGTTTAAAATTAAACAAACCAAAAAATACCTTCCTTTACCTTTATAAATATATATATATTACAGAACAGGGAAAAAAAATACAAAAAACACATTAATCTAACATAAACACTTGCGACAGCCTCTTTAAATTATTCCATTTCTCATCCATACAGGATGAGACATGAATGATTCATGGCCAAGCATGCACTGGGACAGGAAATGGAAACAAATAGAGGGAGGCTTAGGTTGCGTCCCAAATGGCACCCAATTCTTTATAAAACACTGCTTATGACCAGGCCCGGGGAATAGGGTGCCATTTGGGATGTAACCCAGGCTAAAACCCCAGCCAGCCAGGTCCCCCAGCCCCAGTCCCCCAGCCCACCTCTCAGCTGCAGCCTGTCTGAGTGACTGAGAGAGCCCCTCTGTGGCGCAAGGCTACTCCCCCGGTAAGTGCAATGGGGAGTATCAACATTCCTCCAACTAGGCTATACAACAGTACAGCACTGCCCACTCATTTATAAAAGAGAAGCTGTTGTAGGAGAAATGTCGTGGTATGTCTGTAAGGACTGCTCTGACCCTCTCTCCCTCAGTGTGGCTCCAGCTGCAGGTGATGTTGCGTGGGGAACATTGGAGTAGAGGAGTGAGGAACATGACTGGAAATGAGGGATGAGTTACCCTACATACAGTACTGTGTGGAATGTTCTCCACTAACAAAACTGAGGGATGAGTTACCCTACATACAGTACTGTGTAGAATGTTCTCCACTAGCAAAACTGAGGGATGAGTTACCCTACATACAGTACTGTGTAGAATGTTCTCCACTAACAACACTGAGGGTTGAGTTACCCTACATACAGTACTGTGTAGAATGTTCTCCACTAACAACACTGAGGGATGAGTTACCCTACATACAGTACTGTGTAGAATGTTCTCCACTAGCAAAACCGCAGTGTCAGAGTTAGATGTTTTCTAAGGTTTCATCCCACATCAGTAGTGCACTATATAGGGAATAGGGTGCCATTTGGGATATACGTAGATAATGTACTGTATGTATGGCATATAGCTAATGTATTTATAATATATGTATATATAATACGAATAAGAATTGTTGTCTAGAGACAGTGACAAAAGGACAGGAAGTTAAGAGAGACATTATGTTAGAAGGCCGTATTCAAATCCACTCCAACACAGTACTGTAGATGTGCTGTAGGTAGCAGCAGTGTAACCTCTAGATCACCTGACCAGCGCTCCACACCACATCTCTGGTGTTCCTATCATGACAACACACTGAGATAGACTCCAGCGCTCCACACCACATCTCTGGTGTTCCTATCATGACAACACACTGAGATAGACTCCAGCGCTCCACACCACGTCTCTGGTGTTCCTATCATGACAACACACTGAGATAGACTCCAGCGCTCCACACCACGTCTCTGGTGTTCCTATCATGACAACACACTGAGATAGACTCCAGCGCTCCACACCACGTCTCTGGTGTTCCTATCATGATAACACACTGAGATAGACTCCAGCGCTCCACACCATGTCTCTGGTGTTCCTATCATGACAACACACTGAGATAGACTCCAGCGCTCCACACCACGTCTCTGGTGTTCCTATCATGATAACACACTGAGATAGACTCCAGCGCTCCACACCATGTCTCTGGTGTTCCTATCATGATAACACACTGAGATAGACTCCAGCGCTCCACACCATGTCTCTGGTGTTCCTATCATGATAACACACTGAGATAGACTCCAGCGCTCCACACCACATCTCTGGTGTTCCTATCATGACAACACACTGAGATAGACTCCAGCGCTCCACACCACATCTCTGGTGTTCCTATCATGATAACACACTGAGATAGACTCCAGCGCTCCACACCACATCTCTGGTGTTCCTATCATGACAACACACTGAGATAGACTCCAGCGCTCCACACCACATCTCTGGTGTTCCTATCATGACAACACACTGAGATAGACTCCAGCGCTCCACACCATGTCTCTGGTGTTCCTATCATGACAACACACTGAGATAGACTCCAGCGCTCCACACCACGTCTCTGGTGTTCCTATCATGACAACACACTGAGATAGACTCCAGCGCTCCACACCACATCTCTGGTGTTCCTATCATGACAACACACTGAGATAGACTCCAAAGCTCCACACCACATCTCTGGTGTTCCTATCATGACAACACACTGAGATAGACTCCAGCGCTCCACAACGTCTCTGGTGTTCCTATCATGACAACACACTGAGATAGACTCCAGCGCTCCACACCACATCTCTGGTGTTCCTATCATGACAACACACTGAGATAGACTCCAGCGCTCCACACCATGTCTCTGGTGCTCCTATCATGACAACACACTGAGATAGACTCCAGCGCTCCACACCACGTCTCTGGTGTTCCTATCATGACAACACACTGAGATAGACTCCAGCGCTCCACACCACGTCTCTGGTGTTCCTATCATGACAACACACTGAGATAGACTCCAGCGCTCCACACCACGTCTCTGGTGTTCCTATCATGACAACACACTGAGATAGACTCCAGCGCTCCACACCACGTCTCTGGTGTTCCTATCATGACAACACACTGAGATAGACTCCAGCGCTCCACACCACATCTCTGGTGTTCCTATCATGATAACACACTGAGATAGACTCCAGCGCTCCACACCACGTCTCTGGTGTTCCTATCATGAAAACACACTGAGATAGACTCCAGCTCTCCACACCACGTCTCTGGTGTTCCTATCATGACAACACACTGAGATAGACTCCAGCGCTCCACACCACATCTCTGGTGTTCCTATCATGACAACACACTGAGATAGACTCCAGCGCTCCACACCACGTCTCTGGTGTTCCTATCATGACAACACACTGAGATAGACTCCAGCGCTCCACACCACACGTCTCTGGTGTTCCTATCATGATAACACACTGAGATAGACTCCAGCTCTCCACACCACGTCTCTGGTGTTCCTATCATGACAACACACTGAGATAGACTCCAGCGCTCCACACCACGTCTCTGGTGTTCCTATCATGACAACACACTGAGATAGACTCCAGCGCTCCACACCACATCTCTGGTGTTCCTATCATGACAACACACTGAGATAGACTCCAGCGCTCCACACCATGTCTCTGGTGTTCCTATCATGATAACACACTGAGATAGACTCCAGCGCTCCACACCATGTCTCTGGTGTTCCTATCATGACAACACACTGAGATAGACTCCAGCGCTCCACACCACGTCTCTGGTGTTCCTATCATGACAACACACTGAGATAGACTCCAGCGCTCCACACCATGTCTCTGGTGTTCCTATCATGACAACACACTGAGATAGACTCCAGCGCTCCACACCACGTCTCTGGTGTTCCTATCATGACAACACACTGAGATAGACTCCAGCGCTCCACACCATGTCTCTGGTGTTCCTATCATGATAACACACTGAGATAGACTCCAGCGCTCCACACCACGTCTCTGGTGTTCCTATCATGACAACACACTGAGATAGACTCCAGCGCTCCACACCACATCTCTGGTGTTCCTATCATGACAACACACTGAGATAGACTCCAGCGCTCCACACCACATCTCTGGTGTTCCTATCATGACAACACACTGAGATAGACTCCAGCGCTCCACACCACACGTCTCTGGTGTTCCTATCATGACAACACACTGAGATAGACTCCAGCGCTCCACACCACGTCTCTGGTGTTACAATCATGACAACACACTGAGATAGACTCCAGCGCTCCACACCATGTCTCTGGTGTTCCTATCATGACAACACACTGAGATAGACTCCAGCGCTCCACACCATGTCTCTGGTGTTCCTATCATGATAACACACTGAGATAGACTCCAGCGCTCCACACCACGTCTCTGGTGTTCCTATCATGACAACACACTGAGATAGACTCCAGCGCTCCACACCACGTCTCTGGTGTTCCTATCATGACAACACACTGAGATAGACTCCAGCGCTCCACACCATGTCTCTGGTGTTCCTATCATGACAACACACTGAGATAGACTCCAGCGCTCCACACCATGTCTCTGGTGTTCCTATCATGACAACACACTGAGATAGACTCCAGCGCTCCACACCATGTCTCTGGTGTTCCTATCATGACAACACACTGAGATAGACTCCAGCGCTCCACACCATGTCTCTGGTGTTCCTATCATGATAACACACTGAGATAGACTCCAGCGCTCCACACCACGTCTCTGGTGTTCCTATCATGACAACACACTGAGATAGACTCCAGCGCTCCACACCACGTCTCTGGTGTTCCTATCATGACAACACACTGAGATAGACTCCAGCGCTCCACACCATGTCTCTGGTGTTCCTATCATGACAACACACTGAGATAGACTCCAGCGCTCCACACCATGTCTCTGGTGTTCCTATCATGACAACACACTGAGATAGACTCCAGCGCTCCACACCACGTCTCTGGTGTTCCTATCATGACAACACACTGAGATAGACTCCAGCGCTCCACACCACACGTCTCTGGTGTTCCTATCATGACAACACACTGAGATAGACTCCAGCGCTCCACACCACGTCTCTGGTGTTCCTATCATGATAACACACTGAGATAGACTCCAGCGCTCCACACCACGTCTCTGGTGTTCCTATCATGACAACACACTGAGATAGACTCCAGCGCTCCACACCACATCTCTGGTGTTCCTATCATGATAACACACTGAGATAGACTCCAGCGCTCCACACCACATCTCTGGTGTTCCTATCATGACAACACACTGAGATAGACTCCAGCGCTCCACACCACATCTCTGGTGTTCCTATCATGACAACACACTGAGATAGACTCCAGCGCTCCACACCACATCTCTGGTGTTCCTATCATGATAACACACTGAGATAGACTCCAGCGCTCCACACCACATCTCTGGTGTTCCTATCATGACAACACACTGAGATAGACTCCAGCACTCCACACCATGTCTCTGGTGTTCCTATCATGACAACACACTGAGATAGACTCCAGCGCTCCACACCATGTCTCTGGTGTTCCTATCATGATAACACACTGAGATAGACTCCAGCGCTCCACACCACGTCTCTGGTGTTCCTATCATGACAACACACTGAGATAGACTCCAGCGCTCCACACCACATCTCTGGTGTTCCTATCATGACAACACACTGAGATAGACTCCAGCGCTCCACACCATGTCTCTGGTGTTCCTATCATGACAACACACTGAGATAGACTCCAGCGCTCCACACCACGTCTCTGGTGTTCCTATCATGACAACACACTGAGATAGACTCCAGCTCTCCACACCACGTCTCTGGTGTTCCTATCATGACAACACACTGAGATAGACTCCAGCGCTCCACACCACGTCTCTGGTGTTCCTATCATGACAACACACTGAGATAGACTCCAGCGCTCCACACCACGTCTCTGGTGTTCCTATCATGACAACACACTGAGATAGACTCCAGCGCTCCACACCATGTCTCTGGTGTTCCTATCATGACAACACACTGAGATAGACTCCAGCGCTCCACACCACGTGTCTGGTGTTCCTATCATGATAACACACTGAGATAGACTCCAGCGCTCCACACCACGTCTCTGGTTTTCCTATCATGATAACACACTGAGATAGACTCCAGCGCTCCACACCACGTGTCTGGTGTTCCTATCATGACAACACACTGAGATAGACTCCAGCGCTCCACACCATGTCTCTGGTGTTCCTATCATGACAACACACTGAGATAGACTCCAGCTCTCCACACCACGTCTCTGGTGTTCCTATCATGACAACACACTGAGATAGACTCCAGCGCTCCACACCACGTCTCTGGTGTTCCTATCATGATAACACACTGAGATAGACTCCAGCTCTCCACACCACGTCTCTGGTGTTCCTATCATGAAAACACACTGAGATAGACTCCAGCGCTCCACACCACATCTCTGGTGTTCCTATCATGACAACACACTGAGATAGACTCCAGCGCTCCACACCACGTCTCTGGTGTTCCTATCATGATAACACACTGAGATAGACTCCAGCTCTCCACACCACGTCTCTGGTGTTCCTATCATGAAAACACACTGAGATAGACTCCAGCGCTCCACACCACATCTCTGGTGTTCCTATCATGACAACACACTGAGATAGACTCCAGCGCTCCACACCACGTGTCTGGTGTTCCTATCATGACAACACACTGAGATAGACTCCAGCGCTCCACACCATGTCTCTGGTGTTCCTATCATGACAACACACTGAGATAGACTCCAGCGCTCCACACCACGTCTCTGGTGTTCCTATCATGACAACACACTGAGATAGACTCCAGCGCTCCACACCACGTGTCTGGTGTTCCTATCATGACAACACACTGAGATAGACTCCAGCGCTCCACACCACGTCTCTGGTGTTCCTATCATGATAACACACTGAGATAGACTCCAGCGCTCCACACCACGTCTCTGGTGTTCCTATCATGACAACACACTGAGATAGACTCCAGCGCTCCACACCACGTCTCTGGTGTTCCTATCATGACAACACACTGAGATAGACTCCAGCGCTCCACACCACGTCTCTGGTGTTCCTATCATGACAACACACTGAGATAGACTCCAGCGCTCCACACCACGTCTCTGGTGTTCCTATCATGACAACACACTGAGATAGACTCCAGCGCTCCACACCACGTCTCTGGTGTTCCTATCATGATAACACACTGAGATAGACTCCAGCGCTCCACACCACGTCTCTGGTGTTCCTATCATGACAACACACTGAGATAGACTCCAGCGCTCCACACCATGTCTCTGGTGTTCCTATCATGACAACACACTGAGATAGACTCCAGCGCTCCACACCACGTCTCTGGTGTTCCTATCATGATAACACACTGAGATAGACTCCAGCGCTCCACACCATGTCTCTGGTGTTCCTATCATGATAACACACTGAGATAGACTCCAGCGCTCCACACCACATCTCTGGTGTTCCTATCATGATAACACACTGAGATAGACTCCAGCGCTCCACACCATGTCTCTGGTGTTCCTATCATGATAACACACTGAGATAGACTCCAGCGCTCCACACCACATCTCTGGTGTTCCTATCATGACAACACACTGAGATAGACTCCAGCGCTCCACACCACATCTCTGGTGTTCCTATCATGACAACACACTGAGATAGACTCCAGCGCTCCACACCATGTCTCTGGTGTTCCTATCATGACAACACACTGAGATAGACTCCAGCGCTCCACACCACGTCTCTGGTGTTCCTATCATGACAACACACTGAGATAGACTCCAGCGCTCCACACCACGTCTCTGGTGTTCCTATCATGACAACACACTGAGATAGACTCCAGCGCTCCACACCACGTGTCTGGTGTTCCTATCATGACAACACACTGAGATAGACTCCAGCGCTCCACACCACGTCTCTGGTGTTCCTATCATGAAAACACACTGAGATAGACTCCAGCGCTCCACACCATGTCTCTGGTGTTCCTATCATGACAACACACTGAGATAGACTCCAGCACTCCACACCATGTCTCTGGTGTTCCTATCATGACAACACACTGAGATAGACTCCAGCGCTCCACACCACGTGTCTGGTGTTCCTATCATGACAACACACTGAGATAGACTCCAGCGCTCCACACCATGTCTCTGGTGTTCCTATCATGACAACACACTGAGATAGACTCCAGCGCTCCACACCACGTCTCTGGTGTTCCTATCATGACAACACACTGAGATAGACTCCAGCTCTCCACACCACGTCTCTGGTGTTCCTATCATGACAACACACTGAGATAGACTCCAGCGCTCCACACCACATCTCTGGTGTTCCTATCATGACAACACACTGAGATAGACTCCAGCGCTCCACACCACGTCTCTGGTGTTCCTATCATGACAACACACTGAGATAGACTCCAGCGCTCCACACCACGTCTCTGGTGTTCCTATCATGACAACACACTGAGATAGACTCCAGCGCTCCACACCATGTCTCTGGTGTTCCTATCATGACAACACACTGAGATAGACTCCAGCGCTCCACACCACGTGTCTGGTGTTCCTATCATGACAACACACTGAGATAGACTCCAGCGCTGCACACCATGTCTCTGGTGTTCCTATCATGACAACACACTGAGATAGACTCCAGCGCTCCACACCACATCTCTGGTGTTCCTATCATGACAACACACTGAGATAGACTCCAGCGCTCCACACCACGTGTCTGGTGTTCCTATCATGACAACACACTGAGATAGACTCCAGCGCTCCACACCACGTGTCTGGTGTTCCTATCATGACAACACACTGAGATAGACTCCAGCGCTGCACACCATGTCTCTGGTGTTCCTATCATGACAACACACTGAGATAGACTCCAGCGCTCCACACCACGTCTCTGGTGTTCCTATCATGACAACACACTGAGATAGACTCCAGCGCTCCACACCACGTCTCTGGTGTTCCTATCATGACAACACACTGAGATAGACTCCAGCTCTCCACACCACGTCTCTGGTGTTCCTATCATGACAACACACTGAGATAGACTCCAGCTCTCCACACCATGTCTCTGGTGTTCCTATCATGACAACACACTGAGATAGACTCCAGCTCTCCACACCATGTCTCTGGTGTTCCTATCATGACAACACACTGAGATAGACTCCAGCGCTCCACACCACGTCTCTGGTGTTCCTATCATGACAACACACTGAGATAGACTCCAGCGCTCCACACCACGTCTCTGGTGTTCCTATCATGACAACACACTGAGATAGACTCCAGCGCTCCACACCACGTCTCTGGTGTTCCTATCATGACAACACACTGAGATAGACTCCAGCGCTCCACACCACGTCTCTGGTGTTCCTATCATGACAACACACTGAGATAGACTCCAGCTCTCCACACCATGTCTCTGGTGTTCCTATCATGACAACACACTGAGATAGACTCCAGCGCTCCACACCACATCTCTGGTGTTCCTATCATGACAACACACTGAGATAGACTCCAGCGCTCCACACCACGTCTCTGGTGTTCCTATCATGATAACACACTGAGATAGACTCCAGCGCTCCACACCATGTCTCTGGTGTTCCTATCATGATAACACACTGAGATAGACTCCAGCGCTCCACACCACATCTCTGGTGTTCCTATCATGACAACACACTGAGATAGACTCCAGCGCTCCACACCATGTCTCTGGTGTTCCTATCATGACAACACACTGAGATAGACTCCAGCGCTCCACACCATGTCTCTGGTGTTCCTATCATGATAACACACTGAGATAGACTCCAGCGCTCCACACCATGTCTCTGGTGTTCCTATCATGATAACACACTGAGATAGACTCCAGCGCTCCACACCACACGTCTCTGGTGTTCCTATCATGACAACACACTGAGATAGACTCCAGCGCTCCACACCACATGCCTCTGTTTAACCTCACACACACACATAATGCATACACAAACACACACACTTGCGCACACACACACATACAGTAGATTAATATACTCAGGACCCTCGCCCACTTGACCCAGCTGCATTTTTCATGCTCTGAAAACAGCCGTTCATTTCTCTGTTATCCCCTGCTAACATTATACTGTAGCAAGATAGGAGGGATGCTGACATCCCTCAGACAGACAAAATGTAATCAGAACACATCAGAGCATAAAAGCCAAATATAGACAGACCAAGAGGATACGTCCCAAATGGCACCCTATTCCTGATATAGTGCACTACTTTTGACCAGAACTGATTTCAGCCATGGTCAAAAGTAGTCCACTAAATAGGGAACAGGGTGCCATTTGAGATGCAACCCCAAACCTCTGAGGCCATGCACTATAAACCTGTCTCTCACCTCTCAGCCTTCCTCCTTTCTCTGAGCCTCTGTCTGTCTCCACTTCTTCCAAATCTGGCAATACAGTACATATTAAGTGTCCCAATCTGGCCCTGCCAAGCACTACACATTAACTGTCCCAATCTTGCCCTGCCCAGCACTACATATCAACAGTCCCAATCTGGCCCTGCCCAGCACTACATATCAACAGTCCCAATCTGGCCCTGCCCAGCACTACACATTAACAGTCCCAATCTGGCCCTGCCCAGCACTACATATCAACAGTCCCAATCTGGCCCTGCCCAGCACTACATATCAACAGTCCCAATCTGGCCCTGCCCAGCACTACACATTAACAGTCCCAATCTGGCCCTGCCCAGCACTACATATCAACAGTCCCAATCTGGCCCTGCCCAGCACTACATATCAACAGTCCAATCTGGCCCTGCCCAGCACTACATATCAACAGTCCCAATCTGGCCCTGCCGGGCACAACATATCAACAGTCCCAATCTGGCCCTGCCCAGCACTACATATCAACAGTCCCAATCTGGCCCTGCCCAGCACTAGATATCAACAGTCCCAATCTGTCCCTGCCAAGAACAACATATCAACAGTCCCAATCTGGCCCTGCCCAGCACTACATATCAACAGTCCCAATCTGGCCCTGCCAAGAACTACATATCAACAGTCCCAATCTGGCCCTGCCGAGCACTACACATTAAATGTCCCAATCTGGCTCTGCCGAGCACTACATATCAACAGTCCCAATCTGTCCCTGCCGAGCACAACATATCAACAGTCCCAATCTGGCCCTGCCGAGCACTACATATCAACAGTCCCAATCTGTCCCTGCCCAGCACTACATATCAACAGTCCCAAATCCCTATAAACAGCATATATACCATAATGTATACATAACTTACTCATTATAGGAAAGCTATTACTATCATGTATCACATTGTTTTGCAGGTAAAGTAGGTGATCAAATAAATGAAGATCCTACATCTGTAATATGTACATTTAGGTAGGAAAAATAGTGTCCGTGTGTGTGTGGGGGGGGGGGGGGGGGGGGGGATTGCGTCATCTATGAATCTGTTGGGGCAGTATTGGAGTGGGTCCAGGGTGTCTGGGATGGGTGTTGATCTGAGCCATGACCAGCCTTTCAAAGCATTTCATGGCTATAGATGTGATTTCTACGGGGCGATAGTCATTTAGACAGGTTACCTTGGGTACAGGGACTATTGGGTACAGGGACTATGTATGGTGGTCTCCTTGAAACATGTAGGTATTACAGACTGGGTCAGGGAGAGATTGAAAAAGATACTTGCCAACTAGTCAGCGCTCTGAGTACGCGTCCTGTATCCTGTATCAAATTGTACTGCAAAGTAGGTGAAATGTTCTGTATAAAACATGCATTTATGAAAAGTTATGGAGAGACGTTTTCAGCCTCAATCATTTCTTTTTTACATTTTTTTTTTATTTTATTTTTTTTATTTTTTTGAATTTTACCCCTTTTTCTCCCCAATTTCGTAGTATCCAATTGTTGTAGTAGCTACTATCTTGTCTCATCGCTACAACTCCCGTACGGGCTCGGGAGAGACAAAGGTTGAAAGTCATGCGTCCTCCGATACACAACCAACCAAGCCGCTGCTTCTTTAACACAGCGCACATCCAACCCGGAAGCCAGCCGTACCAATGCGCCGGAGGAAACACCGTGCACCTGGCCACCTTGGCTAGCGTACACTGCGCCCAGCCCGCCACAGGAGTCGCTGGTGCGCGATGAGACAAGGACACCCCTACTGACCAAGCCCTCCCTAACCCGGGCGACGCTAGGCCAATCGTGCGTTGCCCCACGGACCTCCCAGTCGCGGCCGGTTACGACAGAGCCTGGGCGCGTACCCAGGACTCTGATGGCACAGCTGGCGCTGCAGTACAGCGCCCTTAACCACTGCGCCACCCGGGAGGCCAGCCTCAATCATTTCTGAGGAGATACTGTGAAAAGTACATAGCTTGAATGGAAAACTACATTATATTTTATCATAAGCGCATGACACAGTTTATCAAGTGATTTGTTGGCATATAGCTAATATTCTTGTTTATTGCCAGACAGGCATGAAACCATTTACTTCCTGCCCTCATAACTAAATGCTAAGTAGGTAAATAAATAAATACAAGAAGCATTTGACAGAAGAGCACACTGTTGCCTGGTAACCTAATGGCATGCTGAGGATTCATCTCGGAATTAAACAGAACAACTACCACAGCCTACAAGCCTTTCAATTGCCCTCTATAGAATTCTCTATTCCCAAATGACAACAATGTACTACAATATACAGCATAACGTACACATATAGTCTCTCTACTGTCTGATGTATAGCAACTGTACTGTCTGATGTATAGTAACTGTACTGTCTGATGTATAGTAACTGTCTGATGTATAGCAACTGTACTGTCTGATGTATAGTAACTGTCTGATGTATAGCAACTGTACTGTCTGATGTATAGTAACTGTCTGATGTATAGCAACTGTACTGTCTGATGTATAGTAACTGTCTGATGTATAGTAACTGTACTGTCTGATGTACAGTAACTGTACTGTCTGATGTACAGTAACTGTACTCTCTGATGTATAGTAACTGTACTGTCTGATGTATAGTAACTGTACTGTCTGATGTATAGTAACTGTCTGATGTACAACAACTGTACTGTCTGATGTATAGTAACTGTCTGATATATAGCAACTGTACTGTCTGATGTACAGCAACTGTACTGTCTGATGTATAGCAACTGTCTGATGTACAGTAACTATACTGTCTGATGTATAGTAACTGTCTGATGTATAGTAACTGTACTGTCTGATGTATAGTAACTGTGGGATGTATAGCAACTGTACTCTCTGATGTATAGTAACTGTCTGATGTATAGTAACTGTACTGTCTGATGTATAGTAACTGTCTGATGTATAGTAACTGTACTGTCTGATGTATAGTAACTGTACTGTCTGATGTATAGCAACTGTGTGATGTATAGTAACTATACTGTCTGATGTATAGTAACTGTCTGATGTATAGTAACTGTACTGTCTGATGTATAGTAACTGTCTGATGTATAGTAACTGTATGATGTATAGTAACTGTCTGATGTATAGTAACTGTACTGTCTGATGTATAGTAACTGAACTGTCTGATGTATAGTAACTGTCTGATGTATAGTAACTGTCTGATGTATTGTAACTGTCTGATGTATATTAACTGTCTGATGTATTGTAACTGTCTGATGTATAGTAACTGTACTGTCTGATGTATAGTAACTGTATGATGTATAGTAACTGTCTGATGTATATTAACTGTCTGATGTACAGTAACTGTCTGATGTATATTAACTGTCTGATGTATATTAACTGTCTGATGTATAGTAACTGTCTGATGTATATTAACTGTACTGTCTGATGTATAGTAACTGTACTGTCTGATGTATAGTAACTGTATGATGTATAGTAACTGTCTGATGTATATTAACTGTCTGATGTATAGTAACTGTCTGAAATATAGTAACTGTACTGTCTGATGTATAGTAACTGTACTGTCTGATGTATAGTAACTGTATGATGTATAGTAACTGTACTGTATGATGTATAGTATATGTACTGCCTGATGTATAGTAACTGTATGATGTATAGTAACTGTCTGATGTATAGTAACTGTCTAATGTATAGTAACTGTCTGATGTATAGTAACTGTCTAATGTATAGTAACTGTCTGATGTATAGTAACTGTCTGATGTATAGTAACTGTACTGCCTGATGTATAGTAACTGTACTGCCTGATGTATAGTAACTGTCTGATGTATAGTAACTGTATGATGAATAGTAACTGTCTGATGTATAGTAACTGTATGATGTATAGTAACTGTACTGCCTGATGTATAGTAACTGTACTGCCTGATGTATAGTAACTGTCTGATGTATAGTAACTGTCTGATGTATAGTAACTGTCTAATGTATAGTAACTGTACTGTCTGATGTATAGTAACTGTCTGATGTATAGTAACTGTCTGATGTATAGTAACTGTATGATGAATAGTAACTGTCTGATGTATAGTAACTGTATGATGTATAGTAACTGTACTGCCTGATGTATAGTAACTGTACTGCCTGATGTATAGTAACTGTCTGATGTATAGTAACTGTCTGATGTATAGTAACTGTCTGATGTATAGTAACTGTCTGATGTATAGTAACTGTCTGATGTATAGTAACTGTCTGATGTATAGTAACTGTCTAATGTATAGTAACTGTCTGATGTATAGTAACTGTCTGATGTATAGTAACTGTACTGCCTGATGTATAGTAACTGTACTGCCTGATGTATAGTAACTGTCTGATGTATAGTAACTGTATGATGAATAGTAACTGTCTGATGTATAGTAACTGTCTGATGTATAGTAACTGTCTAATGTATAGTAACTGTCTGATGTATAGTAACTGTACTGCCTGATGTATAGTAACTGTACTGCCTGGTGTATAGTAACTGTCTGATGTATAGTAACTGTATGATGAATAGTAACTGTCTGATGTATAGTAACTGTCTGATGTATAGTAACTGTACTGTCTGATGTATAGTAACTGTACTGTATGATGTATAGTAACTGTCTGACGTATAGTAACTGTCTGATGTATAGTAACTGTCTGATGTATAGTAACTGTACTGTCTGATGTATAGTAACTGTACTGTCTGATGTATAGTAACTGTCTGATGTATAGTAACTGTCTGATGTATAGTAACTGTCTGATGTATAGTAACTGTCTGATGTATAGTAACTGTACTGTCTGATGTATAGTAACTGTACTGTCTGATGTATAGTAACTGTCTGATGTATAGTAACTGTCTGATGTATAGTAACTGTATGATGAATAGTAACTGTCTGATGTATAGTAACTGTACTGTCTGATGTATTGTAACTGTCTGATGTATAGTAACTGTACTGTCTGATGTATAGTAACTGTACTGTATGATGTATAGTAACTGTCTGATGTATAGTAACTTTATGATTTATGATTTATGATTTGATCTTCCAAGATTGCATAGCAGTTCAGACGTCTTTTGTCCTCGTCTTGTCGTGTCCTGTATATATATATATTTACAACTTTTTTCACATACATTTTATTTTTATTTTCCATCAACTCATCTTCTAAACACTCTCCTGCAACCAGCCTCACCAATTTATATTTATAAAAAAGTATTATTTACCTCAGATCTGCAATCCTTCAGGAAGCTAGCCAGAAACTCCAGGAGGCTGGCCAGAAACTAGCCAGAAGCTAGCCAGGAGCTAGCCCAGAAGCTAATCAGAAGCTAACCACGGTTTGTGGTCATCGGCTGTCCTTTAGTTCGAAAATCTATCGAAAATCTATCGCCAGTTTTGTACGGCGCAGCGCGGCTCGGAACGGAACATACCGGACCAATTTTTCTCTCCATGTCCCTGGATTTCAACTGCTCTCTGGACATTCATACCCGGATCTCACAGCTAGCTAGCTGCTATCCGTGTGACAGTCGGCTTTCGTCGATTCCGGAGCAAACATCGATTGTTCCGGTGCTAGCCAGCTCCGTCAATCACGCCTGAGTCCCATCATTCACTCCTGGGCTGCAGTCACCTATCCGGACCCGTTTCACTGCCTACGCGGAGCCCCACCGGGCCTTCACAACCGGACTGCCGACGTTATCTACCTGAAGGAGATCCGGCTGGCTCCTCTGTCGCGACGTTACCGGAACGCCCATCTGCGGCCCGCTAACCGTTAGCTGTCTTTCCGGCTGCTATCTGAATAGACAATCGGACAATTTATTTATTTGAATTATTATGTTTTCTTCTCGGGCCTCTATAACTATATCTATTGTTCTTATTTTTGTTGTTGTGTGATTTGGATTAATCCCCTCTACCACACGGAACCCCACTAATCTACTGACCGAACGCAAGAGGTGGCTAACAACAGACTCCATCCTATGCTAGCTTGCTACCGGTTGGCTTGGCTAGCTGTCTAAATCGCCGTGACCCTAAACCAACCTCTCCACTCACTGGACCCTTTTGATCACTCGACTAAGCATGCCTCTCCTTAATGTCAATATGTCTTGTCCATTGCTGTTCTGGTTAGTGTTTATTGGCTTATTTCACTGTAGAGCCTCTAGTCCTGCTCACTATACCTTATCCAACCTATTAGTTCCACCACCCACACATGCAATGACATCTCCTGGTTTCAATGATGTTTCTAGAGACAATATCTCTCTCTTCATCACTCAATACCTAGGTTTACCTCCACTGTATTCACATCCTACCTTACCTTTGTCTGTACATTATACCTTGATGCTATTTTATCGCCCCCAGAAACCTCCTTTTACTCTCTGTTCCAGACGTTCTAGACGACCAATTCTTATTGCTTTTAGTCGCACCCTTATCCTACTCCTCCTATGTTCCTCTGGCGATGTAGAGGTGAATCCAGGCCCTGCAGTGCCTAGCTCCACTCCTATTCCCCAGGCGCTCTCTTTTGACGACTTCTGTAACCGTAATAGCCTTGGTTTCATGCATGTTAACATTAGAAGCCTCCTCCCTAAGTTTGTTCTATTCACTGCTTTAGCACACTCTGCCAACCCGGATGTTCTAGCTGTGTCTGAATCCTGGCTTAGGAAGACCACCAAAAATTCAGACATTTTAATTCCAAACTACAACATTTTCAGACAAGATAGAACTGCCAAAGGGGGCGGTGTTGCAATTTACTGCAAAGATAGCCTGCAGAGTTCTGTCCTACTATCCAGGTCTGTACCCAAACAATTTGAACTTCTACTTTTAAAAATCCACCTTTCTAAAAACAAGTCTCTCACCGTTGCCGCCTGCTATAGACCACCCTCTGCCCCCAGCTGTGCTCTGGACACCATATGTGAACTGATTGCCCCCCATCTATCTTCAGAGCTCGTGCTGCTAGGCGACCTAAACTGGAACATGCTTAACACCCCAGCCATCCTACAATCTAAACTTGATGCCCTCAATCTCACACAAATTATCAATGAACCTACCAGGTACCTCCCCAAAGCCTTAAACACGGGCACCCTCATAGATATCATCCTAACCAACTTCCCCTCTAAATACACCTCTGCTGTCTTCAACCAAGATCTCAGCGATCACTGCCTCATTGCCTGCATCCGTAATGGGTCAGCGGTCAAACGACCTCCTCTCATCACTGTAAAACGCTCCCTGAAACACTTCAGCGAGCAGGCCTTTCTAATCGACCTGGCCGGGGTATCCTGGAAGGATATTGACCTCATCCCGTCAGTAGAGGATGCCTGGATATTTTTTAAAAATGCCTTCCTAACCATCTTAAATAAACATGCCCCATTCAAGAAATTTAGAACCAGGAACAGATATAGCCCTTGGTTCTCCCCAGACCTGACTGCCCTTAATCAACACAAAAACGTCCTATGGCGTTCTGCATTAGCATCGAACAGCCCCCGTGATATGCAGCTGTTCAGGGAAGCTAGAAACCATTATACACAGGCAGTTAGAAAAGCCAAGGCTAGCTTTTTCAAGCAGAAATTTGCTTCTTGCAACACTAACTCAAAAAAGTTCTGGGACACTGTAAAGTCCATGGAGAATAAGAACACCTCCTCCCAGCTGCCCACTGCACTGAAGATAGGAAACACTGTCACCACTGATAAATCCACCATAATTGAAAATTTCAATAAGCATTTTTCTACTGCTGGCCATGCTTTCCACCTGGCTACTCCTACCCCTGTCAACAGCACTGCACCCCCAACAGCAACTCGCCCAAGCCTTCCCCATTTCTCCTTCTCCCAAATCCATTCAGCTGATGTTCTGAAAGAGCTGCAAAATCTGGACCCCTACAAATCAGCCGGGCTAGACAATCTGGACCCTTTCTTTCTAAAATTATCTGCCGAAATTGTTGCCACCCCTATTACTAGCCTGTTCAACCTCTCTTTCGTGTCGTCTGAGATTCCCAAAGATTGGAAAGCAGCTGCGGTCATCCCCCTCTTCAAAGGGGGGGACACTCTTGACCCAAACTGCTATAGACCTATATCTATCCTACCATGCCTTTCTAAGGTCTTCGAAAGCCAAGTCAACAAACAGATTACCGACCATTTTGAATCTCACCATACCTTCTCTGCTATGCAATCTGGTTTCAGAGCTGGTCATGGGTGCACCTCAGCCACGCTCAAGGTCCTAAACGATATCTTAACCGCCATCGATAAGAAACATTACTGTGCAGCCGTATTCATTGATCTGGCCAAGGCTTTCGACTCTGTCAATCACCACATCCTCATCGGCAGACTCAACAGCCTTGGTTTCTCAAATGATTGCCTCGCCTGGTTCACCAACTACTTCTCTGATAGAGTTCAGTGTGTCAAATCTGAGGGTCTGTTGTCCGGACCTCTGGCAGTCTCTATGGGGGTGCCACAGGGTTCAATTCTTGGACCGACTCTCTTCTCTGTATACATCAATGAGGTCGCTCTTGCTGCTGGTGAGTCTCTGATCCACCTCTACGCAGACGACACCATTCTGTATACTTCCGGCCCTTCTTTGGACACTGTGTTAACAACCCTCCAGGCAAGCTTCAATGCCATACAACTCTCCTTCCGTGGCCTCCAACTGCTCTTAAATACAAGTAAAACTAAATGCATGCTCTTCAACCGATCACTACCTGCACCTACCCGCCTGTCCAACATCACTACTCTGGACGGCTCTGACTTAGAATACGTGGACAACTACAAATACTTAGGTGTCTGGTTAGACTGCAAACTCTCCTTCCAGACCCATATCAAACATCTCCAATCCAAAGTTAAATCTAGAATTGGCTTCCTATTTCGCAACAAAGCATCCTTCACTCATGCTGCCAAACATACCCTTGTAAAACTGACCATCCTACCAATCCTCGACTTTGGCGATGTAATTTACAAAATAGCCTCCAATACCCTACTCAACAAACTGGATGCAGTCTATCACAGTGCAATCCGTTTTGTCACCAAAGCCCCATACACTACCCACCATTGCGACCTGTACGCTCTCGTTGGCTGGCCCTCGCTTCATACTCGTCGCCAAACCCACTGGCTCCATGTCATCTACAAGACCCTGCTAGGTAAAGTCCCCCCTTATCTCAGCTCGCTGGTCACCATAGCATCTCCCACCTGTAGCACACGCTCCAGCAGGTATATCTCTCTAGTCACCCCCAAAACCAATTCTTTCTTTGGCCGCCTCTCTTTCCAGTTCTCTGCTGCCAATGACTGGAACGAACTACAAAAATCTCTGAAACTGGAAACACTTATCTCCCTCACTAGCTTTAAGCACCAACTGTCAGAGCAGCTCACAGATTACTGCACCTGTACATAGCCCACATATAATTTAGCCCTATCAACTACCTCTTTCCCAACTGTATTTAATTTATTTATTTATTTTGCTCCTTTGCACCCCATTATTTTTATTTCTACTTTGCACATTCTTCCATTGCAAAACTACCATTCCAGTGTTTTACTTGCTATATTGTATTTACCTTGCCACCAAGGCCTTTTTTTGCCTTTACCTCCCTTCTCACCTCATTTGCTCACATTGTATATAGACTTGTTTATACTTTATTATTGACTGTATGTTTGTTTTACTCCATGTGTAACTCTGTGTTGTTGTATCTGTCGAACTGCTTTGCTTTATCTTGGCCAGGTCGCAATTGTAAATGAGAACTTGTTCTCAACTTGCCTACCTGGTTAAATAAAGGTAAAATAAATAAAATAAAAATGATGAATAGTAACTGTGTGATGTATAGTAACTGTACTGTCTGATGTATAATAACTTTATGATGAATAGTAACTGTGTGATGTATAGCAACTGTCTGATGTATAGTAACTGTATGATGTATAGTAACTGTACTGTCTGATGTATATTAACTGTCTGATGTATAGTAACTGTCTGATGTATAGTAACTGTCTGATGTATAGTAACTGTACTGTCTGATGTATATTAACTGTCTGATGTATAGTAACTGTCTGATGTATAGTAACTGTCTGATGTATAGTAACTGTATGATGTATAGCAACTGTCTGATGTATAGTAACTGTCTGATGTATAGTAACTGTACTGTCTGATGTATAGTAACTGTCTGATGTATAGTAACTGTCTGATGTATAGTAACTGTCTGATGTATAGTAACTGTATGATGTATAGTAACTGTCTGATGTATAGTAACTGTCTGATGTATAGTAACTGTCTGATGTATAGTAACTGTCTGATGTATATTAACTGTCTGATGTATAGTGACTGTCTGATGTATAGTAACTGTACTGTCTGATGTATAGTAACTGTCTGATGTATAGTAACTGTATGATGTATAGTAACTGTATGATGTATAGTAACTGTCTGATGTATAGTAACTGTATGATGTATAGTAACTGTATGATGTATAGTAACTGTCTGATGTATAGTAACTGTACTGCCTGATGTATAGTAACTGTACTGTCTGATGTATAGTAACTGTACTGTCTGATGTATAGTAACTGTCTGATGTATAGTAACTGTATGATGTATAGTAACTGTCTGATGTATAGTAACTGTACTGTCTGATGTATAGTAACTGTCTGATGTATAGTAACTCTATGATGTATAGTAACTGTCTGATGTATAGTAACTGTCTGATGTATAGTAACTGTCTGATGTATAGTAACTGTCTGATGTATAGTAACTGTATGATGTATAGTAACTGTATGATGTACAGTAACTGTCTGATGTATAGTAACTGTCTGATGTATAGTAACTGTATGATGTATAGTAACTGTATGATGGGCTATATAGGCAGTAACAATATAAATAATGCAATTTTTGACTAATAGAATGTGTTTATGGTCAATCAATATCCTACTATACATCAGACAGTTACTATACATCAGAGAGTTACTATACATCATACAGTTACTATACATCAGACAGTACAGTTACTATACATCAGACAGTACAGTTACTATACATCAGACAGTTACTATACATCATACAGTTACTATACATCAGACAGTTACTATACATCAGACAGTACAGTTACTATACATCAGACAGTTACTATACATCAGACAGTACAGTTACTATACATCAGACAGTTACTATAGTAACTGTACTGTCTGATGTATAGTAACTGTCTGATGTATAGTAACTGTATGATGTATAGTAACTGTCTGATGTATAGTAACTGTCTGATGTATAGTAACTGTCTGATGTATAGTAACTGTACTGTCTGATGTATAGTAACTGTCTGATGTATAGTAACTGTATGATGTATAGTAACTGTATGATGTATAGTAACTGTATGATGTATAGTAACTGTCTGATGTATAGTAACTGTATGATGTATAGTAACTGTCTGATGTATAGTAACTGTACTGTCTGATGTATAGTAACTGTCTGATGTATAGTAACTGTACTGTCTGATGTATAGTAACTGTATGATGTATAGTAACTGTCTGATGTATAGTAACTGTATGATGTATAGTAACTGTATGATGTATAGTAACTGTCTTATGTATAGTAACTGTCTGATGTATAGTAACTGTCTGATGTATAGTAACTGTATGATGTATAGTAACTGTCTGATGTATAGTAACTGTCTGATGTATAGTAACTGTATGATGTATAGTAACTGTCTGATGTATAGTAACTGTACTGTCTGATGTATAGTAACTGTATGATGTATAGTAACTGTACTGTCTGATGTATAGTAACTGTATGATGTATAGTAACTGTCTGATGTATAGTAACTGTCTGATGTATAGTAACTGTCTGATGTATAGTAACTGTCTGATGTATAGTAACTGTATGATGTATAGTAACTGTCTGATGTATAGTAACTGTCTGATGTATAGTAACTGTCTGATGTATAGTAACTGTCTGATGTATAGTAACTGTCTGATGTATAGTAACTGTCTGATGTATAGTAACTGTATGATATATAGTAACTGTATGATGTATAGTAACTGTCTGATGTATAGTAACTGTACTGTCTGATGTATAGTAACTGTATGATGTATAGTAACTGTCTGATGTATAGTAACTGTACTGTCTGATGTATAGTAACTGTCTGATGTATAGTAACTGTCTGATGTATAGTAACTGTATGATGTATAGTAACTGTACTGTCTGATGTATAGTAACTGTCTGATGTATAGTAACTGTCTGATGTATAGTAACTGTCTGATGTATAGTAACTGTCTGATGTATAGTAACTGTCTGATGTATAGTAACTGTCTGATGTATAGTAACTGTATGATGTATAGTAACTGTCTGATGTATAGTAACTGTCTGATGTATATTAACTGTATGATGTATAGTAACTGTCTGATGTATAGTAACTGTACTGTCTGATGTATAGTAACTGTATGATGTATAGTAACTGTATGATGTATAGTAACTGTGTGATGTATAGTAACTGTCTGATGTATAGTAACTGTACTGTCTGATGTATAGTAACTGTATGATGTATAGTAACTGTATGATGAATAGTAACTGTCTGATGTATAGTAACTGTCTGATGTATAGTAACTGTACTGCCTGATGTATAGTAACTGTATGATGTATAGTAACTGTATGATGAATAGTAACTGTCTGATGTATAGTAACTGTCTGATGTATAGTAACTGTCTGATGTATAGTAACTGTCTGATGTATAGTAACTGTACTGCCTGATGTATAGTAACTGTATGATGTATAGTAACTGTATGATGAATAGTAACTGTATGATGTATAGTAACTGTATGATGAATAGTAACTGTCTGATGTATAGTAACTGTATGATGAATAGTAACTGTCTGGTGTATAGTAACTGTCTGATGTATAGTAACTGTCTGATGTATAGTAACTGTCTGATGTATAGTAACTGTCTGATGTATAGTAACTATACTGTCTAATGTATTGTAACTGTCTGATGTATAGTAACTGTCTGATGTATAGTAACTATACTGTCTAATATATTGTAACTGTCTGATGTATAGTAACTGTACTGTCTGATGTATAGTAACTGTATGATGTATATTAACTGTATGATGTATAGTAACTGTCTGATGTATAGTAACTGTCTGATGTATAGTAACTGTACTGTCTGATGTATAGTAACTGTACTGTCTGATGTATAGTAACTGTATGATGTATATTAACTGTCTGATGTATAGTAACTGTCTGATGTATAGTAACTGTACTGTCTGATGTATAGTAACTGTATGATGTATAGTAACTGTCTGATGTATAGTAACTGTCTGATGTATAGTAACTGTACTGTCTGATGTATAGTAACTGTCTGATGTATAGTAACTGTACTGTCTGATGTATAGTAACTGTCTGGTGTATAGTAACTGTCTGATGTATAGTAACTGTCTGATGTATAGTAACTGTATGATGTATAGTAACTGTCTGATGTATAGTAACTGTATGATGTATAGTAACTGTCTGATGTATAGTAACTGTCTGATGTATAGTAACTGTACTGTCTGATGTATAGTAACTGTCTGATGTATAGTAACTGTACTGTCTGATGTATAGTAACTGTCTGATGTATAGTAACTGTCTGATGTATAGTAACTGTACTGTCTGATGTATAGTAACTGTCTGATGTATAGTAACTGTACTGTCTGATGTATAGTAACTGTCTGATGTATAGTAACTGTATGATGTATAGTAACTGTCTGATGTATAGTAACTGTACTGTCTGATGTATAGTAACTGTACTGTCTGATGTATAGTAACTGTATGATGTATAGTAACTCTCTGATGTATAGTAACTGTCTGATGTATAGTAGGATATTGATTGACCATAAACACATTCTATTAGTCAAAAATTGCATTATTTATATTGTTACTGCCTATATATCTACTGTACGTATGAAACTTACAGTAATAAGGTTAACTGCTTTATGTTGTTGAAACTGATTCTATGATGCATTTCAATTTGTCAAGTTAAAACTGATTACTGTTGGTGAAAATGCTGGTTAAATTGACGGCACACATTTTCAATGTGTGAAATTCAATGTGTGAAATATGACTAACGTCAGAGCTTCTCATTTCGGTTCGCATACGGGCAATAATTACATAGCAAAATATGATCTGTTTTTTTTGCTCCCAATTTTCCCATTTTTCGATTAGTAATGTTATTTTTCACACAGTCATGTTATAAAGCACATGACTGTTGACTACTGTGCTGTATATCATTCCTCTGACCAGCGTCATCATACATACTTCCTCTTCCTCCATCCCAAATGGCACCCTATTCCCTATATAGTGCAACTACTTTTGACAAGAGCCCTGGGGGGAATAGGGTGCCATTTTGGACACATCACTGTTGTGAACCTCAGTACTCTCAAACCCTACACTCTCACATCACTTTAAAACTGTCATTAGTCTGGTGAAAAGGCCAACAAGGGGGCTCCCAAAGGCCATTTCATATCAATAGGAGAATAATAAAAAGAACAAAATGTTCAGCATTTCTTCTTTCAGTTCCCTTACATGTCCCTCACTACATTACAGGTCAGGTTTCAGTAAGATGTGAGGGAAAACACAGCCAGACACACTGTTTAACAAGGCATCAAATCAAACCTGCTATGGAGACATCTACTATATCAAAGGAGTGTTTGTGGAACAGAAACTATGATGACCAAGCCATTCAACAACAGGCCTTTAGTTTCAATTCCCTCTAAACTACAAGGCAATACACACTTCTCTTTACTGTAACAAGTCCCATTTGAAACAATATCTACGTCCTAAATGGCACTCTATGCACTCGACAGTGCACTACTTTTTTTACCAGGGCCCATGTTCAACAAGTGCTGTTCTAACTGGTTGAATGAACACATTCACAGGCATTATTCTTTCCTGTGTACAATGTGTCAAAACAATAAACAATTATCATCAAACTCAGTAAACACATTACATTACATTCACTTTGCATTCACAGTGTTATCGCAGAATTGGACCGACAAGTTAAATATCCAACTAGACATGAATGTGTTGTCAGTGTGTGTTGACTAGCAGCACGTACTGTGCTGTGCCTCATTGGATCTGACTTGCCAATGTGCTTAGTAATATGGCCACACCTCTACGGACGTACATTATCATAATCTACAAGTGACTAACAATACCTGTCAAATCAACGCGTTTCGTCCCTCTGTATTTAATCCCAAAAAATGTTTTAATCTAAGCAACATTTTGGTACCATGAAACTGAGGCTGCATCCCAAATGGCATCCTATTATATTAGCTCTGTCAAATGCAGTGCACTATATAGGGAAAAGGGTGCCAATCAGGATGCACTGTGTCAAACCTACTGTAAGTGCATGGAGCTGTTAAAATGACTCGGTCCATCCATGACACAGCTCAGATGGTACCTGCCCCCTCAAGCCATCTGAACAGCACAGAGTGGACATCTGTGAGCCCTCGCACTGCCAAGAAAAAGTCTGATGTAAAAATATCATCAACATTATGAGGTGGAGAAAAGACTGAAGGGTCGTTTGCACGTGGTCTGAGAAGGGCTTTCGTATCAAAACACATGAGCATTTTGTTCTTGTTACAGTTGAAAATGTCAAGTGAATACTGGCAAGCCCCCACTTCCTGTGTGTTCTCATTACCACGCCGAAATAACAGTTGGCTTTTGTCAACATCTGACACCTCGAGACAGAACATTGGCAGATACAATAGCTTCATAAAACCTGAAATTTACTCAAAAATTGAATCAAAGCCATCTAGCAGCATGTCTGCAATAAGTTACCATAGGAAACGTGGCAACTCAAACACTGGGGTCAACAAGACAGTCAAATATGCCCTTTCACCAATATCACAACATCCCTACAGCCAATGCTGATTGATATTTCATTGAGCTGTCCACTCTTGGATTTAGAGTCAAATCTGAAAAAATATTTTAAAATTGCAAGGAATCAATGTTGACATCCTGTTTTTGTATCTTAAGATACATTTTATAGTGTAGGGAGGGATGTCACTTACCACTAGCTGGATCTGTTGGTCGTATGGTTGTCTGTGAGACGTAACGCTCGTAGGCGATCAGCCAGGATGACCGTGGTGGGTTTATAACTGTGCTGATTTTTTCTTCTGTGCTGTTGTCCTGTCTTTGCTCTTTGGCTGTTTGACTAGAGAAGTTGACTGTAGAACAAGAGATCCACAGATATTATGATGCTGATGAGAATGGACCATCCCTGTAACCAACAGGTGAACAATCTAGATAAGGGATAATACTAATATACTGATAGCGTGTATTGTAAAGCCACACACACACACACACACACACACATACACACACGTACACACACACACACACACACACACACACACACACACACACACACACACACACACACACACACACGTACACACACACACACATATACACATACACACACGTACACACACACACACACTCACCACATGAGGTGGGTGGCACCTTAATTGGGGAGGAAAGGCTTGTGGTAATGACTGGAGCAGAATGGTAGTGGAATGGTATCAAATACATCAAACACATAGTTTCCAGGGATTTAATGCCATTCCACCCCTCAGCAGCCTCTACTGACATAGCCGGCCATATAAACCTTATGTAAATGCATTTAAACAACCACTTTTTAAGTCAGCTGCTTAACACCATGTCTATCTATCTGTGGAGATAATAGCAGAGATGATACTGTTGCAGGCAGCTAACTCATTGTTACTTCAGTCACGTCTGGTGGTGAGATCATACATGTGGGCATTGGTCTATTTATAGTCTGGCTGTGGTACTGCTTGGAGACAGAATCAATGCGCATGGCATTTTATCTGTCTACCGGCGTAAAGCAATAAGGGGGACAATATCGGGTAGTTTATGCTCATGCAGATTAATGTGAAGTATGTGCAATATGAATTCAGTTAGGTTATTATTAAGTAAAACATTTTGTATCATGTAATAAACAGCCTCTTACATAAAAAAGCAAGTGGCAAGATACAGGTGGGCTATGAATGAAAACATGGAAGTCACTTTTGAACTGTGATAAAATACAATTAAGTTCAGACCAAGCTAGAGTTGACAGCAATAGGCTAAATAACAGTAATACATTCCGATTCAAAATAGTAGATTCTCTACTAAAAACATGATCATGTTTGCTACTGTACCGACCTGGTGCAATATTGTATCTCATTGCAAGGATTTGACACTATCTATCTTACCTTCTGTACAACAAAACCACGTTGAGTTGAGAAGAAACTCGGTTGGATCAATTTGGCAACGGTAAAGTGAATTTAGTACCCTGCTCGAAGGCAGATAGAGGGCTTCGGGTCAGGCGAGCGCCGTGTTTTAAAATCGAAGCGAATAGAAATGCTCAGTGTCTAAAAACGGTATGACGAATGGGCTAAAAATAACTACGAGGAGAGAGCAGGAGCGGTACAATCAAAATTGTAGCCTATGTGGTATTGAGGGACTGTAGACATAGCAACGGTGTTTATAAATACATGTGGATATAAAGTGATGTTATATTTCAACCTCTACAAGATTGCACTGGATAAAGAAGAACTAGTCTTAAAAATCATGCCTTGTTACAGGTGCCAGTGAATATCTTGATAACAGATTACCCTACATACATTTAAATAATACTAGACTACCTTGTGATTGTGTTTTTACTTTGTACTGCTATTACAATAGATTGCATGTCACAAAGGAATGGTATTAATGAGTGATAGGGTTTATATTTAAGTTTGTCTTTGTGAGAAAGTGCAGTTAGTATGCTGCAGAGCAGGCTGCTTATGTTCTGTTGGTTTGGGCTGTCTGAGGTGTCTGGGGTCCACTGTGGTGGGCGGGAAGCTATGGTCTGTGTATGTGTATGGGTGGCGGGGGTGGTTGTCCTCAGGGCCACTGAAGAGAACTTTCTCCCCTGGGTGTCTTGTGGCAACCTGGTCTCAGAGCATATCGTATTATTCTGTAGGATGATATGTTACGTTTGGTATGAATTCATTTGTGGCTGTCCATCACTCATTTCGTATGATATGGTACCAATTACAATTAGTATTATATGTTACGAATTTGCAAAATGTACAATGTGTTATAGATTTGTAAATGCATGATATGTTACGAATTCTAGCTAGGTGGCTAACGTTACCGAGCTCGCTAACATTAGCTAGTCTAGCGGTTGGGGTTGGGGTTAGGGTTAAGTTTAGGAGTTAGGTTAAAGGGTTAATGTTATGGTTAGGGTTAGGGGAAAGGTTAGCTAAAAGGTTTGAGGTAAGGGTTAGGGGAAGGGTTAGCTAGCGTGCTCCACAAGCACTTCGTATTATTCTGTATGAAAATCCAAGGCTAGCTTTTTTCAAACAGAAGTTTGCATCCTGTTGCTCCAAAAAGTTTTGGGACACTGTAAAGTCCATGGAGAATAAGAGCACCTCCTCCCAGCTGCCCACTGCACTGAGGCTAGGTAACAATGTTACCACCGATAAATCCACGATAATCGAGAATTTCAATAAGCATTTTTCTACGGCTGGCCATGCTTTCCTCCTGGCTACCCCTACCTCGGCCAAAAGCTCCACACCCCCCCGCAGCTACTTGCCCAAGCCACCCCAGCTTCTCCTTCACCCAAATCCATATAGCAGTTCTTCTGAAAGAGCTGCAAAACCTGGACCCGAACAAATCAGCTGTGCGAGACAATCTGGACCCTCTCTTTCTAAAACTATCTGCCGCCAGTTTTGAAACCCCTATTACCAGTCTGTTCAATATCTCTTTCGTATTGTCTGAGATCCCTAAAGATTGGAAAGCTTCCGCGGTCATCCCCATCTTCAAAGGGGGTGACACTCTAGACCCAAATTGTTATAGACCTATATCCATCCTGCCCTGCCTTTCTAAAGTCTTCGAAAGCCAAGTTAACAAACAGATCACTGGCCATTTCGAATCCCACCGTACCTTCGCTGCTGCCCGACTAGCATCACTACTCTGGATGGTTCTGACAATGTGTGGACAACTACAAATGCTTAGGTATCTGGCTAGACTGTAAACTCTCCTTCCAGACTCATATTAAACATCTCCAATCCAAAATTAAATCTAGAATCGGCTTCCTAATTCGCAACAAAGCCACTCACTCACTCACGCCGCCAAACATACCCTCATAAAACTGACTATCCTACCGATCCTTGACTTCAGCGATGTCATTTACAAAATAGCCCCAAACACTCTCCTCAGCAAACTGGATGCAGTCTATCACAGTGCCATCCGTTTTGTCATCAAAGCCCCATATACCACCACCACTGCGACCTGTGGCCTCTCGTCGACTGGCCCTCGCTACATATTCGTGGCCAGACCCACTGGCTCTAGGTCATCTATAAGTCTATGCTAGGTAAAGCTCCGCCTTATCTCAGCTCACTGGTTACGATAACAACACCCACCCGTAGCACGCCCTCCAGCAGGTATATCTCACTGGTCATCCCCAAAGCCAACACCTCCTTTGGTCGCCTTTCGTTCCAGTTCTCTGCTGCCAATGACTGGAACGAATTGCAAAAATCACTGAAGTTGAAGACTTATATCTCCCTCACTATCTTTAAACATCAGCTATCTGAGCAGCTAACCGATCGCTGCTGCTACACATAGCCCATCTGTAAATAGCCCATCCAATCTACCTACCTCATCCCCATATTGTTTTTATTTACTTTTCTGCAATTTTGCACACCAGTATTTCTACTTGCACATCATCTGCACATCTATCACTCCAGTGTTAATTTGCTAAATTGTAATTACTTTGCTGTTCTATGGCCTATTTATTGCCTAACCTCCTCACGCCATTTGCACACATTGCATATAGACTTTATTTTTTTCTATTGTGTTATTATTGACTGTACGCTTGTTTATTCCATGTGTAACTCTGTGTTGTTGTTTGTGTCACACTGCCTTGCTTTATCTTGTCCAGGTTGTAATTGTAAATGAGAACTTGTTCTCAACTAGCCTACCTGGTTAAATAAAGGTGAAATAAAAAATATATTAAAAAAAACACTCCATTTAGTATGATATGTTATGTTTAGTATGGTTACATAAGACAGATGGTTACTTAAGACAAAAAAACGGAAGGAGGGTGGTTGGGTGGAAATTTAACGTGATAAGTAGTTGCAAAGTAGCTCAAACGTAGGAAGTAGTTGAAAGGTTGCTACTTAGGTAAAATGCTAAAGTTGTCTGCGATGAGATTTGAACTTGCAGCCTTTCGGTTGCTAGACATTCGCGTTAAAAGCCCATCCAACCACCATCCTTTTGTATAGCATACTAAATGAAGTGTCTCAGATTTACGTACAGAATAATACGAAGTACTCTGAGACCAGGTTGCTCCCCTGTTAGAGGAGGGGAGCCACGATGAGGGATGAACTCTGATTTACGGAGGATTTATATGATTTATGGCTGTAGTGTAAAGTATGTGAGGTATTTGTCAGAATCAATTGTCATGGGAGTGTCAGGACAAAAACTTACCTGAGGATTTCAGTAATACTGCCTGTCTCCTACATGGCACCCTTTTCCCCATAGAGCTCTGGTCAAAAGTAGTGCACTTTGTATGGAATAGGGGTGTCATTTGGTACACAACCAATGTGTTGAGGTATTTGTCAGAATCGTCATGGGAGTGTACCTAAAGTGTACCTGAATATTTCAGTAATACTGTTTGCCTAATTTTGACCACAAAAATATGCAACCTATATCATTTATATCGTTATGTGAGGAAGGAAGGGTTACACAGAGAAGCACTTGAACAAATAAACAGTGTTGCTGTCTGTCTAGCTGCAGCTGGGTGCAGCAGGAAGGAGCAGATAAAACACTGGTGTTCACTCTTCACCTTCTAGGAAACAGCTTCCCCTGCTGCCTACGTCTGAAGTTGCATGGAGGTCCAACAACTGTCTTATAGCACGTCTGTACCACTTCCAACAGTTGTGGCTATCTACCAACCAATAATCTATCACCACCAGCTAAGCCTAAGCTGCACTAGTAACATATTTATGATTCTCTGCTAGGGATACCCCTACATATTTATGATTCTCTGCTGTAGCCCATTCTGCACTAGGGATACCCCTACATATTTATGATACTCTACTGTAGCCCATTCTGCACTAGGGATACCCCTACATATTTATGATACTCTACTGTAGCCCATTCTGCACTAGGGATACCCCTACATATTTATGATTCTCTACTGTAGCCCATTCTGTACTAGGGATACCCCTACATATTTATGATCCTCTACTGTAGCCCATTCTGTACTAGGGATACCCCTACATATTTATGATCCTCTACTGTAGCCCATTCTGCACTAGGGATACCCCTACATATTTATGATTCTCTGCTGTAGCCCATTCTGCACTAGGGATACCCCTACATATTTATGATACTCTACTGTAGCCCATTCTGCACTAGGGATACCCCTACATATTTATGATTCTCTGAGGTAGCCCATTCTGTACTAGGGATACCCCTACATATTTATGATTCTCTACTGTAGCCCATTCTGCACTAGGGATACCTCTACATATTTATGATTCTCTGCTGTAGCCCATTCTATACTAGGGATACCCCTACATATTTATGATTCTCTACTGTAGCCCATTCTGCACTAGGGATACCCCTACATATTTATGATTCTCTGAGGTAGCCCATTCTGTACTAGGGATACCCCTACATATTTATGATTCTCTACTGTAGCCCATTCTGCACTAGGGATACCTCTACATATTTATGATACTCTACTGTAGCCCATTCTGCACTAGGGATACCCCTACATATTTATGATACTCTGAGGTAGCCCATTCTGCACTAGGGATACCCCTACATATTTATGATTCTCTGCTGTCGCCCATTCTGCACTAGGGATACCCCTACATATTTATGATACTCTGAGGTAGCCCATTCTGCACTAGGGATACCCCTACATATTTATGATTCTCTGAGGTAGCCCATTCTGCACTAGGGATACCCCTACATATTTATGATTCTCTGAGGTAGCCCATTCTGCACTAGGGATACCCCTACATATTTATGATCCTCTACTGTAGCCCATTCTGCACTAGGGATACCCCTACATATTTATGATTCTCTACTGTAGCCCATTCTGCACTAGGGATACCCCTACATATTTCTGATCCTCTACTGTAGCCCATTCTGCACTAGGGATACCCCTACATATTTATGATCCTCTGCTGTAGCCCATTCTGCACTAGGGATACCCCTACATATTTATGATCCTCTACTGTAGCCCATTCTGCACTAGGGATACCTCTACATATTTATGATACTCTACTGTAGCACATTCTGCACTAGGGATACCCCTACATATTTATGATACTCTACTGTAGCCCATTCTGCACTAGGGATACCCCTACATATTTATGATTCTCTACTGTAGCCCATTCTGCACTAGGGATACCCCTACATATTTATGATTCCCTTCTGTAGCCCATTCTGTACTAGGGATACCTCTACATATTTATGATTCTCTGAGGTAGCCCATTCTGCACTAGGGATACCCCTACATATTTATGATTCTCTGAGGTAGCCCATTCTGTACTAGGGATACCCCTACATATTTATGATTCTCTACTGTAGCCCATTCTGCACTAGGGATACCTCTACATATTTATGATACTCTACTGTAGCCCATTCTGCACTAGGGATACCCCTACATATTTATGATACTCTGAGGTAGCCCATTCTGCACTAGGGATACCCCTACATATTTATGATTCTCTGCTGTCGCCCATTCTGCACTAGGGATACCCCTACATATTTATGATACTCTGAGGTAGCCCATTCTGCACTAGGGATACCCCTACATATTTATGATTCTCTGAGGTAGCCCATTCTGCACTAGGGATACCCCTACATATTTATGATTCTCTGAGGTAGCCCATTCTGCACTAGGGATACCCCTACATATTTATGATCCTCTACTGTAGCCCATTCTGCACTAGGGATACCCCTACATATTTATGATTCTCTACTGTAGCCCATTCTGCACTAGGGATACCCCTACATATTTCTGATCCTCTACTGTAGCCCATTCTGCACTAGGGATACCCCTACATATTTATGATCCTCTGCTGTAGCCCATTCTGCACTAGGGATACCCCTACATATTTATGATCCTCTACTGTAGCCCATTCTGCACTAGGGATACCTCTACATATTTATGATACTCTACTGTAGCACATTCTGCACTAGGGATACCCCTACATATTTATGATACTCTACTGTAGCCCATTCTGCACTAGGGATACCCCTACATATTTATGATTCTCTACTGTAGCCCATTCTGCACTAGGGATACCCCTACATATTTATGATTCTCTGCTGTAGCCCATTCTGCACTAGGGATACCCCTACATATTTATGATTGTCTGCTGTAGCCCATTCTGCACTAGGGATACCCCTACATATTTCTGATTCCCTGAGGTATCCCATTCTGCACTAGGGATACCCCTACATATTTCTGATTCTCTGCTGTCACCCATTCTGCACTAGGGATACCCCTACATATGTATGATTCTCTACTGTAGCCCATTCTGCACTAGGGATACCCCTACATATTTATGATCCTCTACTGTAGCCCATTCTGTACTAGGGATACCCCTGCATATTTATGATTCTCTACTGTAGCCCATTCTGTACTAGGGATACCCCTACATATTTATGATCCTCTACTGTAGCCCATTCTGTACTAGGGATACCCCTGCATATTTATGATTCTCTACTGTAGCCCATTCTGTACTAGGGATACCCCTACATATTTATGATTCTCTACTGTAGCCCATTCTGCACTAGGGATACCCCTACATATTTATGATTCTCTGCTGTAGCCCATTCTGTACTAGGGATACCCCTGCATATTTATGATTCTCTACTGTAGCCCATTCTGCACTAGGGATACCCCTACATATTTATGATACTCTGAGGTAGCCCATTCTGCACTAGGGATACCCCTACATATTTATGATTCTCTACTGTAGCCCATTCTGCACTAGGGATACCTCTACATATTTATGATACTCTACTGTAGCCCATTCTGCACTAGGGATACCCCTACATATTTATGATACTCTGAGGTAGCCCATTCTGCACTAGGGATACCCCTACATATTTATGATTCTCTGCTGTCGCCCATTCTGCACTAGGGATACCCCTACATATTTATGATACTCTGAGGTAGCCCATTCTGCACTAGGGATACCCCTACATATTTATGATTCTCTGAGGTAGCCCATTCTGCACTAGGGATACCCCTACATATTTATGATTCTCTGAGGTAGCCCATTCTGCACTAGGGATACCCCTACATATTTATGATCCTCTACTGTAGCCCATTCTGCACTAGGGATACCCCTACATATTTATGATTCTCTACTGTAGCCCATTCTGCACTAGGGATACCCCTACATATTTCTGATCCTCTACTGTAGCCCATTCTGCACTAGGGATACCCCTACATATTTATGATCCTCTGCTGTAGCCCATTCTGCACTAGGGATACCCCTACATATTTATGATCCTCTACTGTAGCCCATTCTGCACTAGGGATACCTCTACATATTTATGATCCTCTACTGTAGCCCATTCTGCACTAGGGATACCTCTACATATTTATGATACTCTACTGTAGCACATTCTGCACTAGGGATACCCCTACATATTTATGATACTCTACTGTAGCCCATTCTGCACTAGGGATACCCCTACATATTTATGATTCTCTACTGTAGCCCATTCTGCACTAGGGATACCCCTACATATTTATGATTCTCTGCTGTAGCCCATTCTGCACTAGGGATACCCCTACATATTTATGATTGTCTGCTGTAGCCCATTCTGCACTAGGGATACCCCTACATATTTCTGATTCCCTGAGGTATCCCATTCTGCACTAGGGATACCCCTACATATGTATGATTCTCTACTGTAGCCCATTCTGCACTAGGGATACCCCTACATATTTATGATCCTCTACTGTAGCCCATTCTGTACTAGGGATACCCCTGCATATTTATGATTCTCTACTGTAGCCCATTCTGTACTAGGGATACCCCTACATATTTATGATTCTCTACTGTAGCCCATTCTGCACTAGGGATACCCCTACATATTTATGATTCTCTGCTGTAGCCCATTCTGTACTAGGGATACCCCTGCATATTTATGATTCTCTACTGTAGCCCATTCTGCACTAGGGATACCCCTACATATTTATGATACTCTGAGGTAGCCCATTCTGCACTAGGGATACCCCTACATATTTATGATCCTCTACTGTAGCCCATTCTGCACTAGGGATACCCCTACATATTTATGATTCTCTACTGTAGCCCATTCTGCACTAGGGATACCCCTACATATTTCTGATCCTCTACTGTAGCCCATTCTGCACTAGGGATACCCCTACATATTTATGATCCTCTGCTGTAGCCCATTCTGCACTAGGGATACCCCTACATATTTATGATCCTCTACTGTAGCCCATTCTGCACTAGGGATACCTCTACATATTTATGATACTCTACTGTAGCACATTCTGCACTAGGGATACCCCTACATATTTATGATACTCTACTGTAGCCCATTCTGCACTAGGGATACCCCTACATATTTATGATTCTCTACTGTAGCCCATTCTGCACTAGGGATACCCCTACATATTTATGATTCCCTTCTGTAGCCCATTCTGTACTAGGGATACCTCTACATATTTATGATTCTCTGAGGTAGCCCATTCTGCACTAGGGATACCCCTACATATTTATGATTCTCTGAGGTAGCCCATTCTGTACTAGGGATACCCCTACATATTTATGATTCTCTACTGTAGCCCATTCTGCACTAGGGATACCTCTACATATTTATGATACTCTACTGTAGCCCATTCTGCACTAGGGATACCCCTACATATTTATGATACTCTGAGGTAGCCCATTCTGCACTAGGGATACCCCTACATATTTATGATTCTCTGCTGTCGCCCATTCTGCACTAGGGATACCCCTACATATTTATGATACTCTGAGGTAGCCCATTCTGCACTAGGGATACCCCTACATATTTATGATTCTCTGAGGTAGCCCATTCTGCACTAGGGATACCCCTACATATTTATGATTCTCTGAGGTAGCCCATTCTGCACTAGGGATACCCCTACATATTTATGATCCTCTACTGTAGCCCATTCTGCACTAGGGATACCCCTACATATTTATGATTCTCTACTGTAGCCCATTCTGCACTAGGGATACCCCTACATATTTCTGATCCTCTACTGTAGCCCATTCTGCACTAGGGATACCCCTACATATTTATGATCCTCTGCTGTAGCCCATTCTGCACTAGGGATACCCCTACATATTTATGATCCTCTACTGTAGCCCATTCTGCACTAGGGATACCTCTACATATTTATGATACTCTACTGTAGCACATTCTGCACTAGGGATACCCCTACATATTTATGATACTCTACTGTAGCCCATTCTGCACTAGGGATACCCCTACATATTTATGATTCTCTACTGTAGCCCATTCTGCACTAGGGATACCCCTACATATTTATGATTCCCTTCTGTAGCCCATTCTGTACTAGGGATACCTCTACATATTTATGATTCTCTGAGGTAGCCCATTCTGCACTAGGGATACCCCTACATATTTATGATTCTCTGAGGTAGCCCATTCTGCACTAGGGATACCCCTACATATTTATGATTCTCTACTGTAGCCCATTCTGCACTAGGGATACCCCTACATATTTCTGATTCTCTGAGGTAGCCCATTCTGCACTAGGGATACCCCTACATATTTATGATTCTCTGCTGTAGCCCATTCTGCACTAGGGATACCCCTACATATTTATGATTGTCTGCTGTAGCCCATTCTGCACTAGGGATACCCCTACATATTTCTGATTCCCTGAGGTAGCCCATTCTGCACTAGGGATACCCCTACATATTTCTGATTCTCTGCTGTCACCCATTCTGCACTAGGGATACCCCTACATATGTATGATTCTCTACTGTAGCCCATTCTGCACTAGGGATACCCCTACATATTTATGATCCTCTACTGTAGCCCATTCTGTACTAGGGATACCCCTGCATATTTATGATTCTCTACTGTAGCCCATTCTGTACTAGGGATACCCCTACATATTTATGATCCTCTACTGTAGCCCATTCTGTACTAGGGATACCCCTGCATATTTATGATTCTCTACTGTAGCCCATTCTGTACTAGGGATACCCCTACATATTTATGATTCTCTACTGTAGCCCATTCTGCACTAGGGATACCCCTACATATTTATGATTCTCTGCTGTAGCCCATTCTGTACTAGGGATACCCCTGCATATTTATGATTCTCTACTGTAGCCCATTCTGCACTAGGGATACCCCTACATATTTATGATTCTCTGCTGTAGCCCATTCTGCACTAGGGATACCCCTACATATTTATGATTGTCTGCTGTAGCCCATTCTGCACTAGGGATACCCCTACATATTTCTGATTCTCTGAGGTAGCCCATTCTGCACTAGGGATACCCCTACATATTTATGATTCTCTGCTGTAGCCCATTCTGCACTAGGGATACCCCTACATATTTATGATACTCTGAGGTAGCCCATTCTGCACTAGGGATACCCCTACATATTTATGATTCTCTGCTGTTGCCCATTCTGCACTAGGGATACCTCTACATATTTATGATTCTCTGCTGTAGCCCATTCTGTACTAGGGATACCCCTACATATTTCTGATTCTCTACTGTAGCCCATTCTGTACTAGGGATACCCCTACATATTTATGATTCTCTACTGTAGCCCATTCTGCACTAGGGATACCCCTACATATTTATGATTCTCTACTGTAGCCCATTCTGCACTAGGGATACCCCTACATATTTATGATTCTCTACTGTGGCCCATTCTGCACTAGGGATACTCCTACATATTTATGATCCTCTACTGTAGCCCATTCTGCACTAGGGATACCCCTACATATTTATGATTCTCTACTGTAGCCCATTCTGCACTAGGGATACTCCTACATATTTATGATCCTCTACTGTAGCCCATTCTGCACTAGGGATACCTCTACATATTTATGATTCTCTGAGGTAGCCCATTCTGCACTAGGGATACCCCTACATATTTATGATTCTCTACTGTAGCCCATTCTGCACTAGGGATACCCCTACATATTTATGATTCTCTGAGGTAGCCCATTCTGCACTAGGGATACCCCTACATATTTATGATCCTCTACTGTAGCCCATTCTGCACTAGGGATACCCCTACATATTTATGATTCTCTACTGTAGCCCATTCTGCACTAGGGATACCCCTACATATTTCTGATCCTCTACTGTAGCCCATTCTGCACTAGGGATACCCCTACATATTTATGATCCTCTGCTGTAGCCCATTCTGCACTAGGGATACCCCTACATATTTATGATCCTCTACTGTAGCCCATTCTGCACTAGGGATACCTCTACATATTTATGATACTCTACTGTAGCACATTCTGCACTAGGGATACCCCTACATATTTATGATACTCTACTGTAGCCCATTCTGCACTAGGGATACCCCTACATATTTATGATTCTCTACTGTAGCCCATTCTGCACTAGGGATACCCCTACATATTTATGATTCCCTTCTGTAGCCCATTCTGTACTAGGGATACCTCTACATATTTATGATTCTCTGAGGTAGCCCATTCTGCACTAGGGATACCCCTACATATTTATGATTCTCTGAGGTAGCCCATTCTGCACTAGGGATACCCCTACATATTTATGATTCTCTACTGTAGCCCATTCTGCACTAGGGATACCCCTACATATTTCTGATTCTCTGAGGTAGCCCATTCTGCACTAGGGATACCCCTACATATTTATGATTCTCTGCTGTAGCCCATTCTGCACTAGGGATACCCCTACATATTTATGATTGTCTGCTGTAGCCCATTCTGCACTAGGGATACCCCTACATATTTCTGATTCCCTGAGGTAGCCCATTCTGCACTAGGGATACCCCTACATATTTCTGATTCTCTGCTGTCACCCATTCTGCACTAGGGATACCCCTACATATGTATGATTCTCTACTGTAGCCCATTCTGCACTAGGGATACCCCTACATATTTATGATCCTCTACTGTAGCCCATTCTGTACTAGGGATACCCCTGCATATTTATGATTCTCTACTGTAGCCCATTCTGTACTAGGGATACCCCTACATATTTATGATCCTCTACTGTAGCCCATTCTGTACTAGGGATACCCCTGCATATTTATGATTCTCTACTGTAGCCCATTCTGTACTAGGGATACCCCTACATATTTATGATTCTCTACTGTAGCCCATTCTGCACTAGGGATACCCCTACATATTTATGATTCTCTGCTGTAGCCCATTCTGTACTAGGGATACCCCTGCATATTTATGATTCTCTACTGTAGCCCATTCTGCACTAGGGATACCCCTACATATTTATGATTCTCTGCTGTAGCCCATTCTGCACTAGGGATACCCCTACATATTTATGATTGTCTGCTGTAGCCCATTCTGCACTAGGGATACCCCTACATATTTCTGATTCTCTGAGGTAGCCCATTCTGCACTAGGGATACCCCTACATATTTATGATTCTCTGCTGTAGCCCATTCTGCACTAGGGATACCCCTACATATTTATGATACTCTGAGGTAGCCCATTCTGCACTAGGGATACCCCTACATATTTATGATTCTCTGCTGTTGCCCATTCTGCACTAGGGATACCTCTACATATTTATGATTCTCTGCTGTAGCCCATTCTGTACTAGGGATACCCCTACATATTTCTGATTCTCTACTGTAGCCCATTCTGTACTAGGGATACCCCTACATATTTATGATTCTCTACTGTAGCCCATTCTGCACTAGGGATACCCCTACATATTTATGATTCTCTACTGTAGCCCATTCTGCACTAGGGATACCCCTACATATTTATGATTCTCTACTGTGGCCCATTCTGCACTAGGGATACTCCTACATATTTATGATCCTCTACTGTAGCCCATTCTGTACTAGGGATACCCCTACATATTTATGATTCTCTGAGGTAGCCCATTCTGCACTAGGGATACCCCTACATATTTATGATTCTCTACTGTAGCCCATTCTGCACTAGGGATACCCCTACATATTTATGATACTCTACTGTAGCCCATTCTGCACTAGGGATACCCCTACATATTTATGATTCTCTACTGTAGCCCATTCTGCACTAGGGATACCCCTACATATTTATGATTCTCTACTGTAGCCCATTCTGCACTAGGGATACTCCTACATATTTATGATCCTCTACTGTAGCCCATTCTGCACTAGGGATACCCCTACATATTTATGATCCTCTACTGTAGCCCATTCTGCACTAGGGATAACTCTACATATTTATGATTCTCTGAGGTAGCCCATTCTGCACTAGGGATACCCCTACATATTTATGATTCTCTACTGTAGCCCATTCTGCACTAGGGATACCCCTACATATTTATGATTCTCTACTGTAGCCCATTCTGTACTAGGGATACCCCTACATATTTATGATACTCTGAGGTAGCCCATTCTGCACTAGGGATACCCCTACATATTTATGATTCTCTACTGTAGCCCATTCTGCACTAGGGATACTCCTACATATTTATGATTCTCTGAGGTAGCCCATTCTGCACTAGGGATACTCCTACATATTTATAAATCTCTGAGGTAGCCCATTCTGCACTAGGGATACCCCTACATATTTATGATCCTCTGCTGTAGCCCATTCTGTACTAGGGATACTCCTACATATTTATGATCCTCTACTGTAGCCCATTCTGCACTAGGGATACCCCTACATATTTATGATTCTCTGCTGTAGCCCATTCTGTACTAGGGATACCCCTACATATTTATGATTCTCTGCTGTAGCCCATTCTGTACTAGGGATACCCCTACATATTTATGATTCTCTGCTGTAGCCCATTCTGTACTAGGGATACCCCTACATATGTATGATTCTCTTCTGTAGCCCATTCTGTGCTAGGGATACCCCTGCATATTTATGATTCTCTGAGGTAGCCCATTCTGCACTAGGGATACCCCTGCATATTTATGATTCTCTGAGGTAGCCCATTCTGCACTAGGGATACCCCTACATATTTATGATTCTCTACTGTAGCCCATTCTGCACTAGGGATACCCTTACATATTTATGATTCTCTGAGGTAGCCCATTCTGCACTAGGGATACCCCTACATATTTATGATTCTCTGAGGTAGCCCATTCTGCACTAGGGATACCCCTACATATTTCTGATCCTCTACTGTAGCCCATTCTGCACTAGGGATACCCCTACATATTTATGATTCTCTACTGTAGCCCATTCTGCACTAGGGATACCCCTACATATTTATGATTCTCTACTGTAGCCCATTCTGCACTAGGGATACCTCTACATATTTATGATCCTCTACTGTAGCCCATTCTGCACTAGGGATACCTCTACATATTTATGATTCTCTGAGGTTGCCCATTCTGCACTAGGGATACCCCTACATATTTATGATACTCTACTGTAGCCCATTCTGCACTAGGGATACCTCTACATATTTATGAGTGATGTACTACACATATAACTGAAGTGGTAGGTGTGTGCTTCAAATCACAGGTCATACATTTATATTGTCCAGTAAACATCTTGAAGTCATGCAATAGCATATGTGGATGTGTTTGCCCTTACCTAATGTGTTTAGGGCCAGGTATCAATGGTGAGGGTCTGCGTCCCAAATGGCACCCTATTCCCTATGTAGTCAACTACTTTTGACCAGAGCCCTGAGGGGTGAAATTAGTGTATGTGGGCCCTGGTCAAAAGTAGTGCCCTATATATGAAATAGGGGCCCATTTGGTACACAACCAGGGTCTTCTCTTGTTCCCCATCGAAGTATGGGGTAGGGTGGGTTGGGGTGGGGTATGTCACGATGTGTCACGGTGTGTCACAGCAGCCGGTTGCTCACTTCAAAGCCAGTCAGTGAACCAGAAGCTGTGGGCCCTCAGACCTGACACTTTCCCACTCCTCTGGTGACATCACCGGTCATTGCTGGGAATGTAGGGAGAAGAGAGATGCTTTTATCTTAACCAGGAGCAAAGGCATGCACGATTAGGGCAGATTATATGCAGATTTGTCATCGTCATAAATCCACAGCTGTCCAGGGCCTCACATTTTTATTTGTCACTTCAAAGGCATTCTTCACTGTCTCTCTTTGGTTCATTGTTTTGGGCATGGACTGCCGGTGGACAAATGCATTTTCAGTCAGTCAGTGTGAAAGTTGTTTTTCAACAATGCATATTGAAACAATGTTTTTCTGACATAAAAGTAGTGTTCTGTAGGGGCCAATGATTTGGATGTCCAGGGTGGATGGTGACTACAGAGCTGTCCATTAAATTCCCTCTGCTGAGTGACTGGCTGAAGACCCAAAACTAAAGAGGAGAATGTAAGACGTTCCAAGACCACACTAGCATGTCTCCAGTGACCACCTGAAGCACCAGTAGCAGCCATGGCAAGACATTATCAGTCTTGATTATGCAGAAAGGCCTTGTGGCCCATAACCATTACACCCCTGCAGCGATGGGAAATGACTGGTGAGCTGATGCAGTTCCTGTTCTTCTTGTTCTTGTTCTTGTTTTTGTTTTTGTTCTTCCCCTCTTCCTCCTGCTTCCCTCCTCCTCCTCCTCCTGCTCCCCTCCTCTTCCTCCTGCACCCCTCGTCCTCCTGCTCCCCTCCTCCTCCTCTCCTCCTCCTCCCCCTCCTCCTCCTCCTCCTCCGCCTGCTCCCCTCCTCCTGCTTACCCTCCTCCCCTCCTGCTCCCCTCCCCCTCATCTCCTCCTCCTGCTCCCCTCCTCACCCTCCTCTCATCTTCCTGCTCCCCTCCTCCTGATCCCCTCCTCCTCCACTCCTCCCCCTACTCCCCTCCTCCTACTCCTCCTCCACCTGCTCCCCTCCTCCTGCTTACCCTCCTCTTCTCCTCCTGCTCCCCTCCTCCTCCACTCCTCCCCCTACTCCCCTCCTCCTCCCCTACTCCCCTCCTCCTCCTCTCCTCCCCCTACTCCCCTCCTCCTCTTCTCCTCCCCCTACTCCCCTCCTCCTCCTCTCCTCCCCCTACTCCTCCTCCTCTCCTCCTCCTGCTCCCCTCCTCCTACTCCTCCTCCGCCTGCTCCCCTCCTCCTGCTTACCCTCCTCTCCTCCTCCTGCTCCCCTCCTCCTCCACTCCTCCCCCTACTCCCCTCCTCCTCCGCTCCTCCCCATACTCCCCTCCTCCTCCTCTCCTCCCCCTCCTCCTCATCGCCTCCCCCTACTCCACTCCTCCCCCTACTCCCCTCCTCCTCTCCTCCCCCTTCTCCCCTCCTGCTTACCCTCCTCCTGCTCTCCCCCCTACTCCCCTCCTCCTCCTCCTTTCCTCCTCCTACTCCTCTTGCTCCCCTCCTCCTCATCTCATCCTCCTACTCCCCTCCTCTCCTCTTCCTCTTCCTCTCCTCCTCCTCTCCTCTCCTCTCTTCCTCTCCTCCTCCTCCTCTCCTCTCTTACTCCTCCTCCTCACCATGCAGCAGCAGCAGTAACAGCTGAGTGACCTGGTGGGTGACAACTCTTTCATCTGAGGTTCTCCTCTCCACTGGCCAGCTGTTTGCTATTCCTCATTCTGACAGCCTGAGACAGAGGACCAATGCTTCCATGCAGAATCTCTCACACTCACACACACACACACACACACACACACTAGCACTGCACGGGTCAGCAGTTTTCTCACCTGCAACCATCTGCAGTTGCTAATAACTATTAGCGACCGCCCGACTATAATGTGATGAAGTGAAAATCCAGCACCAGACCCGCTAATAAAGAAAATGTGCTGTAGTCAGAGACGCCAGAACGATTTTTGCAGGATTTTTATTGCTTGATTTAGATATGTTTCTGCTTAGAATTTTCAACATTTTGGTAGGCTATTTGTTAGTCAACTTGTCTGTAATTAGATACATGCAGCCTCTCTTCTGTCATTATACGTTGCCCTAGAAGACTAACCTTGCTCACCAGAACAATGTCATGCATTGATAGAATGAATGATTCAATCTAGTTGACATTGGTAAAGTTTTCTCTGTGATCTCTGCTTCTTTCATGGAGAAAAGACGTCTAGGGACCGGGGAGAAAGTCCAATAACAAAAAATAAAGGGAAAAGTTTGACCGGTTGTAAGGAAATATAAAGCTGTGAAAACAACCCAACATATTTCTAATAACATTTCAGTTCGGCTTGGATGCACATTTTATGTGGTTGAAATACTATCGGCTTTTATGACGCTGATAAATATAGATACTGTCTGTAGAGGCGGTATCTGCACATTCATAGAGGCGCTATCTGCACATTCACATTGGCTCAAGATCAACATTTCTCCACTCCTGTTCCTGAGTAAAAATGTAGCCTATATTCGGTGTAGTCCTGTCATTAAACTGTAAGAAATGCTTGATTCTACAGGAGTTAATATTAAGGCTATGTGAGAGGTTATAGACCGACAGTCAGTGTCCAGATATCAGTATCTATTTAACCCATCTGAACAGTAGGATTCAGTTCCCTTGACGTGCCACAGGCCAATTTAAGTCACTGTCTTGTGACTGTTGAATTCATAGCACCTCACAATCATCACACACAACACATCCGGCACTGCTATCATCCTCTTTCACCACTTCACCAAATCTTTCCTAAACATGACGTTTCTGGCCCTTCATTGTCTTTACTCTCAACTCTCCATTTTACAGCTTTTCTCTTATTGAATTCAACTCTGACATTGTCCTTTTTCCTTCTGTGTATCGACCCCTTTCCCAAAAAGGGCCATAAAGATTAGGTGTATGCACTAATGCCACTGATAAAATAATTACAGAAAAACCTCAATGTAGCCTAGAGATACATATTTCACAAAAATTATACATGCATTTCTTAAGGTATTGTTTTCTCTTTATTCAATTCACCCCCCACCAAACTGCCTTTCATCCACACAATCTCTCATGATCACCCGAAACACGCCCACCATGCGGATATAACCTCGGTAACTGCAGGTTATTAGTCAACCCGCACATCACTAACACACACACAGACACACACACGCCACTGTGGCCCACTGCAGCACAGGATACAACCACACCTGGACTGAGTAGCCCAATCATCAGATCAACATCACGCATCAGGTCCTAGTGCCATAGATCCTTGCATTAGCAGAATATACAAGCTGGCCTGGGCTTCCTCAGTAGTCAGGGGAGAGAGGGTAGAGCACAGGTGCTACAGGTCAGTGTACACACATTACAGAGTCCAGGGATGGGGTGGAAGGGGGAGGGGGTTAGGCTGCTGTTCAGGAGAAAGGGGGTTAAGATCAGGGTGAGGCATGTGAGAGCGAAGGGCATCTGTTTTCTCCATCTCCCTGTGTTTACTCCCCTTCTCCCTCTCACCCTCCTTTCTGCTCCTCTCTTAATTCAATTTGTGGGAACCCCCATCCCTCCACTCTCCCCTCCCTCCCATCCAGCTGTCCCCCGTGAGAGTGCATTCCAGCTGGAGTTTCTAGGGCCTTAGGGGGGCTTAGGGACAGATCCTGGAGGATTACCTCTGGCTAAAAGGGACCAACCCACCCAAAACCATCAATTCAGTGGTGGAACTGCACACCATGGCTGCCATACCCACCACCTTTCCTCTCTCCCCTCTCTTTCTCTCCTTTCCTTGAAATGTGAGACTGCCAGGCATAACTGGTGAGCATAACCCACAAGGAGCTCTGTCTTTTTCTCTCATTCTCTCTCTCTCTCTCTCTCATTCTCTCTCTCTGCCTACTACTAGAACAGTAGGACATTCACCAGAGAGTGATAATGAGTGTGTTCAGTTTTCAGTCTCCCCAGATAGATGAGAGTTGACACCACATCCTGACCTGGCTGCTCATAGCTCAACTGTGGAAGGAAGAGGCTAGACTTGATCTGTGATGTAATGGCCACCCAATGGGACAACTATACAGGCTGTATCATAATCGGTCGTGATTTGGAGTCCCAAAGGGCGGCGCACAATTGGCCCAGGGTCGTAAAGGTTAAATAAATAAAAAAGTCTCATCAACAGAATGGCTGTTTGGTTCACAATATGTCTGTATTTGCTGTGCGGTTATTTAACTCTTATTTTACCAGGTCAGTTGACTGAAAACACATTCTCACAGCAACGACCTGAGGAATAGTTACAGGGGAGAGGTAAGGGGGATGAATGAGCCAATTGGAAGCCAGAGATGATTAGGTGACCGTGATGGATTGTGGGCCAGATTGGAAATTTAGCCAGGACACCAGGGTTAACACCCCTACTCTAACAATAAGTACCATGGGATCTTTAGTGACCACAGAGTCAGGACACCAGTTTAACGTCCCATCCAAAAGACAGCACCCTACACAGGGCAATGTCCCCAATCACTGCCCTGGGAAATTGGGATATTTTTTTAGACCAGAGGAAAAGGGCCCTCCAATACCACTTTTTTTGTAATGGCTGGTTGATACTTTGTGAGTTACAGTTGAGCGTGGTAACTGTATTATAATACTATTCATGCTATCATGAGTTACTTCAACTATTCTAATATTGCTTCAATGTTAAGGAATATGGGACATTTTTGTATCAATCATTTTTCTGTCAAGGATTCATTAGCACTCTTGAGAGAGTGAAAAGGTCATATTTAAGTTAACAGATCATCATGAGCATAGAGGAGGAGTGTGAAAGTCTCCTGACATGGAATGTTAGCCACAACAGCTGATGATGCAGGACAATAATCTCCTCTGGATGGACAGTGGAAATAGCTCCGACAGGACTGGCCGGGAATGGAATGCCAGCGTGGCTTAGAGCCAGACAGAACTGGCCGGGAATGGAATGCCAGCGTGGCTTAGAGCCAGACAGGACTAGCGGGGCACCAGTGTGGCACAGCGCCAGAGGCTTGGACACAAGACGGGCAGTGTGTGGAGCACAATAGACCAGTTCCCACAAACCAAATCCATTCTGACTCCAATGATTCCAATGAACATGTCACATTCCTAGCATGGCCTAAATCCCTGTCATTGATAGCTTGGCATTTTAGAAATCTGCAGTTGTTCCCCTGTCTGGAAAGAGATGCCTCACTCTGCCAACCTGATGTGGAATTTAGACCTAAATATTGCACATTCTCTCATGGCTCTGGTGCTGTCGTGGTTTCAGGGAGAGTAGACAGCAGGGGGCGGTGTTATACCACATTTCAGAGAGATCAACCCAGGAAATTACAAGACAATACTAAGACCTATTATATCTGTCTAAAATGAGAAAAATACACTCAGCTAGTCTAAAATAAAATATATACAATGTTGGTCTACAAAAACCAATACTTTTCTGTATCTACAGATTTTCACAGAAAAAAGCTGTGAGAACCGAATGCCACCAAACTAGACGATTCACATTCCTCAACAATCAACCGAATTAGACAGTCAGTTTATGTCATGTCAGTGTCAGTTCATGTCAGTTTAGCCACAAATAAAACATGTCACATTTTATTCTCCCATAGACAACAGGCCTCATGTGTGTTTCAACATGACATAACACATTACCATTGGGGTTACCAGGTTGTTACTACCAGTCGATAGAAAGTTGTGGAACGGCTATCCTTTCTGCCTACCTACTTCACATATTGTATTAGTGTAAAAACACCCTCAGAACTGGGACATCCCTGGTTGACTTATGTTAAGTATCATCATGAGATTCCAGGAGCCAAGATGTAAACATTCCGTGAGGAGCACAGTAGTGGTGATCTATATAGGTTAGTTACCATCATAGTGGTGATCTATATAGGTTAGTTACCATCATAGTGGTGATCTATATAGGTTAGTTACCATCATAGTGGTGATCTATATAGGTTAGTTACCATCATAGTGGTCGTCTATATAGGTTAGTTACCATCATAGTGGTGATCTATATAGGTTAGTTACCATCATAGTGGTGGTCTATATAGGTTAGTTACCATCATAGTGGTGGTCTATATAGGTTAGTTACCAGCATAGTGGTGATCTATATAGGTTAGTTACCATCATAGTGGTGATCTATATAGGTTAGTTACCATCATAGTGGTGATCTATATAGGTTAGTTACCATCATAGTGGTGGTCTATATAGGTTAGTTACCATCATAGTGGTGATCTATATAGGTTAGTTACCATCATAGTGGTGGTCTATATAGGTTAGTTACCAGCATAGTGGTGATCTATATAGGTTAGTTACCATCATAGTGGTGATCTATATAGGTTAGTTACCATCATAGAGGTGATCTATATAGGTTAGTTACCATCATAGAGGTGATCTATATAGGTTAGTTACCATCATAGAGGTGATCTATATAGGTTAGTTACCATCATAGAGGTTGTCTATATAGGTTAGTTACCATCATAGTGGTGGTCTATATAGGTTAGTTACCATCATAGTGGTGGTCTACTGTATATAGGTTAGTTACCATCATAGTGGTGATCTATATAGGTTAGTTACCATCATAGTGGTGATCTATATAGGTTAGTTACCATCATAGTGGTGATCTATATAGGTTAGTTACCATCATAGTGGTGATCTATATAGGTTAGTTACCATCATAGTGGTGATCTATATAGGTTAGTTACCATCATAGTGGTGGTCTATATAGGTTAGTTACCATCATAGTGGTGATCTATATAGGTTAGTTACCATCATAGTGGTGATCTACTGTATATAGGTTAGTTACCATCATAGTGGTGATCTACTGTATATAGGTTAGTTACCATCATAGTGGTGATCTATATAGGTTAGTTACCATCATAGTGGTGATCTATATAGGTTAGTTACCATCATAGTGGTGATCTATATAGGTTAGTTACCATCATCGTTGTGATCTATATAGGTTAGTTACCATCATAGTGGTGATCTATATAGGTTAGTTATCATCATAGTGGTGATCTATATAGGTTAGTTACCATCATAGTGGTGATCTATATAGGTTAGTTACCATCATAGTGGTGATCTATATAGGTTAGTTACCATCATAGTGGTGATCTATATAGGTTAGTTACCATCATAGTGGTGATCTATATAGGTTAGTTACCATCATCGTTGTGATCTATATAGGTTAGTTACCATCATAGTGGTGATCTATATAGGTTAGTTACCATCATAGTGGTGATCTATATAGGTTAGTTACCATCATAGTGGTGATCTACTGTATATAGGTTAGTTACCATCATAGTGGTGGTCTATATAGGTTAGTTACCATCATAGTGGTGATCTACTGTATATAGGTTAGTTACCATCATAGTGGTAATCCACTGTATATAGGTTAGTTACCATCATAGTGGTGATCTACATAGGTTAGTTACCATCATATTGGTGATCTATATAGGTTAGTTACCATCATAGTGGTGATCTATGTAGGTTAGTTACCATCATAGTGGTGGTCTATATAGGTTAGTTACCATCATAGTGGTGGTCTATATAGGTTAGTTACCAGCATAGTGGTGATCTATATAGGTTAGTTACCATCATAGTGGTGATCTATATAGGTTAGTTACCAGCATAGTGGTGATCTATATAGGTTAGTTACCATCATAGTGGTGATCTATATAGGTTAGTTACCATCATAGTGGTGATCTATATAGGTTAGTTACCATCATAGTGGTGATCTATTTAGGTTAGTTACCATCATAGTGGTGATCTATATAGGTTAGTTACCATCATAGAGGTGATCTATATAGGTTAGTTACCATCATAGAGGTGATCTATATAGGTTAGTTACCATCATAGAGGTGATCTATATAGGTTAGTTACCATCATAGAGGTTGTCTATATAGGTTAGTTACCATCATAGTGGTGGTCTATATAGGTTAGTTACCATCATAGTGGTGGTCTACTGTATATAGGTTAGTTACCATCATAGTGGTGATCTATATAGGTTAGTTACCATCATAGTGGTGATCTATATAGGTTAGTTACCATCATAGTGGTGATCTATATAGGTTAGTTACCATCATAGTGGTGATCTATATAGGTTAGTTACCATCATAGTGGTGATCTATATAGGTTAGTTACCATCATAGTGGTGATCTACTGTATATAGGTTAGTTACCATCATAGTGGTGATATACTGTATATAGGTTAGTTACCATCATAGTGGTGATCTATATAGGTTAGTTACCATCATAGTGGTGATCTATATAGGTTAGTTACCATCATAGTGGTGATCTATATAGGTTAGTTACCATCATCGTTGTGATCTATATAGGTTAGTTACCATCATAGTGGTGATCTATATAGGTTAGTTATCATCATAGTGGTGATCTATATAGGTTAGTTACCATCATAGTGGTGATCTATATAGGTTAGTTACCATCATAGTGGTGATCTATATAGGTTAGTTACCATCATAGTGGTGATCTATATAGGTTAGTTACCATCATAGTGGTGATCTATATAGGTTAGTTACCATCATCGTTGTGATCTATATAGGTTAGTTACCATCATAGTGGTGATCTATATAGGTTAGTTACCATCATAGTGGTGATCTATATAGGTTAGTTACCATCATAGTGGTGATCTACTGTATATAGGTTAGTTACCATCATAGTGGTGGTCTATATAGGTTAGTTACCATCATAGTGGTGATCTACTGTATATAGGTTAGTTACCATCATAGTGGTAATCCACTGTATATAGGTTAGTTACCATCATAGTGGTGATCTACATAGGTTAGTTACCATCATATTGGTGATCTATATAGGTTAGTTACCATCATAGTGGTGATCTATGTAGGTTAGTTACCATCATAGTGGTGGTCTATATAGGTTAGTTACCATCATAGTGGTGATCTATATAGGTTAGTTACCATCATAGTGGTGGTCTATATAGGTTAGTTACCATCATAGTGGTGATCTATATAGGTTAGTTACCATCATCGTTGTGGTCTATATAGGTTAGTTACCATCATAGTGGTGATCTATAAAGGTTAGTTACCATCATAGTGGTGATCTACTGTATATAGGTTAGTTACCATCATAGAGGTGGTCTATATAGGTTAGTTACCATCATAGTGGTGATCTACTGTATATAGGTTAGTTACCATCATAGTGGTAATCCACTGTATATAGGTTAGTTACCATCATAGTGGTGGTCTATATAGGTTAGTTACCATCATAGTGGTGATCTATATAGGTTAGTTACCATCATAGTGGTGATCTATATAGGTTAGTTACCATCATAGTGGTGATCTATATAGGTTAGTTACCATCATAGTGGTGATCTATATAGGTTAGTTACCATCATAGTGGTGATCTATATAGGTTAGTTACCATCATTGTTGTGGTCTATATAGGTTAGTTACCATCATAGTGGTGATCTATATAGGTTAGTTACCATCATAGTGGTGATCTACATAGGTTAGTTACCATCATATTGGTGATCTATATAGGTTAGTTACCATCATAGTGGTGATCTATGTAGGTTAGTTACCATCATAGTGGTGGTCTATATAGGTTAGTTACCATCATAGTGGTGATCTATATAGGTTAGTTACCATCATAGTGGTGGTCTATATAGGTTAGTTACCATCATAGTGGTGATCTATATAGGTTAGTTACCACCATCGTTGTGGTCTATATAGGTTAGTTACCATCATAGTGGTGATCTATAAAGGTTAGTTACCATCATAGTGGTGATCTACTGTATATAGGTTAGTTACCATCATAGTGGTGATCTATATAGGTTAGTTACCATCATCGTGATCTATATAGGTTAGTTACCATCATAGTGGTGATCTATATAGGTTAGTTACCATCATAGTGGCGATCTATATAGGTTAGTTACCATCATCGTTGTGATCTATATAGGTTAGTTACCATCATAGTGGTGATCTATATAGGTTAGTTACCATCATAGTGGTGATCTATATAGGTTAGTTACCATCATAGTGGTGATCTATATAGGTTAGTTACCATCATAGTGGTGATCTATATAGGTTAGTTACCATCATAGTGGTGATCTATATAGGTTAGTTTCCATCATAGTGGTGATCTATATAGGTTAGTTACCATCATAGTGGTTATCTATATAGGTTAGTTACCATCATAGTGGTGATCTATATAAGTTAGTTACCATCATAGTGGTGATCTATATAAGTTAGTTACCATCATAGTGGTGATCTATATAGGTTAGTTACCATCATAGTGGTGATCTATATAGGTTAGTTACCATCATAGTGGTGATCTATATAGGTTAGTTACCATCATAGTGGTGATCTATATAAGTTAGTTACCATCATAGTGGTGATCTATATAGGTTAGTTACCATCATCGTTGTGATCTATATAGGTTAGTTACCATCATAGTGGTGGTCTACTGTATATAGGTTAGTTACCATCACAGTGGTGATCTATATAGGTTAGTTACCATCATAGTGGTGATCTATATAGGTTAGTTACCATCATAGTGGTGATCTATATAGGTTAGTTACCATCATAGTGGTGATCTATATAGGTTAGTTACCATCATAGTGGTGATCTACTGTATATAGGTTAGTTACCATCATAGTGGTGATCTATATAGGTTAGTTACCATCATAGTGGTGATCTATATAGGTTAGTTACCATCATAGTGGTGATCTACTGTATATAGGTTAGTTACCATCATAGTGGTGGTCTATATAGGTTAGTTACCATCATAGTGGTGATCTACTGTATATAGGTTAGTTACCATCATAGTGGTAATCCACTGTATATAGGTTAGTTACCATCATAGTGGTGATCTACATAGGTTAGTTACCATCATATTGGTGATCTATATAGGTTAGTTACCATCATAGTGGTGGTCTATATAGGTTAGTTACCATCATAGTGGTGATCTATATAGGTTAGTTACCATCATAGTGGTGGTCTATATAGGTTAGTTACCATCATAGTGGTGGTCTATATAGGTTAGTTACCATCATAGTGGTGGTCTACTGTATATAGGTTAGTTACCATCATAGTGGTGGTCTACTGTATATAGGTTAGTTACCATCATAGTGGTGATCTATATAGGTTAGTTACCATCATAGTGGTGGTCTAAAAAGGTTAGTTACCATCATAGTGGTGATCTATATAGGTTAGTTACCATCATAGTGGTGATCTATATAGGTTAGTTACCATCATAGTGGTGATCTATATAGGTTAGTTACCATCATAGTGGTGGTCTATATAGGTTAGTTACCATCATAGTGGTGGTCTACTGTATATAGGTTAGTTACCATCATAGTGGTGGTCTACTGTATATAGGTTAGTTACCATCATAGTGGTGGTCTATATAGGTTAGTTACCATCATAGTGGTGATCTATATAGGTTAGTTACCATCATAGTGGTGGTCTATATAGGTTAGTTACCATCATAGTGGTGATCTATATAGGTTAGTTACCATCATAGTGGTGATCTATATAGGTTAGTTACCATCATAGTGGTGATCTATATAGGTTAGTTACCATCATCGTTGTGATCTATATAGGTTAGTTACCATCATAGTGGTGATCTATATAGGTTAGTTACCATCATAGTGGTGATCTATATAGGTTAGTTACCATCATAGTGGTGATCTATATAGGTTAGTTACCATCATAGCGGTGATCTATATAGGTTAGTTACCATCATAGTGGTGATCTATATAGGTTAGTTACCATCATAGTGGTGATCTATATAGGTTAGTTGCCATCATAGTGGTGATCTATATAGGTTAGTTACCATCATAGTGGTGATCTATATAGGTTAGTTACCATAATAGTGGTGGTCTATATAGGTTAGTTACCATCATAGTGGTGATCTATATAGGTTAGTTACCATCATAGTGGTGATCTATATAGGTTAGTTACCATCATAGTGGTGATCTATATAGGTTAGTTACCATCATAGTGGTGATCTATATAGGTTAGTTACCATCATAGTGGTGATCTATATAGGTTAGTTACCATCATAGTGGTGATCTATATAGGTTAGTTACCATCATAGTGGTGATCTATATAGGTTAGTTACCATCATCGTTGTGAGCTATATAGGTTAGTTACCATCATAGTGGTGATCTATATAGGTTAGTTACCATCATAGTGGTGATCTATAAAGGTTAGTTACCATCATAGTGGTGATCTACTGTATATAGGTTAGTTACCATCATAGAGGTGGTCTATATAGGTTAGTTACCATCATAGTGGTGATCTACTGTATATAGGTTAGTTACCATCATAGTGGTAATCCACTGTATATAGGTTAGTTACCATCATAGTGGTGATCTACATAGGTTAGTTACCGTCATAGTGGTGGTCTATATAGGTTAGTTACCATCATAGTGGTGATCTATATAGGTTAGTTACCATCATAGTGGTGATCTATATAGGTTAGTTACCATCATAGTGGTGATCTATATAGGTTAGTTACCATCATAGTGGTGATCTATATAGGTTAGTTACCATCATAGTGGTGATCTATATAGGTTAGTTACCATCATTGTTGTGGTCTATATAGGTTAGTTAACATCATAGTGGTGATCTATATAGGTTAGTTACCATCATAGTGGTGATCTACATAGGTTAGTTACCATCATATTGGTGATCTATATAGGTTAGTTACCATCATAGTGGTGATCTATGTAGGTTAGTTACCATCATAGTGGTGGTCTATATAGGTTAGTTACCATCATAGTGGTGATCTATATAGGTTAGTTACCATCATAGTGGTGGTCTATATAGGTTAGTTACCATCATAGTGGTGATCTATATAGGTTAGTTACCACCATCGTTGTGGTCTATATAGGTTAGTTACCATCATAGTGGTGATCTATAAAGGTTAGTTACCATCATAGTGGTGATCTACTGTATATAGGTTAGTTACCATCATAGTGGTGATCTATATAGGTTAGTTACCATCATCGTGATCTATATAGGTTAGTTACCATCATAGTGGTGATCTATATAGGTTAGTTACCATCATAGTGGCGATCTATATAGGTTAGTTACCATCATCGTTGTGATCTATATAGGTTAGTTACCATCATAGTGGTGATCTATATAGGTTAGTTACCATCATAGTGGTGATCTACTGTATATAGGTTAGTTACCATCATAGTGGTGATCTATATAGGTTAGTTACCATCATAGTGGTGATCTATATAGGTTAGTTACCATCATAGTGGTGATCTACTGTATATAGGTTAGTTACCATCATAGTGGTGGTCTATATAGGTTAGTTACCATCATAGTGGTGATCTACTGTATATAGGTTAGTTACCATCATAGTGGTAATCCACTGTATATAGGTTAGTTACCATCATAGTGGTGATCTACATAGGTTAGTTACCATCATATTGGTGATCTATATAGGTTAGTTACCATCATAGTGGTGGTCTATATAGGTTAGTTACCATCATAGTGGTGATCTATATAGGTTAGTTACCATCATAGTGGTGGTCTATATAGGTTAGTTACCATCATAGTGGTGGTCTATATAGGTTAGTTACCATCATAGTGGTGGTCTACTGTATATAGGTTAGTTACCATCATAGTGGTGGTCTACTGTATATAGGTTAGTTACCATCATAGTGGTGATCTATATAGGTTAGTTACCATCATAGTGGTGGTCTAAAAAGGTTAGTTACCATCATAGTGGTGATCTATATAGGTTAGTTACCATCATAGTGGTGATCTATATAGGTTAGTTACCATCATAGTGGTGATCTATATAGGTTAGTTACCATCATAGTGGTGGTCTATATAGGTTAGTTACCATCATAGTGGTGGTCTACTGTATATAGGTTAGTTACCATCATAGTGGTGGTCTACTGTATATAGGTTAGTTACCATCATAGTGGTGGTCTATATAGGTTAGTTACCATCATAGTGGTGATCTATATAGGTTAGTTACCATCATAGTGGTGGTCTATATAGGTTAGTTACCATCATAGTGGTGATCTATATAGGTTAGTTACCATCATAGTGGTGATCTATATAGGTTAGTTACCATCATAGTGGTGATCTATATAGGTTAGTTACCATCATCGTTGTGATCTATATAGGTTAGTTACCATCATAGTGGTGATCTATATAGGTTAGTTACCATCATAGTGGTGATCTATATAGGTTAGTTACCATCATAGTGGTGATCTATATAGGTTAGTTACCATCATAGCGGTGATCTATATAGGTTAGTTACCATCATAGTGGTGATCTATATAGGTTAGTTACCATCATAGTGGTGATCTATATAGGTTAGTTGCCATCATAGTGGTGATCTATATAGGTTAGTTACCATCATAGTGGTGATCTATATAGGTTAGTTACCATAATAGTGGTGGTCTATATAGGTTAGTTACCATCATAGTGGTGATCTATATAGGTTAGTTACCATCATAGTGGTGATCTATATAGGTTAGTTACCATCATAGTGGTGATCTATATAGGTTAGTTACCATCATAGTGGTGATCTATATAGGTTAGTTACCATCATAGTGGTGATCTATATAGGTTAGTTACCATCATAGTGGTGATCTATATAGGTTAGTTACCATCATAGTGGTGATCTATATAGGTTAGTTACCATCATCGTTGTGAGCTATATAGGTTAGTTACCATCATAGTGGTGATCTATATAGGTTAGTTACCATCATAGTGGTGATCTATAAAGGTTAGTTACCATCATAGTGGTGATCTACTGTATATAGGTTAGTTACCATCATAGAGGTGGTCTATATAGGTTAGTTACCATCATAGTGGTGATCTACTGTATATAGGTTAGTTACCATCATAGTGGTAATCCACTGTATATAGGTTAGTTACCATCATAGTGGTGATCTACATAGGTTAGTTACCATCATAGTGGTGGTCTATATAGGTTAGTTACCATCATAGTGGTGATCTATATAGGTTAGTTACCATCATAGTGGTGATCTATATAGGTTAGTTACCATCATAGTGGTGATCTATATAGGTTAGTTACCATCATAGTGGTGATCTATATAGGTTAGTTACCATCATAGTGGTGATCTATATAGGTTAGTTACCATCATTGTTGTGGTCTATATAGGTTAGTTACCATCATAGTGGTGATCTATATAGGTTAGTTACCATCATAGTGGTGATCTACATAGGTTAGTTACCATCATATTGGTGATCTATATAGGTTAGTTACCATCATAGTGGTGATCTATGTAGGTTAGTTACCATCATAGTGGTGGTCTATATAGGTTAGTTACCATCATAGTGGTGATCTATATAGGTTAGTTACCATCATAGTGGTGGTCTATATAGGTTAGTTACCATCATAGTGGTGATCTATATAGGTTAGTTACCACCATCGTTGTGGTCTATATAGGTTAGTTACCATCATAGTGGTGATCTATAAAGGTTAGTTACCATCATAGTGGTGATCTACTGTATATAGGTTAGTTACCATCATAGTGGTGATCTATATAGGTTAGTTACCATCATCGTGATCTATATAGGTTAGTTACCATCATAGTGGTGATCTATATAGGTTAGTTACCATCATAGTGGCGATCTATATAGGTTAGTTACCATCATCGTTGTGATCTATATAGGTTAGTTACCATCATAGTGGTGATCTATATAGGTTAGTTACCATCATAGTGGTGATCTATATAGGTTAGTTACCATCATAGTGGTGATCTATATAGGTTAGTTACCATCATAGTGGTGATCTATATAGGTTAGTTACCATCATAGTGGTGATCTATATAGGTTAGTTTCCATCATAGTGGTGATCTATATAGGTTAGTTACCATCATAGTGGTTATCTATATAGGTTAGTTACCATCATAGTGGTGATCTATATAAGTTAGTTACCATCATAGTGGTGATCTATATAAGTTAGTTACCATCATAGTGGTGATCTATATAGGTTAGTTACCATCATAGTGGTGATCTATATAGGTTAGTTACCATCATAGTGGTGATCTATATAGGTTAGTTACCATCATAGTGGTGATCTATATAAGTTAGTTACCATCATAGTGGTGATCTATATAGGTTAGTTACCATCATCGTTGTGATCTATATAGGTTAGTTACCATCATAGTGGTGGTCTACTGTATATAGGTTAGTTACCATCATAGTGGTGATCTATATAGGTTAGTTACCATCATAGTGGTGATCTATATAGGTTAGTTACCATCATAGTGGTGATCTATATAGGTTAGTTACCATCATAGTGGTGATCTATATAGGTTAGTTACCATCATAGTGGTGATCTACTGTATATAGGTTAGTTACCATCATAGTGGTGATCTATATAGGTTAGTTACCATCATAGTGGTGATCTATATAGGTTAGTTACCATCATAGTGGTGATCTACTGTATATAGGTTAGTTACCATCATAGTGGTGGTCTATATAGGTTAGTTACCATCATAGTGGTGATCTACTGTATATAGGTTAGTTACCATCATAGTGGTAATCCACTGTATATAGGTTAGTTACCATCATAGTGGTGATCTACATAGGTTAGTTACCATCATATTGGTGATCTATATAGGTTAGTTACCATCATAGTGGTGGTCTATATAGGTTAGTTACCATCATAGTGGTGATCTATATAGGTTAGTTACCATCATAGTGGTGGTCTATATAGGTTAGTTACCATCATAGTGGTGGTCTATATAGGTTAGTTACCATCATAGTGGTGGTCTACTGTATATAGGTTAGTTACCATCATAGTGGTGGTCTACTGTATATAGGTTAGTTACCATCATAGTGGTGATCTATATAGGTTAGTTACCATCATAGTGGTGGTCTAAAAAGGTTAGTTACCATCATAGTGGTGATCTATATAGGTTAGTTACCATCATAGTGGTGATCTATATAGGTTAGTTACCATCATAGTGGTGATCTATATAGGTTAGTTACCATCATAGTGGTGGTCTATATAGGTTAGTTACCATCATAGTGGTGGTCTACTGTATATAGGTTAGTTACCATCATAGTGGTGGTCTACTGTATATAGGTTAGTTACCATCATAGTGGTGGTCTATATAGGTTAGTTACCATCATAGTGGTGATCTATATAGGTTAGTTACCATCATAGTGGTGGTCTATATAGGTTAGTTACCATCATAGTGGTGATCTATATAGGTTAGTTACCATCATAGTGGTGATCTATATAGGTTAGTTACCATCATAGTGGTGATCTATATAGGTTAGTTACCATCATCGTTGTGATCAATATAGGTTAGTTACCATCATAGTGGTGATCTATATAGGTTAGTTACCATCATAGTGGTGATCTATATAGGTTAGTTACCATCATAGTGGTGATCTATATAGGTTAGTTACCATCATAGTGGTGATCTATATAGGTTAGTTACCATCATAGTGGTGATCTATATAGGTTAGTTACCATCATAGTGGTGATCTATATAGGTTAGTTGCCATCATAGTGGTGATCTATATAGGTTAGTTACCATCATAGTGGTGATCTATATAGGTTAGTTACCATAATAGTGGTGGTCTATATAGGTTAGTTACCATCATAGTGGTGATCTATATAGGTTAGTTACCATCATAGTGGTGATCTATATAGGTTAGTTACCATCATAGTGGTGATCTATATAGGTTAGTTACCATCATAGTGGTGATCTATATAGGTTAGTTACCATCATAGTGGTGATCTATATAGGTTAGTTACCATCATAGTGGTGATCTATATAGGTTAGTTACCATCATAGTGGTGATCTGTATAGGTTAGTTACCATCATCGTTGTGAGCTATATAGGTTAGTTACCATCATAGTGGTGATCTATATAGGTTAGTTACCATCATAGTGGTGATCTATATAGGTTAGTTACCATCATAGTGGTGATCTACTGTATATAGGTTAGTTACCATCATAGTGGTGGTCTATATAGGTTAGTTACCATCATAGTGGTGATCTACTGTATATAGGTTAGTTACCATCATAGTGGTAATCCACTGTATATAGGTTAGTTACCATCATAGTGGTGATCTACATAGGTTAGTTACCATCATATTGGTGATCTATATAGGTTAGTTACCATCATAGTGGTGATCTATATAGGTTAGTTACCAGCATAGTGGTGATCTATATAGGTTAGTTACCAGCATAGTGGTGATCTATATAGGTTAGTTACCATCATAGTGGTGATCTATATAGGTTAGTTACCATCATAGTGGTGATCTATATAGGTTAGTTACCATCATAGTGGTGATCTATATAGGTTAGTTACCATCATAGTGGTGATCTATATAGGTTAGTTACCATCATCGTTGTGATCTATATAGGTTAGTTACCATCATAGTGGTGATCTATATAGGTTAGTTACCATCATAGTGGTGATCTATATAGGTTAGTTACCATCATAGTGGTGATCTATATAGGTTAGTTACCATCATAGTGGTGATCTATATAGGTTAGTTACCATCATAGTGGTGATCTATATAGGTTAGTTACCATCATAGTGGTGGTCTATATAGGTTAGTTACCATCATAGTGGTGGTCTATATAGGTTAGTTACCATCATAGTGGTGGTCTACTGTATATAGGTTAGTTACCATCATAGTGGTGGTCTACTGTATATAGGTTAGTTACCATCATAGTGGTGATCTATATAGGTTAGTTACCATCATAGTGGTGGTCTATATAGGTTAGTTACCATCATAGTGGTGATCTATATAGGTTAGTTACCATCATAGTGGTGATCTACTGTATATAGGTTAGTTACCATCATAGTGGTGATCTACTGTATATGGGTTAGTGGTGATCTACTGTATATGGGTTAGTGGTGATCTACTGTATATAGGTTAGTTACCATCATAGTGGTGATCTATATAGGTTAGTTACCATCATAGTGGTGATCTATGTAGGTTAGTTACCATCATAGTGGTGGTCTATATAGGTTAGTTACCATCATAGTGGTGATCTATATAGGTTAGTTACCATCAGAGTGGTGATCTATATAGGTTAGTTACCATCAGAGTGGTGATCTATATAGGTTAGTTACCATCATAGTGGTGATCTATATAGGTTAGTTACCATCATAGTGGTGATCTATATAGGTTAGTTACCATCATAGTGGTGATCTATATAGGTTAGTTACCATCATAGTGGTGATCTATATAGGTTAGTTACCATCATAGTGGTGATCTATATAGGTTAGTTACCATCATAGTGGTGATCTATATAGGTTAGTTACCATCATAGTGGTGATCTATATAGGTTAGTTACCATCATAGTGGTGATCTATATAGGTTAGTTACCATCATCGTTGTGGTCTATATAGGTTAGTTACCATCATAGTGGTGATCTATATAGGTTAGTTACCATCATCGTTGTGGTCTATATAGGTTAGTTACCATCATAGTGGTGATCTATAAAGGTTAGTTACCATCATAGTGGTGATCTACTGTATATAGGTTAGTTACCATCATAGTGGTGGTCTATATAGGTTAGTTACCATCATAGTGGTGATCTACTGTATATAGGTTAGTTACCATCATAGTGGTAATCCACTGTATATAGGTTAGTTACCATCATAGTGGTGATCTATATAGGTTAGTTACCATCATAGTGGTGATCTACATAGGTTAGTTACCATCATATTGGTGATCTATATAGGTTAGTTACCATCATAGTGGTGATCTATATAGGTTAGTTACCATCATAGTGGTGGTCTATATAGGTTAGTTACCATCATAGTGGTGATCTATATAGGTTAGTTACCATCATAGTGGTGGTCTATATAGGTTAGTTACCATCATAGTGGTGATCTATATAGGTTAGTTACCATCATAGTGGTGATCTATATAGGTTAGTTACCATCATAGTGGTGATCTATATAGGTTAGTTACCATCATAGTGGTGATCTATATAGGTTAGTTACCATCATAGTGGTGATCTATATAGGTTAGTTACCATCATAGTGGTGATCTATATAGGTTAGTTACCATCATCGTTGTGATCTATATAGGTTAGTTACCATCATAGTGGTGATCTATATAGGTTAGTTACCATCATAGTGGTGATCTATATAGGTTAGTTACCATCATAGTGGTGATCTATATAGGTTAGTTACCATCATAGTGGTGATCTATATAGGTTAGTTACCATCATAGTGGTGATCTATATAGGTTAGTTACCATCATAGTGGTGGTCTATATAGGTTAGTTACCATCATAGTGGTGGTCTATATAGGTTAGTTACCATCATAGTGGTGGTCTACTGTATATAGGTTAGTTACCATCATAGTGGTGGTCTACTGTATATAGGTTAGTTACCATCATAGTGGTGATCTATATAGGTTAGTTACCATCATAGTGGTGATCTATATAGGTTAGTTACCATCATAGTGGTGATCTACTGTATATAGGTTAGTTACCATCATAGTGGTGATCTACTGTATATGGGTTAGTGGTGATCTACTGTATATGGGTTAGTGGTGATCTACTGTATATAGGTTAGTTACCATCATAGTGGTGATCTATATAGGTTAGTTACCATCATAGTGGTGATCTATGTAGGTTAGTTACCATCATAGTGGTGGTCTATATAGGTTAGTTACCATCATAGTGGTGATCTATATAGGTTAGTTACCATCAGAGTGGTGATCTATATAGGTTAGTTACCATCATAGTGGTGGTCTATATAGGTTAGTTACCATCATAGTGGTGGTCTATATAGGTTAGTTACCATCATAGTGGTGGTCTACTGTATATAGGTTAGTTACCATCATAGTGGTGGTCTACTGTATATAGGTTAGTTACCATCATAGTGGTGATCTATATAGGTTAGTTACCATCATAGTGGTGGTCTATATAGGTTAGTTACCATCATAGTGGTGATCTATATAGGTTAGTTACCATCATACTGGTGATCTACTGTATATAGGTTAGTTACCATCATAGTGGTGATCTACTGTATATGGGTTAGTGGTGATCTACTGTATATGGGTTAGTGGTGATCTACTGTATATAGGTTAGTTACCATCATAGTGGTGATCTATATAGGTTAGTTACCATCATAGTGGTGATCTATATAGGTTAGTTACCATCATAGTGGTGATCTATATAGGTTAGTTACCATCATAGTGGTGATCTATATAGGTTAGTTACCATCATAGTGGTGATCTATATAGGTTAGTTACCATCATAGTGGTGATCTATATAGGTTAGTTACCATCATAGTGGTGATCTATATAGGTTAGTTACCATCATAGTGGTGATCTATATAGGTTAGTTACCATCATCGTTGTGGTCTATATAGGTTAGTTACCATCATAGTGGTGATCTATATAGGTTAGTTACCATCATCGTTGTGGTCTATATAGGTTAGTTACCATCATAGTGGTGATCTATAAAGGTTAGTTACCATCATAGTGGTGATCTACTGTATATAGGTTAGTTACCATCATAGTGGTGGTCTATATAGGTTAGTTACCATCATAGTGGTGATCTACTGTATATAGGTTAGTTACCATCATAGTGGTAATCCACTGTATATAGGTTAGTTACCATCATAGTGGTGATCTATATAGGTTAGTTACCATCATAGTGGTGATCTACATAGGTTAGTTACCATCATATTGGTGATCTATATAGGTTAGTTACCATCATAGTGGTGATCTATATAGGTTAGTTACCATCATAGTGGTGGTCTATATAGGTTAGTTACCATCATAGTGGTGATCTATATAGGTTAGTTACCATCATAGTGGTGGTCTATATAGGTTAGTTACCATCATAGTGGTGATCTATATAGGTTAGTTACCATCATAGTGGTGATCTATATAGGTTAGTTACCATCATAGTGGTGATCTATATAGGTTAGTTACCATCATAGTGGTGATCTATATAGGTTAGTTACCATCATAGTGGTGATCTATATAGGTTAGTTACCATCATAGTGGTGATCTATATAGGTTAGTTGCCATCATAGTGGTGATCTATATAGGTTAGTTACCATCATAGTGGTGATCTATATAGGTTAGTTACCATCATAGTGGTGGTCTATATAGGTTAGTTACCATCATAGTGGTGATCTATATAGGTTAGTTACCATCATAGTGGTGATCTATATAGGTTAGTTACCATCATAGTGGTGATCTATATAGGTTAGTTACCATCATAGTGGTGGTCTATATAGGTTAGTTACCATCATAGTGGTGATCTATATAGGTTAGTTACCATCATAGTGGTGATCTATATAGGTTAGTTACCATCATAGTGGTGATCTATATAGGTTAGTTGCCATCATAGTGGTGATCTATATAGGTTAGTTACCATCATAGTGGTGATCTATATAGGTTAGTTACCATCATAGTGGTGGTCTATATAGGTTAGTTACCATCATAGTGGTGATCTATATAGGTTAGTTACCATCATATTGGTGATCTATATAGGTTAGTTACCATCATAGTGGTGATCTATATAGGTTAGTTACCATCATAGTGGTGGTCTATATAGGTTAGTTACCATCATAGTGGTGATCTATATAGGTTAGTTACCATCATAGTGGTGGTCTATATAGGTTAGTTACCATCATAGTGGTGATCTATATAGGTTAGTTACCATCATAGTGGTGATCTATATAGGTTAGTTACCATCATAGTGGTGATCTATATAGGTTAGTTACCATCATAGTGGTGATCTATATAGGTTAGTTACCATCATAGTGGTGATCTATATAGGTTAGTTACCATCATAGTGGTGATCTATATAGGTTAGTTGCCATCATAGTGGTGATCTATATAGGTTAGTTACCATCATAGTGGTGATCTATATAGGTTAGTTACCATCATAGTGGTGGTCTATATAGGTTAGTTACCATCATAGTGGTGATCTATATAGGTTAGTTACCATCATAGTGGTGATCTATATAGGTTAGTTACCATCATAGTGGTGATCTATATAGGTTAGTTACCATCATAGTGGTGGTCTATATAGGTTAGTTACCATCATAGTGGTGATCTATATAGGTTAGTTGCCATCATAGTGGTGATCTATATAGGTTAGTTACCATCATAGTGGTGATCTATATAGGTTAGTTGCCATCATAGTGGTGATCTATATAGGTTAGTTACCATCATAGTGGTGATCTATATAGGTTAGTTACCATCATAGTGGTGGTCTATATAGGTTAGTTACCATCATAGTGGTGATCTATATAGGTTAGTTACCATCATAGTGGTGATCTATATAGGTTAGTTACCATCATAGTGGTGATCTATATAGGTTAGTTACCATCATATTGGTGATCTATATAGGTTAGTTACCATCATAGTGGTGATCTATATAGGTTAGTTACCATCATAGTGGTGATCTATATAGGTTAGTTACCATCATAGTGGTGATCTATATAGGTTAGTTACCATCATAGTGGTGATCTATATAGGTTAGTTACCATCATAGTGGTGATCTATATAGGTTAGTTACCATCATAGTGGTGATCTATATAGGTTAGTTACCATCATCGTTGTGGTCTATATAGGTTAGTTACCATCATCGTTGTGGTCTATATAGGTTAGTTACCATCATAGTGGTGATCTATATAGGTTAGTTACCATCATAGTGGTGATCTATAAAGGTTAGTTACCATCATAGTGGTGATCTACTGTATATAGGTTAGTTACCATCATAGTGGTGGTCTATATAGGTTAGTTACCATCATAGTGGTGATCTACTGTATATAGGTTAGTTACCATCATAGTGGTGATCTATATAGGTTAGTTACCATCATAGTGGTGATCTACATAGGTTAGTTACCATCATATTGGTGATCTATATAGGTTAGTTACCATCATAGTGGTGATCTATATAGGTTAGTTACCATCATAGTGGTGGTCTATATAGGTTAGTTACCATCATAGTGGTGATCTATATAGGTTAGTTACCATCATAGTGGTGATCTATATAGGTTAGTTACCATCATAGTGGTGATCTATATAGGTTAGTTACCATCATAGTGGTGATCTATATAGGTTAGTTACCATCATAGTGGTGATCTATATAGGTTAGTTACCATCATAGTGGTGGTCTATATAGGTTAGTTACCATCATAGTGGTGATCTATATAGGTTAGTTACCATCATAGTTGTGATCTATATAGGTTAGTTACCATCATAGTGGTGATCTATATAGGTTAGTTGCCATCATAGTGGTGATCTATATAGGTTAGTTACCATCATAGTGGTGATCTATATAGGTTAGTTACCATCATAGTGGTGGTCTATATAGGTTAGTTACCATCATAGTGGTGATCTATATAGGTTAGTTACCATCATAGTGGTGATCTATATAGGTTAGTTACCATCATAGTGGTGATCTATATAGGTTAGTTACCATCATAGTGGTGGTCTATATAGGTTAGTTACCATCATAGTGGTGATCTATATAGGTTAGTTACCATCATAGTGGTGATCTATATAGGTTAGTTACCATCATAGTGGTGATCTATATAGGTTAGTTGCCATCATAGTGGTGATCTATATAGGTTAGTTACCATCATAGTGGTGATCTATATAGGTTAGTTACCATCATAGTGGTGATCTATATAGGTTAGTTACCATCATAGTGGTGATCTATATAGGTTAGTTACCATCATAGTGGTGATCTATATAGGCTAGTTACCATCATAGTGGTGATCTACTGTATATAGGTTAGTTACCATCATAGTGGTGATCTACTGTATATAGGTTAGTTACCATCATATTGGTGATCTATATAGGTTAGTTACCATCATAGTGGTGATCTATATAGGTTAGTTACCATCATATTGGTGATCTATATAGGTTAGTTACCATCATAGTGGTGATCTATATAGGTTAGTTACCATCATAGTGGTGATCTATATAGGTTAGTTACCATCATAGTGGTGAACGACGGTGATATTGTAGCTGTGTTATAAGGGTTAAGACACACTTTTCCATCATTATGGACTGGTTTCCAAATGGCACACTATTCCCTTTTTTGTGCACTACTTTTGACTAGGGCCCATAGGGTGCCATTTGGAATGCATACCATGACTTTAGACCTCTGTCAGAATCAATCCTCCTCCTTCAGACTGACTTCTGTCTGGCCTCATCTCTCAGTCTAATACTGACTACATGTCATGTTGCTGGCCTCATCTCTCAGTCTAATACTGACTACATGTCATGTTGCTGGCCTCATCTCTCAGTCTAATACTGACTACATGTCATGTTGCTGGCCTCATCCCTCAGTCTGATACTGACTACATGTCATGTTGCTGGCCTCATCCCTCAGTCTGATACTGACTACATGTCATGTTTCTGGCCTCATCCCTCAGTCTGATATTGACTACATGTCATGTTGCTGGCCTCATCCCTCAGTCTGATACTGACTACATGTCATGTTGCTGGCCTCATCTCTCAGTCTGATACTGACTACATGTCATGTTGCTGGCCTCATCCCTAAGTCTGATACTGACTACATGTTATGGTGCTGGCCTCATCCCTCACAGTCTAATACCGAACGGCACCCAATTCCCTTAATCGTGCACTACTTTTGACCAGAGTCGTAGAGAATATTTATAAAGCTGAGGATGAATGGGCTTGAAGGAGGATAGGACTCAACATGCTCTGCAGTGCAGCAGTCCATGGGTACTGCTCTGACTATCAAAGCTACAGTGCAAAGGAAGAAGCGCCTTGGCTTGCAGTCTAATTAAGGTTCATTGAGGATTTGAAGCAGGCTAGATGTGAGTCACTATAGGACAGTGGAAGTTGAATTGAAGATGTTTATTATTGAATGGTGCATTTCATCCTTCTTCAGGGTGTTATAAAGCTGCATCAGCTCTACTGTGTTCCTGTCTGTCCAGGGTGTTATAAAGCTGCATCAGCTCTACTGTGTTCCTGTCTGTCCAGGGTGTTATAAAGCTGCATCAGCTCTACTGTGTTCCTGTCTGTCCAGGGTGTTATAAAGCTGCATCAGCTCTACTGTGTTCCTGTCTGTCCAGGGTGTTATAAAGCTGCATCAGCTCTACTGTGTTCCCGTCTGTCCAGGGTGTTATAAAGCTGCATCAGCTCTACTGTGTTCCCGTCTGTCCAGGGTGTTATAAAGCTGCATCAGCTCTACTGTGTTCCCGTCTGTCCAGGGTGTTATAAAGCTGCATCAGCTCTACTGTGTTCCCGTCTGTCCAGGGTGTTATAAAGCTGCATCAGCTCTACTGTGTTCCCGTCTGTCCAGGGTGTTATAAAGCTGCATCAGCTCTACTGTGTTCCCGTCTGTCCAGGGTGTTATAAAGCTGCATCAGCTCTACTGTGTTCCCGTCTGTCCAGGGTGTTATAAAGCTGCATCAGCTCTACTGTGTTCCCGTCTGTCCAGGGTGTTATAAAGCTGCATCAGCTCTACTGTGTTCCCGTCTGTCCAGGGTGTTATAAAGCTGCATCAGCTCTACTGTGTTCCCGTCTGTCCAGGGTGTTATAAAGCTGCATCAGCTCTACTGTGTTCCCGTCTGTCCAGGGTGTTATAAAGCTGCATCAGCTCTACTGTGTTCCCGTCTGTCCAGGGTGTTATAAAGCTGCATCAGCTCTACTGTGTTCCCGTCTGTCCAGGGTGTTATAAAGCTGCATCAGCTCTACTGTGTTCCCGTCTGTCCAGGGTGTTATAAAGCTGCATCAGCTCTACTGTGTTCCCGTCTGTCCAGGGTGTTATAAAGCTGCATCAGCTCTACTGTGTTCCCGTCTGTCCAGGGTGTTATAAAGCTGCATCAGCTCTACTGTGTTCCCGTCTGTCCAGGGTGTTATAAAGCTGCATCAGCTCTACTGTGTTCCCGTCTGTCCAGGGTGTTATAAAGCTGCATCAGCTCTACTGTGTTCCCGTCTGTCCAGGGTGTTATAAAGCTGCATCAGCTCTACTGTGTTCCCGTCTGTCCAGGGTGTTATAAAGCTGCATCAGCTCTACTGTGTTCCTGTCTGTCCAGGGTGTTATAAAGCTGCATCAGCTCTACTGTGTTCCTGTCTGTCCAGGGTGTTATAAAGCTGCATCAGCTCTACTGTGTTCCTGTCTGTCCAGGGTGTTATAAAGCTGCATCAGCTCTACTGTGTTCCCGTCTGTCCAGGGTGTTATAAAGCTGCATCAGCTCTACTGTGTTCCCGTCTGTCCAGGGTGTTATAAAGCTGCATCAGCTCTACTGTGTTCCCGTCTGTCCAGGGTGTTATAAAGCTGCATCAGCTCTACTGTGTTCCCGTCTGTCCAGGGTGTTATAAAGCTGCATCAGCTCTACTGTGTTCCCGTCTGTCCAGGGTGTTATAAAGCTGCATCAGCTCTACTGTGTTCCCGTCTGTCCAGGGTGTTATAAAGCTGCATCAGCTCTACTGTGTTCCCGTCTGTCCAGGGTGTTATAAAGCTGCATCAGCTCTACTGTGTTCCCGTCTGTCCAGGGTGTTATAAAGCTGCATCAGCTCTACTGTGTTCCCGTCTGTCCAGGGTGTTATAAAGCTGCATCAGCTCTACTGTGTTCCCGTCTGTCCAGGGTGTTATAAAGCTGCATCAGCTCTACTGTGTTCCCGCCTGTCCAGGGTGTTATAAAGCTGCATCAGCTCTACTGTGTTCCCGTCTGTCCAGGGTGTTATAAAGCTGCATCAGCTCTACTGTGTTCCCGTCTGTCCAGGGTGTTATAAAGCTGCATCAGCTCTACTGTGTTCCTGTCTGTCCAGGGTGTTATAAAGCTGCATCAGCTCTACTGTGTTCCTGTCTGTCCAGAGTGTTGGGGTTTTACTTAGCGGCACTCTAAAAAGTTTTGTAACTTTCAAAAATGTTTTGTCATTTAGCACATCTAGTGGCCATGTTTGGTACTTCAGATTATTACAGGTGTCTAATCGTCTCTGGCCCACTGTGTGGCCTTATCACATGTAAAATATGAAATAATTAAAGATGACAACACTGTAAAATATTTTCCTAAATATCAACCAAACTTAGCAAATACCATCAGTGATAAATATGAGGGTTTCAGCATAAAACATCCTTTATATATTTTGCTACTATGTCAATATGTATTTGTTATCAACGTTTTGCCATCAAGTGGCCATCTAGTGGCAGCTGTGATAAAAGTCAATAGTTGAAAGAGTTGGAGAGTCAAATGATAATAATGCCATTGTTGATTAGATGCTTTTTTCCTTAGTTAGGCTATTTTCTCTAAATACGCGTCACTACAGATCTGGGTTTGATCCCCATCTGTGTCGCAGACGGCCATGACCAGGAGACCCATGAGGCAACGCACAATTGGCCAAGCATTGTCCCGGGATGTCCTCGTCACACCGCGCTCTAGCGACTCCTGTGGCGGGCCGGGCGCATGCACGCTGACACGGTCACCAGATTTTCCTCCAGAAACATTGGTGCGTCTGGCCCCCGGGGTAAGTGAGCAGTGTGTCAAGAAGAAGTGTGGCTTGGCAGGGTCGTGTTTCGGAGGGCTCTCGACCATCGCCTCTCCTGAGTCCGTATGGGAGTTGCAGCGATGGGACAAGACGAACTACAAATTGGATCTCACAAAAATTGTGGAGAAAAAGGGATCCAAAGTACAACAAAAAAAAGTATAATAAAAAAAGTATAAATGACTGAACTTAACGGAATTTATTGCAGTCTATGCTAATTACCAAAATTATAGAAGATTCCAGTAGCTTTGGTAAATTACCGGTAGCTTTACAAGCCTACCTGTGACATCGTTTAACCAACTTATTTATGACAGAAAACCTACTCTGTACAGCAGTATAAATAAAACCCTTCAACAGTACTTGATTAACAATTATCAGCGTGTGAAAGAACAGAATAACGGTAAACTTTCTCTTCCTGCAGTGTCATGATTGCTCATTACATAAATTGTACACAATTTCATACAAAATACAGACAAATGCAAAACTGAACATTTTCATTGATTGAATTTGAACATATTCAAAGTTTGATTTGTCTTTTGACAAAATAAATTAAATAAACCCTGACTTTCACTGAATTATGTCAATGAAGTGACAGACCTCCAAACAACAAGGGGTATAATGTTCCACTGCACTATTCTGCATAGCAACACGAACATGATTGGCTCAGTTAAACAAGGTACATTATTTATAGTGCTACATACAACAGTCTTCTACTTTCACTAAGAGTGCAATAGGTTATTTTGCCATAAATAAGTGCATACATTTTCTTCAAGTTAGATATGTAGATCAAACACATTGATCTGCCACTTGAACTCAATGGCAAAGACCCAGATGGCACCCTATTCCCTATAGATGGCACCCTATTCACAATATAGCTCACTACTTTGACAAGAGCCCTATGGGTCCTGGTCAAAAGTAGTGCACGATATAGGGCATAAAGTGCTATGTAGAAAATGTCATTGGGTCTTGGACTACTAACTCATCTATAAATTATCATTACTTTGCCTGTCTTGCAATGCAAGTGAGTGGGCTGAAGAACAGATAGACAGGATCCATAAAGCGATCAAATTGCTCATAATATTACTTCATGATTTAGTAGGATTGTCGATGCATTCTGTACAAAAATATGAAGCAGAGTGTAGACAGATACTCCATCTCATGGATAGCTCAAATAGCTTATGGTTTGTTTCATTCAACTGCACTTTTAAATGCAACTGATTATTTCTAAGCAATCAATGGCTTATATATACTTAAAAGCAAGGCTCCGTATTCATAAAGTGTCTTAGAGTAGGAGTGCTGATCTAGGATCAGATCCACCCCCTTCTCCATATAATCATATTCATTATGATCTAAAAGAAAACACTGATCCTAGTTCAGCAGTCCTACTCAGAGATACTTTATGACTATGGGCTCTTCGGATTGGTAACATTTGAGTTCTGCATCATCTCATTTTACTCATTGACCAATGGAAGAACTGCTTGTTCAGTATTACATCAGGTTCATGACCTGGCATGCAGACACACTGACCAGTAAACCATGACTGCACCAACAGGATGTTTTTCTGGACAAACAAAATGGCTGACAAGAGTTTTCTTTTTAAAGTAAGTCCACATTCAAACAGGTCATTAGTCCATTACATTTCTATGCACTACCTGGTATGATGACTCCTTGCTGTCCCCAGTCCATCTGGTCGTGCTGCTGCTCCAGTTTCAACTGTTCTGCCTGCGGATATGGAACCCTGACCTGTTCACCGGATGTACTACCTGTCCCAGACCTTCTGTTTTCAACTCTCTAGAGTCAGCCGGAGCGGTAGAGATACTCTGAATGGTCGGCTATGAAAAGCCAACTGACATTTACTCCTGAGGTGCTGACCTGTTTCACCCTCTACAACCACTGTGATCATTATTATCTGACCCTGCTGGTCATCTATGAACATTTGAACATCTTGCCCATGTTCTGTTATAATCTCCACCCGGCACAGCCAGAAGAGGACTGGCCACCCCTCATAGCTTGGTTTCTCTCTAGGTTTCTTCCTAGGTTCTGGCCTTTCTAGGGAGTTTTTCCTAGCCACCGTGCTTCTACACCTGCATTGCTTGCTGTTTGGGGTTTTAGGCTGGGTTTCTGTACAGCACTTTGTGACATCAGCTGATGTAAGAAGGGCTTTATAAATAAATTTGATTGATTATCCACTTCCTCTGGTCTCCCTCCGTCTGTCTGTCACAATCTCTCTGTCTCGGACTGTCCCTCTGCCTGCTGTCTGACGTTCAGACAGTCTCTCTGGATGTAAATCTCACTTTTACATTTGATTATTTTAGCAAATGCTCTGATCCAGAGCGACTTATAGTTGTGAGTGCATACATTTTCATACTGGTCCCCCATGGGAATCGAACCCACAACCCCGGCGTTGCAAGTGCCAAGCTCTAACAAAATGATCCACACGGGACCCCTCCAGTCCAAGTCCTCCATACTCCCAGACATGCCCTGGTTCCTGTTTTAGACAGCAGCCCAAATTGTACCCTATCCCCTATATAGTGCACTACTTTTGACAAGGGCCCATTTCGGAAACAGTCTTAGTGGTCGCAGGGGAGCCATGTGCAGCTGGGTGCCAGACAGGAGGATCCTTATCCCTCTAGCTTCTGTTGTGTGGTGCTGTCGTCAGTCAGGGCTCTGCTCCCTCCGGGGGACCGGGGGCAGCTGGCTGGCCTTGGAATGTCTGGCTCTGGAGCCTCCAGGGAGGAGGGCCTTCAGTCTCACATAAATCCACTCAGAGGGAGGTCAGGGTAGGGCCTGCTCTCAGCAGAGGGAGGAGGAGGCTGGTGAATTGGCTGCCCCGCTGCTGCATGTCCATGGTCAGGGTTGGGTACAGGGCCAGGGGCCGGACCAGCCTCCTTCAGGCTCCCGTTCTGGAACTGGAACAGAGGAAAATGGCCGACTTAGCTAAGCCTCCCTTTTCTGGTCTAAATTGCCTTGATGTGTAAATACCCACTGGCTTTCAATGATCAAATGATAATGACCTTCTGTTTCTAAAGTCTCATTCCCTTGGTAAATCTGATGCGTGAGTAAGTATGTGGCATTGGTATTCAACGTTCATATGATGAGCATATAGCTAGAGGAAGTAAAGCGCATAGGTCTAACATTTTACATAATTAGTTCAGGGCCCTAGTCCCGGTGCTGCTACATCTGCATTGCTTGCTGTCTGTGGTTTAAGGCTGAGTTTCTGAATAAGCACTTTGTGACATCTGCTGATGTAAAAAAGGACTTTATAAATAAATTTGATCTTGTTCCTTGGGGCACAATTTCGTATTTATTAGCATTTTTATTAGACAAGTTCAGGTAGGACCCCCTTTACCTGTTTGACGCCTAATGAACACTACCCAGGTTAGTGTCACCTTTCTTACCTGTGTGGTGAATGGCCACTCTGCTCTATTGACCTGGCTGAGCCCCATAGCCAGGGGATAGGCATGCTGAGCGCAGCCCTGGCTGGTGGCCTGAGACTGAGCCAGGCCGTCAGGGAGGTGCCTCTGCTGCTGGAACACACCCAGGGCCTCCACCACACTCCACTGGAGCGCTCCCCTACCATCCTCTGTCCCTCGGGGACCACTGGACTCCAGGCTGCCCAGCAACTCCTCAAAATTCTGGGGCATGAGGTCTCCGTCCACCCCCTGGCTCTGGAGGCCCGTGGTGGGTACATAGGAGGAGAGCACTGAAGAGTGGCTAACAGACAAAGTGTTCAGCTGGTTCCTGTAGGGGAGGCCCAGGGAAGCTTCCCCCAGGCAGAGGTGCCCATGCTGGGGGTGGCCGTGGTGAGTCTGGAGCCCCCCTGGCTGCTCCACATTGAACAATGGAGGAATCTGCTGCTGCTTGGTGATGTCATTCTGTCTTTGTGTTATTGAACCCGTCCCAGTCACCTGCATGTGCTTCAGTCTGTTACACAGCTGCTGCTGCTGCTGTTGGTTTGGCAATACCTGTCCATTTAGATGGCTCTGTTGCTGCTGCTGTGTTGCCTGTGGGTGGGGCTGTGTGTGTAAACACTGCCGCGGTATTGGCTGCTGTGGGTAGTGGGGAGGAGGCCGATAGTGGTGAACTGATAGGGGATGGACTACAGGCAGCTGTGGTGGCTGTATCTGTGACTGACACTGAGGCACTGTAGAAGAATGTGGTCGTGAGGTTGATGGTTGGTGTAACGGAACTGTAGTAGAATGTAGATGTGGGGTTTGTGATTGTTCCATAGATGGTTGGTGTAACAGCGTGGTAGGGCAGCTATAGTCCTGTTCCCCTAACTTAGCCCCCCTGCAAGAGAATACAGTCTGACCCCAGTCCGACCTCTTCCTCAAAGACTCCTGTACGTAGGAGAGAATCTCGTCTGTCAGGTCAGGAAGGAGGTCGTCTCGGCCAGTGTCCAGATCCACATCAAGGAACATCTCATCCTGCTGGAACAGCTCCAGATCCTCCCTACTGATGCCCAGGTTCATCATGAAGCTCCACAAATCCCTGTCTCTGTCAATCAAATCAATATCTTCATAGTCACAATTGGGAAATGTGTAGTGCAGTCAAGGTTACATTATTAAAAACAGTAGCAACCACACAGATACACATAAGATAAATATTAAGTGATCAGTTACCTGTCCTCCGATGAGAAGCCGTCGATCCCCCCGCCACCACCAACCCCCAACGGCTCCTGCTTGAAGAGGACACTCTCCGACAGAGAGAGGATGCTGCCCTCCTGCCAGCTGCTGGAGAAGATGCCCCCACAATCCCCCTGTGGAACCCCTGCCACCTCCTCCTGTGGAACCCCTGCCACCTCCTCCTGGAGTTGGAGAGGGAGTTGGAGCTCATTCTGAGTGTGAGGGGAGCAGCAGTAGATGGACTTGTCCTGTTTCAGCAGAGAGCCCAGCAGTGAGTCAGGGTCCAGGGTTCCATCCTGGTTGTTGTTGGTGATATTTCCTGCAGGGCTGGTGGTGTCGCCTGCTAAGGAGTCCCCTGTTAGCAGAGTCTTGGGGAAGCTGGTGTTGTAGAGAAGAGCCTCCCCAGTGGTGTAACTGAAAGGCAGCTGGAGGCTCCGCTTCCTTAGGTTGTCCTCTCCCTCTTCATCACTAAAAACAAGTACATTTTAGTCATTTAGCAGACGCTCTTATCCAGAGTGACTTTCAGGAGAAATTAGGGTTAAGTGCTTTGCACTTAAGGATTCCAACCAGCAACCTTTTGGTTACTGGCCCAACGCTCTTAACCACTAGGCTACTTGCCGCCCCAATGGAATTACATTAAACAATGAGGTTGTGTGTGTGCGTGCCGAGACGTACGTGAGGACTCTTTGGGATGTGATGATACACTGAGGCCGTCCGTTCTTGTAGACCAGTCTGGCGTTACCCTGCACCCACACCCAGCCTGTCAGCTTGGTCAGCAGCCTGAATACTGTCATCCCACTCTCTCCGGTCTTTATCACTGGGCATGGAAACACACACATTGACCAGGTTACACAGCAGAAATGTGTATAGGACACATTCATGCAGTTTAACTGATAAACTAAAAACATCACCAAAAGTCACTAGGGATGTGGCATATGGTGAAGAAAAAAAAAGCTGACATTTAAACAGAATTTTCTCCTCGCTGTTTCTGTAACAAAGATACAGAAAATTCATAACGTTTCATGTGAATTGACAATGCAGCTGCCAGCAACGGTTTGGGTCTCACGGTGCATCCCTTTCAGATGCTGAAGCATTGCACCGGTACTACAATTCCTGTACCTCAATTCCACTTCGCAAAGTTGCCATTTCCTTCTCATTTAACGGAACTTCGCTGCTGTCACTTGCCTTTCTCAGCCATTTTTCAAAAGTTAACGACAATGACGTAGTGGTGGAGAGTCGACTCCAAAAGAATAGATTACTCGACTCCTTGCACAACGACTCCTGTTTCTGAGTGTTAAGATTAGATTGCACTAAGAATCTGGCGTTAGCCTGCACCCACGACCCCTAAGATTCAGTATTTTTGGAACGGAGGAGAATTATTAGTTGCCAAACTTCTGAGAACACAAACACTGGCATCTTTCATAGAGAGCTAGCGAGGGCCAGGGAGAGAGGAGGCGCATATTATAGGCAGGTCGGCCACCAGGCAAACAGAAACACGCACTAGGCCTATCTATCTGTAATCAAAAGCTGTATCTCGTAACGTAAACTCGTACATCGCCTTGGTCCGTACAATTGCCCTTATTTTAACATCCCAAAAACGTAATACTTCCAGATCAAGTGTAATGTCAATACCATTGTAAAGCACAATTTATCCCCTTTCCAACAGAATCAATTACATGACCTAAACATTGCCGTTTCTGCATAATTCAGGCAATGAGCCCTGTCGGGTCTTTTTAAAAATGGAGTGTGGGGAAGCGAAACTAATGCGTGATAGTAAGAAGGAGAGATGTCGTGTGGGAAAAATTGATAAAGTGAAAAAAAGCAATTATCACCTTATCGCCTCTAAAATCTATTAAAAAATTAAAAAATAAAATAAAATAAAAAACACTATAAAGAGTTTATATAATGTGTCATTACATACCTATTTGAAGGTTTGTGTCGAATTTGAATCGAGTTTTTAGGTCAGTGCTAAAGTGATGTTCAGAAGTAAACAGTTTTTTGAGAGACGTGATCGCTTGCAGTGAAGACTCAAAAAATGACTAGGTACCCCCCCCTTACCCCCGTCACTGTCCATTTCTTGTTTTTAAAGGATGATAGAAGTGCTACACCTGGTGGAGAGAGACTATAGTCCGAAATAGTACCGAAAGACCGAAATAGTACCGAAAGACCGAAATAGTAGCTTTAAGAGTGCTGTACGTTATGACATGACACGTCTAGATGTAACGGAGGGTCTGTTTTTTCAACTTTTCTATAATAGTAGAGCCATTACCATGTCGACCAACGCTTGAATAGAAACCTAGTTCACATCCCTGATTTTGACGTCAACACAGTCCCATTAGTTTTCTTTGTAGCCTCGTTTGAATGTTGCGGTTGAGCACATTTGTACGGAATGGGGTGAGTTTACGTTAATGGAATGCTGTATCTTACCAATTCTTGGCTTGCAATGTTTCGTAACTTCAGCAAAGCAGGGCCTATCACTAGGGCTGGGCGTTATACCGTATTTGACGATACACGGGCATTGATGCAGGGACCGGTTTGGGTTTTTACTTTACCTTCTATAACGTATTTGAATGTTTGGTTTGTTAAATGTGGTACACCTTGTGTAACGTCCATTTTTATAGTTTACTTCGCTACTTGAGTCATCTCTATCCACTCTTTCCATGCTGCTTTCCAGACAGACCTAGGCCTGCACCATGCATTGCATGGCAATGCAGCACATGCAACAATGTTGATGAAAATGATGCTGTTTTCACCTTGCTTCTTAATATAATTTTACAAGCGTTCTACAATTACACTATTGATGTGTTTCTTACATCTGAAAACAGCTAGTTGTCTTTTCTTAGCAAGTTGGGCCTAAATCCTGTTAGCCGCTAATGCTAATCGCTAGCTAGCTAATAAATGTACTGAGTCAGAGCAAACGTAATTAGCTATACAGCCTGATAATACCAGTGATGGTGTAGACCTAAATCAACATGCTGTCTAAATCAGAGGAATACACGAAGCAAGAATATGTTAGCTACATGAAGAAGCTAAGAGAGAACATTCAATGTAGCCAAAGATTATAGGGTCTCCTAGGAAACACTTATCAACAGTTCCTACCCTGTCACAATAACTCTTCCCTGGCATTTTCATTCGTAGTTATGTCAAACACTGAATTCAAATGGCCCACTATTATATTCCAACTATAGAATTAGAATAATCCTTCTATTTCCATGATTCCAACAGTTCAATAATTGTTTTGGTTGAAGTTGAATTGAACAGTATCAGCATTGAACAATCAGAATGGAGACCCATTGAAATCACTTAGAATGTATGTGTTGCCACCCTAGGGTATTATTCAAAAACAAATTATCGTCAATATAATAGTTTTTTGCCTGATATGATATTTTGGCCATATCACCCAGCCGTACCTATCACCAATGAATAGGCTAGGATATATTACACACAACAGACCGAAGACTGAACACTCACTCCCATCATTAATAAAGAGCAGGCGAGCCAGCTAGAAGGGGAGGGGGCAGGCAAAAATGATGTCTTGTCTTGCATGTTTCGCAAATTCACCAAAGTAGCCTAAGGTTTTATTTAAAATTACACAACTTTCCACAGGCATTTATAGCATACCGTTTAGTTAGGCTATAAAACTGAAAATATCATTTTAACTGCACCGATTTTAGCAAAAAAAAACTAGGATTTTTCATAACATTAAGGATCCCAACTTTGTATAAAAGTTTGAATGTTTAAACGTTCACACCTCTGTGTGTCACTAAAAGTCTAAATCTAATTTCAATCAAAATTGCCTTCAGGGATGAATAAAGTGTGGTCTTGTCTTGTTTTATCATATCTTAAAACACCATTCATTTTTTAGAAGTTGCAGGAATGAATCTGTTCAGAAAGTCCCCTCAGGGACACTGGCTGTAGAATGAACTACTCAACATGTAGAATGTGCAACTCAACATTCAGTACACTGTGCGTTTGAAATGTGACCCGCACGTTTTTGATCTCGGTCTGTCAGTCTCCATGAACTACACTACATGATAGGACTGTGTGCAGCAGGAGAGCAGTCTTACTCCTCATGTGGTTCTCAGCACAGTGCAGCATGTCAGCAGCATGGATGAACTGGTATCCTGAGCCATGGTTGCACAGCTCAGCCTCAGTGTAACCCAGCACCATCTTCCCTCTGTACAGGAGGACAGGAAAAACACAGGAAGCACAATGAAAACATGATCAAAACATGTCTCCTCCCTACTTCTGAATAGATCACACTTGTGATCTAAAAGCATAATTAATCATTAAGGCACAAGAGGGTGTGGTATGTGGCCAATATACCACGTCTAAGGGCTGTTCTTAAGCACAACGCAAAGCGGAGTGTAGCCGTGGTATATTGGCCATATACCACAAACCTCCAATGTGCCTTATTGCTATTATAAAGTGGTTACCAATGTAATTAGAGCATTAAAAATATATGTTTCGTCACACCCGTGGTATACGGTATACTGATATACCACGGCTTTCAGCCAATCAGCATTCAAGGCTCGAACCACCCAGTTTATAATCTCAAATATGATGAGATTGCGCTGATGGTTCCTCTTAAAATGTATAAATGATTTGAATTATTAGGTTTATTTGACAGGGACCACATACAATTAAAACATACATCTCACAAGACACGTGATGCATTGTACTAGATTTAGCTCAATAGCTCGTACACAACTCCAGTACCTGGGCAGGTGAACAATAAAATGATTTACCATTCAGACGGCAAGCTTTGAATTCAATGTAAAATATTGTAGTGAAGTGGTCATGTTCCCTGTGTATTGTTGGTGCTTAGCAGCAGTAAGCCCCACTAGGCAGGCCCACTAGGCAGGCCCACTAGACAGGCCCACTAGACAGGCCCACTAGACAGGTCCACTAGACAGGTCCACTAGACAGGCCCACTACTGTTATCGTCACTCACTTGGCGTCGCAGGCAATGGGGGTGAAGTCCAGCTTGTGCTTGGTCTTGAAGATGAAGTTCTTGGTGCGGATCTCCAGGATGGTGGGGGGCTGTAAGGGAGAGGCCAGGGCGAACAGAGCCAGCTGAGGCGGGATGGCCTTGCCCTCCTTTGTCCTATCGCTCTGGCCATGGAGGAACTTTAGACGCCCCTGGATGTTCAGGGCCTGGAGAACGCAGAATAAACATAGTCAGGGCTGTGTCCCAAATGGCCCCCTATTCCATCCTGATGACGGTCGATTCAGACAGGAACATTGGTTAAATAAGATCCCATTAAACTGTTGGAAGGAGCGTCAAGATTATCAATGAGCTGGAGCTCTTTTTATTGAGTACACTTTTCTCCATGCAACTGGTAGCACCTTAAAGGGACATTTCACAAATGTTCAACTTCCTATTCATCATCAACATATGTGAAAATGGCATCTTTCTATGTACTGTAGTAAAAAATATGGAGGAAGATAAGTGTTTCCAATGACATCATCGGTGCACATCATGTGATTTTAACCAATTATGAGGAGGAATTACCTACTAATTGCCTCCTAATTGTCTATGAATTGGTTGTCATTGGAAACACATCTTCCTGACTTTTTTACTACAGAACATAGAAACACGCCGTTTTCACATATATTGATGTTGAGGTGGTGCTGGAGCTACAATACTGAGTTTATGTAATAAGAAAACAATTTCCAATTCCAGCTAAATCTAATTATTCAGTGATTATAACTTGACATTCACAAAACTGTAGAGAAATGCAAAAACAATCCAAAAAAGTAGAGAATATTTTTGTGTTCTCAAAGCTTGACTGCAAACGCTATCTGTAGGAAAACTTCCTGGTCTGGATAAGCAGTCTTTGGCCCCACCCTTTCCTGAACTCAAAGGGGAATTGGAGAAGCCTCACACTGATTCCCCCACTTCAGGACAACACATATTTAACCCCTTCCTGACACACCACTCATCCTCAAAGAAAGTGACTTCAGTGGCTGTCATAATGCAATTACAATCTCAAGAGTATCAGCGGGAGATAAGATTTGATTTCCATTGCGCTCTAGTACACACTGTTCACAAGTAATCTTTTAAAATAATTATTTTAAATGATTAGGGTTGAAAAATCCTTCCCTAAAATTCCCTAGATTTTCCAGAAATGGCAGAGATTTCCTCCACGAACTTACTAGGAAGCCAGTGGAGTTGTCCAGGAGACATCTTAACCTGCAGACAAAGTTGCGTTCCAGGAAGGTGGAATTCTCTGGTGGGAGTGCCTCTGGCTTGTAGGCTGTGACAGCCTGTGGCGAGGCTGAATCTTCAAAGGCCAGAGGGGTGGGGGGGGGGTCATAAAATTACAAATACAGCATACTATATCTATAATAGTGAATTACAGGATGTCTAGAGAAAATAGTATCTTCATATAGTAGACTAACTCTTCGCAGCAGCCCTCACCCCGAGCTGCAAACCTCACCCGGAGGGGACTGTTAACAGTCTCGTCCCCACACTACAAACCAGAATGTTATGCCACATGTCATTAGCCATTTCCTACTGAGGAAAGACATAATGCTAGGTAAGAGTTTCTTATCCAGGGCTGGGCCTAGGTCAGGCTCACCCCAGCCAGGTGCCACTTCTGGTCCAAGGTGCTAAACCGCCTCTCAGGATGCAAGGTGAAACACTGCTCCACACTACGATATGGAGAGAGAATACAGTGACAGACTGGATAATATCAAAGATAGTAAACCACCAGTCCTCTATGATCAGTGTAACACGAGTAGGGCAAAGGACCCGTACAAAAAAATATGGTTCTCCCCATGGAAACAACGTTGTTACTCGTATGACCAGAGAATGTGAAATACTCCTCGATTTTAGAAAGACACAACCGAGTGGATAGGTAGAGGGTGTTTTATGGCTTTATAAAAGTGTTGAAAAAAAGTGTTGATGATGCTGAATAAAATCTTAAACATGAACTCTCATAAAAACAGCATCTCTTCACTGTATTTGTTGACAGTCTCTTTAGTCATGAGTTTGTTTCTCGCAGTAGTTTTGAAATCTCACAGTAGTCGACGATCAACTTCACTGTGGGCTCGTGGATTGGCCAGCGGTAGGCCTATAGGTGCACTTGATTTGCTATCCGGACCTGCCAGGTAGGTGGAGTTTGTACCTTCAGACACATGAAATGGGACAAAATGGGAACACTTCAACTACCCGGCGTGCAGGACAGCTGAATCAAGTGCACCTAAAACAAACATTGTAAAAGTAATACAAAATAGGAATGCAAGGCTTTATTGTTGGGCTTTATACAGAAATGTTTGGCGATCTACTTGGAAAGGTTTCTAGATCGACCAGTCGACTGCAATAGACCGGTTGGATGGACTAGAACATCTAGGCCTACATTCCTGGCTGACACAGCAGAGATACAGTACATTCAAGGAGGTTTACTTTTCACAAGTGGTTATTTCCTTTTGTGGCTCTCTTCACTTCCTAGTAGATACCATGTTTCCCTGTGCTTCACCAGCATACATGGAGCTGCTGGACTTCATGTCATATTAGAACATTAGGTAGCAGACACCCTAGGACTAATATATATAATGAAGGAACCTGCCAACGCAGGGGGAGCTCAATTAATATAAGATCTGGGGCAAGATGGGTTAGATAGTGTGGATTGGAGAGTGATAGCCTATAAGAAACAGACGTGCTGGTACAAATTGCATGTCGGCTGTCTGTGTGGTGAAAAACTCATTCCAGCGCAGGTGAAAAATGCAGCTTTACCTGAGACCAGCTGTCCAGTGTGAGGGTGGGATTGGAGGTTACCTGAGACCAGCTGTCCAGTGTGAGGGTGGGGTTGGAGGTTACCTGAGACCAGCTGTCCAGTGTGAGGGTGGGGTTGAAGGTTACCTGAGACCAGCTGTCCAGTGTGAAGGTGGGGTTGAAGGTTACCTGAGACCAGCTGTCCAGTGTCAGGGATGAGGGTGGGGTTGGAGGTTACCTGAGACCAGCTGTCCAGTGTCAGGGGTGAGAGTGCGGTTGGAGGTTACCTGAGACCAGCTGTCCAGTGTGAAGGTGGGGTTGGAGGTTACCTGAGACCAGCTGTCCAGTGTCAGGGATGAGGGTGGGGTTGGAGGTTACCTGAGACCAGCTGTCCAGTGTCAGGGGTGAGAGTGGGGTTGGAGGTTACCTGAGACCAGCTGTCCAGTGTGAGGGTGGGGTTGGAGGATAGCTGAGACCAGCTGTCCAGTGTCAGGGATGAGGGTGGGGTTGGAGGTTACCTGAGACCAGCTGTCCAGTGTCAGGGATGAGAGGGGGGTTGGAGGTTACCTGAGACCACTGTCCAGTGTCAGGGATGAGGGTGGGGTTGGAGGTTACCTGAGACCAGCTGTCCAGTGTCAGGGGTGAGAGTGGGGTTGGAGGTTACCTGAGACCAGCTGTCCAGTGTCAGGGATGAGGGTGGGGTTGGAGGTTACCTGAGACCAGCTGTCCAGTGTCAGGCGTGAGAGTGGGGTTGGAGGTTACCTGAGACCAGCTGTCCAGTGTCAGGGATGAGAGTGGGGTTGGAGGTTACCTGAGACCAGCTGTCCAGTGTCAGGGATGAGGGTGGGGTTGGAGGTTACCTGAGACCAGCTGTCCAGTGTCAGGGATGAGGGTGGGGTTGGAGGTTACCTGAGACCAGCTGTCCAGTGTCAGGCGTGAGAGTGGGGTTGGAGGTTACCTGAGACCAGCTGTCCAGTGTGAGGGTGGGGTTGAAGGTTACCTGAGACCAGCTGTCCAGTGTGAGGGTGGGGTTGAAGGTTACCTGAGACCAGCTGTCCAGTGTCAGGGATGAGGGTGGGGTTGGAGGTTACCTGAGACCAGCTGTCCAGTGTCAGGGGTGAGAGTGGGGTTGGAGGTTACCTGAGACCAGCTGTCCAGTGTGAAGGTGGGGTTGGAGGTTACCTGAGACCAGCTGTCCAGTGTCAGGGATGAGGGTGGGGTTGGAGGTTACCTGAGACCAGCTGTCCAGTGTCAGGGGTGAGAGTGGGGTTGGAGGTTACCTGAGACCAGCTGTCCAGTGTGAGGGTGGGGTTGGAGGATAGCTGAGACCAGCTGTCCAGTGTCAGGGATGAGGGTGGGGTTGGAGGTTACCTGAGACCAGCTGTCCAGTGTCAGGGATGAGAGGGGGGTTGGAGGTTACCTGAGACCACTGTCCAGTGTCAGGGATGAGACGGGGGTTGGAGGTTACCTGAGACCACTGTCCAGTGTCAGGGATGAGGGTGGGGTTGGAGGTTACCTGAGACCAGCTGTCCAGTGTCAGGCGTGAGAGTGGGGTTGGAGGTTACCTGAGACCAGCTGTCCAGTGTCAGGCGTGAGAGTGGGGTTGGAGGTTACCTGAGACCAGCTGTCCAGTGTCAGGGATGAAGGTGGGGTTACCTGTGACCAGCTGTCCAGTGTCAGGGATGAGGGTGGGGTTGGAGGTTACCTGAGACCAGCTGTCCAGTGTCAGGGATGAGAGGGGGGTTACCTGAGACCAGCTGTCCAGTGTCAGGGATGAGGGTGGGGTTGGAGGTTACCTGAGACCAGCTGTCCAGTGTCAGGGGTGAGAGTGGGGTTGGAGGTTACCTGAAACCAGCTGTCCAGTGTCAGGGGTGAGAGTGGGGTTGGAGGTTACCTGAGACCAGCTGTCCAGTGTCAGGCGTGAGAGTGGGGTTGGAGGTTACCTGAGACCAGCTGTCCAGTGTCAGGGGTGAGAGTGGGGTTGGAGGTTACCTGAGACCAGCTGTCCAGTGTCAGGGGTGAGAGTGGGGTTGGAGGTTACCTGAGACCAGCTGTCCGGTGTCAGGGGTGAGAGTGGGGTTGGAGGTTACCTGAGACCAGCTGTCCAGTGTCAGGGGTGAGAGTGGGGTTGGAGGTTACCTGAGACCAGCTGTCCAGTGTCAGGGGTGAGAGTGGGGTTGGAGGTTACCTGAGACCAGCTGTCCGGTGTCAGGGGTGTTCAGGGCCCAGTGGAGCTGTCTCTGTAACTCTGCTCGGTCCTCCATATGAATGACGTCATAAACACTCTGATGGACGACGTCTGACTGAGAAGCAAAAACATCCACCATCATCAAAATACAAGTCTAGTAAACTACAAGAAAACAATGCAAACATGGACATTAATGTTGCTAGACAATACAATAAATGTAAATCCCATTGTAAACCTGACACACAAAATGTTTGAAATGATTGAAATATCTTGAAGTAATGTCTGAGGTACAGGGAAAGAAACACTCACTTAATGGGGTTGATTGACCTCTGACCTCTGTTCTCTGTTCTGACTTTCTGGTGAGGCCTGATCACCCTCATTAGAAAGACTAGAGACATTGGTTGAGATTAAAAATGGGCTACGTAAACACTAGAGAATTAGGAAGAGGTTTATAATTTATCAACATTCCTGTGTGCGATTCGGAACACGAGAAGGAGAGAGAGAGAGCGCTGCCCCTGAATGAGGGACACCTTTCTCTAGTCTATTTGACCATTACCTTATGGGATACAATTATTTCATTGTGGAGTTATCAAGGGTTGTAATTATAATTTAATTTGTATTTAACATGCAGTGTTGTCATTTTTTTTTGCTGCATGAATCATGATGTGAGTCATGTGTCCAAAGGGGGAATTACCAGTCCCCTGGGGCCCTTTGGTAAATTGATTTTATTCACATGACTGCACATTGATTTTTATTCCTCATCTGCACATATCACTCCAGTGTAAATATGCCAAATTGTAATTACTTCGCCACTATTGGCCTATTTATTGTCTTACCTGCCTACTTCATCTGCACACACTGTATACAGATTTTGCTATTGTGTTATTGACTGTACGTTTGTTTATCCCATGTGTAACTGTTTTTGTCGCACTGCTTTGCTTTATCTTGGCCAGGTCGCAGTTGTAAATGAGAACTTGTTCTCAACTGGCCTACCTGGTTAAATAAAGGTGAAAAAAATAAAAATTAATAAGAATATTGGTAGTAGTATTAATTTGTCATACAGTGAGTAATTTGTCTGGATTTTCGGAATCAGATATGCCCTAAACTAAACTGTTGTTCTGGTCGGTCCTCTCTCGAGGTTATGGTGAAGGTGACCACAGATGGTATCTAGATGCATAGAAGGTATAATTAGGCCGAGAACAAAGTGAATCTCACCCCCACTAACCGGCTGAAGTAATGGCAACAATGGCGTTCACTATGGTCCTTCACCACCTGAAACCTGAGTCCGAGCCAGCAACCTGTACACAGCATCCAGTAAAAACTATCAACTGCCTTTTCTCTCATGCAATTTTCTCAGGAGTGCAACATGTGTCCACGTGGAGTGATCATGGAGAGATCCCGTCCAAACTTCTCTCATGCTGCAGGAGTACTGGTAGGAAAATGGACAAGACATAATGGATTGGAAAGAACAGTGGCGGCTCAGGTGAGAGAAATGGGGACATTATCAAGGGCCATCCATTTTGAACATGTGCCATTGGGAGGACAAACGGAAACGCCACAAGAATGAGTGTCGAGGGGGAGGGGGTGGAGTCAACCGTGCCCGTAATTAATTTAGGGTTATCCTAAATTGTTTATTTGGGGTATCAGGTTGATTGTGGAGGTCTGCACACGGCAAATGTATAGTACTTTACACTAGAACTGCATTGAGATAATCTGTCATTACCACAAATGAAGGCTGTGATGAAAAAAAGTTAATGCTAGAAATATAAGATGAATATACTGTGTCAATGTAAATTCTACCTGTATAGGTGTGTGCTGAATTGAGGTTCTTCAAATTTGAGTGAGAGAACCAACGTGAAGCACTAAGGGGGGACTATCATTATAAATGTGTGCTGGATAATTTATCAATAGTTCTAATTATGATTTGGAAAGGCTTCTAGAGACAAAGCTATGCCCAGAAAATGTGATGAGCCACTAGATTGTAGTTTGGGCTAATCTTGCCCTAATCTCATTCATATCAAGGTTGGTGTGAAACTGTTATAACGTGTGCTGTCTCTTCCCTGTGAAATTCAATATGGATGTGCCCTAGACCAAATTCTGGAGATCTCTAGACACATAGATGCTAAAAGAATTGTGTAAATTGGCTCTGCCAAACAGAGAGGCTTTTGACTATCTTTTGGCAGGTAAAGGGGGCACATGTGTAATCATTGATGATGAAAGTTGTACTTTTGTCCCAGATCACTCTTCTAATATGACTGATCTCACCAAATACATTGCCACTGTTGCTAAGAATAATTCCCCACAGAGTGGACGCCTCCAACTTGGTTGGAATCCCTGTTGGGAAGTTGTGGATCCCAAATGACCAAATGGGCTGCATCATATGTTTTTTTTCTTAGTTTTCCTAATTGTGTTATTTAACTTGCTGTGCATGTGTGTGTATTTTATATAAATTCACTCCTGTTAATAGCAGTATAACCTCTATTATGATGATAGTATTACCATACTAATTAGATTGTATAACCCAGAATGAAGGGTTTTAAATGATGAAGTGTCTGGTTTTATGTGTGGATTTCCCTTTAACAGAAGTACAGTACTTTTTGAGAGAAGCTATAATCTAATGCTTACCTTAAAATATAATGATAATCATCAAAGATTGACAGGTAAGAGTGAATGTGATGGAGCATTTTATGTTTGTGCTCTTCTAATAACCAATTTCTGTGTTCATGCTAGTGAATGATTGAACAAATCCTCAATATCAGGATCTACAAATGTGCAATTTGGCAGTTCGCCCCAATATCTCAGTTTCAAAGTCTCAGCCTAGAGAGAAGAAGCCTCATGAGGTATTGTTCGGTCACATGAATGAAGCAAACGTTAATGATTAATTAATTATGAATGATGAATAAGCTAAATCATGCAAATATAACTTGTCAGCAGTATATAAGAGAACTAACGGGACTGTCCCGGAAGAGCTCCTGATCGACATGTGTACTTGATGCATTGAGTTGGTTGGAACCAGTGCTAATAATAACGAATTATTAATTTAAGATTGACTTTGGGTGACCCTGTGTAGAATTTCTACGACAGAGGCATTACAGAAAGTACTTTTACTAGATTAAACTATGGAAACTCCATACATAACATTGTTGAATGCAAGAACTACAAGCATAGTAATCAAATGTGCTTCAATAACTATTTATTTTGAATGAGGATGAGAATTAAGAATCTATAGCCTACTTTTTATCACAGTCAGAACTAACACTGACATATGAGGTGTGCCACAAATGCACTGGCTGGCTAGGCTACCTAGACCTTTTCATTCTAAATGATTGACTGAAAGTGATGACAAACTATCAACAAAGTGATGACATATAAGGTGTGAATAACTTTTTAATTACAGGTGCACACTAGATGAAGCACCCTGCATAAAGCAAGCTGAGACATATTTGTTCTATGGTCCAATTGCAGTTGGTCTCTGTGTTTCCCTCAGAATCAGCCTGAACAAGAATTGTTCCACTGCACCAGAGTACAGAGAGGAATGAAATACACCTTCACATTTCAAATTCATTCCATGTTTGCTTCATGCATTATTTCATCCTGTCAAATAAAGGGAATGTTGTACATGCACTCTGGTTTATTTTTACAGTAGTAAATGTTGTACATGCACTCTGTTTTATCTTTACAGTAGTAATTGTTACATTAGACATTCTAGGCTGACTTGATGAAAGAGGATTAATCTCTCTTTTGGTTTTCCTGGTCATACTTGCTGTAGTCTGATCTTGGTAATCTATTAATGTTTAGGGTAGTTCATGTTCATGCAAAATTAGGAGGCAGGGAGGAAACTTGCCAGAACTGAACATGGGTAGTACAGTAGTAGTTAGCTTGCTAGATAGTAGGGCAATGTGAATCTTACATGCATTATAAGTAAATCGAAGACATCCAAGAAGGAAAATTAATAACTTTAGTGGGTTAAGGAAATGTTCAGCCTATAATTAATGAATTAGTTAAATTTGAAATAAAACATACATTTGATTAGCTGGCAGATTTTGATTTGATAGCCAGCAAGCTAAACTTATTAGCTGTCTGTGTTTCTATGGGCTGAACAATGCTAGCTAACGTTAGTTGCTGCTTGCTAGCTAGCTACAAGATCGTAACGTTTAACAAGTTGCAGTTCTCTATATGTCACTCATTTTAGTGTAGAAGGGTTTTAATAACGTTTGGAAAATGTGTGTGATGTTTTATGCACCCTATTCATCATGTTAGCGGCAAACGATGTCCAAACTACGAAGGTTTGTGCAAGCTACAGTGTGTTTTTGCTTATCCCGGAAGGGCTGGCTGGAAGCTGAAGGTGGTCCTATGTAAAAAATAACAGATCATGATTCATTCAATTTGAATGAGGGATGGGGATATCCAACCCTTCACTATTGATGCTTCGTGCCGACACATCAAAGCAGCCATTCCAGTCTCAGAAAGACTCTGGTGTCAACCAGACTACATTTATAGAAAGCTAAAAAGAGGCCCTTTACCTGGTGAAAGCCCAGTTGTAGAGAGGTTAAAGAGCCTTTACCTGGTGAAAGCCCAGTTGTAGAGAGGTTAAAAGAGCCTTTACCTGGTGAAAGCCCAGTTGTAGAGAGGTTAAAGAGCCTTTACTTGGTGAAAGCCCTGTTGTAGAGAGGTTAAAAGAGCCTTTACCTGGTGAAAGCCCAGTTGTAGAGAGGTTAAAAGAGCCTTTACCTGGTGAAAGCCCTGTTGTAGAGAGGTTAAAAGAGCCTTTACCTGGTGAAAGCCCAGGTAGTCCTGGATGGTGGAGGATGCATAGAAGATTGTGCCACCAGCCGTGACGACCAGAACAAAGCCATTCAACACCTGAGAGGAGAGTGGAATAGAACGGATTAGTATATCGTTATACACTGAACAAAAATATAAACGCAACATGTAAAGTGATGATCCTATGTTTCATGAGCTGAAATAAAATCATCCCTGTTAGTGAGCATTTCTCCTGTGCCAAGATAATCCATCCACCTGACAAGTGTGGCATATCAAAAGCAGATTAAACAGCATCATTACACAGGTGCACCTTCTGCTGGGGACAATAAAAGTCCACTTTAAAAAGGTGCAGTTTTGTCACACAACACAATGCCACAGATGTATCAAGTTGAGGGAGCGTGTAATTGGCATGCTGACTGCAGGAATGTCCACTTGAGCTGTTGCCAGATCATTGAATGTTAATTTCTCTACCATAAGCTGCCTGCAACGTCGTTTTAGAGAATTTGGCAGTAAGTCCCACCCACTTGGACGATCCCAGGCCCACCCACAGCTCCACCCCTGTCCAGTCATGTGAAATCCATAGATTAGGGCCTAATGAATGGATTTCAGTTGACCGATTTCCTTATATGAACTGTAACTCAGTAAAATCTTTGAAATTGTTGCCTTTATATGTGTTTAGTATACATGTTTACACACATCTAGACTACATGTGGTCATATGAAGTAGGCCTACAGCTATAAACAGCAAACAGCAAAATGTCAAAGGAACTGAAAGGCCTATAGAGTTTTGTATGTGTCCCAAATGGCACCCTATTCCCTATGTATTGCAATACATTTGGTCAAAAAGTATGACTCAATAATCCCTGCTTTCTGGGAATGTTCTAAAGACTAAAGTTATGGGCGGAGTTAGAATGTTGTCTGTCAGAAGAATAACAATGTAAATGTATTTTAATATGCCTGTCTGTCATGGCATATGAGGGTGCAGTGAGAACCCATGGGTTCTCACACTGCACCCTCACCATTCATCTGGAAAAAAACATGCTTAAAAGCAGGAAAATCAACCAATCCTCTGTTGTTAACACAATGGAAAGGTCAAATTCTTTATTATCTAAATGTTGAAAGTGTGTGGGCGACTCAGAGAAACAAAATGGTGCAGTTTGAGGCCACGTGGCGGAGAGTGATGCGGGCGCTGGAGATGGGGGTGTGTGGGTCTGTCTCGGCAGGTGTGTTATAGTCCATGTTTGTGTGATGTTGTCGTTTGTATGGGTATGTTTTGTATTGTTTTAAAAAATAAAATCAACATTTAAAAATATTGTTTTAAGGAATAGGGTGCATTTGGTCAAAAGTAGTGCACTATACAGGTTCCATTTGGGAAGCAGGCATTGTGTTTGTATCTACCCTATTCCATGTAGAGTCAGTTCAAAGATCAGACAGTTCAAGGATCAGACACGCAACAGTATATGATTAACTCTGGAATTATTTGGACAGGAAAAGCTAACATGCCACATGACCCTGCATGGTGTGGTTCAACTGCAGTTCATCTCAACTTAAATCAATAACTTTCCAATGTAAAAGATCAGGTCCGTACTGTTAATGTAAGCTTACTCATTAAGATCAAAAAAAAAAAAGGACAAACTGATCCTAGATCAGCACTCCTACTCTGAGACGACAAAAATATGAGCTGCTTTTAATATCGGTTTGTCCTTTGTTGTGTTTTATTAGGGTATGTATTGGCTGGTGCAATCAAATGTACCCTGTGTGGGATTAATAAAGTACTTACCTTATGAATACAGGCCCTGGAGTGCTATGGTAACAGACAGGGTGGCTACTGAATAGACCCCCACTAACCTGTAGTAACAGACAGGGTGGCTACTGAATAGACCCCCACTAACCTGTAGTAACAGACAGGGTGGCTACTGAATAGACCCCCACTAACCTGTAGTAACAGACAGGGTGGCTACTGAATAGACCCCACTAACCTGTAGTAACAGACAGGGTGGCTACTGAATAGACCCCACTAACCTGTAGTAACAGACAGGGTGGCTACTGAATAGACCCCACTAACCTGTAGTAACAGACAGGGTGGCTACTGAATAGACCCCACTAACCTGTAGTAACAGACAGGGTGGCTACTGAATAGACCCCACTAACCTGTAGTAACAGAGAGGGTGGCTACTGAATAGACCCCACTAACCTGTAGTAACAGAGAGGGTGGCTACTGAATAGACCCCACTAACCTGTAGTAACAGAGAGGGTGGCTACTGAATAGACCCCACTAACCTGTAGTAACAGACAGGGTGGCTACTGAATAGACCCCACTAACCTGTAGTAACAGACAGGGTGGCTACTGAATAGACCCCCACTAACCTGTAGTAACAGACAGGGTGGCTACTGAATAGACCCCACTAACCTGTAGTAACAGACAGGGTGGCTACTGAATAGACCCCACTAACCTGAAGTAACAGACAGGGTGGCTACTGAATAGACCCCACTAACCTGTAGTAACAGACAGGGTGGCTACTGAATAGACCCCACTAACCTGTAGTAACACAGGGTGGCTACTGAATAGACCCCACTAACCTGTAGTAACACAGGGTGGCTACTGAATAGACCCCACTAACCTGTAGTAACAGACAGGGTGGCTACTGAATAGACCCCCACTAACCTGTAGTAACAGACAGGATGGCTACTGAATAGACCCCACTAACCTGTAGTAACAGACAGGGTGGCTACTGAATAGACCCCACTAACCTGTAGTAACAGACAGGGTGGCTACTGAATAGACCCCCACTAACCTGTAGTAACAGACAGGGTGGATCCTGAATAGACCCCACTAACCTGTAGTAACAGACAGGGTGGATCCCACTAACCTGTAGTAAGAGCTCTCCCTCTGGAACGTGAAGTTCTTTCTTCTTCAGAACATTACTCTCTGGGCGCTGGGAGGCTGTGGATTGTAGGGTCACTGCAACACAATACAATAAAATCAAGATTAAGGTTGTTGTCCCATAGAGGATTTCCATCACACACTGAAGGAATGCAGAGGAACCAGTTACAGCGCATCACTACAGACAGAGACCCATTCACAATAATGTGAGATAGACCTAATGTGCACACCGCTAATGGTACTAGTTGTTCCTGTGGAAGAGAATTTGATGGGCATTTTAAATCAACCAAAAATGTTATTCTATTTGTGTGTACTGTGGTAGCCATATAGGCTAGGCAACGGCAAATCATCTTCAGATAGATGGTGCAGTGAGATGCCTTATGTTTCAGTGTGATTAAGAGAACAGACCCTAACTGTGCTGGTCGGGCCCTATAGCCTAGCTACAGTAGGAGAGTTGTGCCAGTAGAACGTGGATAGGGAACTCAAAGTCCTCAGGGGCCAGAGTGGTGTCACACTTTCTCCCCGTCTAGCAAACACAGCTGATTAAACTAATTACATTTTAAACTGATGATCATGATTAGTTTATTATTGGAGTCAGGTGTGTTAGCTAAGGCTGGAGTAAACGTGTGACACCAATCAGGCCCCCGAGGACTTGCCCATCCCCGCAGCAGAATAACTCAGGAAGTCTGCAACCACAATTATTTCCCCCCCTTTATTCATACAGGTAAGTCATTTAAGAATGTTTTCTTACTTACAATGACGACCTGTCCACAATCTTGATTGTATTCTCATACGATGGGCAAAATAATCCCCCTCCACCTCTGGTTCACATCAACCTACACCCATCCCCTTCTCAGAGCCGAGTCAACACTTCTCACTCATCTAAACAAGTACAGTGCCTTGCGAAAGTATTCGCCCCCCTTGAACTTTGCGACCTTTTGCCACATTTCAGGCTTCAAACATAAAGATATAAAACTGTATTTTGTTGTGAAGAATCAACAACAAGTGGGACACAATCATGAAGTGGAACGACATTTATTGGATATTTCAAACTTTTTTAACAAATCAAAAACTGAAAAATTGGGCGTGCAAAATTATTCAGCCCCTTTACTTTCAGTGCAGCAAACTCTCTCCAGAAGTTCAGTGAGGATCTCTGAATGATCCAATGTTGACCTAAATGACTAATGATGATAAATACAATCCACCTGTGTGTAATCAAGTCTCCGTATAAATGCACCTGCACTGTGATAGTCTCAGAGGTCCGTTAAAAGCGCAGAGAGCATCATGAAGAACAAGGAACACACCAGGCAGGTCCGAGATACTGTTGTGAAGAAGTTTAAAGCCGGATTTGGATACAAAAAGATTTCCCAAGCTTTTCCCAAGACTTCTCAAACATGGCAGAAAGCTAAAACAATATGATGAAAAATTCACCTTATTAATTCAGCCACTTAGATTAAGTAGCAAGTTAAACTTCGGGGTCACGTTTACACAGAATTTTGAAAACTCTTTAGAAAGATCTTCCCGCGTTCTGTAAATGCAGATGTAAAATGGATCTTATTGTAATTTCTGCTCTGCGTTAGACTCATTTCGTGCTTCAGTTGCACTTCTCCACTCAGATGAGAATTCAGGAATGGGCATTCTATCAGCAGACAGCACTCTGACTGATATGGAGCTACTGTTCTCCATCATTCTATCAGCAGACAGCACTCTGACTGATGTGTAGCTACTGTTCTCCATCATTCTGGGGCGGCAGGGTAGCCTAGTGGTTAAGAGCGTTGGACTAGTAACCGGAAGGTTGCAAGTTCAAACCCCCGAGCTGACAAAGTACAAATCTGTCGTTCTTCCCCTGAACAGGCAGTTAACCCACTGTTCCTAGGCTGTCATTGAAAATAAGAATTTGTTCTTAACTGACTTGCCTAGTTAAATAAAGGTACAAATTCTATCAGCAGACAGCACTCTGACTGATGTGTAGCTACTTTTTTTCCACTTTTAAAATGCCAAACATGAGGAAATTTAGCTTGCTTTATGTGAAATATTAGAAATATGCATAGGCTATGCATAGTTTTCGCAAAAAACACCTTGCTTTTTCATTGTAAGCTCATGTACTTGGTTGCATTTCTGCTGCCATCTGATGAAAATTAATGTGTTGCACTAATGTTTTTCCTGTGAAGGAAAGCTTGTACGTCCCTGATCACTATTGACTTTCAATATAAAACAGGTTCATGTCAACACACAGCTGGACTCACCTGCTCCCGTTTTCTCCTGTTGTGCTATTTCCAAACAAACACGTGACTGTCTCAACTGTTCTGGGGAACTACAGTGAGCTTCATAATGTGACTGTCTCAACTGTTCTGGGGAACTACGGTGAGCTTCATAATGTGACTGTCTCAACTGTTCTGGGGAACTACGGTGAGCTTCACAATGTGACAGGCTCAACTGTTCTGGGGAACTACGGTAAGCTTCATAATGTGACTGTCTCAACTGTTCTGGGGAACTACGGTGAGCTTCATAATGTGACAGGCTCAACTGTTCTGGGGAACTACGGTGAGCTTCATAATGTGACTGTCTCAACTGTTCTGGGGAACTACGGTGAGCTTCACAATGTGACAGGCTCAACTGTTCTGGGGAACTACGGTAAGCTTCATAATGTACAATAATGTGACAGGCTCAACTGTTCTGGGGAACTACGGTGAGCTTCATAATGTGACTGTCTCAACTGTTCTGGGGAACTACGGTGAGCTTCATAATGTGACTGGCTCAACTGTTCTGGGGAACTACGATGAGCTTCATAATGTGACTGTCTCAACTGTTCTGGGGAACTACGATGAGCTTCATAATGTGACTGTCTCAACTGTTCTGGGGAACTACAGTGAGCTTCATAATGTGACTGTTTCAACTGTTCTGGGGAACTACGGTGAGCTTCATAATGTGACTGGCTCAACTGTTCTGGGGAACTACGGTGAGCTTCATAATGTACAATAATGTGACAGGCTCAACTGTTCTGGGGAACTACGGTGAGCTTCATAATGTGACTGTCTCAACTGTTCTGGGGAACTACGGTGAGCTTCATAATGTGACTGTCTCAACTGTTCTGGGGAACTACGGTGAGCTTCATAATGTGACTGTCTCAACTGTTCTGGGGAACTACGATGAGCTTCATAATGTGACTGTCTCAACTGTTCTGGGGAACTACGGTGAGCTTCATAATGTGACTGTCTCAACTGTTCTGGGGAACTACGATGAGCTTCATAATGTGACTGGCTCAACTGTTCTGGGGAACTACGGTGAGCTTCATAATGTGACTGGCTCAACTGTTCTGGGGAACTACGGTGAGCTTCATAATGTACAATAATGTGACAGGCTCAACTGTTCTGGGGAACTACGGTGAGCTTCATAATGTGACTGTCTCAACTGTTCTGGGGAACTACGGTGAGCTTCATAATGTACAATAATGTGACAGGCTCAACTGTTCTGGGGAACTACGGTGAGCTTCATAATGTGACAGGCTCAACTGTTCTGGGGAACTACGGTGAGCTTCATAATGTGACAGGCTCAACTGTTCTGGGGAACTACAGTGAGCTTCATAATGTGACTGTCTCAACTGTTCTGGGGAACTACGGTGAGCTTCATAATGTGACTGTCTCAACTGTTCTGGGGAACTACGGTGAGCTTCATAATGTGACTGTCTCAACTGTTCTGGGGAACTACAGTGAGCTTCATAATGTGACTGTCTCAACTGTTCTGGGGAACTACGGTGAGCTTCATAATGTACAATAATATGACAGGATCAACTGTTCTGGGGAACTACGGTGAGCTTCATAATGTAACAGGCTCAACTGTTCTGGGGAACTACGGTGAGCTTCATAATGTGACAGGCTCAACTGTTCTGGGGAACTACGGTGAGCTTCATAATGTGACAGGCTCAACTGTTCTGGGGAACTACGGTGAGCTTCATAATGTGACTGGCTCAACTGTTCTGGGGAACTACGGTGAGCTTCATAATGTGACAGGCTCAACTGTTCTGGGGAACTACGGTGAGCTTCATAATGTGACAGTCTCAACTGTTCTGGGGAACTACGGTGAGCTTCATAATGTGACTGACTCAACTGTTCTGGGGAACTACAGTGAGCTTCATAATGTACAATAATGTGACAGGCTCAACTGTTCTGGGGAACTACGGTGAGCTTCATAATGTGACTGTCTCAACTGTTCTGGGGAACTACGGTGAGCTTCATAATGTGACAGTCTCAACTGTTCTGGGGAACTACGGTAAGCGTCATAATGTACAATAATGTGACAGGTGAAATGAAGAACACAATCTGCTTCATCTCCTAAGGTATTGCACACGTTGACTGCAGGCATTTAATAAAAAACATTTGCTACAAATATTAAAATGTATTGAAACACTTCAAATAAATAGTTTAATCTGTATTGGCGATATAGAAAAAGCATCCCGTGGCTATTTCCAAATACCCCGTATACAGCACCTAAAGACTCTCAGACCATGGGAAACAAGATTCTCTGGTCTGATGAAACCAAGATTGAAATCTCTGGCCTGAATGCCAAGCGTCACGTTTGGAGGAAACCTGGCACCATCCCTACGGTGAAACATGGTGGTGGCAGCATCATGCTGTGGGGATGTTTTTCAGTGGCAGACTAGTCAGGATCGAGGGAAAGATGAACGGAGCAAAGTATAGAGAGATCCTTGATGAAAACCTGCTCCAGAGCACTCAGGACCTCAGACTAGGGCGAAGCTGTACCTTCCAACAGGACAATGACCCTAAGCACACAGTCAAGACAACGCAGGAGTGGCTTTGGGACACGTCTCTGAATGTCCTTGAGTGGCACAGCCAGAGTCCGGACTTGAACACGATCAAACATCTCTGGAAAGACTTGAAAATAGCTGTGCAGCGACGCTACCCATCCAACCTGACAGAGCTTGAGAGAATCTATAGAGAAGAATGGGTGAAACTCCCCAAATATCGGTGTGCCAATCTTGTAGTGTCAAGAAGACTAGAGGCTGCCAAAGTTGCTTCAACAAAGTACAAAGGTCTGAATAATTATGTAAATGTGATATTTCAGTTTGTTTTTAACAGCCGAGTGGAGGTCCAAACAGCCGAGTGGAGGTCCAAACAGCCGAGTGGGGGTCCAAACAGCCGAGTGGGGGTCCAAACAGCCGAGTGGGGGTCCAAACAGCCGAGTGGGGGTCCAAACAGCCGAGTGCGGGTCCCGAGGATGGATACTCGAACCGGGACGATACCAGTATCGCAATATTCGTTAGTATCATGGCAAGGAAACAAAACAAAGCCTTAATGTTGGAAACAAACATCATTATGTTGTCATCCAGAGTGACATGTATCTATTTTCCAAGCTATAGCCACAATACTTTACATACAGCAGGTTTTAAAAGGACCAAAGAGTTTACTTCGAGTTTTCATTTTTGCCATGGAAAAAAATACTGCAATACGGGTATCGTCACAGTCCTACTTTCTTAGAGTCCAAACAGCCTAGTCTGCATCCCAAACAGCACCTTTTACCCTATATAGTTCACTACTTTTGACCCGAATAGGGTGCCATTTGAGATGCAAACATAATGTCTTGCAAGGGGGAGGATGTGGTCACAGGTTTCCCTTGGCAGATCCCTCAGAACCCTTTAATAATGTATGTGGTTAATGCTAGAAAACTATCTATTGTTGCAGCACTTCCGCTAAGACAGATCACAAGATTACACATTTATATGTTACTTTCCACAGGATTTCACACACCCTGATGGCATCCTGTTATTTCAGAGAGTCCTCCCTTTCTTGAGAGAGAGAGCGACAAGCGAGAGAGAGCGAGAGATCTAGCCACTGCCTTCCAGACACCTCAGTAGTTGATAGTGACTGATATAGTTGATCAGGGCAGCAGGTAGCCTAGTGGTTAGAGCGTTGGGCCAGCTGCTAGATCGAATCCCTGAGCTGACAAGGTAAAAATATGTGGTTCTGCCCCTGAAAAAGGCAGTTAACCCACTGTTCCTAGGCCGTCATCATAAATAAGAATTTGTTCTTAACTGACTTGCCTAGTTAAATAAAAGTTTTAAAAATTAAAATAAATCAGACAGTCAGATCCATAGCGATAATATCTTTACATAATCCAACCCTAAATATGGACAATAGGGTGTGTTATGATCATGCCTTACCATTGAAGAAGCTCTTGGCACGCAGGTAGCTGACACAAAGCCTGAGGATGGTCAGTTTGTCCAGCTTGGAGATGACATCCTGGGGGTAAGGAAGCAGACTGGCCAGCCTGTCCAACTCCCCATTCAGGCGTTCCCGGTGCCTCTTGGAAGGGTTTGATTTAGCTCCTTCTGGAGGTGGCTTCACACTACGAGGAGGAGAATGTCTGCCATCAATGTCTCATATGATGATATTCCTCGGTCTTGTTATGTAGCCTAAATGGTAGATACTGTATGTTTACGAAAGTGTGAATGAATGCAACTCATGGAGTCCGCAGAAAGAAATATCATAAAGAAGTATCATTGTCCAAGGTTGAAACATGCTTCTTTCTGTACCTCATTCAGACCTCATACAAATCAGACTAGGGAGTGTCAGTCAACCCTATTCCATGAACATAATAACAGTACTACAATTGAACTGTCACTCACAAGACATCCTAATTCTGTACACTGATGTGGTATACTTAACATGCACTAGACTAGTAGTGACATAAACGTTGTCTACAACCCCTAACTAGCTGGCTATGCTGTTGTAGCGGCGATCAGTTAGCTAACGTGACTGTACCTTCTCTGGGGCTTTTTCCTCTTGCGACTTGCATACATGTTGGTGCTATTTTTTCCAATGTGTACTATGGAATGCCAAGCGCACTAGAAAGACAACTAGCTAGCTGACAGGACAGGGTACGCAGTCAAATCCCTGCTTCTGCTAGGCTAGCTAAATAACATGCATCATGTTAGCTAGCTGACAATCAAACCAAAACATGGTCAGTAAGATGCATTTTCATGCATACTACAAAACGATATAGCCAGTTAAATGCATACCTGCATTATTAAGCGAAAAGAAAGAGATGTTTGCTACATATATTAACAACCTAATTTAGCTAGAGAAAGTGGAAAAGTTCAAAGAAGAGAAAGATGATAAATTGCCAACACTGAGCCGTTGCGAGCTTCCTTGCCAAACGCGGATGGACTATAAATCAAATCGGAATATATTCCCCGAACATTAGCCACGCGAGAATTTCATAGCTACAACAAACGTCATGCAAACTGCCGAAATTGGACATTTGTGGTCATTTCTTTCACACCCCCTTTAGCTCCACCCACCGGGTACGCACACGCTTATCCCAGCCAATCGCAAAGTGACTACCATTGCGTTGTTTACACCCTTCGGTCTAGACGAGATGGATGGGAAGTCTTAAAAACCAATTGAAAGTTCATTACTGTAGCTACTGCAATTGTAGAACACATGGGAGAGGCAGGGTTCAATAATTCAGGTAGATTTAATATAATGCTTTGCATGAGGTCCCGGCATGAGGTCCCGTGTGGGTCAATTGGTAGAGCATGGTGTTTGCAACCCCAGGGTTGTGGGTTCGAGTCCCATGCACTCACTACTGTACATTTCTTTGCATTAGAGCTTCTGCTAAATTATGTAAATGTATTTATCCTTATAGCAACTCTTAGATTTTAAAAACAGCCTACTGTATTTTTGGGTCAGCAAAGCAAAATAGGTCCTAGTTTGTGAACATACTGCAGACCTCACCAGTTAAATGAAGAGCATTATTAGGAAGAAGTGTGTATACAGAAGCAGTCTTGGTGGAGAATGGTGATCTCTAATTCAGGGTAAATTACTTGGGAATTACTGTATTCAAGTGACTTGTTATTTCAGGCTCTGATAGCAAAGCTCTTTATCTCCTAATCTGACACATTACTTGGAATGCCGTTTACATTTTACATTTGCTTTGAATCAAAGGGATGAGGGATTTTTCCATCTCAGATTCATCATAAAGTGATGTGTGCCTCCCGAAATGTCAACATTTGGAATGTAAATGGCATCCAAGCCTGACAGGATGGACAGCCATGAACTCTTTCTGACACCGAGAAATCTACGTTGGACTCCACAACGCGCTGAAATGTCATATTTGACAGGATTAGATCAGACTACAGATTTGAGAATCGACAGAATATTGTATGTGTGCACCAAGATCCCATGACTTTGACCCAACTACATTATACATTTACCCAACTACCTAACACAATTGTGAAGTCATTTTTGGAGGAATTGACCCAACCCCCAAGTCAATTTGTATTCAGTATTCTATGTCAATGTACAGTATAATTGACACCCCATTCCATATTAGGAAAGCATGGTCAATACAGTACACCACATTCCATATTGGGAAAGCATGGCCACTACAGTACACCACATTCAGATCCCATGAATATCCGAGTCAAAGCTTGGGAGGATAATCCGTAAAATGCTGTTTATTTCAGGCTTTTAGACTGCTTTGGGGGAATTTGATAATCTGACAGTTGACATACTGAATGTGTTTGTCAGAGCGAATAAACATCAAAATATTTAGATATGTAATAGGTTTACTACTAGGCAAATCTCCATTCGTTTACAAACATAGGGTTTCATGGTATCTGCAATGAATTCATTATATGATCTACTCCTGTGGCAAAACCACTGTACTGTACCCATCCTAGGCTTGTCTGTCCCTATAGTCATGTTTTGAATTGGCTATTCTTTTGGCCTTTGAAAATTACTAATGTTTTTGAATGCACGAATTTACAAACAAAAAATATTCTGCTTGTCTATTACATTGATCAACATGCAAAACATATTTAATCAAGTGGCATTCATTTCCAGTGGAGAAATGTAATGAATCAAGACTATACAGCAGATCATTCAGTGAATGTATTTCTATTCATTGAGTGAGTGAGGGGGTTTTATGGGGATTTTGAGGGGATTTTAGGGGGCTACATTCACTATCGCTAAAACCTAAATCCCCTTATGTTTACAATAGGATTTGGGACGCTAAAAGCAAGTGGGTCAAGCCACATAAAAATAAACACATGTGGGCTATATCCTTGAATATACAAATAGCTGTGGACATGCTTTAAATTGACAGAGTAAACGAGACATTGACATGGGTTTTGATGTCATGACCTCTCTCTGAAGTAAGTCAACTTCCTTCTTGACCCCGAGCTAAGCATTACAGTACTACTATATGTTTACGGTTGTGTATGTTGGACCGTTGTTGGGTATGACACTGACATACCAAACAATATTGTCTTTGAGATGGAGCTTAATAAAAGTGGTTATTTCATCTACAACAGAGCTTATTATGTTAGATGGTAGACTGTAGATGGTATTTATTTCAACGTATTGTAGGTCTACACTTGCTATGTTATCAGTGAGAAGGGAACTTGTCTATAAGTCTGTTATGCAGCCCTGCTGTGCAGCATGGTGTCTTCCTCTGGGATCAGTCTCAGGGTTGGACGGGACAGCCAATTGTTCACTTAGATGTGACAGTGAGCAAGGAACTTGTCTATAAGCTTGTTATGCAGCCCTGCTGTGCTGGGATCAGTCTCAGGGTTGGATGGGACAGCCAATTGTTCACTTAGATGTGACAGTGAGCAAGCGAACTGTTGTGTTACTGATGGGTGATGGGGGCGTGTTTAAACAGATCTACTGTTTCCCCCTGAGTCTAGCGTGGGAAATGAACAAGAAATTACAGCAAATGTACTATTGATAAAAACAAATAAATAGCATCATGTATGAGAGAAAGCTCTCTTTCTTTCTTTATCTTTCTCTCTCTCTTTCTCTCGCTCTGTGTGTGTGTGAGTGTATGTGAGATTCTATGGTGTGTTAGTGTCTCTTTCTCTCTCTCTCCCTCTCTCTTCTCTCTCCCTCTCTTTCTCTGAATGAAAATGTAATTCAATGTCTTGAAGCCAGAGGTGCATGATGACTGATGGGATGTGTGCTCTCAGAGTAAACATTATTAAACAACATCACTGAGAACTCTCTCAGAGCAAACATGAACAAACCATCACTGAGGACACTCTCAGAGCAACCATTATCAAACAAACAATAACAAACACCATCACTGAGGACACTCTCAGAGCAACCATTATCAAACAAACAATAATAAACACCATCACTGAGGACACTCTCAGAGTAAACATGAACAAACACCATCACTGAGGACACTCTCAGAGCAACCATTATCAAACAAACAATAACAAACACCATCACTGAGGACACTCTCAGAGCCTCATTGCCAAAATATTTAAATATCCCTTTAACGTGATTTAACACCATTACTGAGAACACTTTCAGAGCAAACAACATTACTGAGGACACTCAGACATGTTCCTCAAAACATTATAAAACAACATTACAGAGGACACTCAGACATGTTCCTCAAAACATTATCAAACAACATTACAGAGGACACTCAGACATGTTCCTCAAAACATTATCAAACAACATTACAGAGGACACTCAGACATGTTCCTCAAAACATTATCAAACAACATTACAGAGGACACTCAGACATGTTCCTCAAAACATTATCAAACAACATTACAGAGGACACTCAGACATGTTCCTCAAAACATTATCAAACAACATTACAGAGGACACTCAGACATGTTCCTCAAAACATTATCAAACAACATTACAGAGGAAACTCAGACATGTTCCTCAAAACATTATCAAACAACATTACAGAGGACACTCAGACATGTTCCTCAAAACATTATCAAACAACATTACAGAGGACACTCAGACATGTTCCTCAAAACATTATCAAACAACATTACCGAGGACACTCATGGCTTCTCTCTGCATCTGCAAGTGGTTCTTACATAGAAATAGAATCAATGGATTCCACTTCTATGGGTTCTTCCTTTTAGACACATCCCTCTTACAGTCATTGACATTTTCAATATGCAAAGGCAGAGAAAGTATACTGAAAAATGTGGGCACAAATTTGTTTACATCCCTGTTAGTGAGCATTTCTTCTGTGCCAAGATAATCCGTCCACCTGACAGATGTGTTATATCAAGAAGCTGACTAAACAGCATGATCATTGGGGGACAATAAAAGGCCATTCTAAAATTAGCCTTTTTTTCACACACAAAATGCCACAGATGTCTCAAGTTTTGAGGGAGCGTGTAATTGGCATGCTGACTGCAGGAATGTCCACTTGAGCTGTTGCCAGATCATTGATATTACATTTCTCTACCATAAGCCACCTCCAACGTCATTTTAGAGAATTTGGCAGTAAGACCAACCGGTATCACAACAGCAGACCACGGTGTAACCACGCCAGCCCGGGACCTCCACATCCGGCTTCTTCACCTGCGGGATGGTCTGAGACCAGCCATCCACATAGCTGATGAAACTGTGGTTTTGTACAACCAAAGAATTTCTGCACAAAAGGTCAGAAACCGTCTCAGGGAATTTCCTCTGCGTTCTCGTCATCCTCACCAGGGTCTTAACCTGACTGCAGTTTGGCTTTGTAACTGACTTCGGTGAGCAAATTCTCACCTTCGATGGCCACTGGGACGCTGGAGAAGTGTGCTCTTCACGGATGAATCCCGGTTTCAACTGTACAGGGCAGATGGCAAACAGCGTGTATGGCGTTGTGTGGGCGAGCGGTTTGCTGATGTCCTCGTTGTGAATAGAGTGCCCCATGGTGATGGTGGGTTTTATGGTATGGACAGGCATAAGCTATGGACAATAAACACAATTGTATTTTATCTATGAAAATTTGAATGCACAGAGATACCGTGACAAGGTACCATTGTCGTGCCATTCTTCCGCCGCCATCACCTCATATATCCAACAACTTCGCACAGCCATTGAAGAGGAGTGGGACAACATTCCACAGGCCACTATCAACAGCTTGATTAACTCTATGCAAAGGAGTTGTGTCGCGCTGCATGAGGCAAATGGTGGTCGCATCAGATACTGACTGGTTCTCTGATCCACACCCCTACCTTTTTTTAAGGTATCTGTGACCAACAGATGCATACCTCTATTTCCAGTCATGTGAAATCCATAGATTATGGCCTAATAAATGTGTTTCAATTGGCAGATTTCATTATAATCAATTCAAATGTTATTGGTCAGAAACACGTGTTTAGCAGATGTTATTGTGGGTGTTGGTAAAAACAGTTCTATGAACTGTAATTCAGTAAAATGTTTGAAATTGTTTGCATGTTGCATTTCTATTTTTGTGTGGTGTAGATAATTAGCATGGATGGGGCTGGATATCTAAATGTAAATAATTGAACACTGGATATGAGACTCACTGTTTATTACTTCTGCCTTTCAAACAGTGACAACGTGTCTTTCAGCTGATTAAAAAGCTACATTTAGGTGAAAGAAAATTCTTACATTTTCAGTATGGCTTTCACTGACATACTGTACCTTTCACTGACATACTGTACCTTTCACTGACATACTGTACCTTTCACTGACATACTGTACCTTGCACTGACATACTGTACCCTTCACTTACATACTGTACCTTGCACTGACATACTGTACCCTTCACTTACATACTGTACCTTGCACTGACATACTGTACCTTTCACTGACATACTGTACCTTTCACTGACATACTGTACCTTGCACTGACATACTGTATCTTTCACTGACATACTGTACCGTTCACTGACATACTGTACCTTGCACTGACATACTGTATCTTTCACTGACATACTGTACCGTTCACTGACATACTGTACCTTTCACTGACATACTGTACCTTGCACTGACATACTGTACCTTTCACTGACATACTGTACCTTTCACTGACATACTGTACCTTTCACTGACATACTGTACCTTTCACTGACATACTGTACCTTGCACTGACATACTGTACCCTTCACTTACATACTGTACCTTGCACTGACATACTGTACCCTTCACTTACATACTGTACCTTGCACTGACATACTGTACCTTTCACTGACATACTGTACCTTTCACTGACATACTGTACCTTGCACTGACATACTGTATCTTTCACTGACATACTGTACCGTTCACTGACATACTGTACCTTGCACTTCCAAACAAGTTGAGCTGAGTAGGAGAGAAGGGGGGACCACTTTACAGTACTTTACACCAGGGTTTCTCAAACCTTTGGGGGCAGGGGACCCTTTTTGTGAGAGCAAATGTATCAGGTACCCCCTCTTAACTCGAGTGAGATGTGCTGCTGTTACTGTTTATTGTCTATCCTGTTGCCTAGTCACTTTATTCAGACCTACAGTTGAAGTCGGAAGTTGACATACACCTTAGCCAAGTACATTTAAACTCAGTCTTTCACAATTTCTGACATTTAGTCCTAGTCAATATTTATTGTCTTAGGTCAGTTAGGATCACCACTTTATTTTAAGAATGTGAAATGTCAGAATAATAGTAGAGAGAATGATTTATTTCATCTTTAATTTCTTTCATCACATTCCCACTGGGTCAGAAGTTTACATACACTCAATTAGTATTTGGTAGCATTGCCTTTAAATTATTTAACTTGGGTCAAACGTTTTGGGCCTTCCACAAGCTCCCCACAATAAGTTTGCTGAATTTTGGCCCATTCCTCCTGACAAAGCTGGTGTAAATGAGTCAGGTTTGTAGACCTCCTTGCTCGCACACGCCTTTTCAGTTCTGCCCACACATTTTCTACAGGATTGAGGTCAGGGCTTTGTGATGGCCACTCCAATACCTTGACGTTGTTGTCCCCAAGCATACTTTGGAAGTACGCTTGGGGTCATTGTCCATTTGGAAGACCCATTTGCGAACAAGCTTTGACTTCCTGACTGATGTCTTGAGATGTTGCTTCAATATATCCACATAATTTTCCTGCCTCCTGATGCCATCTATTTTGTGAAGTGCACCAGGCCCTCCTGCAGCAAAGCACCCCGACAACATGATGCTACCAACCCTGTGCTTCACTGTTGGGATGGTGTTCTTCGGCTTACAAGCCTCCCCCTTTTTCCTTCAAACATAACGATGGCCATTATGGCCAAACAATTCTATTTTTGTTTCATCAGACCAGAGGACATTTCTCCAAAAAGTTAAAATATTTGTCCCCATGTGCAGTTGCAAACATAGTCTGGCTTTTTTATGGTGGTTTTGGAGCAGTGGCTACTTCCTTGCTGAGCGGCCTTTCAGGTTATGTTGATATAGGACTCGTTTTACCGTGGATATAGATACTTTTGTACCTGTTTCCTCCAGCATCTTCACAAGGTGCAGGTTTCAAGCTAATTTCCTGCAATTCCTCACGCCTCTGTTTTGGTAAAAAGCTGAGGGATGGGCCTGGAGAAATTTAACCAATCTCAAATTCATAGACAGAGCTATGGATGCAAGGACTTACCATCCATGATATCAAAATGATAGTTTAATCCATGTTTTGAGGCTATACACTGTTTATAATTTATATTGTTTACAAACATTGGAGTAAAACAAGGTTACATTTTAGGTTATGATGGGGTACTACAGTTGAACTAAGCTCCTGAGGCATTTATAAGTTAGATTCTTCAAGAATCACTGGATACATGTTTGTATGTATTAATTAAGGATTCTAGCTTTAAATTACAGTGTATTTTTATAAACAAATTATAATAATTTGTGGGGAATACAAGAAGTGTTACATATAAAAATGTATAATTGGTGGAGCACTGTGGATATCAATATCCCTGTGAGCCTCCCAGGCCCATGTTGCCCAGGGTTAAAAACAGACATTTTAGATTCAAAATATTACATTGTATTGTATTTTATTACACCGTCTACGCTTATTCAACGGGTTGCATGGCCTAAATTCGATTAATCTGTTGTTGATAGAAATATTCATAAAAAATAAATAATAACATATTTTTTAAAGACCTGGGGGTACCTGCAGTACCTCCGTAGACCCCCACTTTGAGAACCCCTGCTTTACACCAATTACTGTTAGTTCTGGGGAGTAAATCTTTAACTTTATCGACATCTAGTGGCTAAATGTAGTTTTGTTTTTCGATGAACGCCCCATTTAATTTCATTTTATTGATCAATTATGATGTCTCAAATGACACTCCAGCTCATGTGGTACACTGCTTTTGAGGTGACTGGTCAAAATATTGCACAACATTGGGGGGGGGGGGGGGGGGGGGGGGGAAATTGTGCAGTATTTGGATGAAAGTAATACCAGAAGGCTAAAACATGATTGGTGATAAAATACTGTCTGAATTTAAAACGGTCCTAGAAGCAGTAAGAGGTAGGAGTATATTCTTCGCAGCTACCAAAAGCCTGCCACTAATACCCTCAAAAAATATTAGTTTAACTGCCGCAAATACTGCGTCCAAAATAACACCGGCTTTTTTACTGCAGTAATTAGCAGTGTTTTCGGCAATTACTGCGTCCAACATTGCACAGTTACAGCAATTTCAAAACTGCAATCTTTTTGGTACCCTCATGTGCTGACATAGCTACGCTAGTTGTTGTAGTTTCGACGGGTGTGTGTGCAGTGGTGTAGGCTGATTGGTGGTAGTGCTTGTGCTCCCTATCACTCAGAAGTTATGTAGCGAGTTAAGGTGACAACAATGCCTGCCATAGACGTTTCCCATTTACTTCGAATGTTCAAAATCATAGGGTAAGAACACTTAAAGCCTTTCAAAGCGAGTAATTATGGCTAGCCACAGCAGTCAACTAGCTAGTTGTTTAGCTTTCTAGCACATTCACTCATTTGTTTGTAAACATTTATCAAACCAGCTACCCCACATGTTCTTTTCAAACTGTCAACAGAGTAGCTAGGAAGCACCAATATATTCCAAGTCTAAAAACCACTTGAGGTTAAATACATTCGATTACATTCGACACAAATCACATGGCCAGGAATCAGATTTGTATCTGACATCAAACCACTTGAAATATCCGATTCCATGTGCTTTTTAGTCGTTCAAACTGCAGGGAAAGGAACAGATTCAAATCGGATATGAAATAGGATTTGAGTCACTTCAAACTGCCAATGTAAACACGGCTTTACTAATCCCAATCCAACTAATTTAATTCCACCTGTCATTTACGGGTTATTCTAGGACTGTTCGCTGTATCAGTGGTCTGCTGGTGTTAAGCGACAACTGAGCATCGTGTGACCAACCACAAACCTTGTTACTCTGTTCCAGTCGTTCTTTGGCCAATGAAATTGCTTCTTTTAGGGAGGTCACACACGGTGGCGGTAATGTTATGGAGTTTTTCCCTTCAAGTCTATCAGGTTGAAAAACATAGGCCTCATAGTAATTGGCAACTAAGAAGCTGGAGTGTTGGGCCAAACATTCAGATAACGAACAACGTCCTTTAATACTTCTGCATGAGAACAAGTAAAACTATAGCAAGATGGTGGTTCTCAAAATCCGAGACCAGGTAAGTGATCCGTCTTGTCAAAACGAAGGTAGCTAAAATTAGCTAGCAAGCTAGTGAAATTGCTAGCACGTTCTCAACAGCAGAATGTGCAGGCAGGGCCACACTGATGTAATGGTGGATAACTAACTAGCTAAATGATGGGATTCGTGAGATGTAACGTTCAACTAAACTCTATAAGTGCGTACTCGAGGTCATAGGTTTTCGTGTAAATCAGTAAACAAGCTTATCTAACGTTGGCCAATTAGCGCACTGTACCCATTTAGCTAGCTTAGCCATATGGTAGCTAGCTATGCCTATGGTAAACTAGCTGGAAACGCAATTTACTAGCTAGCTAGCTAAACTGGATCTGCGTGAAGCTAGCCACAATAGTGGAATTTGCTGTTCGCCTTCAAAATAAATGTCCCCCATTGAAAGTGATGCAAATGTATACAAATAACTGAATCATGCCATATTTGGATAATGCTAAATAGGGTCGGAATGTTATATAAGTTCAACAAAAGACAATTTGAGCAAAGTAAAAATATGTTAATTGTACTGTTGATGTATTCGAGTTTAGAATAGCATTGGGGGCATACCTACTGTATATGTACTGTACAGCCTAATGTATGGGTGTTGCACCCATGAAATAGGTTATCAGTCTACTCTGTGACACTCACAGAACTCAAGTATTAGTGTCTTAACCCTTATTGTGGGATTATAAAATTGTGCAAAATTAGCCACAATCTTTCAACCTACTGGAAATGCATAGTTACACGTATTGCGGGACTTTGAACCTGGCGTGAAAGGAGCCAAATGTAAGTATAATGTGTAAAGTATTCCTGTTTCAGACCAGGCCAGAAGAAGTTATGCAAAATACGGTCATATGTCTTGTTGACCCCAAGATGGCCTGCCATACAACCATTGTGAGTAGAGGTCACCCGATTATGATTTTTCGATACCGATTATTGGAGGACCAACAAATCCGATACCGATTAATCAGCCATTTAAAAAAAAATTTAATATATGTATAATTGTAATAATGACAATTACAACAATACTGAATGAACAATGAAAACATATTTTAACTTAATGTAATACATAATCATTTTAGACTCAAATAAATAATGAAACATGTTCAATTTGGTTTAAATAATGCAAAAACAAAGTGTTGGAGAAGTAAAAGAAATACGGGCCTTAGTTCCTGGATTTTACCATATTAATGACCTGTCATTTCGAAAACAATGTTTTATTCTTTCTGTGAAATATGGAACCGTTCTGTATTTTATCGAACGGGTGGCAACCCTAAGTCTAAATGTTGCTGTTACATTGCACAACCTTCAATGGCGGATACGAAAAACCAGTTTTCTGCCGATCTTTATCTTTGAGCACTGTAGAAAAGACTGAAATCTTGCAGTAGGAGGTGACTTCTCTGGATTTCTTTTTTGCGTAGGAATAACTACTTGGTTCTTAGTTTGAAGGTACATTTCACTCCTTGACAAGTCACTAGAGACTCAAAGCACGAGGGTAGAACACATTTCAAACGTTGCTTGCGCTCATGTAGGTAGCAACCCTTTCGAGAAGGCACATCTTTAACTGCTTGAAAGGTGGCCCAAGTCAGCTGTTCTGACCAAGATCAAACTCTGCTGAGGGTGCAGGATGACCTGACGGGATTCGGAGTGCTTCCAGATCGCTCTCTTAATCTAATGGCCTGCTCACTCTCCTTTCCTTGTGCTAGTCTGGCTGCACGCCCATCCCGTCTCTCCCGGTGCTCTATCTCCAGTCTCTGCTGTTCAAGCTCTAATTGTTGTTGCTCCAACTTCACCTTTAGTTCTAACTCCCTTAGTTGCACATCTATGGGATGTACTCTACCCCCCCACACACACACACCTCATCAGCCTCTCCCCTCCGGAAGGATCTCCTACACCGAAGCAGTACTCATCAACTCCTCGACCACTGCTCTCGGAATTCCACAATGCTTTGAAATGACGAGGAGATGAGTCTTTATACATTTATCTAGCATCTCCCATGTAGGGTTTTCCACAAATGTGTGTTTATGCAACTTTCCAAATGATTCCCCCAATTTTATAACCCTTATCAAAACAACTGGAGCGCTGGGCCAGCAGCTCTTAAATAGCACCTGGGCCAGCACAAGTGAAACACCTTCCCACTAACGAGATGGAAACCAGCACAGGTGTAACATGTACTGATGTCACCTCGTTATTCAATCGGTGCACCCTACGTGCTAAGGAGATGCACGTGCTAAAGTCCAACCTCAAAACAAATGGATAAACCAAAGCCTGTAACAATGTTCAGTTCGTTTAATAGGCTGAATGCTTAATTTGGCTAATTTTGCACTGGTGTTGAGTGCCACAATAAGAGCTAAGACGCTAATATTTATGTAAACTCTGCGTAGTTGTGTTCTGTAAGTGTCACTGATTAGGCTGATACCCAATTTCATGCGTGCAACATCCATAGGTCCAAATATGGCATGATTAAACTATTTCTGTTTGAATCACTTTCAATGGAAGACTTTTATTTTGAAGGCAAACTGCAAATTTCCCTATTGTGGCTAATCCCTATTATGGCTAGCTTCACACAGGTTTAAACTGGTAGGTTAGCTACCAAGCTAAACCACGATTAATAGTGTGCCAGAGTTCCAGTTTGGTTAGCGAATATTAGCTATCCCAGGCAATGTATTATAGCTAGTGTTAGTTAGTTATAGCTACCAGCTAAATAATCCAATTGCCACTAGTGTTGAAGGAGAGCTAGAGCTAGCCAGGGACCTAACTGCCTACAGTACTACTGTGACGACACGCATCACCATCACTTTTCAACAACTATTGAACTGAAGCCAAGGAATGCAGGCATGTTGAGCTGGGTAGTGGAGCTGGTTTTCAGTGTCACTGTGTATGGTGTATTGTTTCACCTACCTCAACATCACTAAACAAATAGGCCTTTTTGGAACAATGTTTCCTTACATTGTGTTACTTGCGACTATGGTTCGTTATCAGGAAATGGCTGGCTATAGACCTTAGTGAGCAACCTTATCATGCAAGGCCCACATTCCCTACTGCACTTTCTCCGAAATTGTTGTTACTTACATAGCCCAATTTTGTATCCTGAATTCACAGCAGCATTTTGCCTAATAAATCAGACTGATACCAGCTTTCTGGTATACATTCTGAAATAAAGCACTGGGAAAAACTTGGAAAGTTTCCTTACAAGCTAGAATGTTGAATAAAATTACATTTGAAGCTACTCTACTTTTTGCTGTTGGTCCTGAGACAAAATATCCCCAGGAATGTATTATTTCCCTGACTCTGTAGAGCGCCGGAACTGCCTTTGAGATTTACATCACCTGGCCCAAGTTTGCTTAGTATGGATGCATTGCATGCATGTACTTCCATCTTGTGGCAGCAGGTACCCTAGTGGTTTGATCACTGGTTCAAACCCCTGAGCCGACTAGGTAAAATTGAATCTGCTGATGTGCCCTTGAGCAGGGTAAGAGCGTCTGCTAAATGACGTAAATGTTGTACCCGTGCCTTAGGTCATGAGCATACAAATTGTGACGGCCACACAGAGACCTGCGATTGGTAGTCGGTTTACTAATACTTTTCCTGTGGATATTCTGTCTAAAAAAATAATAATAATAATTCACCAGCAGAAAGACAACAGGCAGAGTAAGTTCAAATGAAGTTTATTCAATATTCTGACTTGTAAAAAGGGACTATTCGTTTTTTATTGTCAAAGGTCGAGACGAGAGTGGCCACTCCACACTCTGACATGTTGAGGCTAAGCAGCCTTTGGTTAACTGGTACTTGCACCCTAAAAGATCCAGGCATAGCTCTCCAGTCTTCTTCTCCTATATCAGTGTATGCCCTGGGCCTGCTCCTATCCAGCCTCATCTCATTTATAGATCTAGGCCTAATTCATGCACAATAACTTTTCTGAGTTGTTGCTCTACACATCTCAATATTCTCTCATTGAGATGGTATAATATATGGAATGTTTTTAAATGAATGTGAAAAGTAGTGTCACTGTGCTGTACTGCATCCATTGCTGTTAATAATACAAGGCCTTACATAGACTAGATCATGTTGTTTTGAATAGAAGACCATGGTCACTAAAATATTGGCATGTCATTTTGTCCATTGATGGGTTATTGAATAGTTTTATAAAGGGGTAAAGGGGTCATGGTGGAGGGGTGGTAAAAGTGGATGTATGATTTATTGACAGTTGGAGAATGAATAACGAAAGGCTCTACTGTGCCACACTTGTACTTATCATAGCCTGAATAGCTTGCTCTTATCATTACTGGACCGTCTTTATCACACCGGCAGTATATGCTGCATGAATGCTAGTAGCTAGGCTTTGTGTTTGCACATGGGTCCTGCGTGCTAGTCTTTGTGCTTTCAAGAGTGTGCCAGAGTCTGTCTCAGAGTTGTGTGTGTGTGTGTGTGTGTGTGCACACATGCTATACTTGCAACATATATGTTTGCGCATGTATCCCCTCATTGTGTTTGTCATAGATGATCATGTGACCAGACTCCAATGAGAGAGGCTCAGGAGTGCCAAAGAGCTGTCTCCATGGTGACGGTATTAACTAGATTGGATTGTAGGAGGTGGTGGTGCACTGCAGGGTCGGTTATGCTGCTGGAGAGGCTTAGAAAACCTATTACACTGGATCAGGGCTAGTTGTCCGTCGCCCTTCGGAGAGAAAGACAACGGGACATCTTTTTAAACAAAACATTTATTGTAGCACAAGTGCTTACTTGTTACACTGGTTGTATCCAGTGGATCTTCTAACCTCAATTGTAGCCTGCATTTTTAATAGCAGAATGAGGGGGAGTGCCTGAAGCAAATTATATTCAACGCTTCTTTTCAATAGACGTCAGGAACTGCCCTGCTAGTACAGCCGACTGTTCAGGGCTGTAAATGGCCGTGTTTTAACTATATTTATCTGTTGCTCTCTAGCATCACATGGTTGACATTCAATTAGTGTATTCTGTAGAATTGTTTTGAGAGGTCTTTCCAATTCTCTCTACGGTGATACATTAACATGTTGATAAAGGCCCAAGCTATAGGACAACAGAATCATGTACCAGAACTAGGACTTGGCTCTGTGATCTTGCTCATTCAGAAGCCTAGAAATTAGAGGTCGACCGATTTATGATTTTTCAACGCCGATACCAATACCGATTTATTGGAGGACCAAAAAAAGGCGATACCGACTAATCTGACAATTTTTTTTTAAATTACAAAATTGTAATAATGACAATTACAACAATACTGAATTAACACTTATTTTAACTTAATATAATACGTCAATACAAATCTATTTAGCCTCAAATAAATAATGAAACGTGTTCTATTTGGTTTAAATAATGCAAAAACAAAGTGTTAGACGTAAAAGTGCAATATGTGCCATGTAAAAAAGCTAACGTTTGAGCTCCCCATTTGAGCGTTTGAGCTCAGAACATGAGAACATATGAAAGTTGGTGGTTCCTTTTAACCTTCGAATCTAGGGGGGCCTCAGTCGTGGTTTCAACTTACTGTTTAGTGTTTGAATAGTAGAATACTAAAGGTGCAAATTCTAAATGCGGTTGTGCACCAGCAGCTTTCTCTTATGTCAATCATTTACAGTCACTCAATTAGCCCATGTCCACTACCATTTTATTTTAGTCTTGCCAGCTAACATATCTATCTAAACTTGTAGTATTCATGGTCAAATCCCGACCAGGCATGCAGGGCACGTGCCCAGGGGCCCTGACCTCCAGGGGGCCCCCATTTGATTTTGTTAGTCACTCTCACTCTGATATCATACATAAATAGCATAAGTCATTTAAAATGTGTAGAACTGCAGGAAATTAACTTTAAAAAAAAGTTTTTTTTAATTCTCTGCTGTCAAAAGGGGGTGCACTCTAACCCAACCAAATCTTGCTTGGGGGCCCCAAAATGGACACGTGTTCATGAGCATGGGTCCCAGGCTGGGTCCTTGGGTCTCATTTGGGTCCCAGACTAAAATATTTAAGAACCCCTGATCTAGTCAGTTGACAACCTTTTTGTGTGAAAACAGAGAGTGTTATTGTCATGATGTGATTGGTACGTAGCCCCACTACTAGCTAGTAGCCACCACCAACATGGACAATGATGTGAGTCAAGTCAAACAGTTACCAGATTTAGAAATGTGATCCTACAGTGTTTTCTGACATGTAGGAATGAATGAGACGGACTGGTGTTTTGTCTCCGATCTGATTTGAAACATCGCTGACTAAGCAAAGACTGAGACCAACAGTCAGTAGGCCTATTCAAACAAACGTGCATTGCAAGGGCATTGGAATGAGAGGGATGTAAATCTGAAGGCCATAGGTCTGCTCTACTGTATTTTGTCATATGTCAGTTCCTGAATCATTGTAAGTATGTATTGACAGGGGAGAATGGATGGAGCAGTCCCATCAGGGTGTAGGTAGGCCCAGGGTTCGGTCCCAAATTGCACCCTATTCCCTATACAGTGCACTACTTTTGATGAGGACCCATAGGGTTTTGGTCAAAAGAAGTGCACTGTATAGGGAATAGGGTGCCATTTGGGATGCCATCTGTCTCAGAAGGCTGTGCAGGGCAGCGCTAGAGGGCTGCTGTGCTGATGGAGGAGGAGGAAGTGCATTAGCTAATTAGCTGGGCCACTGGAACACATCAGATGTCCTGAGTGGTTTACTCATCATTTAGGCCCCGTCTCCTCCTCTCTGCAAGAAGAAAAACAAGGGCCCCAAACAGGCTGCATCCATTACAATGGTACTTCAACTTTATGGTATAGTAATGAATGGTACTTTATGGTATACTGATTAATGGAGGTAAAGGATGTGGATGTGAGGTATGGACCCCAGGAACAGGAATTCATGGCGTCAGCTAATGGGGATCTGAATAAAGATGAACGGTGCTGAATGTACATATATATGCAGGCTGGAGCACAAAGCTAGCTGTCTGTCCTACTCAGAATACACTAGAAAACAATGGTGAGCCTACTGGTCATATCCTTTCTATTAATATCATCAGTTACCGTCCATGCCTTTGTCTTAGCAACCGTCCCCCAGAGAGGTGGGAAGTGCTTGTCAGTATTATCCAAGCAAAACTTAATGGAAAGTAAACAACAGTCTGAGTAGGCTAATTTCACCCAGTGAGTTGTCTGTTTACTTGTTGTCAGCGTGGATGAAGTCAGAGTTAAAGGGTTTGTGGCAAGCCAGGGAATGTACCTTCTGGCTCTCATGGGCAATCAGGCCCTCAGAGCCTCTGTGTCCCAAATGGCACTACTTTTGTCGTGCACTGGTCAAAAGTAGTGCACGTACACTACTACATAGTTTGGGATGCAGCTCCTGGAAGTGCTCCCCTGCCCTCAGAGAGAGTGCTCCCTATCCTCCAGGTCAGTCAGTACCCCCTCCCTCCAGGTCAGTCAGTACTAGAGGTTGACCGATTAATCGGAATGGCCGATTAATTAGTGCCGATTTCCCGTTTCCATAACAATCGGAAAACGGTATTTTGGGGCGCCGATTTTACCAATTTGTTTTTTTACACCTTTTATTTAATCTTTATTTAACTAGGCAAGTCAGTTAAGAACACATTCTTATTTTCAATGACGGCCTAGGAACAGTGGGTTAACTGTCTCGTTCAGGGGCAGAAAGAAAGACAGATTTTCACCTTGTCAGCTCGGGGGATCCAATCTTGCAACCTTACAGTTAACTAGTCCAACGCAATAATGACCTGCCTCTCTCGTTGCACTCCACAAGGAGTATTACGCGAATGCAGTAAGTTGCTAGCTAGCATTAAACTTATCTTATAAAAAAACAATCAATCATCACTAGTTAACTACACATGGTTGATGATATTACTAGTTTATCTAGCGTGTCCTATATGTAACATATAATCTGACTGACTCATTCAAGTATCTAAGTATCTGACTGATTGGTGGTAGGCAGGAGCGTAAACATTCAAACAGCACTTTCAAGCGTTTTGCCAGCAGCTCTTCGTTGTGCGTCAAGCATTGCTCTGTTTATGACTTCAAGCCTATCAACTCCCGAGATGAGGCTCGTGTAACTGAAGTGAAATGGCTAGCTAGTTAGCGCGCGCTAATTGTCATTGTGTTGCTGGTTCGAGCCCAGGTAGGGGCGAGGAGAGGGATGGAAGCTATACTTTTACACTGGCAATACTAAAGTGCCTATAAGAACATCCAATAGTCAAAGGTTAATTAAATACAAATGGTATAGAGGGAAATATTCCTATAATAACTACAACCTAAAACTTCTTACCTGGGAATATTGAAGACTCACGTTAAAAGGAACCACCAGCTTTCATATGTTCTCATGTTCTGAGCAAGGAACTGAAACGTTCGCTTTCTTACATTGTGTGCTCTTTTACTTTCTTCGCCAACACTTTTTTTTGCAATATTTAAACAATTGAACATGTTTCATTATTTACTTGAGGCTAAATTGATTTTATTGATGTATTATATTTAGTTAAAATATGTGTTCATTCAGTATTGTTGTAATTGTCATTATTATAAATAAAAAATTGGCCGATTTTAATCAGCTTTTTTGGTCCTCCAATAATCGGTATCAGCGTTGAAAAATCATAATCGGTCGACCTCTAGTCAGTACCCCTTCCCTCCAGGTTTGCAATGGAAAAACAAAACAGCCCCAATGGTCACCAGCAGTCACACGGCTCTGTGTTATGTTACACTGTGTTGCAGATTGAGTGACGCTGCTGCCTTGGAGGTCAATGGGATATTATATTATCAGAGGATTTACCATAATGGATGAGCTGTACAATATCTCACTGCGTGTTGATGTGTCAATCAATTCCCCCTCAGCCTTGGGCCTTTGTGATTTAGAGAGGAGCCCAGACACTTTTGTGAGTGAATGAGTCGTGTGTGTGTTGAGGAGGATGAGAGCTCTTGTTCTCTCGATACCATAGTGAGGTATTGGGCCAAAGGACTCCAGGTTAGCTGCCTTTGCACAGCCACAATGAGGTTGTCGCCATGGTTCTAGTAGTGACTGTATAGGCTCCATGTCTCACTATAGAGTTGAGATTTTAACCTACTTGGTTTTTATTCTTGGATTGTTCCTTTTGTGTTGGTTTTAGCTAAGCTGATTGAATAGTAACAGGTCTTTGAGAGGCACTGAGTGTTCAAATCAATGAATGACACTGTCCCCCTGTCTCTCTCTGTCCCCCTGTCTCTCTCTGTCCCCCTCTCTCTTCCAGCCTGGCCTACTGAAAGCCATCTTCAATGTGGACCCAGATGAAGTGCGCTCCCTCATATTTCAGAAAGAGGATGTGAATGTTCAGGTAATCATCCCAGCTGTTTCCTACCATTATTCCCACCCTCCTGTCTGTCCTCTGGATAGTAACACTCTTCCCCCCCCCCCCCCCCCCCACATTTATAACTGAAGTCATTTGTTGCCAAAATCTAGGGTAGCAAAATTCTGATAACTTAAATGCCCAGGTTTTCCCAGAAATCTTGAAATGAAGACTTCCTGAATCAGAATGGAATGAGTAGGAATTCCGGAACCCTCTGTCTAAACCGGATTTCTGGAAAAACCTATGAATGTTGGGAAAGTTGCTGGAATTTTGCAACCCTACTGAATGTTTTAGCCTGATCAGAACGGTTAACTCCTTTCATCAGCTGTAGGCACTGTGTTCAGTATCTGTCACTTTACAGTACTGTAGTTCATGATCTGGTTCTACTTAGTTTGACATTCTTCCTCGTTCTTATAGGCTGGAGCAGACTTGGTTTGTCTCAAAATAAGACCTTTTTAAAGGGCTGTAGCCTTTTAGCAGGGATCCCTAAACTTGTTCTAGGGGCCCCCCCTTGGGTGCACATGTCGTTTTTTGCCCAGGCACTATGCAGCTGATTCAAATAACCAACTCAGCATCAAGCTTTGATTATTTGAATCAGGACCAAGTTTGGGAAACCCTGTGTTCAAGTACGTACACTACCGTTCAAAAGTTTGGGGTCACTTAGAAATGTCCTTGTTATGTTTCAATATATTGGTATTACTTCGCGGCGGAGGGATACGTCCGAGGTGAGGATTTACAGATTTACTCCCGTGTACACTTGTCACGGCTGGGGTCCGCCCCTATATATAGACCCCATGGCCGCGATACACATTTTCTCGGCGGACATCCGTATGGTTTGAGGTACAAACTTTCTTGAAGTTCGCTTGGTAAGTCACTGGTAAGTGTAATATCTTGCGTGAAAGTATACTCACTGGCTGTTTGCAGCCTGGAGCAGCTGGCCATGTGGCCAGAACCCTCTTCAGTGCTCTACTCGCTGCGTGTGGTTGATCTGTATCTTCCACCCGTGGTTTGTCTTGCTTGTGTTTCGTTAGCGTTACACTACAACTCCGTGTGCATCCATGTAATATATTGGTTACTCTTGCTGCCACAAACAGTATTTTACTTACACAACTTGCTGACTGGCTTGTTCTGTGTGTTGTGAATTACTTTAACCTTTCTAGCGCTTAGCGGAACCCCTCGACAACATTCCGCTGAAAAGGCAGCGTGCGAAATACCAAAATATTTTTTAGAAATACGTAACTTTCACACATTAAGAAGTCCAATACAGCAAATGCAAGATAAACATCTTGTTAATCTACCCATCGTGTCCGATTTAAAAAATGCTTTACAGCTAAAGCACAACATATGATTATGTTAGGTCAGAGCCAAGTCACAAAAACACACAGCCATTTTTCCAGCCAGAGATAGGAGTCACAAAGCAGAAATATAGATAAAATGAATCACTAACCTTTGATCTTCATCAGATGACACTCATAGGACATCATGTTACACAATACATGTATGTTTTGTTTGATAATGTGCATATTTATATCCAAAAATCTCAGTTTACATTGGCGCATTACGTGCAGTAACGTTTGATACCAAAACATCCGGTGATTTTGCAGAAATACTCATAATAAACATTGATAAAAGATACAAGTGTTATTCACAGAATTAAAGAGACTTCTCTGTCGGGAGCGCGCGTCATGAGACCAAGGCTCTCTGCCAGACCACTGACTCAGAGGTCTCATGAGCCCCTCCTTTATAGTAGAATCCTCAAACCAGTTTCTAAAGACATCTGACATTAGTGGAAGCCCTAGGAAGTGCAACCTCATCCATATCTCAATGTGTATTCGGTTGGCCAAGTTTTGAAAAACTACAAACTTCAATGTCCCACTTCCTGGTTGGATTTTTCTCAGGTTTTCGCCTGCCATATGAGTTCTGTTATACTTAGACATCATTCAAACAGTTTAAAAAAACTTCAGAGTGTTTTCTATCAAATACTAATAATAATATGCATATATTAGCATCTGGGGCAGAGTAGGAGGCAGTTCACTCTGGGCACGCTGTTTATCCAAAAGTGAAAATGCTCCCCCCTATCCCAAAAAGGTTAACATGCCGTTCTCTGCTAATTACCCCACAGTTTTTTTTTCTTGTTCTTTCCCCTGCAGAATGTAAGAGTATCGTGGTGGGCTTCCACTTCGTTGATACATGAACTTTGGAGTTCCTTAACAGAGTTACTCCATATGGTGCTGTTTTGTTTATTAAACCAGCTAGGTAATATCGCAGTTGGCGTAAAAAAACAAAACAACCCATAAATCAAATCCATTACCTGGTTGCTGTTTTTTTGTCAGCCTGTTTTTCCCATATGGGTCTTCCCTGTTTTTTGCAGAGGTACTGGGTAATTTATCAAAACAAAGTGTATTTGTCACGTGCGCTGAATACAACATTGAAATGCATATTTACAAGCTCTAACCAATAGTGCAAAAAAGGTATTAGGTGAACAATGGGTAGGTAAAGAAATAAAACAGTAAAAAGACGGGCTATATACAGTAGCGAGGCTATAAAAGTAACGAGGCTACATACAGACACTGGTTGGTTAGTCAGGCTGATTTGAGGTAGTATGTACATATAGTTAAAGTGACTATGCATATATGATGAACAGAGAGTAGCAGTAGCGTAAAAGAGGGGTTGGTGGGTGGGACACAATGCAGATAGCCCGGTTAGCCAATGTGTGGGAGCACTGGTTGGTTGGCCCAATTGAGGTAGTATGTACATGAAAGTATAGTTAGTGACTGCATATATGATAAACAGAGAGTAGCAGCAGTGTAAAAATAGGGGTTGGAGGTGGGTACACAATGCAAATAGTCCAGGTAGCCATTTGATTACCTGTTCAGGGGGTCTTATGGCTTGGGGGTAAAAAAAAACTGGAGAATCCTTTTTGTCCTAGACTTGGCGCTCCGGTACTGCTTGCCATGCGGTAGTAGAGAGAACAGTCTATGGCTGGGGTCTTTGACAATTTTTAGGGCCTTCCTCTGACACAGTCTGATGTAGAGGTCCTGGATGGCAGGCAGCTTGGCCCCAGTGATGTACTGGGCCGGACGCACTACCCTCTGTAGTGCCCTGCGGTCAAAGGCCGAGCGATTGCCGTACCAGGCAGTGATGCAACCAGTCAGCATGCTCTCGATGTTGCTACTGTAGAACCTTTTTGAGGATCTAAGGACCCATGCCAAATCTTTTTAGTTTCCTGAGGGGGGAATAGGCTTTGTCGTGCCCTCTTCACGACTGTCTTGGTGTGTTTGGACCATTCTAGTTTGTTGTTGATGTGGACACCAAGGAACTTGAAGCTCTCAACCTGCTCCACTACAGCCCTGTCGATGAGAATGGGGGCATGCTCAGTTCTCCTTTTCCTGTAGTCCACAATCATCTCCTTAGCCTTGGTTACGTTGATGGATAGGTTGTTATTCTGGCACCACCCGGCCAGGTCTCTGACTTCCTCCCTATAGGCTGTCTTATCATTGTCGGTTATCAGGCCTACCGCTGTTGTGTCGTCCCTAACCGGGTTCCTATTCCTCGAAGCGGGTCACGATATAAGCTCTCCCAGGGTGTCAGACCCCTGCTCCATGGCCTTGCTGGCTTGGCTGAGCTTATGGCTTCACTTTGATAGGTGTGATGGTGGCATCCCCCTGGAGATCCGCATTCCTTGTGAATGCATTGTCTGGGTTTGAGCCACACGAAGAGGGTGGTGGAGTGCCTTACTGGATTGGATGCCTGTTTTGTGTGGTGTTCTCAGAGCGCCTGGTGTGATTGGAGGCCATGTGCGAGTGGGTCAGCCAGGCTCGGGCTCAGGCTGCATATGAACTCCCTCCCTCAGGAGTGGTGCGCCAGCGAGCTGTTAGTCCCGCTACTGAGTCCAGTAGCGTGGGTGGAGCCACTGCAGGCAGAGCTCTTCTGCTGCCAGTCCTGGATGGGGGCAGGAGTCGGACCACTGGGACAAACTTGAACGGAGGGCGCATGCCCTGCGTCAGGAGGTTGATAGCTTCGATGGCGACAACAGCTGTTCCCTGTTGGCCAGTGATGGGCTGTTCCTGTGGGACAATGCTGGGACTGTTCACCTCTGCGAGCGGGGCTGACGAGGCCATCAGAAGCCGGCAGTGAGGCTTCATCGCCTCGAGGCTTGGAGGGGCCTACTCACTCGGGTAGCCTCTGCACTGGACATCAAACTAGTGGATAGTTATGACTCTCCATTTGTCTTCATCTCTGCTGAGTTTTTTTTTTTTTTTTACCTTTATTTAACCAGGCAAGTCAGTTAAGAACAAATTCTTATTTTCAATGACGGCCTGGGAACAGTGGGTTAACTGCCTGTTCAGGGGCAGAACGACAGATTTGTACCTTGTCAGCTCGGGGGTTTGAACTCGCAACCTTCCGGTTACTAGTCCAACACTCTAACCACTAGGCTACCCTGCCGCTACCCTGCCGTCCTTTGAGGCCTTGCAGGATAGCAGGGGGGCACAGAGGAGCTCCTCCGGGACGCGATGGAGGTGTCTCGCCTGCTTTTCCTGCTCCAGAGGGATGTGGCCTGCTCCAACGGACGGGCCATGGCGCAGGTGATTACCTCCCAGCACCATCTCTGGCTGGCCCAATCCCGTCTGCCAGCTGCTCTCCAGAACACATTTGGTACTCTCCCCATCACCCCAGGGCTGACGTTTGGCCCAGGGGTTAATGAAATTCTGGAGCAGACCGATGAGGTTCATAGGGACCGGGAGACCCTGAGACGGTTCATGCCACCTCCTCAGGCCCCGGGTTCAAGGCAGACGGACCGTCACCACCCACCTGCACAGCGGTGACGGTGGGGTACCTCTCCTGCCCCATCGCCTCGTGCTGAGGAACGACAGCGGGGAGGAGCACAGTGTGCAGTGGAGCAACAACCTGTCAACCTTTCACCGCCAAAGGGATGTGCCTGGGGAACCCAGGCACTCGGGTCGCCAGAGAAGAGGCGGGCCCAGGCAGGATCCCTGACACACCCTTCCCTGGCCTCTGCCTCAAAGGGAAAAGTGGAAGGCGTCTGTGGAGTCCCCATAGATGTTGTCCACAATGCTCAAGGAGTACCGACTCCAATTCCGGTGCCAGCCCCCATCCTTCATCTCACCACGGTGGCCGACCCCCTGAAGAAAACCCTGTGGCTGGAGATCAGCTCATTCCTGGACAAGGGTGCCATCAGCAGGAGCAAGACATCAGAACGGCTAGGTGGGTTCTACTCCACTTATTTTGTGGTCCCCAAAAGAGATTGAGGGTTTCGACTGATCCTGGACCTCTGCAACCTCAATGGGTACTTGAAGGTACTGAGTTTCCACATGCTGTCCCCGGCCCATGTGTTGCATGCCTTGTCCAGGGGCCAGTGTATTTTTTTTAATGCTGGACCTGAGTAATGCTTACTTCCATGTTCCTGTTCACCCAGCTAATTGGCAGTCCCTTCGATTTGCTTTCGAAGGGAGGGCTTACGAATTCATGGTTCTTCCTTTCGCCCTCTCCTTGGCACCCCACACTTTCACAAAGTGCATGGATGCTGTCCTGGCACCTCTCGCGTCCCAAGGATTGTTAATCCTCCATTACCTGGACGATTGGCTGATTTGTGCCCCGACCAGGACCCAGGTCCTGTCAGACAGATGTGCTCCTTACCCAGATCAGTGGGCTGGGCATTACTGTAAATGACAAGAGTCATCTGACACCCATCCAGAGGGTGGCCTTCGTTGGCCCTGAGAGCACTCCTTCCCACCAGAAGGGTTCAGGCTTTCTTATCTTGCCTCGACCACTTTCGGCAGGGGCGGGTGGTATCCACCCAAACCTGCCAACGCCGACCTCGTTGTTGATTCCGCTGTGCCTGCTCCATCTCCGGCCTCTTCAACAGTGGTTCAACTCCCACCGGCTGCGGGTGATCACACAGTGCCTCAGGGCATTGTTGAGGTGGCGCTGTCACTCCTTTCTCCCAGGTGGGGTGGAGATGTTGATGTGCCACCAGGAGCTGGTCAGCACAGACTCCTCCCAGATCGGCTGGGGCGGTTGTGACCAAGGGCAGGTCGGCAGTGGCTGATGGCAGAGCATCGTCTGCTTTTGGTGGCCCCATACTGGCCCAGATAACACGGACAGGAGAAGGCTGAACCAGGGTTATCTGGGACACCTTGGCAACTTTACCTGGGACCGGACCTGCTGTCTCAGGCCAGGGGAACTCTGTGGCATCCGAGGCCGCACCGCCTCAGTCTGTGGGCTTGGCCACTGAACGGCACCAATGGTCACTGTTAGGACTACAGGAGGGTGTAATGAACACCATGCAGAGCGCAACGGCACCGGCTACAACCACAGATTACCAGTTGTGCTGGCGGTTGTTCTGATCACCAGTGGTGCCCGAGTTAAGGGGGTGCAGTATGTCCTCCAATACCTGCAGTCTCGCTTGGATGAGGGCTTAGCAGCATCTACACTGAGAGGGTATTTGGCAGCTATATCTGCCTGCCATGTGGGGTGGATGGACAGGCCAGTGGGGCGACATCCCTTGGTCTCCAGGTTTATGAAGGGGGTTTGCCTGCTTCTTCCCTAAATAGTTATTGCATAGTTTGGAGCTGTGGTTTGGGTAATTGTCCTGTTGTGTGAGGAAGTTGGCTCCAATTAAGCGCCATCCACAGGGTTTGGCATGGTGTTGCAAAGTGATGATAGCCTTCCTTCTTCAAGATCCCTTTTACCCTGTACAAATCTCCCACTTTACCAACACCAGAGCACCTGAGACCATCACATTGCCACCACCATGCTTCACAGATGGCGTCAAGCACTCCTCCAGCATTTTTAAAAATGTATTCTGCGTCTCACGAAAGTTCTTCTTTGTGATCCGAACACCTCAAACTTAGATTCGTCTGAATATAACTTTTTTTCCACCAATCTTCCTCTGTCCAGTGTCTGTTCTTTTGCTTATTTTAATCTTTTTATTGGCCAGTCTGAGATATGGCTTTTTCTTTGCAACTCTGTTTAGAAGGCCAGCATCCCGGAGTCGCCTCTTCACTGTTGACGTTGAGATTGGTGTTTTGCGGGTACTATTTAATGAAGCTGCCAGTTGAGGACTTGAGGTGTGTGTTTCTCAAACTAGACACTGATTTACTTGTCATCTTGCTCAGTTGTGCACCAGGGCCTCCCACTCTTTCTATTCTGGTTAGAGCCAGTTTGCGCTGTTCTGTGAAGGGAGTAGGACACAGCGTTGTATGAGATCTTCAGTTTCTTGGCAATTTCTCGCATGGAATAGACTTCATTTCTCAGAACAAGAATAGACTGACGAGTTTCAGAAGAAAGTGCTTCGTTTCTGGCCATTTTAAGCCTGTAATAGAACCCACAAATGCTGCTCCAAATACTCAACTAGTCTAAAGAAGGCCAGCTAGCGTCCCACCTCGACAACTTCCGGTGAAATTGCAGAGCGTCAAATTCAAATTCAATTACTATACATATTTAACTTTCATGAAATCACAAGTGCAATACATCAAAATAAAGCTTAACTTGTTGTTAATCCAGCTGCCATGTCAGATTTCAAAAAGGCTTTACGGCGAAAGCAAACCATGCAAATATCTGAGGACAGGGCTCAGCACAAAAACAAACCGTTAGCAGCCAAGTAGATTAGTCACAAAAGTCAGAAATAGCAGTAAAATTAATCACCTTTTGATCTTCGTATGGTTGCACTCACAAGACTCCCAGTTACAAAATAAATGTTTGATAAAGTCCCTCTTTATATCCAAAAACCTCCATTTTTGTGGGTACGTTTTGCTCAAATGCAGTCATAAAAGGCAGACAAATTCCAAATAGTATCCGTAAAGTTCATAGAAACATGTCAAACAAGGTCTATAATCAATCCTCAGGTTGTTTTTAGCCTAAATAATTGATAATATTTCAACCGAACAATAGCGTCGTCAATATATAAAAAAAAACACCAACGAAAGGCGCGCTCTCGGGATTGCGCACCAAACCGGTTGGGGACTTTCCACTGGCCTCTCATTGAAACTGCTCATTCTCCCTAATTTTTCAGAATAAAGGCCTGAAACAATGTCTAAAGACTGTTCACAGCTAGTGGAAGCCATATGGAATGCAATCTGGGTCATAACCAGGGGATAGGCTTTAAATGGAACAGCCATTTCAAAATAATAGCACTTCCTGGATGGATTTTCCTCAGGTTTTCGCCTGCCATTTCAGTTCTGTTATACTCAGACATTTTAACAGTTTTGGAAACTTTAGAGTTTTCTATCCAAATGTACCAATTATATGCATATCCTTCTTCTGGGCCTGAGTAGCAGGCAGTTTACTTTGGGCATGCTTTTCATCCAAAATTCCGAATGCTGCCCCATATCCTAAAAAAGTTCATCAGGACAATAGTTTTCATCTGTGCTAACATAATTGCAAAAGGGTTTTCTAATGATCAATTAGCCTTTTTTAAATGATAAACTTGGATTAGCTAATACAACGTGCCATTGGAACACAGGAGTGATGGTTGCTGATAATGGGCATCTGTACGCCTATGTAGATATTCCATTGAAAATCAGCCGTTTCCAGCTACAATAGTCATTTCCAACATTAACAATATCTACGCTGTATTTTTTTAAATCAATTTGATATTTTAAAGGATGAAAATGTAGCTTTTCTTTCGAAAAACAAGGACATTTCTGAGTGACCCCAAACTTTTGAACGGTAGTGTACTTTGTACAATAGCATACTTTTTTTCACTGTTGAAGTTAGTGTAGGCTAGTTACGGTATGTAGCCCAGTTAGTGTAGGCTAGTTACGGTATGTAGCCCAGTTAGTGTAGGCTAGTTACGGTATGTAGCCCAGTTAGTGTAGGCTAGTTACGGTATGTAGCCCAGTTAGTGTAGGCTAGTTACGGTATGTAGCCCAGTTAGTGTAGGCTAGTTACGGTATGTAGCCCAGTTAGTGTAGGCTAGTTACGGTATGTAGCCCAGTTAGTGTAGGCTAGTTACGGTATGTAGCCCAGTTAGTGTAGGCTAGTTACGGTATGTAGCCCAGTTAGTGTAGGCTAGTTACGGTATGTAGCCCAGTTAGTGTAGGCTAGTTAGAGTTATAAATATCCAGCTGTCATCTGAAGTATCCAAGCCATAACAATGTATAAAAGAGTACAATTAAAATCAAATGTATCCATACTAGCTGAGTATGAAACAGCTATAACGCTTCTTGGCTCTTCCCTACAGGACAATGAGAAGCGGACACCGTTGCATGCCGCTGCCTATCTAGGAGATGCAGAAATTCTAGAGTTACTCATACTATCAGGTACGGTTATCATTGAAGAGAAGGATTACACTGACTTCTGTTTTGATGCTTGTGTGAATGTGATCGTTTCCCTCATACTTACCACCATTTAAGATCTTATGTGCAGTTGATGTATTTACAAAAATTAAGTCATTATACTGAAGGACATTGACAGCTGAAACGCCCCAATTTTAACTTGATTAGTGAAGTATCAAGATTTTAATTTGTCGCACCTGTTCCTCCCAAATGTCCTCATGATTTTGGTTGCACCTCGTCTCACGTTGGCTGAGCTCCTTCTACTCCTCTCCACTCAGTGACATGACATTTTCTTCAGTGTTGCTGTGTAATGAAAGTCCAATTCCCAGAATAGCTCTCTACAAGAGGCTTGGAGTGCGTTCTAAATGGTACCCTATTCCCTATATAGTGCACTACTTTTGACCTGAGCCCTATGGGTAGGCCTATGGGACCTGGTCAGAAGTAGTGCACTATAAAGGCATTAGGGTGTTGTTTTGGACACATCCTTTCTGTGCTCCAGCTATTTAAGATGTTGCCTTATTAACCCCAGTGGCCTAACTAACCCACGTCCCTGTCTCCCCCGTCCCCCTTTGTCGGTCTGTGTCCCCTGTCGGTCTGTCACCTGTCTTTCTGTCCCAGGAGCCAGAGTAAATGCCAAAGACAACAAGTGGCTCACTCCTCTGCACCGGGCCGTGGCTTCCTGCAGTGAGGTACGTGTACTGATACAGACACACACGCACACACCTGTGCATATGTGTTTTCCTGTTAAGTGTGTTGTGATTTTAAAAGGCACTTTAAACAAAGTTGAACATGATTTGAACTGTGCTCCTGTAGGAGGCAGTCCAGGTGCTATTGAAACACTCTGCCGATGTGAACGCCAGGGACAAGAACTGGCAAACGCCGCTCCACATCGCTGCGGCCAATAAGGCGGTCCGCTGTGCCGAGGCCCTGGTCCCTCTCCTCAGCAATGTGAACGTGTCGGACCGGGCCGGGCGCACGGCGCTGCACCATGCAGCCTTCAGCGGACACCTGGAGGTTAGCAATTAGCATGGACATGATTACACACTGTAGTCTACACTTTATACCTGTCCTATCCCCAGGTTTATGGTGCATCCGATTAGCTACGTTGGTTGTATGTAGGGCTGTGACAGTAATTGGATAACCGTGACAGTTTTGGATGAAGACTGCCATGAAAATAAACTGTCAAAACCAACAAAAAAAACACTTTTAATTAACTTTATTTTGATGGAGATGTACTTTACCCATAGCAGCAGTGGTAACTATTTATTATTGTTTTGCTGACTTAGTCCATCTATTAAACTGTATACATCTCTTCTCCAATTATATTTTGATGCGCCACAATCAGCAGATCTGCTCTATGTGCTGATAGGAGAGAATATTTTGAAGGTCAATTCAGTTCATTGGGGAGGGGGTGATGGGGAAACGTGAGGACCGGGGGCTAACTATAGATCTATCACCTACAGGCTGGGAGTGGGTGGGTAGCCTCTGCCCTTCACCTCTGACCTTTCTCATTGTTACAGTAGGTTGGAGGAGTAAGGTGAAAGAGATGGCTCTCATTGCAACAACAAAAAAGCATACCATCACCTTTTTGGGCACATTTCAGTTTCAAACCTAATGACGATGGAGACCCAGATGACGTGGACCAGCCTGTTTGCAGAATATGCGCAAAACCCATAGGCTAACATAGTTTGGAAAGCAATTGGCTATTGCTTCAAAGAAAAGACTAATCTGTCTTTTAGTTATCAAGATTCTGAACTTTAATTGAGCGAACAGTATTTTTGGCGTCGGCTATATCCCCGGTGAGTGTGCTTATTCACTTTCTTTATCCCTGGGTCAGTGCCACTTGAAAGTCATATTGAACAAGATTCTGCTAATCTCTTTAGTTGTATAAAGTGTAGTAGAATTGCATGATAAAAAATGACTTTTCCCATGAAAAGAAACATATCTGATAAAGCCTAGCCTTACTCCACCACTCGTTGCATTGAACAGACGTTTTTTTGCGAACAGTGATTGAGTTATATTATTAGCCTAAATGATGACTATCCAATTTACTAATCACATTAACAACAATGTCATGATGCATAGAATGCTTTATATATTCATGGTGAAAATTAGCTTCCCCTTAACTTGAGACTCGCGCGCCTATGAGCAATGCAGTTAGGCCTAAACACTAATGTTTTCTTTTGCTAATGTTTCCTCCGTCCGTCTGCTGTCAGTTATGTCGATGACTGTGTACATACAGCACACCAATCACCGACACCGGAAGTCCCATGACCGTCACAGCCCTAGTTGTATGCTTGAGTTTGTTCAAGAGAGGCTTTGATGCCAGATTTGAGCAGATTTTGCTTTAGTTATCCTCAGCCTGTGTTTTGTTTCTCTCCTTTTCCTGTTAGATGGTGAGGCTGCTTCTCTCCAGAGGAGCCAACATTAATGCTTTTGACAAGAAGGACCGCCGAGCAATCCACTGGGCTGCTTACATGGGTAATGAGTTGACCACATCATTTACATTCTGACTAATGTGACGGAGTCCATCCAAATCATCTTGGCTCCTGGACTCTGTCCAGGCATTTCAAGGCTGCGTTGAAACAATGACTGGTAAATGATCCAAGACTAGCTCAGTTAGTCCCCACCGTTGTGACAATGAGTCGTCATAATTCTGCATCAAATGTACGTGATCTTAGGGGCATTGGCAAACACGATGTAAGTAATTTAATTGATGTACCCCTAATTGCACCCGACTACATCTGTTTATCCTACAGCTATTGTATGCAGTAATCATGAGCCCCTATAAACCAGAGTTTCACTGTTAGCACTGAGATAGTGAGCAATAGTAGGAAGCCCAATTTATGCAGCTCACCCTGCACTATCAGCTCCAATGTAAATAGCATGAGTAAGTCTACCTCTGATAAGCATTAAAAACAATCAAGCAAAAAATAAAAATGATAAATAGCCCACATTAACGTATGTAGCCTAAGAAACAAGGTCCATGAAGTCAATAACTTGCTTGTAATAGATGACATTCATGTTCTGACTCTCTGGAACTCACTTCGATAATACCTTTGATACAGTAGTAGCAATACATGGTTATAACATTTACCGAAAAGACAGAAATGCCAACAGAGGTGGTGTTGCAGTCTATATTCAGAACCATATTCCTGTAAATCTTAGAGACAATCTAATGTTAAATACTGTTGAAGTAATATGGCTACAGGTTAATCTGCCTCACCTAAAGCCCATTCTTGTGGGAAGCTGCTATAGACCACCAAGTGCTAACAGTCAGTATCTGGATAATGTATGTGATATCAACAAAGAAGTATATTTTCTGGGTGATTTAAATATTGACTGGCTATCATCAAGCTTGGGGCGACAGGTAGCCTAGTGGTTAGAGCGTTGGACTAGTAACCAAAAGGTTACCCGATTTCCGTCATCATGAAGTGCTTTGAGAGACTAGTCAAGGACCATATCACCTCCACCCTACCTGACACTCTAGACCCACTCCAATTTGTTTACCGCCCCAATAGGTCCACAGACAACGCAATCGCAACCACACTGCCCTAACCATCTGGACAAGAGGAATACCTATGTGAGAATGCTGTTCATCGACTACAGCTCAGCATTTAACACCATAGTACCCTCCAAACTCGTCATCAAGCTCGAGACCCTGGGTCTCGACCCCGCCCTGTGCAACTGGGTACTGGACTTCCTTCCGCCCCCAGGTGGTGAGGGTAGGTAACAACATCTCCACCCCACTGATCCTCAACACTGGGGCGCGAGGGCCCTCGGAGTGTGTTGTCAGGAAAATAACCTCACACTCAACGTCAACAAAACAAAGAAGATGATCATGGATTTCAGGAAACAGCAGATGCAGCACCCCCCAATCCACATCAACAGGACAGTAGTGGAGAGTGTAGTAAGTTTTAAGTTCCTCGGTGTACACATCACGGACAAACTGAATTGGTCCACCCACACAGATAGCGTAGTGAAGAAGGCGCAGCAGCGCCTCTTCAACCTCGGGAGGCTGAAGAAATTTGGCTTGTCACCAAAAGCACTCGCACAATCGCGAGCATCCTATCGGGCTATATCACTGCCTGGTATGGCAACTGCCCCGCTCACAACCGTAAGGCTCCCCAGAGGTGTTGTGCAGACCTCACTACCATCACCGGGGGCAAACTACCTGCCCTCCAAGACACCTACACCACCCGATGACACAGGAAGGCCATAAAGATCATCAAGGACAACAACCACCCGAGCCACTGCTTGTTCACCCCGCTATCATCCAGAAGCCGAGGTCAGTACAGGTGCATCAAAGCAGGGACCGAGAGACCGAAAAACAGCTTCTATCTCAAGGACATCGGACTGTTAAACGACCACCACAAACATTGAGTGGCTGCTACCAACATACTGCATCAACTCCAGCCACTTTAATAATGGAAACATTGATGTAAAAATGTATCACAAGCAACTTTAAACAATGTTTACATACCCTACATTACCCATCTCATATGTATATACTGTACTCTATACCATAATTACAAGCATTTCATAAGTGTCAATGGCTTCTATTGACAATTACATGAAGTTGATGCAAAGAGTCAATATTTGCAGTGTTGACCCTTCTTTTTCAAGACCACTGCAATCCGCCCTGGCATGCTGTCAATTAACTTCTGGGCCACATCCTGACTGATGGCAGCCCATTCTTGCATAATCAATGCTTGGAGTTTGTCAGAATTTGTGGGTTTTTGTTTATCCACCTGCCTCTTGAGGATTGACCACAAGTTCTCAATGGGATTAAGGTCTGGGGGGTTTCCTGGCCATGGACCCAAAATATCAATGTTTTGTTCCCCGAGCCACTTAGTTATCACTTTTGACTTATGGCAAGGTGCCCCATCATCCTGGAAAAGGCATTGTTCGTTACCAAACTATTCCTGGATGGTTGGGAGAAGTTGCTCTTGGAGGATGTGTTGGTAGCATTCTTTATTCATGGCTGTGTTCTTAGGCAAAATTGTGAGTGAGCCCACTCCCTTTGCTGAGAAGCAACCACACACATGAATGGTCTCAGGATGCTTTACTGTTGGCATGACACAGGACTGGTGGTAGCGCTCACCTTGTCTTCTCCGGACAAGCTTTTTTCCGGATGCCCCAAACAATTGGAAAGGGGATTCATCAGAGAAAATTACTTTACCCCAGTCCTCAGCAGTCCTATCCCTGTACCCTTTGCAGAATATCAGTGTATATATAGTATATACCTGATGCTTTTCCAGGAGAGAAGTGTCTTCTTTGCTGCCCTTCTTGGCACCAGGCCATCCTCTGAAAATCTTCGCCTCACTGTGCATGCAGACGCACTCACACCTGCCTGCTGCCATTCCTGAGCAAGCTCTGTACTGGTGGTGCCCCGATCCCGCAGCTGAATCAACTTTAGGAGATTGTCCTGGCGCTTGCTGGACTTTCTTGGGCGCCCTGAAGCCTTTTTGTTACAACAATTGAACCGCTCTCCTTGAAGTTCTTTGATCCAAAAAATGGTTGATTTAGGTGCAATCTTACTGGCAGCAATATCCTTGCCTGTGAAGCCCTTTTTGTGCAATGCAATGATGACGGCACGTGTTTCCTTGCAGGGAACGATGGTTGACAGCGGAAGAACAATGATTCCAAGCACCAGCCTCCTTTTTGAAGCTTCCAGTCTGTTATTCGAACTCAATCATTATGACAGAGTAATCTCCAGCCTTGTCCTCGTCAACACTCACACCTGTGTTAACGAGAGAATCACTGACATGATGTCAGCTGGTCCTTTTATGGCAGGGCTGAAATGCTGTGGAAATGTTTTTGGGGGATTCAGTTAATTTGCATAGCAAAGAGGGACTTTGCAATTAATTGCAATTCATCTGATCACTCTTCATAACATTCTGGAGTATGTGCAAATTGCCATCACACAAACTGAGGCAGCAGACTTGGTGAAAATTAATATTTGTGTCATTTTCAAAACTTTTGGCCACGACTGTACATACACATGGATTTAGTACTGTAGATGTGTAGTAGTGGTGGAGTAGGGGCCTGAGAGCACACAATGTGTTGTGACATCTGAGAATCAAATGTTTGAAAATTGTATAAACTTTGGCAGCAGCTAATGGGGATCCATAATAAATACAAATGTCCTTATCCCAGTGAGTGAATGAATTGGCTGTGTGATCGCCTCACAGCTCAGATGTATGGTCCACCTCTAGTGTGTTATGTCAGAATGATGGACTAAGTATGTTGATAAGATGGTTTCAGTTAAAGGTATTGCTTGTGGTGCTGTGTACCACTGTAAACGCCTCTTTCTCTCTTTTCTCTCTCGCTCTGTCTCACACTCTCTCCCCCCCCCCCCCATAGGGCACATTGAGGTGGTGAAACTGCTGGCCTCTCATGGATCAGAGGTGTCCTGTAAAGACAAGAAGGCCTACACCCCTCTCCACTCTGCAGCCTCCAGCGGCATGATCAGTGTGGTCAAGTACCTCCTGGACCTTGGGGTGGATGTGAGTCAATGCCCGCATTCAACTGTGTAGTCACTATTCAATTACAACTCCACGAAAAGACAGAGCTCTAGTGTGTTGTAGAATGATTTCCTTTGGACCCAGTGTGTCGGGTCAGGGGTTTTTCCTAACCAAGTGACCTGATCAGAAATGTTTTGTTCTATCCCCCCTTCTCTTTACCCACTCTCCTCCCTCTACCCACTCTCATCCCTCTTCTCCCTCCAGATAAATGAGCCCAATGGGTACGGTAACACCCCCCTCCACGTGGCGTGCTACAACGGCCAGGACGTGGTGGTAAATGAGCTGATCGAGTGCGGCGCCAACGTGAACCAGGTGAACGAGAAGGGTTTCGCCCCGCTCCACTTCATGGCCGCCTCGCGCCACGGGGCGCTCTGCCTGGAGCTGCTGGTGGGCAACGGGGCCCACGTCAACATCAAGGTGAGGAGACAGGATGATCAACTGTCTGTACCAAATGACACCCTGTTTCCTATGTAGTGCACTACCATTGACCAGGGCCCACAGAGTATGAAGCCGTGCTGACACTCTTTGCATCCCAAATGGCACCCTATTTCCTTTATAGTGCACTACTTTTGACCAGGGCCCACAGAGTAAGAAGCTGTGATGACAACAGCTGCATCCCAAATGGCACCCTATTTCCTTTATAGTGCACTACTTTGGGTCACTGATGCAGCACACGGCTTAGTAGACTTGGACCAAATACATTCAGATACCAATGGATTCATCTTAACAATACAAACTAAATGCAATAAAGCGCACCTCCACCTGTGGTCAGCAGCACAGACTGCAGTGTGAACCATCTGTCTCTCGCTCTCTGCAGAGTAAAGATGGAAAGACCCCCCTCCACATGACGGCCATCCACGGACGCTTCTCCAGATCTCAAGCCATCATCCAGAATGGTGAGTCTCTGTGAATGCTCTCAACAGAATATACACTGCTCAAAAAAATAAAGGGAACACTAAAATAACACATCCTAGATCTGAATGAATGAAATATTCTTATTAAATACTTCTTTACATAGTTGAATGTGCTGACAACAAAATCACACAAATGATCAATGGAAATCAAATTTATCAACCCATGGAGGTCTGGATTTGGAGTCACACTCAAAATTAAAGTGGAAAACCACACTACAGGCTGATCCAACTTTGATGTAATGTCCTTAAAACAAGTCAAAATGAGGCTCGGTAGTGTGTGTGGCCTCCACGTGCCTGTATGACCTCCCTACAACGCTTGGGCATGCTCCTGATGAGGTGGCGGATGGTCTCCTGAGGGATCTCCTCCCAGACTTGGACTAAAGCATCCGCCAACTCCTGGACAGTCTGTGGTGCAATGGTGGATGGAGCGAGACATGATGTCCCAGATGTGCTCAATTGGATTCAGGTCTGGTGAACGGACGGGCCAGTCCATAGCATCAATGCCTTCCTCTTGCAGGAACTGCTGACACACTCCAGCCACATGAGGGCTAGCATTGTCTTGCATTAGGAGAAACCCAGGGCCAACCGCACCAGCATATGGTCTCACAAGGGGTCCCCCAAGAAATGCCACCCCACACCATGACTGACCCACCGCCAAACCGGTCATGCTGGAGGATGTTGCAGGCAGCAGAACGTTCTCCACGGCATCTCCAGACTCTGTCACGTCTGTCACATGTGCTCAGTGTGAACCTGCTTTCATCTGTGAAGAGCACAGGGCGCCAGTGGCGAATTTGCCAATCTTGGTGTTCTCTGGCAAATGCCAAACGTCCTGCACGGTGTTGGGCTGTAAGCACAACCCCCACCTGTGGACGTCAGGCCCTCATACCACCCTCATGGAGTCTGTTTCTGACCGTTTGAGCAGACACATGCACATTTGTGGCCTGCTGGAGGTCATTTTGCAGGGCTCTGGCAGTGCTCCTCCTGCTCCTCCTTGCACAAAGGCGGAGGTAGCGGTCCTGCTGCTGGGTTGTTGCCCTCCTACGGCCTTCTCCACGTTTCCCGATGTACTGGCCTGTCTCCTGGTAGCGCCTCCATGCTCTGGACACTACGCTGACAGACACAGCAAACCTTCTTGCCACAGCTCGAATGTGCCATCCTGGATGAGCTGCACTACCTGAGCCACTTGTGTGGGTTGTAGACTCCGTCTCATGCTACCACTAGAGTGAAAGCACCGCCAGCATTCAAAAGTGACCAAAACATCAGCCAGGAAGCATAGGAACTGAGAAGTTGTCTGGTCACCACCTGCAGAACCACTCCTTTATTGGGGGTGTCTTCCTAATTGCCTATAATTTCCACCTGTTATCTATTCCATTTGCACAACAGCATGTGAAATGTATTGTCAATCAGTGTTGCTTCCTAAGTGGACAGTTTGATTTCACAGAAGTGTGATTGACTTGGAGTTACATTGTGGTGTTTAAGTGTTCCCTTTGTTTTTTTTGAGCAGTGTATATATGAACCAGTAGGCTCTTCAGCATCTTGTCTTTTGTCTTCAAACCATGATACACTGGCACAGAGCAATGTTACTGCAACGTGGTTGAACATTTAGCTACGTGATGCCTCTAGGGTCAAGTGGTTGATTGTGTGTGTGTGTATTAGGTGCTGAGATCGACTGTGAAGATAAGAATGGAAACACACCCCTGCACATCTCTGCTCGCTACGGCCATGAGTTACTCATCAATACACTCATCACGAACGGTGCTGACACAGCCAAGTAAGAGAACACACAGTTTCCAGCAATACTGCAACATGCATCTGCAATTCTGTCATTGACCGAATTCCCACTTGGAGACTCTCTGCTCAACACATGAAATGGCCTCCATTGTGGTGTGTGGGTGGTTGATAGACTGGGCATTGCAGTATGCAGTAGGGTTTAATGAGGACTGATGTGCTGCTTTTTCTAAACTCAGCTGAATTAACTGGAAGTCGCTCTGAATAAGAGTGCTCAAAATGTATAAAATGTTGTTGCAGACGAGGCGTCCATGGGATGTTCCCCCTCCACCTGGCTGCTCTCAGTGGTTTCTCTGACTGCTGTCGAAAGCTCCTCTCATCAGGCTTTGATATAGACACCCCTGACGACTTTGGAAGAACCTGTTTACATGCTGCAGCAGCTGGAGGGTGAGTGGACTGGTCCAGGCTTTACACCAAGGAATATGTAGTTCATGACCTGGAAAACCATCTCCTCCTGCAGTATCATTTCTGTATAATGTGGCTCCATGTTATGGTGGTATTGACTAAAATGTCTTTATCTTCCTGAAAGAGAAGAGAAACCTGCACACTGCTCTTGCTAGTATCACTGTTTTTATCCTAGCTTTTATTAGCCTTAATAAAAACAGTGATGCTAGCAAGAGCAGTGTACAGGTTTCTCTTTTCTTTCAGGTTCTCTCATTGTTAACATGCACCTGATAGCTCAGAGGGCCTTTCTAAACTTGATATCTTGTTACCAGGAACCTGGACTGTCTGAATCTGCTGCTCAACACAGGGGCAGACTTCAACAGAAAGGACAGCTTCGGAAGGTCTGTCTGTGGCATCAAATAACTTTCATATTTGTTCTTTATGATAATGGGGAATATTGGGATATATTGTTTTGCATCTCCAATCAGCTGTTTCTGTTGACTGTTTGTGTTCTTCTAGGAGTCCTCTGCATTATGCAGCAGCCAACTGTAACTACCAGTGTCTGTTTGCCTTGGTGGGGTCTGGGGCCAGTGTGAACGACCTGGATAAGAGGGGCTGCACCCCGCTCCACTACGCTGCTGCCTCCGATACAGACGGAAAGTACGTCTCACACTCCTCTTACTGTTGTGGTGCCGTGACCTTTCACATTTCACTGTAGTCTGGAGAGTATGTTGAGTGTTTGAATGCACGCTAGTGTTCAATCGGCAGTGTGAAAGCTTGGCCACGTCTCCTTTGGAAAAGTGTCTCTGCTTGATTATCTGTTTGTCTTGATGTTGGTGTAATGATTAGTGAACTCTTGACCTCTAGGTGTCTGGAGTATTTACTGCGAAACGATGCTAACCCAGGGATCCGGGACAATCAGGGCTACAATGCAGTGCATTACGCGTCTGCATACGGACACCGCCTCTGTCTGGAGCTGGTGAGTCAGAACCACAGGATACTAGATGCCCTGCATCCACACCATTTTCACTGCGTCCCAAATGGCTGTGGGGCCCATAGGGCTCTGGTCAAAAGTAGTGCACTATATAGGGAATAGGCTGCCATTTGGGACACAATCATTGATATTCAGTAGGTTTTAAGGTGTGGTTGCATGTTTGTCGTCACTCTTGATGTTCTTTTTCCAGATTGCAAGTGAAACACCTTTAGATGTGGTAAGTGCCAGTTGGTAACTTTTCCTCACACTTGCTTGTTTAAGGTATGGATGCAACACCCCAGTATGTCTGCAGAGGCTGGTCACTGAGATTTACCATGTTACACATGCTACTAGACTAACCTTCCAAGTAAATATGTTACAAGTCTGAACTGGCCGTTCATGTCTTTCCTCAGCTAATGGAAACCTCAGGGACAGACATCCTGAACGACTCTGATGTCAGAGCTCCCATCAGCCCTCTACACCTCGCTGTGAGTAAAGCCTACCTGCTCCTGTAGTGGTCTCCATATGACAAATGGCACCCTATTCCCTATTTAGTACACTACGTTTGACCAGATCCTTATAGGCCCTGATCAAAAGTAGTTCACTACATAGGGAATAGGGTGCTATCTGGGATGCAAGCATGGTGTAGATTTTCCACAGGAAGTTGACTGTCCAGACAGACTCACACACCATATTCCGATCTATTCCTGATTAGTGTAAAATACATATTCTACACAGTGATGATGAGGATGATTTCCTTATTTTGCCATTTGAGTTAATCAACCTCAGAAGAGAAGTAGAGTGTTTGTTTCTCAATCCCACGCTTGGCAGGAACCTCCGATGTTGATGCTGGGCGGGAGCAAAAATGGGCTCCCGATTGAAAGACTCTGGTCTACTTTAGAGGTCTAGCACTGTATTTCTGTTCAGGCGTACCACGGGTCTACTCTAGGACATTGATTATATTAAGAGTGAATATCTATTCAGGCGTACCCCTGGACTTTGCTTGCGACTGTGTTTGTGTTTCTATTCAGGCGTACCACGGTCACCACCATGCTATGGAGGTCCTGGTTCAGTCTCTGCTGGATCTAGACGTGAGGGACAGCCAGGGGCGCACCCCTCTGGACCTGGCTGCCTTTAAAGGCCATGTGGAGTGTGTTGACGTCCTCATCAACCAGGGAGCCTCCATCCTGGTTAAAGACTTCACTCTGAAGAGGACCCCCATCCACGCTGCAGGTAGACATAAGGATATCACATAGAGCTTCTGTAATTAAAAAGTTTTCCTGACCAAGATGGCCATTTGTTTGGTCATGTTGCTAGGACGACGTTACATGGTATAGTGTGAAAATGCCCACTAGACACTGATCTAAGGTCATTTTTTTGTCATGCTCTCCACTAATTATTGAGGATCTAGGGAGGGTAAGCTGATCCTAGATCAGTGCACAGGGCAGACTTCTATCCAGAGCCAGGCACACCGCTAACAGGTGACAGGCTTCGATGGCCTACGCACCAAAATTCTTTATTATATGCTGTGTTAACATCATGAGGATGTCATCTACCAACACCACTGTTCTAGAAATCTGTCTGTTCATGTGAAGGTTATAGTCGTCCAGCAATCTGCTCATATCCTCTCTGTTCATCCTTTAGCTACCAACGGTCAATCATCTCATTCTTATATCCTCTTGTTGATCCTCCTCTAGCTACCAATGGTCAATCATCTGACATTCTTATATCCTCTCTGTTTATCTTCCTCTAGCAACCAACGGTCATTCGGAGTGTTTGCGTTTATTGATTGGAAATGCTGACCTCCAGAGTGCAGTGGATGTTCAAGATGGGAATGGACAGTAAGTCAATTGGGTTTTGGATACAATTCCTGAAAAAAATAGATTTTGAAACTGGGTTTGCATCCCAAATGACAACCTATACCCTACTTGGTACAGTACTTTAAACCAAAGTCCTATGGGCTCAGGTCAAGAGTAGTGTACCATATAGGGAATAGGTTGCCATTTGGGACTCAGCCTGGTTATTACCAGTTTGTAATATGACCTGTTGTCTTGTGTATCAGAACCCCTCTGATGCTGTCGGTGCTGAGCGGACACACAGACTGTGTGTACTCGCTGCTCAACAAGGGAGCCAGCGTAGAAGCCAAAGACAAGTGGGGCAGAACAGCTCTACACAGAGGGGTGAGGAGGAGAGTTGTACACACTCACACAGAAAGAGAGGGGGAGGCTTGTTCTGATCTTGGGATGGGGCCATTGAACTACTAGGGATTGCTATGATTCCTTATTATATAATTGATTATGATTTAATCAATTCCATTCTTGTCTCGCCACCCTACCAGGCGGTGACTGGTCATGAGGAGTGTGTGGAGGCCCTGCTGCAGCACAGCGCCAGCTTCCTAGTTCGGGACTGTAAGGGGCGGACCCCTGTTCACCTGGCGGCGGCGTCTGGACACATCGGGGTGCTGGGGGGGCTCCTACATGCAGCCCAGTCAGTGGAGACCCTTCCCGTCATCACAGACAACCAAGGCTACACGCCACTACACTGGGCCTGCTACAACGGTACTAACTGGACTGAAGCTCTATTCTGATTCCCTCTCCAACACTGTAAACATGTCCCTGAATTAGGCAGGCCTTACAACGATACTAACTGGACTGGAGCTCTATTCTCTTCTCCAAGAAGTGTGCACTCATTCACTCCCTCTTGTGGATTGAAAAGCATTAGATTGGTCTTGATGGAGCAATGTGGGGCAATGAACAAGACTACAACACTGTGTGAGAAGTAGGGTTATGACTCTCAGTGGTGGAGCTTACATTGAAAGGACTTTGTCAGGGATTGACATAGTATATGTTGTAGCTAAAACGTTTTTGTTGTGACTTCACCATTGTCAGATCCTTGGCTTTCTGAGGGTATTGTTGTGGTCTACAGTGACGTCATCTTTCTGCTGTATGTAATGTTTCCCGCTAGAGCAACGTATTGATTCATTTAATTTAGAATTAAAAGTAATCTTCCACTAGGCCATGACACGTGTGTCGAGGTGCTGCTGGAACAGGAGGTTTTCCACAAGACCGAGGGCAACTCCTTCAGCCCCCTCCACTGTGCTGTGATCAACGACAACGAGGGGGCTGCAGAGATGTTGATTGACACTCTGGGGCCGGCCATTGTCAACGCCACTGACACCAAGAACCGGTAACTACAGCACATGACAACGTTCTTTTCTTCTGGAGAATAATGTTGTGAAAACGACCTCTGGGGTTGGATGAGGGATTGTAGAAACTAATACTTGATAATAACACTCCTACTCCATATCAATGAAAACAGTTTCCTCTCTCCAGGACCCCCCTGCATGCGGCAGCCTTCACGGACCACGTGGAGTGTCTTCAGCTGCTGCTAGGTCACAATGCCCAGGTCAACTCCCCCGACGCCTCCGGGAAGACCTCCCTCATGATGGCTGCTGAGAACGGACAAACCAACGCTGTCGGTATGCAGTCCCCTCTCCTCCGCTTTGCCTCGCCAGACGGCTTAAGTTCAACAATTTGAATAAGTAGCTTAATTTCCTAATGTAATTCCTTTTATGTTTCTCTGTCTCAGAGCTGTTGGTGAGCAGTGCCAAAGCAGAGCTCACCCTGCAGGATGCAGTCAAGAACACTGCTCTTCATCTGGCCTGCAGTAAGGTGAGCAACCCCACATGAAGAGGATGTTCTCTCTGGTTTGAATTTTGTCTGACATGTTTGACTCTGTTTTTAAAGGGGCATGAAACCAGTGCCTTGTTGATATTGGAGAAGATTACAGACAGGAACCTCATCAACTCGACTAACGCAGCCTTACAGACGTACGTATGGTTCAGCTGCATTAATTGGGCCATAGGGTCCTTGGTCAGAAGAAGTGCACTATATAGGGAATAGTCTGGCATTTGGGAGGTATCCTCATTTTCTGCTGGCTAATCTGATGGTACTTTCCCCTCAGGCCGTTACACGTTGCAGCCAGAAATGGTCTGACCGTGGTGGTGCAAGAGCTGCTAGCGAAGGGTGCTAGCGTGCTCGCAGTCGATGAGAATGGTAAGATCTGTAAGGCTAACACCATTTTCTTTGGGACTTTTCTTCTCAATGTGTCCACAAATGTTTCTCTCTAATCCACTGCTTGGAAAGTTCTGGGACACTAAAGTCCATGGAGAATAAGAGCACCTCCCAGCTTCCCACTTGTCTTAACACCAGGCTAGGAGATGCCAAGTTATTTCATGTTTTTCACCAAAACTGTTGTAGTAAACAGTGATGCTCCTGAAGTTATCCTCTGTGGTTGTTTGTACCCCTCAGGTTACACGCCTGCCTTGGCCTGCGCACCCAACAAAGACGTGGCGGACTGCCTGGCGCTGATCCTGGCCACCATGATGCCCGTGTCCCCCTGCACCCCGGCACCCAGCCTGACCTTCAGTGCCATTAACCACTACACCACCAGCCCCTCCAAGAGTGTTACCTTCGACAGCCTGCCTGTGCTGCGCAGCGAACACAGCTCCTACTGCAGCTTCAACAACATCGGACACCGCGGCCACGACGAAGGCTTCTACAAGGATGAGGAACTCAACGACTCAGACTCGGAGACGTACTGAGAGTGGTGGTGGTCGCTGCCCAGGAAGAAGGGAGGCAAGTGCAGGCGGATGGACAGCGAAGTGGGGCAGAGGCCACAAACAAATACACACACCGTGTCTTAAATCACCATAGCCAGCTTTGGGAGGGCACGAGCCAAGACAGTCCGCACAGGAGCCTTAAGAGTCCCGCAAATAGAGAAAAGTAGGAGGTGCAACAGGCTGGCTGGCCCACACTCATTCTCTCGTACCACCAGGTTCCCTTCCAGCAGATACTGGACTTCAGAGGAACTGCTGCTGCTATACCCCATCTTTACCTTTACCCACAAAGGTCCTAAACGGTAGAAACTGTCTGGCAAACCTTATGATGGCAATAACCTGTAGTCCAAGGGGATAGTAGCACTTCACTGAGAACAAAACAGACAGGGACCAAAAGATGTGGAAGAAGCCTTTTTAAAACGTGTTTTTACTAGAAATTGGGCTGAGAAAAAACATAAGGAGTGATGTTTCATGAGAGTGATTGTCATGTTTATCCGCACACTAAGACAGTCAGAACGCACCTAGCCTCTTGTCTGTAATCCATGTGGGAGGAGGGGAAATCATACATTTTATATGAACACATTTTAATAAAATCATTTATGTCTTAAGCTCTGTGGGAAACAACAAATTGTAGTATTTGCTCTCATGAGTAATTTCAAAGATTAAATGGAACCCTATTCCCTATACTGAATAGTACACTACTGTTGAACAGGGCCCATAGGGTTCTGGTCAAAAGCAGTGCACTCTAAAGGAAACAGGGTGCCATTTGGGATGTAGTTTTGCATACCGGTATGTGAGCAACAGGACTTTTTTAAATTGAGAAATATTACATGTGTTATTAAACCTACCTGTCCTTTGCCCTCTAGAAAGTAAATTATTCATTCATGTATTCTTTCTTGTGATATTTGTCATTTTGTGCCTTCGTTAGTTACTGAGGGGAGGTTAGGAGAGTAAGGGCAGCTGTATGAGCGAAAACAATGATGCACACTAAGTACTACAACGTTTGTGAAAAGCACTGATACTATTCCGAGGCATGTGAGGTGGAAAACATGTCTCCCTTGGAGAGGAGAAACACTGTACACCAATGGTAGGACAGCAGCATTTAGATTTTCTTCTGTTGGAAAATAAATATCTTATTTGTCTTTGATCTTATAATCAATGTTTTTGACAGGTTTTGCTTGCTTTAACTTCAAAAAATGAAACCACTCAATCCTTTTATGTGATTGCTTGTTCAAATCCCCATTTGTCTCTTTTTGAAGATCATTTTAACTGGAAATATGTACAATACATTTGCTATGTTCATCAAATCAGGAACAGGAGGTTCACAGGTTGTTGTTTCCTTATCTATCTTCTAAAAGGATGAAACTAGCATGTACATATGAAATAGTGACAATTTGAAACTTCCATGAATTATTTCACTATCTGAAGATTGCTGTATATTTTATGAGTAATAAAATAAATGAGTTATGTTATTTAATAATGAACTATGGTTTCTGTTTTGTGACAACCGCAGTATAAGTCCATTTCTAGGTATCAGGCAATGACTGGTGCCAATAACCCAAAAGAAAGGCTACAAGGAACAAGAATGGTCTCTTATTGGCAAAGTGATGAATTGGCCTAACGGTGTGGGTTATGTATTTTATTTTGCATTGCGTCCTCAACATTGCAATAATAGCCTACATTTATTTAAAACTGGCAGGATTTCCATGGGTGAGCTTTCAACCCAAATCTGTACAGCATTGTTAGTCTCGTGCTGTAGGAGCGTTCATTTTTGCAACGACATGGAGAAGAAAGTGTTCAACGTAGGCATGTTATTTTTTAATTCTCAATTATATTACTGTGGATTAAATGTTTAATATCAAACTACAAAGTCTATGGCCGGGGAGTCTTGACAGTTGGTTAAAGGTACGTTAGAATCTGCTGTGGGTCAAGGGTTATAACACCAGCCTCATATTTACGTCGTAAATTGCACGCTATTCCCTATGTAGGCTAGTGCACTACTTATTAAAAGGACGCTGCCACAACTGAAGGTCTGCTAGTTGAATTATTTTTATTTGCCCTGCACACGAAGAGACAACACACATTATGTTAACTCTTGGCTCAGTCCTAGCTCTCAGGCAAAAGAACAATAAGGGGGTAAGGAAATACATATAACCCGCGATGGCCCAAACCAAAATGCTAATTAGCATCAAAGTAGACATGCAAAACTACAAATCCCTGCAAGCTCCTAAACTTCATCTCTAGCTGACACCTTTGCTAACAGGTTTTGTATCTATTTAAAACTTGCACTTAACAGTCCAGAGTTGTCCATTTTTAAAGAAATGCAGCCAATTTATTCATTACATTTAGCTAACATAGTTAAGAGATTCTTACTTTTGCTTCCATCAGCATGATTGTAATGACATTTGTAGTTCTTTATAACCACATTAGCAGCTAATTAGCATTTCATGTTGGGTAAATACAGGCAAATATATTGATAAGTCACCTTGACCTAGAGATTTACACAGATATCAAACTGTCACACCAGGGTAAGCCTACCTGAACCACAGCCCTTATTTTAAGTGTTTCTAAAAATCCCCTGTGAAAATGGAATGGTGGAAAAACAATTGGAACCATTTCACTGTTTGACCGCTAGGTTTTATGGGTATTATGACTCATACTGTGGTACTCTATAGGGCTCTGGACAAAATAAGTGCTGTCTTTCAGGAATCAGTGGGAATGACCTCACCCTCATGGACCTGGATAACCCCATCAATGACAGTGATGTTGTTAAGGAAGTCAGGTAAGTGATGTACCTTAATGACTGGTTACAGGATCACATAGGCCTACAAATACAGATTCTGTAGTAGGTCAAAGATCACCACCTATGGAGAGGTAGGCCCAGAGCCATGTATTTGGAAAGTTGGGACGTTCAAATATCTGCATTATGTTGCATTTACATCAATATGTATACATTACACGACACAGTATAATCAAACATATCCATATGAGAGCTGGCTCCCCATGGGCAATATTGACATTTTTAACAATGCTATGTAACTGAACATTATTTAATAATTGACATATTTTAAAAGAAAGGCTCAAAGGCGCTAACATGGAGTCCTGCCTAAAAGTTGGCAGAATTCTCTAAATATATGACTCTGGATAGGCCGAGTCATCTCAGAGTATTGGAACCATAGAATTTGAGTGAATCTATTCAAATTCTAGAATGATTCATTTTACTTCTATGATTCGAATTCTATAATTGGAACACATCCTCACACTCACATTATAGCATGTTATAGTGACCTTAGATAGATTCCTTTTTCTGTATCTAGACACAGATCAGAGAGGCTGAGAGACAGACCAAGTTGGAAGAGGCTGTTCTAGAGACAGATATCCCAACTCTGTCACTAGAAGCTGATGGAGAGATTGAGATGCAGGAGGCTAATCTGAAGACAGATGGCACGTCTCAGTCATAGAAGGTTGAAGGAGAGAGTGAGTTGGACGAGGCCATTGTCATCCCATCTCAGTCACAGGAGGTTGAAGGAGAGCGTGAGTTGGACGATGCTGTTGCCACACCATCTCAGTCACAGGAGGTATGATGCATTGCGTTTTAATTACGCAGTGAAGATTAAAATGCCAAATTAATTTCCCAAGCTTTAGCTTATAAATATCTTCTAATCTAGGAGGCCAAAGGAGAGAGTGAGTTAAATCAGGTTGATCTGAAGACAGCCACATCAACTCTGACACTGGAGGTCGAAGGAGAGAGTGAGTTGAATCAGGTTGATCTGAAGACAGCCACATCAACTCTGACACTGGAGGTCGAAGGAGAGAGTGAGTTGAATCAGGTTGATCTGAAGACAGCCACATCAACTCTGACACTGGAGGTCGAAGGAGAGAGTGAGTTGAATCAGGTTGATCTGAAGACAGCCACATCAACTCTGACACTGGAGGTCGAAGGAGAGAGTGTGATGCAGGAGAGTGATGATGTAGAAACAGCCGGGCCATCTCAATCCCAGGAGACTGAACGAGTGGCAAAGGTAAATGCTTCCAGATAACAGTGTGTGTGTGTGTGTGTGTACATGTCTGTTTGTGCACGCAGACAGTAGTTCGTAAACAGACATTGTGTTAACACTGCATGGCGAATTTGATTCAATTCCAGCCTAACTCTGCTTTCTGTCTTCCCCATCAGGCTGCAGTGGTGACCTTCACTACCATGACCCGCAAGGCTGCAGCCTCCCAGGCCAGCCTCACCCTCAGCAGGGGAAAGAGAAGCTACCCAGACCTACACACCTTTGTGCAGGACATGAAGGATGAGTAAGTTGCTCTTTGGCTTCCCCATGCATTTTTTATTTATTTCACTTTTATTTAACCAGGTAGGCTAGTTGAGAACAAGTTCTCATTTACAACTGCGACCTGGCCAAGATAGAGCAAAGCAGTCTGACACAGACAACAACACAGTTACACATGGAATAAACAATAAACATGCCAATAACACAATAAACAAGTCAATGACACAGGAAAAAAAGAAAGTCTATATACAGTGTGTGCAAACGGCATGAGGAGGTAGGCAAAAAAATAGGCCATAGTAGCAAAGATTTACAATTTAGCAGATTAACACTGGAGTGATAAATGAGCAGATGATGATTTGCAAGTAGAGATACTGGTGTGCAAAAGAGCAGAAAAGTAAATAAACCACTGCTTTAATTGACTAGCTTGAGTAAACACATGGTGCAGCAGTGCAGCTCCGTTAACAAACTAACTCTGTATGGTCTTTTAACATTTCAGATGAGCAGAGATGAGTTTAGTGCTAGGTGCATGGATATTACAAATTGGGTGATGGAGTCTACATCCACTGTGGTCGTTCCCGCCCTTGACCTCACCATGCAGATCAGGCTCTCTGATTCGTCAAGCTCTTCTGGATCAGGAAGTAATGAGGCTAGAGAAGTGACCTCTCTTGGCCGCAGCGTCAGATTCAGCTTTCGTGGTGGACCCAGTAGACGCATCAGTTCAAGAACTACTTGCAGCACACAAACTCCCACGCCTTTCCCCTCCTCTCACAGGTACCTACCCCTATCCCCTCCTCTCACAGGTACCTACCCCTATCCCCTCCTCTCACAGGTACCTACCCCTATCCCCTCCTCTCACAGGTACTTACCCCTATCCCCTCCTCTCACAGGTACCTACCCCTATCCCCTCCTCTCACAGGTACCTACCCCTATCCCCTCTCATAGGTACTTACCCCTATCCCCTCCTCTCACAGGTACTTATCCCTATCCCCTCCTCTCATAGGTACCTACCCCTATCCCCTCCTCTAATAGGTACCTACCCCTATCCCCTCCTCTCATAGGTACCTACCCCTATCCCCTCCTCTCATAGGTACCAACTCCTATCCCCTCCTCTCATAGGTACCAACTCCTATCCCCCCTCTCACAGGTACCTACCCACCCCTCATCCCCTCCTACAGGTACCTACTCCTATCCCCTCCTCTCACGGGTACCTACCCCTATCCCCTCCTCTCACGGGTACCTACCCCTATCCCCTCCTCTCACGGGTACCTACCCCTATCCCCTCCTGTAGGTCTTTCTAAAAACATTATTCCCATGTCCCTTGTTATTAGTACAAATATCCATTCCAGATCCACTTAGTGAGAAATACTACACAACCACTCTAAAAAGGTTAATATTTGGTCGTGAGTGTCATTTGAGATGGTTCACAATGCTTCCTTTGAATAACAATAACAAGGTTGAGTGTGTGTCCCAAATTCCTGGATCATGTTTTTTATTTTGTTACCATGTACTATTTCATTTCTGTTGTGCATTCTGCAGGTCCATGACCTCTTTGCTGAGTGATGACGAAGAGCGATATGTCTCCTCAACTGAGGGTGGTGATAGAGAGATGAGACACAGAACTCAGTGGTGCCCGAGTGGGGTCTGTGTCTCATCTCTCTATCACCACCCTCGGCACCACTGAGTTCTGTGTTTGGAATCTCTGAGGATTCTGTCTTCAACATGGTCCAGAGAGGCCAGTCGCAGAGTGACATCGTACTGTCATCCAGTTGGAGTAGACGGGAGAAATACAGACCTGTCAAAATACCAACGGACACCAGGTTTATGATGGGTATTGTAGAGTTGGTAATGAACCTCCTCAACTCCAGATTGGCTGAGCTAATGCAAAGTTTGTCAGGGAACTCTAGGTCCGCTGTCTGGTAGTATCTCAGCAAGTCAGCAGTTTGCCCAAGAAATGCTAAGCATGGTGTCTGCTAAGATGTATTCCCATGCCACAGAGCATATTGCGCACGGCCAAAAGTCTCATCCAAGTAAATTTCTGTCCGACAACAGAGTTGTGGATCTTGTACTTGAGGTTTTTGGGATAACAGGATTTTTGGATAGCAGGAGCCCGTCAAGGCCAGAGTGCCTGCTCCTACAACTCAGCTAGTGGAGCAATAGATATGAGAGCTCTTGCTGGGGACTTGGTCAGACAGGTGTCTGTCAAACTCAGACCCTTTGTCTCTGAGAGTCAACTCTCCACCATGTCCATGACAGATCTGTCATCATCTATTTCTGACTCCACCTTGAAGCAGTTGTGTTGTGGCGCTGCTGTTGCAACTGTCTGCCAATCAATCAAAATGGAGCTTGAGAACCAGAGACCAACCGACCTGTCAGCCAGAGACCTACTATCGTCTCTGGTAGAGACCTTTGAGGACATGGATATCTCTGACATCCCCCAGGGCCCATTGGCCATTTTGGAGGAGGCTGCTATGATAAAGCACCCAGAGATCTCCACCTCAACATTACAGGTCTCTGCTTCTCGACTCATCTCTCGCCTCCTCTAACATGGTCACTGAGAGCATTATCTTCAACAGCCCACGCCCATCAGAGGAGAATGTGAGTATTCAGAATGTGCTCCCTGTTGATAAAGTTGACATCCTCCATGGTCAACCAGTGGAGGGGTATATCGTCAAAGCTGAGCAATGCATCACTCAGGTCATTCAGGATGCAGCTGTGACATATACTGGCGTGCTGGATGAAACTGACACTTGTGGGAAACTGTCGGAAGTTCTGTCTATCTGTGTTTCCGCTGAGAATATTGAGGAGGCATCTTCTGATCTATTTGGTGGAATTATTTCCGACCTGCATAAGGTATCTCAGGTCAATAAGGCCTCCATGCGTACGAAATCCGGTCGCAAAATGTTCTGGGTGGAAGTGAGTTCAGGTTCCCAGAAGATTTATACCAAAACCCTGGACAAACTGAGGAAGCTTTTCACCCCTCACCTTCTGAGGGAAAAATTATCCAAATCGAGCTCTATGACATTGGACTACTTGTAACTGAGACCACTGTGGAGGTATCTCCTGTACAGAAGACGGACAGTAATACCTCTTAAAATGTCCTCAGCCCACCAGCTCACCCTCGACACCTGCACTAAAGGGGTCAGCAAAAAGGTATTCTCGGTGCGGAGGGTGGAGACTTCAACCAGAAGATGGACTCAATTTCGAAATTGGAGAGCCTCAGCCGAGATTGCCAAGCTCACGCGATCTCGTAGTGCAGCCAGCAGAACCTCTAACATTTCCATCCAGAGCTTTCACAGTGCTGAGTTCCAAGCTACGGCCAAACAGATTGTGCGTGAGGCCATTATCAGAGCTGCTAGCGAAGCCAACTGTTCTTTGCCACAGAGCATGCCTAGCAGCACCTTCTCACACCATGTGGTTTCTACAACTGAAGATATAGTGAATATGATCATGCAAGACCTTGAAAGTCTATCCCAGTACATAGAGGAGGACGCAGACTCCTTCCCACTAGGAGAGAAAAAGCTGCAGTCCCAGCTCAATCCCAGAGTTGTCTTTGACACCTTATTGGATGCTGCTCAAACCATGTACCACAGAGTAAAGGTTAGACCATGTCAGTCACCATAGCCAAAGATGTGCTGGACTCCACCCCTGTGGAGACACTCAGATGCTCAAAGTCCCCTGACACTGCTCTTGTTAAGGACAGGAGCCGCCCTCCGTCTGTGAGAAGTCATTTTCAAAAGTCAGTTTGACTAAAAGGTCTAAAGCCCTTGTGTCTTCGAGTGGCTCCTCCACAGACCACCATGTAATTGACACATGCAGTGAGGATGTCACTCTGCCCCCCAGGAGTATGTCGGTTGTGAGCGACACCAGTTTGAAGAGAACCTCTCCTCTCCATGGTAGTGGATTGAGTGCAAGTTGTGAACCTCTTGTGGCCCTACAAGACAGAACAGTGGCAGTCAGCCAAGAAGGCTTTAGCAAAACTGCAAAGGATTGGCCAACTGAGAGTTCATCTGTTGGGCAGAATGCAAGTGAGGAGTGTTTGATAGCCACTAACATGTTAGACTCTCTACTGGAGAGCCTTGACCTGTTGCCTGACATGAGTGCTGCCAATGAGATCACAAGGACAGAATGCCATACCTCTAACGCAATGGACAAGACAGGTTCACAGTCAGCGCTTGTGAGTCAACAAGAAATAAACATATCTGACACCAGTCTCATAGTGAAAACTATAATGGACACATTGAAGACAGACAACCCAGAGATGACTTCAGCAGAAGAAAATCTGGATAGACTCCTGTCAATTGAAGCCCTTCAAGATGCGTCTGGCAACCTGATCAAAGGTACATGGTCTCATTCAGGATAAGCCGCCAGCTTCAATCCACGACTGGCCACAGAAGCCTCTCTCAACCAGCTCTGCCAAAGCCAGCACTGAGGAAGCTGTCAAAGGACGATGCGTCAGAGCTCGTTTACAGCTTTGCCCAGACTTCTGTTAGCAGACTCCTGGGGCAGTGTGTGGTTAGGCCTATGCCACCCACCCCTGACAGGGTTTTGGATCAGGTCATCAAGTTGATGACAGACATGGTGATGGACAGCCTGACTGATCTGTCCAAGTCTGCAATGGAGGATGGTAAGTGAAAGTACCTCTTCATCTGCATAGGACTTCATTGTAACATGATGCTCATTACATTGCGTTTTATGATGTAAACTTCACTGGTTGTGTCCAAAATGGCACCTTCCATGTTTAGTGCACTACTTTTGACCCTATGGGCCCTGTTCAAAAGTAGTGCACTATAAATGGAAGAGAATGGCTTTTGGGACGCAGTGACTGACTTCCGTGGTTGCGTTCTCTTCTCCCAGTTATTGTACCCAGCTCGGTCACACCAGCTTGCTCTTCTTACTTAGACACCAGCAATGCCGCAAGTGAAGTCATTCGTGGTGTTGTGGCTGACCTTAATGCGACTGAGGAATTCCCTGCCAGTGGCCTTAGCCCAAGAGAAGAGACTAAGAAGAACAGGAAGTGGCATTTCCTACCCAAAATTGTCAAGATTCCAAAGATCAGGATTAAGGTAGAGGGCTCAGTGTCTTTAGATTACCTCTGTAAGGCAGGGCTGAAATGTACCCTACAGATTCACTAAACCCCTATTGTCTCTGCATTAGAACAATGCTGTTATCATTGTCTTTAGGAGGTTGAGTGAGACCGCTGTAATACAATCCTAATATACATGGGATAGAGTCAATGGCAGTGTCCCAAATTGCATCCTATTCCCTATATAGTGCACTACTTTTGACCAGAGCTCTATGGACCCTTGTCAAAAGTAGTGCCTTACGTAGCCTGTCTTTTTGGGTGCACAACAGTTATTTTACACAGGCTCAGTTGTCCTGATGTGTTTTGTCAACAGCTGTACAAGACAAAAGGGGAACCGAAGAGCCACCCTGAACAGGATACTCTGCCTACCAAACGTCTCAGAGAGACTCGTATTTCACAGGGTAAGTGATAAGCATCGATAATGTCATATTGATGTATCACCCTATGGCCAGCTTGTTAAAACGGTGACTACAGATACAGGCGGACAGACAGATACACACATTAATTTTCTGATTATGAAATACTCTTATCACAGATGCCGAGTGTGAGGTTCCATCCACTTCCCCACCCAAGGAGGCCCTGACAACCACACTGGCCCCTGCTCCCCAGGAGTCCCAGTCCCGTAAACGCCCTCTCATAGTCAGGGTTGTTGCATCCCCACACCTACCAGTGAAGCACCACAGGCTAATATGAGCGTTAGCTCTGGGTTGTTGTGAACTAACACCTGGCTACTAAGTAGATAGGCTTTTCTGGGACCATTCCCATTTGACATCTTTCTGCAGTGGAGCATTTCAAAAGGTGTGTGATATCCATTCGAATGTCCTTAACTATAGGCTTAACTATGGTAGTTAGATTTGGAATGAATTTGCCATAATAGTTAAGGAAGGAAAGGTAAGACCTGAACTCAGTGGTGTTTCTAGGAATGGGAGCCTTCTCAATAGCTTCAGTTTTCTGTTTCATGGGGTGTATCCCCTCTGCATCTATCACATGACCTAAATAGGCTATGCTGTTCTGGAAGAAAGAACATCTCTCTTTTAACTTTCAGATTGCAGACTGTCTTTTTGGGACTTCAAGATTTCGCATGTGTCACGCATATCATCAATATAACAGATTACCCCTTCTATACCTTGTAGGATCTGAACCATCATTTTCTGAAAAATATGACGCACAGGCAACACCATAAGGAAGCCTGTTGACCTTAAAACAACCCCTTATGTGTATTCATGGTGAGATAGTGCTTAGACCACTCCTCTAACTGTACTTGCTCGTATGCCTGTGACAAATCCAGCTTTGTTAACGTCTCACCCCCGGTCAGCTTTTTGAACAAGTCCTGTGTTTTTGTTAAGGGATACTGATCTACTTCCAGCCACGGATTGATAGTTACCTTGTAATCTCCACATATTCTTACAGTACTGTCTGTTTTCAGGATACACACAATTGGAGCAGCCCATTGACTGTAGTTGGAGGAAGGACCCCTTCTGACTCCAACATAACTAGCTGTTTTTCAACCGCTTCTCTAAGTGCATACGTACTGGGCAAGGACTGCAGAACTTATGTGCAGCCCTATTAGTTACATGTAGCTTGGCTGTGATACCTTTTAGCATCCCTAGCTCTGGCTGAAACAAATATTTTTCACACAAACCATCTACTGTCTCTACAGCTGTTACTGTGTACATGTGACCAGTCTAGCTTCAACTGACTGATCCAGTCTCTACCCAGCAGGGCAGGACCATTTCCTTCTACCACCATCAAGTTTCAAAAAGTTGTACTCCCATTACACTTGACCTTGACTGAGATTTTCCCACTTAGAACTAATTACTGTATGTTTTTAACACCCAGTTTGCAGGGCTCAATTTTACCCTTTTGAACTTGCGGTTGTACAACCTCTCTTATATCAAACTGCTGCACCTGTATCAACTTTCATGTTGAGTCTCACATCATCTATCCTTACATACAAAGTCTTTACGTCTACTGCAAACAGTTCAGTTCCTTTTACGTTACCCAACTCATAGTCAGTGGTGAAAACGGCTGAGGTCCCTTTATCAGAGTTCTCACTCTCATTTGAGATGTAATGCTCCAAACTCTGGCACTTGAGTGCGATGCAATGCTCCTGTGTTGAAATGACGTTCTTGTCCTCTCTCTCGCTGGTGTGCGTTGCCCTGATCATCGTTGCTCCACTCGTCTTTTGCCTCGTTTAATTGTTTCCCACATGACGCGAGCGGCAAGTCATGGCTACGTGTCCTTTCTTCTTGCACTCCAGAAGCTCAAAATCCACGTAGCGCCACTCATCTGGCTTGTGCCCTTTTCCCACACAACGGTAACATGGTTTACAGGTTGCCTCCGTTTTCTTGGCAACGCTTTTCTTCTCATCTGCATTTGCTTTGAAAGTATTTTTGTGAAGACTGCAGTGTGCTTTTCCTTGTTACTTCAAAAGAAAATCCCATATCCACAGCCAGTGCTAATGTTAAATCTTGTGTGAGCTACATTCAGTAAACGGTCTCTCAGCGGTCTTTTAACGCCACACACAAATATCACGTACTGACAGACTGAATTTTCTTAAACTAGCGAAATACTCAATAATCGACTCTCCCTCGAGTTGACTCCTTGCATGATACTTACATCTTTCAGCAATACAATTTGTCATCGGTATGTAGTGACCTTTCAACAGCGCAACCAACTGTCAACGTTGTTTCACTTGGTTTCTGTGGCGCATTGAAGTCCTGTAATGACCTGACTAGATCATAAAGGAACAATTGTCCAGACAGAGGCTTGAGTTTACGAATTGACGGTTTATTAACCCAACTTTACGCAGACTACTGTTTGGCCGTAGCCCACACCAAATAAATTAAAGATAACCCACAAGCCGACCGTGACCTTCTCTTGTGAAAGCCAGACGTAAGAGAGTGAAGAAAGCCTAAACCTGGACTTAACTTCCAATGCCCATCCCCCTGCCCAACCCCCCTCCACGCCACTCCGCCAACCGCCAGGAGGCCCGGAATCAGAACATTCCAGGCATTACTGTGATTGGCAGATAGCAGGTGGATTGGCATGTCGGACCCCGCGAACACTGGGTAAGTACAACACAACCCCCTACTAGCCTAACACATAACAACACACAGCTGTCTGTGCTGGTCGCTACAGTCCATTAACACATTGTAAGTCTTTCTGCCAACAATCGTCAGAAAAAAATGTTTTAGACATATCCTCGTACTTGAGCCCATTAACGTTAGCTTCAAAACATTCCTCGAAGTGGACATTTTCGGCCTCGCCCAGCGACCTCTTCCGTGCTAGCTTTTCTACAGACCGTCTCGATGGAGGTAGCACTTTCTTTCTCGCTCTGTTCCCCTTCGGACAAAAACTCCGATACCTCATCGCCAATCTGTTGCATCCCTGGTTAAGGGAAGCAGGTTGTTTTTAGTTATTGTAAAGAAAAACTCAACAGTATAAAGCATTAACATCACGAAGATGACAGTGGATACTAAATAGCTGGTTCCAAGCGGAGTCCATCTGCACCCTTTCAAAGGAAACAATTGAATAACTTTAGTGTGTAGGCTAGTTACAGTGTGTAGCCTAGTTGGAGCCATAAATATCCAGCGGTCATCTGAAGTATGCAAGCCATGACAATGTATAAATGAGTACGATTAAAATCAAATGTTTCCCTGTATCAATACTAGCTGAATATGAAACAGCTATAACGCTTCTTGGCTCTTCCCTACAGGACAATGAGAAGCGGTCAACGTTGCATGCAGCTGCCTATCTAGGACAGTGGTTCTTAACCTGGGTTCGGTGAGTCAGTCTCAGGGGTTCGGCGGAGGTCAAGACACACATCCGACTCATATGATTCGTGATGACACGCCCGCTTGGCCATCATTGGCTGCAGGTGATCACGCTACATCGCTTGGCCTATCTGTGCTGCAGGGAATTTGGTGCGCCCAGTAGTCGACTTGTGACTGTCGTGATGGTATGTCTTGTGATTTCTTTCTTAATATTTTAATCCCTTCATACTTACTATGTCGAGCAAAATCAGAAAGTGGTCGGACGAATATGTACAATATGGATTCACATGCATAACGGAACGTGATGGGAGTCAGCGTCCTAACTGCATGATTTGCAATGCCAAGTTGAGTAATTCTAGTCTAGCACCAGCAAAACTAAGAACACTTCCTTAAGCTGCATGGAGATGGAAAATACAAGAAGACAACGCTCGCTGAATTCAAGGTGAAGAGAGCCAGATTCGATGAAAAGGCTACTCTGCCTGTTCTCGGCTTTGTACCCATCAACAAACTGATCCTCACAGCATCGTACGAAGTTGCTTACCTGATCACAAAGCAGGGCAAACCACACACCATTGGTGAAACACTCATAAAACCAGCTGTGTTGAAGATGGCGAATATCATGCTGGGAAAAGAGGCTGAAGTTAAGTTATCCCAAATTCATCTTTCAAATGACACCATCAGCGACAGAATAGAGGACATGAGCAAAGACATCTTGGCTCAAGTAGTTGCAGATCTGATTTCAAGCCCGGCAAAATTCAGCCTTCAACTCGACGAGACCACAGACGTTTCCAATCTAAGCCAGCTTGCTGTATTTGGGCACTATGTGAAAGACGACGTGATAAAGGAAGATTTTTTATTTTGTAAGCCTCTTACAACAACAACTAAGGCAGCCGATGTGAAGAAACTTGTGGATGACTTCTCCAAAGACAACAATCTTTCGTGGGATATGGTTTCTGCAGTTTGTTCGGACGGAGCTCCAGTATTGCTGGGAAGAAAGACTGGTTTTGTTGCGCTAGTGAAAGCCGATGCACCACACATCATTGTTACGCATTGTATTCTGCACAGGCATGCGTTGGCAACAAAAACCTTGCCTCCAAAACTGGCAGAAGTATTAAATATTGTAGTGGAATGTGTGAACTATGTGCCAACTAGTGCTCTGAGGCACTGCATCTTCAGTGAGCTGTGTGGACGACTGTGTAAGTAAGATCGAAGATGTATCTGGAATCGGAGACATTTCTGTACCTGCGGAACTGAAGCAAGCAATTGCCACACAGATGAGCTTGCAAAGTCTCGACGGATACTTCCCTACAAGAGAGTCATATCCAGCATGGGTGAGACAGCCGTTCACGTTTAGTGTTGAGACAACAGATGTCAATGATGAATACCTCGATGAAATCATTGAAATTCAGCAGAGCCAGGTTCAACAGCAACTCTTCAGAACAACAACGCTTTCAACATTTTGGTGTCAACAAATGGTAACGTACCCTGTTATTGCTAAGAAAGCTCTGGAGATTTTCATACCGTTTGTTACAACATATCTTTGCGAGCAATCCTTTGAGGATGCTGGACATAAAAGCGAAGAAAAGGAACAGACTTTGTTACGAAAATGACATGAGTGGCACTTGCCAAGGTGAAGCCGCGCATTTCTGAACTGGTCTCTGAAAGGCAACAGCAGAAGTCACACTGATTTGCAGTAAATATTCATTATTATGTTTTTGTGTGAAAATCATGTTTTGATGATTTTGTTCTTTGAACACAGTGATGTTGATGCACGGTTCATTTTGTGCACCAGTAAAATATATACCTATGTTTTGAATTTGAAAAAAATCATATTTTATTTTTCCAATTTAAGAAGGGTTCGGTGAATGCGCATATGAAACTGGTGGGGTTCAGTACCTCCAACAAGGTTAAGAACCACTGATCTAGGAGATGAAGAAATTCTAGAGCTACTCATACTATCAGGTACGGTTATCATTGAAGAGAAGGATTACGCTCTGACTCATGTCCATCGGACTTTGACTTCTGTTTTGGTGCTTGTTGTGTTTGCATGTGACCGTTTCCCTCATACTTACCATTAAGATCTTATGTGCACCCAATGTATTTAAAAAATAAAAATCATTCTAATGAAGGTCATTGACAGCTGAAACGTCCCGATTTTAACTTGATTAGTGAAGCATGAAGATATTAATTGTGAGGGAGTCGCACCGGTTCCTCCCAAATGTCCTCATGATTTTGGGTTGCACCTCGTCTCTTTTGGCGGAGCTCCTTCTACTACTCTGTGACATGACATTTTCTTCAGTGTTGCTGTGTAATGAAAGTCCAATTCCCAGAATAGCTCTCTACAAGAGGTTTTGGTTGCTTTCTAAATAGCTCCCTATATAGTGCACTACTTTTGACCTGAACCCTAAGGAAATCCCTATGTGCCCTGGTCAGAAGTAGTGCACTATAAAAGGTATTAGGTTGTTTGACACATTTTTTCTGTACTCCAGCCATTTAAGATGTTGCCTTGTCAACCCCAGAGTCTGTGTCCCCCCGTCTTTGTGTCCCAGGAGTCAGAGTAAATGCCAAAGACAAGTGTCTCAATACTCTGCACCGGGCTGTGGCTTCCTGCAGTGAGGTACGTGTACTGATAGACACACCTGTGCATATGCGTTTTACTGTTAAGTGTGTTGTGATTTTTAAAGGCACTTTAAACAAAGTTGAACATGATTTGAACTGTGCTCCTGTAGGAGGCAGTCCAGGTGCTATTGAAACACTCTGCCGATGTGAACGCCAGGGACAAGAACTGGCAAACGCCGCTCCACATCGCTGCGGCCAATAAGGCGGTCCGCTGTGCCGAGGCGCTGGTCCCTCAGCAATGTGCGCCCGGTCCGACATGTTCACGACGCTGCACCATGCAGCGGACACCAAGAGGTTAGCAATTAGCAGGGACATGATTACACACTGTAGATTACACTTTATACCTGTCCTATCCCAAGGTTGAGTTCACGATGCATCCGATTACCTACATTGGTTGTATGTAGGGCTGTGACTGTTTTGGATGAAGACTGCCATGAAAATAAACTGTCAAAACCAACAAAAAAAACACTTTTAATGAACTTTATTTTGATGGAGATGTACTTTACCCATAGCAGCAGTGGTAACTATTTATTATTGTTTTGCTGACTTAGTCCATCTATTAAACTGTATACATCTCTTCTCCAACTATATTTTGATGCGCCACAATCAGCAGATCTGCTATACAGTTGAAATCAGAAGTTTACATAGGTTGGAGTCATTAAAACTCGTTGTGCAACCATTCCACAAATTTCTTGTTAACTATAGTTTTGGCAAGTCATTTAGGACATTTACTTTGTGCATGACAAGTAATTTTTCCAACAATTGTTTACAGATTATTTCACTGTATTACAATTCCAGTGGGTCAGAAGGTTACATTCACTAAGTTGACTGTGCCTTTAAACAGCTTGGAAAATTCCAGAAAATGATGTCATGGCTTTAGAAGCTTCTGACAGGCTAATTTACATAATTTGAGTCAATTAGAGGTGTACCTGTGGATGTATTTCATGACCTACCTTCAAACTCAGTGGGAAAATCAAAAGAAATCAGCCAAGATCTCAGGCGGAAAAAAATGTAGACCTCCACAAGTCTGGTTCATCCTTGGGAGCAATTTCCAAATGCCTGAAGTTACCACGTTCATCTGTACAAACAATAGTACGCAAGTATAAACACCATGGGACCATGCAGCCGTCATACCGCTCAGAAAGGAGACGCATTCTGTCTCTTAGAGATGAACATACTTGGTGCGAAAAGTGCAAATCAATCCCAGAAAATCAGCAAAGTACCTTGTGAAGGTGGAGGGAACAGGTACAAAAGTATCTATATCCACAGTAAAACGAGTTCTATATAGACATAACCTGAAAGGCCGCTCAGCAAGGAAGAAGCCACTGCTCCAAAACCGCCATAAAAAGCCAGACTACGGTTTGCAACTGCACATGGGGACAAAGATTGTACTTTTGAGAAATGTCCTCTGGTTTGATGAAACAAAAACAGAACTGTTTTTGGCCATAATGACCATCGTTATGTTTGGAGGAAAAAGGGGGAGGCTTGCAAGCTAAAGAACACCATCCCAACCGTGAAGCACGGGGGTGGCAGCATCATGTTGTGGGGTGCTTTGCTGCAGGAGGGACTGGTGCACTTCATAAATAGATGGCATCATGAGAAAGGAAAATTATGTGGATGTATTGAAGCAACATCAAAAGTCAGGAAGTTAAAGCTTGGTCGCAAATGGGTCTTCCAAATGGACAATGACCCCCAAGCATACTAACAAAGTTGTGGCAAAATGGCTTAAGGACAACAAAGTCAAGGTATTGGAGTGGCCATCACAAAGCCCTGACCTCAATCCCATAGAAAATGTGGGCAGAACTGAAAAAGCATTTGCAAGCAAGGAGGTCTGACTCAGTTACAGCAGCTCTGTCAGGAAGGAATGGGCCAAAATTCACTCTACTTATTGTGGGAAGCTTGTGGAAGGCTACCCAAAATACTAATTAAGAGTATGTAAACTTTTGACCTGCTGGGAATGTGGTGAAAGAAAACTATTTTTCTGTTTTATTCTTAAAATAAAGTGATCCTAACTGACCTACGTCAAGGAATTTTTATTAGGATTAAATGTCAGGAATTGTGAAACTGAGTTTAAATGTATTTGGCTAAGGTGTAAACTTCCGACTGTATGTGCTGATAGGAGAGAATCTATGAAGGTCAGTTCATTGGGGAGAGGGTGAGGTGAAATGTGGGGACTGGGGGGTAACTATAGTATCTATAGCCTACAGGCTGGGGGTGGGTGGTTAGCCTCTGCCCTTCACCGCGGACCTTTTTCATTGTTCCAGTAGGTCGGAGGAGTGAGGTGGAAAAGTCGGCTCTCATTGCAACAAAAAAAAAAAAAAGTGTATATTCACTGTCTATCCCTGGGTCAGTGCCACTTGAAAAATATTCTGCTAATCTCTGTAGTCATACAGTATAGTAGAATTGCATGATAATTTTAAAAAAGCCCCCCCCCCCAAAAAAGAGAAACATCTGACATAGCCTAACTCCACCACACGCTGCATTGAATAGAGAGTTAGTCTAAATGATGACTACTCAAATTAGTAATAGTCAGCTATCTTACATAAGTCCGTAAATGTGATTCATGGAATGCTTTTTTAAAAAAAAATTGCTTCCCCTTAACGGTCTTGCTTAGGGGCCAGTAAGCTAAGCGTAAACACGCTAATGTTACGCCCGTCGGCTGTCAGTTATGTCGATGACTGTGTACATACAGCACGCCAATCACCGACACCGGAAGTCCCATGACCGTCACAGCTCTAGTTGTAGGCTTGAATTTGTTCAAGAGCGGCGTCGACGCCAGATTTTGCTTTAGTTTTCCTCAGCCTGTGTTTTGTTTCTCTCTCCTTTTCCTGTTAGATGGTGAGGCGGCTTCTCTCCAGAGAAGCCAACATTAATGCTTTTGACAAGGACCGCCAAGCAATCCACTGGGCTGCTTACATGGGTAATGAGTTGACCACATTTACATTCTGAATGTCCTTATCCCAGTGAGTGAATGGGCTGTGTGTTAGCCTCACAGCTCAGCTGTATGGTCCACCACTAGTGTTTTATTATGTCAGAATGATGGACAAAGTATGTTGATAAGATGTAGGTTTACAATTGTACTAACATGTAGCTTCAGCAGCAACGTCATCAGACGACCCAGTTGCAGCATCAGTAGAGTACTCATAGTCAGACGACATGCGCCTCAGATTACAGGTCATCATTTGCAGGAGTGCTACCATGATTTGGAGAGGCGTGGGATTCTACATCATTAGTCTCCAAATACTCTCGAGAAAAAACTAAAAGGGACAGATGTGTTGCTGTAGAATACCTGTCTGTTCTACACGGTCTAGGCCAAATTGCCATTTATGTTGACCAACATGCACGCCATGCAGTTCTAAAAGTATGTTTCAGGCCTTATCGTCTCTGGCATGTTTAGCGTCAGACCCTATGGATCGGAGCAAGGCCAGGGCATGCACAATGGAGACGTCATTTGATGACAGCTCTGAAAAATGTAGGTTAAGGTTTGACAACATTATTTAGACTGAGTTACTCTATGCTGTTGAATGAGTGTCAAACACAGCAGCACCATAGACAGTGACAAAGAACATAGCTAGAAGGGTTGCGGAAAGAAACACTTACCTCCAAGTCTCCTCTGCAGAGAGACTTGATCTTGCTTCTGGGACTTTCCAACAGGGTAACAAGAAACTGAGGAGAAAGTGTTGACAGAAGTTGAGTTCACACAAAATAGCTACATATATTAATAGCAGTGAAGAATAAAAGATGACCAACGCGGAAGATACAGACAGTCAAATATTAATACCCAACTTATAAAGTTAAGCATATTTACCAAACAAATCCCTTAAACATTAGTGAACCAACCTTTGACAACCCCCACAGTCATCACAACGAGCAGCAATTCTCTCACACCTCCCATGATCATGAAAATAGTCTGTGTTATCAACAGGTAATGTCTTCCCATGGCCTGTATGAGGCTTATATAGGCCACTAATGACCTTAGTTTACCTGACAAACATGGCTTAACGATCAATTAACAAGCTTGATTGAGTTGTTACGTTCAGATAGAAATAGACCATGTAGAACATATGTTGATTCTTATCAAGTTGGTGGGCAGGCAATCTTTTCTACTCCATATATTGCATTTATATCTGTAATGATTAACCCTAATGGTCTCAGATCAGCAGTAGAAAGAAGTATTCCTAATTATTTTAGGTGTAATCTTCAAAGATATTAGGGGGAAATAAACACTGTACCCAAATCCACGTTTTACGTTTTTCAGACAGTGAGAGAGAAGAGGGAGGGATAGGGGGAAGCACAACAGGCCCACACTCATCCTCTCGTACCACCAGGTTCCCTTCCAGCAGATACTGGACTTCAGAGGAACTTCTGCTGCTATACCCCATCTTTACCTTTACCCACAAAGGTCCTAAACGGTAGAAAGTGTCCGGCCAACAGACAGACGCACACCTTATGACGGCAATAACCTGTAGTCCAAGGGGATAGTAGCACTTCACTGAGAGCAAAACAGACAGGGACCAAAAGATGTGGAAGAAGCAATTAGGAGGCCTGCGTCTTGTGACCGTAGCGTACGTGTAGGTATGTACGGCAGGACCAAATCAGAGAGATAGGTACGAGCAAGCCCATGTAATGCTTTGTAGGTTAGCAGTAAAACCTTGAAATCAGCCCTTGCCTTGACAGGAAGCCAGTGTAGGGAGGCTAGCACTGGAGTAATATGATATATTTTTGGGGTTCTAGTCAGGATTCTAGCAGCCGTATTTAGCACTAACTGAAGTTTATTTAGTGCTTTATCCGGGTAGCCGGAAAGTAAGAGCATTGCAGTAGTCTAACCTAGAAGTGACAAAAGCATGGATACATTTTTCTGCATCATTTTTGGACAGAAAGTTTGATTTTTGCAATGTTACGTAGATGGAAAAAAGCTGTCCTTGAAACAGTCTTGATATGTTCTTCAAAAGAGAGATCAGGGTCCAGAGTAACGCCGAGGGCCTTCACAGTTTTATTTGAGACGACTGTACAGCCATTAAGATTAATTGTCAGATTCAACAGAAGATCTCTTTGTTTCTTGGGACCTAGAACAAGCATCTCTGTTTTGTCCGAGTTTAAAAGTAGAACGTTTGCAGCCATCCACTTCCTTATGTCTGAAACACATGCTTCTAGCGAGGGCAATTTTGGGGCTTCACCATGTTTCATTGAAATGTTCAGCTGTGTGTCATCCGCATAGCAGTGAAAGTTAACATTATGTTTTCGAATGACATCCCCAAGAGGTAAAATATATAGTGAAAATCAATAGTGGTCCTAAAACGGAACCTTGAGGAACATCGAAATTTACAGTTGATTTGTCAGAGGACAAACCATTCACAGAGACTGTAACAGTTTTCTTCTATCTCCTCCTCTGACGAGGAAGGCAGAGGCTGCGCAACAGCCTTTTCTAAACATTTTGAGAGGAATGGAAGATTCGATATAGGCCGATAGTTTTTTATATTTTCTGGGTCAAGGTTTGGCTTTTTCAAGAGAGGCTTTATTACTGCCACTTTTAGTGAGTTTGGTACACATCCGGTGGATAGAGAGCCGTTTATTATGTTCAACATAGGAGGGCCAAGCACAGGAAACAGCTCTTTCAGTAGTTTAGTTGGAATAGGGTCCAGTATGGAGCTTGAAGGTTTAGAGGCCATGATTATTTTCATCATTGTGTCAAGGGATATAGTACTAAAACACTTGAGTGTCTCTCTTGATCCTAGGTCCTGGCAGAGTTGTGCAGACTCAGGACAACTGAGCTTTGAAGGAATACGCAGATTTAAAGAGGAGTCCGTAATTTACTTTGTAATAATCATCTTTTCCTCAAAGAAGTTCATGAATTTATTACTGCTGAGGTGAAAGCCATCCTCTCTTGGGGAATGCTGCTTTTTAGTTAGCTTTGCGACAGTATCAAAAACGAATTTCGGATTGTTCTTATTTTCCTCAATTAAGTTGGAAAAATAGGATGATCGAGCAGCAGCAAGGGCTCTTCGATACTGCACGGTACTGTCTTTCCAAGCTAGTCGGAAGACTTCCAGTTTGGTGTGGCGCCATTTCCGTTCCAATTTTCTGGAAGCTTGCTTCAGAGCTCGGGTATTTTCTGTATACCAGGGAGCTAGTTTCTTATGAGAAATGTTTTTAGTTTTTAGGGGTGCAACTGCATCTAGGGTATTGCGCAAGGTTAAATTGAGTTCCTCAGTTAGGTGGTTAACTGATTTTTGTCCTCTGGCGTCCTTGGGTAGACAGAGGGAGTCTGGAAGGACATCAAGGAATCTTTGTGTTGTCTGTGAATTTATAGCACGACTTTTGATGTTCCTTGGTTGGGGTCTGAGCAGATTATTTGTTGCAATTGCAAACGTAATAAAATGGTGGTCCGATAGTCCAGGATTATGAGGGAAAACATTAAGATCCACAACATTTATTCCATGGGACAAAACTAGGTCCAGAGTATGACTGTGACAGTGAGTAGGTCCAGAGACATGTCGGCTGATTATTCGTTTTAAGTCTAATACTGCGGGTAATGGAGTCGCCAATGACTAGAGTTTTCAATTTGTCAGAGCTAATGGTGGGAAGCTTCGGCGTCTCTGACCCCGTAACGGGAGGAGTAGAGACAAGAGAAGGCTCGGCCTTTGACTCCGACTCGCTGCTTAATGGGGAAAACCGGTTGAAGTTTGTCGGCTGAATGAGCGACACCGGTTGAGCATTCCTACAGCATTTCTCTCCAGAAACCGTGAGAAAGTTGTCCGGCTGCGGGGACCGTGCGAGGGGATTTATACTAACGTTACTATCTGTACTTACTGGTGGCACAGACGCTGTTTCATCCTTTCCTACACTGAAATTACCCTTGCCTAACGATTGCGTCTGAAGCTGGGCTTGTAGCACAGCTATCCTCACCGTAAGGCGATCGTTCTCCTGTATGAGTACAGCGACTGCAATCAGCTTCAGAGGTGGCGTCGTCGCCAGACGGGCCGGTCGCAGCTTCAGAGGTGGCGGCGTCGCCAGACGGGCCGGTCGCAGCTTCAGAGGTGGCGGCGTCGCCAGACGGGCCGGTCGCAGCTTCAGAGGTGGCGGCGTCGCCAGACGGGCCGGTCGCAGCTTCAGAGGTGGCGGCGTCGCCAGACGGGCCGGTCGCAGCTTCAGAGGTGGCGGCGTCGCCAGACGGGCCGGTCGCAGCTTCAGAGGTGGCGGCGTCGCCAGACGGGCCGGTCGCAGCTTCAGAGGTGGCGGCGTCGCCAGACGGGCCGGTCGCAGCTTCAGAGGTGGCGGCGTCGCCAGACGGGCCGGTCGCAGCTTCAGAGGTGGCGGCGTCGTCCGAGGACACGCGCCTCAGCTTCTCCTCAGAGGACAGGGCATCATTTGCCGGAGAGCTACCATGGTTTGGAGAAGCTTGGGATTCTACTTCATTGGTCTCTAAATACTCTTGAGAAAAAACAAAAGGAACAGTTGGGTATTCTACAGCAACACATCTGTTCTACACGGTCTAGGCCAAATTGCTAATCGAATTTTGAGCAACATGAACCCTACAGTTTTCAAAGTATATGTTTCAGGCCGTACCTTCTCTGGCTTGTTTAGCGTCAGACCCTATGGATCGGAGCAAGGCCAGGGCATGCACAATGGAGACGTCATTTGATGACAGCTCTGAAAAATGTAGGTTAAGGTTTGACAACATTATTTAGACTGAGTTACTCTATGCTGTTGAATGAGTGTCAAACACAGCAGCACCATAGACAGTGACAAAGAACATAGCTAGAAGGGTTGCGGAAAGAAACACTTACCTCCAAGTCTCCTCTGCAGAGAGACTTGATCTTGCTTCTGGGACTTTCCAACAGGGTAACAAGAAACTGAGGAGAAAGTGTTGACAGAAGTTGAGTTCACACAAAATAGCTACATATATTAATAGCAGTGAAGAATAAAAGATGACCAACGCGGAAGATACAGACAGTCAAATATTAATACCCAACTTATAAAGTTAAGCATATTTACCAAACAAATCCCTTAAACATTAGTGAACCAACCTTTGACAACCCCCACAGTCATCACAACGAGCAGCAATTCTCTCACACCTCCCATGATCATGAAAATAGTCTGTGTTATCAACAGGTAATGTCTTCCCATGGCCTGTATGAGGCTTATATAGGCCACTAATGACCTTAGTTTACCTGACAAACATGGCTTAACGATCAATTAACAAGCTTGATTGAGTTGTTACGTTCAGATAGAAATAGACCATGTAGAACATATGTTGATTCTTATCAAGTTGGTGGGCAGGCAATCTTTTCTACTCCATATATTGCATTTATATCTGTAATGATTAACCCTAATGGTCTCAGATCAGCAGTAGAAAGAAGTATTCCTAATTATTTTAGGTGTAATCTTCAAAGATATTAGGGGGAAATAAACACTGTACCCAAATCCACGTTTTACGTTTTTCAGACAGTGAGAGAGAAGAGGGAGGGATAGGGGGAAGCACAACAGGCCCACACTCATCCTCTCGTACCACCAGGTTCCCTTCCAGCAGATACTGGACTTCAGAGGAACTTCTGCTGCTATACCCCATCTTTACCTTTACCCACAAAGGTCCTAAACGGTAGAAAGTGTCCGGCCAACAGACAGACGCACACCTTATGACGGCAATAACCTGTAGTCCAAGGGGATAGTAGCACTTCACTGAGAGCAAAACAGACAGGGACCAAAAGATGTGGAAGAAGCAATTAGGAGGCCTGCGTCTTGTGACCGTAGCGTACGTGTAGGTATGTACGGCAGGACCAAATCAGAGAGATAGGTACGAGCAAGCCCATGTAATGCTTTGTAGGTTAGCAGTAAAACCTTGAAATCAGCCCTTGCCTTGACAGGAAGCCAGTGTAGGGAGGCTAGCACTGGAGTAATATGATATATTTTTGGGGTTCTAGTCAGGATTCTAGCAGCCGTATTTAGCACTAACTGAAGTTTATTTAGTGCTTTATCCGGGTAGCCGGAAAGTAAGAGCATTGCAGTAGTCTAACCTAGAAGTGACAAAAGCATGGATACATTTTTCTGCATCATTTTTGGACAGAAAGTTTGATTTTTGCAATGTTACGTAGATGGAAAAAAGCTGTCCTTGAAACAGTCTTGATATGTTCTTCAAAAGAGAGATCAGGGTCCAGAGTAACGCCGAGGGCCTTCACAGTTTTATTTGAGACGACTGTACAGCCATTAAGATTAATTGTCAGATTCAACAGAAGATCTCTTTGTTTCTTGGGACCTAGAACAAGCATCTCTGTTTTGTCCGAGTTTAAAAGTAGAACGTTTGCAGCCATCCACTTCCTTATGTCTGAAACACATGCTTCTAGCGAGGGCAATTTTGGGGCTTCACCATGTTTCATTGAAATGTTCAGCTGTGTGTCATCCGCATAGCAGTGAAAGTTAACATTATGTTTTCGAATGACATCCCCAAGAGGTAAAATATATAGTGAAAATCAATAGTGGTCCTAAAACGGAACCTTGAGGAACATCGAAATTTACAGTTGATTTGTCAGAGGACAAACCATTCACAGAGACTGTAACAGTTTTCTTCTATCTCCTCCTCTGACGAGGAAGGCAGAGGCTGCGCAACAGCCTTTTCTAAACATTTTGAGAGGAATGGAAGATTCGATATAGGCCGATAGTTTTTTATATTTTCTGGGTCAAGGTTTGGCTTTTTCAAGAGAGGCTTTATTACTGCCACTTTTAGTGAGTTTGGTACACATCCGGTGGATAGAGAGCCGTTTATTATGTTCAACATAGGAGGGCCAAGCACAGGAAACAGCTCTTTCAGTAGTTTAGTTGGAATAGGGTCCAGTATGGAGCTTGAAGGTTTAGAGGCCATGATTATTTTCATCATTGTGTCAAGGGATATAGTACTAAAACACTTGAGTGTCTCTCTTGATCCTAGGTCCTGGCAGAGTTGTGCAGACTCAGGACAACTGAGCTTTGAAGGAATACGCAGATTTAAAGAGGAGTCCGTAATTTACTTTGTAATAATCATCTTTTCCTCAAAGAAGTTCATGAATTTATTACTGCTGAGGTGAAAGCCATCCTCTCTTGGGGAATGCTGCTTTTTAGTTAGCTTTGCGACAGTATCAAAAACGAATTTCGGATTGTTCTTATTTTCCTCAATTAAGTTGGAAAAATAGGATGATCGAGCAGCAGCAAGGGCTCTTCGATACTGCACGGTACTGTCTTTCCAAGCTAGTCGGAAGACTTCCAGTTTGGTGTGGCGCCATTTCCGTTCCAATTTTCTGGAAGCTTGCTTCAGAGCTCGGGTATTTTCTGTATACCAGGGAGCTAGTTTCTTATGAGAAATGTTTTTAGTTTTTAGGGGTGCAACTGCATCTAGGGTATTGCGCAAGGTTAAATTGAGTTCCTCAGTTAGGTGGTTAACTGATTTTTGTCCTCTGGCGTCCTTGGGTAGACAGAGGGAGTCTGGAAGGACATCAAGGAATCTTTGTGTTGTCTGTGAATTTATAGCACGACTTTTGATGTTCCTTGGTTGGGGTCTGAGCAGATTATTTGTTGCAATTGCAAACGTAATAAAATGGTGGTCCGATAGTCCAGGATTATGAGGGAAAACATTAAGATCCACAACATTTATTCCATGGGACAAAACTAGGTCCAGAGTATGACTGTGACAGTGAGTAGGTCCAGAGACATGTCGGCTGATTATTCGTTTTAAGTCTAATACTGCGGGTAATGGAGTCGCCAATGACTAGAGTTTTCAATTTGTCAGAGCTAATGGTGGGAAGCTTCGGCGTCTCTGACCCCGTAACGGGAGGAGTAGAGACAAGAGAAGGCTCGGCCTTTGACTCCGACTCGCTGCTTAATGGGGAAAACCGGTTGAAGTTTGTCGGCTGAATGAGCGACACCGGTTGAGCATTCCTACAGCATTTCTCTCCAGAAACCGTGAGAAAGTTGTCCGGCTGCGGGGACCGTGCGAGGGGATTTATACTAACGTTACTATCTGTACTTACTGGTGGCACAGACGCTGTTTCATCCTTTCCTACACTGAAATTACCCTTGCCTAACGATTGCGTCTGAAGCTGGGCTTGTAGCACAGCTATCCTCACCGTAAGGCGATCGTTCTCCTGTATGAGTACAGCGACTGCAATCAGCTTCAGAGGTGGCGTCGTCGCCAGACGGGCCGGTCGCAGCTTCAGAGGTGGCGGCGTCGCCAGACGGGCCGGTCGCAGCTTCAGAGGTGGCGGCGTCGCCAGACGGGCCGGTCGCAGCTTCAGAGGTGGCGGCGTCGCCAGACGGGCCGGTCGCAGCTTCAGAGGTGGCGGCGTCGCCAGACGGGCCGGTCGCAGCTTCAGAGGTGGCGGCGTCGCCAGACGGGCCGGTCGCAGCTTCAGAGGTGGCGGCGTCGCCAGACGGGCCGGTCGCAGCTTCAGAGGTGGCGGCGTCGCCAGACGGGCCGGTCGCAGCTTCAGAGGTGGCGGCGTCGCCAGACGGGCCGGTCGCAGCTTCAGAGGTGGCGGCGTCGCCAGACGGGCCGGTCGCAGCTTCAGAGGTGGCGGCGTCGCCAGACGGGCCGGTCGCAGCTTCAGAGGTGGCGGCGTCGTCCGAGGACACGCGCCTCAGCTTCTCCTCAGAGGACAGGGCATCATTTGCCGGAGAGCTACCATGGTTTGGAGAAGCTTGGGATTCTACTTCATTGGTCTCTAAATACTCTTGAGAAAAAACAAAAGGAACAGTTGGGTATTCTACAGCAACACATCTGTTCTACACGGTCTAGGCCAAATTGCTAATCGAATTTTGAGCAACATGAACCCTACAGTTTTCAAAGTATATGTTTCAGGCCGTACCTTCTCTGGCTTGTTTAGCGTCAGACCCTATGGATCGGAGCAAGGCCAGGGCATGCACAATGGAGACGTCATTTGATGACAGCTCTGAAAAATGTAGGTTAAGGTTTGACAACATTATTTAGACTGAGTTACTCTATGCTGTTGAATGAGTGTCAAACACAGCAGCACCATAGACAGTGACAAAGAACATAGCTAGAAGGGTTGCGGAAAGAAACACTTACCTCCAAGTCTCCTCTGCAGAGAGACTTGATCTTGCTTCTGGGACTTTCCAACAGGGTAACAAGAAACTGAGGAGAAAGTGTTGACAGAAGTTGAGTTCACACAAAATAGCTACATATATTAATAGCAGTGAAGAATAAAAGATGACCAACGCGGAAGATACAGACAGTCAAATATTAATACCCAACTTATAAAGTTAAGCATATTTACCAAACAAATCCCTTAAACATTAGTGAACCAACCTTTGACAACCCCCACAGTCATCACAACGAGCAGCAATTCTCTCACACCTCCCATGATCATGAAAATAGTCTGTGTTATCAACAGGTAATGTCTTCCCATGGCCTGTATGAGGCTTATATAGGCCACTAATGACCTTAGTTTACCTGACAAACATGGCTTAACGATCAATTAACAAGCTTGATTGAGTTGTTACGTTCAGATAGAAATAGACCATGTAGAACATATGTTGATTCTTATCAAGTTGGTGGGCAGGCAATCTTTTCTACTCCATATATTGCATTTATATCTGTAATGATTAACCCTAATGGTCTCAGATCAGCAGTAGAAAGAAGTATTCCTAATTATTTTAGGTGTAATCTTCAAAGATATTAGGGGGAAATAAACACTGTACCCAAATCCACGTTTTACGTTTTTCAGACAGTGAGAGAGAAGAGGGAGGGATAGGGGGAAGCACAACAGGCCCACACTCATCCTCTCGTACCACCAGGTTCCCTTCCAGCAGATACTGGACTTCAGAGGAACTTCTGCTGCTATACCCCATCTTTACCTTTACCCACAAAGGTCCTAAACGGTAGAAAGTGTCCGGCCAACAGACAGACGCACACCTTATGACGGCAATAACCTGTAGTCCAAGGGGATAGTAGCACTTCACTGAGAGCAAAACAGACAGGGACCAAAAGATGTGGAAGAAGCAATTAGGAGGCCTGCGTCTTGTGACCGTAGCGTACGTGTAGGTATGTACGGCAGGACCAAATCAGAGAGATAGGTACGAGCAAGCCCATGTAATGCTTTGTAGGTTAGCAGTAAAACCTTGAAATCAGCCCTTGCCTTGACAGGAAGCCAGTGTAGGGAGGCTAGCACTGGAGTAATATGATATATTTTTGGGGTTCTAGTCAGGATTCTAGCAGCCGTATTTAGCACTAACTGAAGTTTATTTAGTGCTTTATCCGGGTAGCCGGAAAGTAAGAGCATTGCAGTAGTCTAACCTAGAAGTGACAAAAGCATGGATACATTTTTCTGCATCATTTTTGGACAGAAAGTTTGATTTTTGCAATGTTACGTAGATGGAAAAAAGCTGTCCTTGAAACAGTCTTGATATGTTCTTCAAAAGAGAGATCAGGGTCCAGAGTAACGCCGAGGGCCTTCACAGTTTTATTTGAGACGACTGTACAGCCATTAAGATTAATTGTCAGATTCAACAGAAGATCTCTTTGTTTCTTGGGACCTAGAACAAGCATCTCTGTTTTGTCCGAGTTTAAAAGTAGAACGTTTGCAGCCATCCACTTCCTTATGTCTGAAACACATGCTTCTAGCGAGGGCAATTTTGGGGCTTCACCATGTTTCATTGAAATGTTCAGCTGTGTGTCATCCGCATAGCAGTGAAAGTTAACATTATGTTTTCGAATGACATCCCCAAGAGGTAAAATATATAGTGAAAATCAATAGTGGTCCTAAAACGGAACCTTGAGGAACATCGAAATTTACAGTTGATTTGTCAGAGGACAAACCATTCACAGAGACTGTAACAGTTTTCTTCTATCTCCTCCTCTGACGAGGAAGGCAGAGGCTGCGCAACAGCCTTTTCTAAACATTTTGAGAGGAATGGAAGATTCGATATAGGCCGATAGTTTTTTATATTTTCTGGGTCAAGGTTTGGCTTTTTCAAGAGAGGCTTTATTACTGCCACTTTTAGTGAGTTTGGTACACATCCGGTGGATAGAGAGCCGTTTATTATGTTCAACATAGGAGGGCCAAGCACAGGAAACAGCTCTTTCAGTAGTTTAGTTGGAATAGGGTCCAGTATGGAGCTTGAAGGTTTAGAGGCCATGATTATTTTCATCATTGTGTCAAGGGATATAGTACTAAAACACTTGAGTGTCTCTCTTGATCCTAGGTCCTGGCAGAGTTGTGCAGACTCAGGACAACTGAGCTTTGAAGGAATACGCAGATTTAAAGAGGAGTCCGTAATTTACTTTGTAATAATCATCTTTTCCTCAAAGAAGTTCATGAATTTATTACTGCTGAGGTGAAAGCCATCCTCTCTTGGGGAATGCTGCTTTTTAGTTAGCTTTGCGACAGTATCAAAAACGAATTTCGGATTGTTCTTATTTTCCTCAATTAAGTTGGAAAAATAGGATGATCGAGCAGCAGCAAGGGCTCTTCGATACTGCACGGTACTGTCTTTCCAAGCTAGTCGGAAGACTTCCAGTTTGGTGTGGCGCCATTTCCGTTCCAATTTTCTGGAAGCTTGCTTCAGAGCTCGGGTATTTTCTGTATACCAGGTAGCTAGTTTCTTATGAGAAATGTTTTTAGTTTTTAGGGGTGCAACTGCATCTAGGGTATTGCGCAAGGTTAAATTGAGTTCCTCAGTTAGGTGGTTAACTGATTTTTGTCCTCTGGCGTCCTTGGGTAGACAGAGGGAGTCTGGAAGGACATCAAGGAATCTTTGTGTTGTCTGTGAATTTATAGCACGACTTTTGATGTTCCTTGGTTGGGGTCTGAGCAGATTATTTGTTGCAATTGCAAACGTAATAAAATGGTGGTCCGATAGTCCAGGATTATGAGGGAAAACATTAAGATCCACAACATTTATTCCATGGGACAAAACTAGGTCCAGAGTATGACTGTGACAGTGAGTAGGTCCAGAGACATGTCGGCTGATTATTCGTTTTAAGTCTAATACTGCGGGTAATGGAGTCGCCAATGACTAGAGTTTTCAATTTGTCAGAGCTAATGGTGGGAAGCTTCGGCGTCTCTGACCCCGTAACGGGAGGAGTAGAGACAAGAGAAGGCTCGGCCTTTGACTCCGACTCGCTGCTTAATGGGGAAAACCGGTTGAAGTTTGTCGGCTGAATGAGCGACACCGGTTGAGCATTCCTACAGCATTTCTCTCCAGAAACCGTGAGAAAGTTGTCCGGCTGCGGGGACCGTGCGAGGGGATTTATACTAACGTTACTATCTGTACTTACTGGTGGCACAGACGCTGTTTCATCCTTTCCTACACTGAAATTACCCTTGCCTAACGATTGCGTCTGAAGCTGGGCTTGTAGCACAGCTATCCTCACCGTAAGGCGATCGTTCTCCTGTATGAGTACAGCGACTGCAATCAGCTTCAGAGGTGGCGTCGTCGCCAGACGGGCCGGTCGCAGCTTCAGAGGTGGCGGCGTCGCCAGACGGGCCGGTCGCAGCTTCAGAGGTGGCGGCGTCGCCAGACGGGCCGGTCGCAGCTTCAGAGGTGGCGGCGTCGCCAGACGGGCCGGTCGCAGCTTCAGAGGTGGCGGCGTCGCCAGACGGGCCGGTCGCAGCTTCAGAGGTGGCGGCGTCGTCCGAGGACACGCGCCTCAGCTTCTCCTCAGAGGACAGGGCATCATTTGCCGGAGAGCTACCATGGTTTGGAGAAGCTTGGGATTCTACTTCATTGGTCTCTAAATACTCTTGAGAAAAAACAAAAGGAACAGTTGGGTATTCTACAGCAACACATCTGTTCTACACGGTCTAGGCCAAATTGCTAATCGAATTTTGAGCAACATGAACCCTACAGTTTTCAAAGTATATGTTTCAGGCCGTACCTTCTCTGGCTTGTTTAGCGTCAGACCCTATGGATCGGAGCAAGGCCAGGGCATGCACAATGGAGACGTCATTTGATGACAGCTCTGAAAAATGTAGGTTAAGGTTTGACAACATTATTTAGACTGAGTTACTCTATGCTGTTGAATGAGTGTCAAACACAGCAGCACCATAGACAGTGACAAAGAACATAGCTAGAAGGGTTGCGGAAAGAAACACTTACCTCCAAGTCTCCTCTGCAGAGAGACTTGATCTTGCTTCTGGGACTTTCCAACAGGGTAACAAGAAACTGAGGAGAAAGTGTTGACAGAAGTTGAGTTCACACAAAATAGCTACATATATTAATAGCAGTGAAGAATAAAAGATGACCAACGCGGAAGATACAGACAGTCAAATATTAATACCCAACTTATAAAGTTAAGCATATTTACCAAACAAATCCCTTAAACATTAGTGAACCAACCTTTGACAACCCCCACAGTCATCACAACGAGCAGCAATTCTCTCACACCTCCCATGATCATGAAAATAGTCTGTGTTATCAACAGGTAATGTCTTCCCATGGCCTGTATGAGGCTTATATAGGCCACTAATGACCTTAGTTTACCTGACAAACATGGCTTAACGATCAATTAACAAGCTTGATTGAGTTGTTACGTTCAGATAGAAATAGACCATGTAGAACATATGTTGATTCTTATCAAGTTGGTGGGCAGGCAATCTTTTCTACTCCATATATTGCATTTATATCTGTAATGATTAACCCTAATGGTCTCAGATCAGCAGTAGAAAGAAGTATTCCTAATTATTTTAGGTGTAATCTTCAAAGATATTAGGGGGAAATAAACACTGTACCCAAATCCACGTTTTACGTTTTTCAGACAGTGAGAGAGAAGAGGGAGGGATAGGGGGAAGCACAACAGGCCCACACTCATCCTCTCGTACCACCAGGTTTCCTTCCAGCAGATACTGGACTTCAGAGGAACTTCTGCTGCTATACCCCATCTTTACCTTTACCCACAAAGGTCCTAAACGGTAGAAAGTGTCCGGCCAACAGACAGACGCACACCTTATGACGGCAATAACCTGTAGTCCAAGGGGATAGTAGCACTTCACTGAGAGCAAAACAGACAGGGACCAAAAGATGTGGAAGAAGCAATTAGGAGGCCTGCGTCTTGTGACCGTAGCGTACGTGTAGGTATGTACGGCAGGACCAAATCAGAGAGATAGGTACGAGCAAGCCCATGTAATGCTTTGTAGGTTAGCAGTAAAACCTTGAAATCAGCCCTTGCCTTGACAGGAAGCCAGTGTAGGGAGGCTAGCACTGGAGTAATATGATATATTTTTGGGGTTCTAGTCAGGATTCTAGCAGCCGTATTTAGCACTAACTGAAGTTTATTTAGTGCTTTATCCGGGTAGCCGGAAAGTAAGAGCATTGCAGTAGTCTAACCTAGAAGTGACAAAAGCATGGATACATTTTTCTGCATCATTTTTGGACAGAAAGTTTGATTTTTGCAATGTTACGTAGATGGAAAAAAGCTGTCCTTGAAACAGTCTTGATATGTTCTTCAAAAGAGAGATCAGGGTCCAGAGTAACGCCGAGGGCCTTCACAGTTTTATTTGAGACGACTGTACAGCCATTAAGATTAATTGTCAGATTCAACAGAAGATCTCTTTGTTTCTTGGGACCTAGAACAAGCATCTCTGTTTTGTCCGAGTTTAAAAGTAGAACGTTTGCAGCCATCCACTTCCTTATGTCTGAAACACATGCTTCTAGCGAGGGCAATTTTGGGGCTTCACCATGTTTCATTGAAATGTTCAGCTGTGTGTCATCCGCATAGCAGTGAAAGTTAACATTATGTTTTCGAATGACATCCCCAAGAGGTAAAATATATAGTGAAAATCAATAGTGGTCCTAAAACGGAACCTTGAGGAACATCGAAATTTACAGTTGATTTGTCAGAGGACAAACCATTCACAGAGACTGTAACAGTTTTCTTCTATCTCCTCCTCTGACGAGGAAGGCAGAGGCTGCGCAACAGCCTTTTCTAAACATTTTGAGAGGAATGGAAGATTCGATATAGGCCGATAGTTTTTTATATTTTCTGGGTCAAGGTTTGGCTTTTTCAAGAGAGGCTTTATTACTTTATTTGGGGCGGCAGGGTAGCCTAGTGGTTAGAGCGTTGGACTAGTAACCGGAAGGTTGTGAGTTCAAACCCCCGAGCTGACAAGGTACAAATCTGTCGTTCTGCCCCTGAACAGGCAGTTAACCCACTGTTCCCAGGCCGTCATTGAAAATAAGAATTTGTTCTTAACTGACTTGCCTGGTTAAATAAAGGTAAAATAAAAAAAAAATAAATAAAAATTACTGCCACTTTTAGTGAGTTTGGTACACATCCGGTGGATAGAGAGCCGTTTATTATGTTCAACATAGGAGGGCCAAGCACAGGAAACAGCTCTTTCAGTAGTTTAGTTGGAATAGGGTCCAGTATGGAGCTTGAAGGTTTAGAGGCCATGATTATTTTCATCATTGTGTCAAGGGATATAGTACTAAAACACTTGAGTGTCTCTCTTGATCCTAGGTCCTGGCAGAGTTGTGCAGACTCAGGACAACTGAGCTTTGAAGGAATACGCAGATTTAAAGAGGAGTCCGTAATTTACTTTGTAATAATCATCTTTTCCTCAAAGAAGTTCATGAATTTATTACTGCTGAGGTGAAAGCCATCCTCTCTTGGGGAATGCTGCTTTTTAGTTAGCTTTGCGACAGTATCAAAAACGAATTTCGGATTGTTCTTATTTTCCTCAATTAAGTTGGAAAAATAGGATGATCGAGCAGCAGCAAGGGCTCTTCGATACTGCACGGTACTGTCTTTCCAAGCTAGTCGGAAGACTTCCAGTTTGGTGTGGCGCCATTTCCGTTCCAATTTTCTGGAAGCTTGCTTCAGAGCTCGGGTATTTTCTGTATACCAGGGAGCTAGTTTCTTATGAGAAATGTTTTTAGTTTTTAGGGGTGCAACTGCATCTAGGGTATTGCGCAAGGTTAAATTGAGTTCCTCAGTTAGGTGGTTAACTGATTTTTGTCCTCTGGCGTCCTTGGGTAGACAGAGGGAGTCTGGAAGGACATCAAGGAATCTTTGTGTTGTCTGTGAATTTATAGCACGACTTTTGATGTTCCTTGGTTGGGGTCTGAGCAGATTATTTGTTGCAATTGCAAACGTAATAAAATGGTGGTCCGATAGTCCAGGATTATGAGGGAAAACATTAAGATCCACAACATTTATTCCATGGGACAAAACTAGGTCCAGAGTATGACTGTGACAGTGAGTAGGTCCAGAGACATGTCGGCTGATTATTCGTTTTAAGTCTAATACTGCGGGTAATGGAGTCGCCAATGACTAGAGTTTTCAATTTGTCAGAGCTAATGGTGGGAAGCTTCGGCGTCTCTGACCCCGTAACGGGAGGAGTAGAGACAAGAGAAGGCTCGGCCTTTGACTCCGACTCGCTGCTTAATGGGGAAAACCGGTTGAAGTTTGTCGGCTGAATGAGCGACACCGGTTGAGCATTCCTACAGCATTTCTCTCCAGAAACCGTGAGAAAGTTGTCCGGCTGCGGGGACCGTGCGAGGGGATTTATACTAACGTTACTATCTGTACTTACTGGTGGCACAGACGCTGTTTCATCCTTTCCTACACTGAAATTACCCTTGCCTAACGATTGCGTCTGAAGCTGGGCTTGTAGCACAGCTATCCTCACCGTAAGGCGATCGTTCTCCTGTATGAGTACAGCGACTGCAATTAGAAGGCATCATGTTAATGTTACTACTTAGCTTCGGCTGTTGGAGGTCCTGACGAACCATGTCCAGATAAAGCGTCCGGAGTATGAGGATTCTGTGTTATGCACTATAGCCCGTTACCATATGTGATTTAATATTATCTGCTGTTGGCTTGTGTGGATGTATGTATGTGTTATGCAACATAGCTGACTTGAACCATTGTTCAGTTTCAGGGCCATGGGCCTTTCTCATGATGGAAAAATACAGAACTGTGCAATGAGTTGGGGGGGGGGGGCACATTCAGAACAGTCTTTTGTTAGATAACAGGAGCCAGGTGCCTGATAACTGCATATTCTACACAGCTACAACGACTGACCGCTGAAGCGCTTAAGGGGCTGGGACCAGCCTCTGCGCCAACAATCAACGATAGGCTGGGTGAGTCTAAACCACGCCCAGTCTACTCTGACAGGCCGGCTCGGAAGCAGGAACTACTGTCAGAGTATATTAAATATCTTTGTCAGGAACAAGTCAGTTCTGTTTTGCCCTGCGAGGTGGGACAGAGCCCATATATACGAAAATTGCATTTACCACTTATTGCTTAGCTAATAAAAGCCTCATTGTGATATTTATCCTGATACCAGATTCGAATTGACGCAACCCTGACACGAGTGAAAAAATTGAGGGAAAAACCAAAAATATAAACGGTAATTAAAAAGTAAAAACCGTAAAGTTGTCAGGTAGCAAAGTAGGCAACAAAACACCGCAACACGTAAACAAGTCTGCAAGTTGTGACCGGAAATGGCGTCAAAATGCTGTTGAGGTATCATGTGATGCTACTAGCATAAATGGACCAACACTGAGCACATGTAGCTTAAGTCAATTGGTAATTTAAAACACAGGGGTCTGAGTAATATTGCTGGCGCATGGATATAATGCAAAATAAATGTTGCCATCACCCCAGTTACTCAAGTCAGGTCATACACCTCAACTCCAAGTAGGAACCACCAAAACAATACAGAGGACACAAGTATTACAGTTAATGTTTAATTGAGCCAAAACAAGCAAATGCAGTTACACACTGGACTAGAGTACCCATGAACTCTTGCATGTCCCACGTCAGATATCCATGGCGTCGTCGCCGGACGGGCCGGTCGCAGCTTCAGAGGTGGCGTCGTCGCCAGACGGGCCGGTCGCAGCTTCAGAGGTGGCGTCGTCGCCAGACGGGCCGGTCGCAGCTTCAGAGGTGGCGTCGTCGCCAGACGGGCCGGTCGCAGCTTCAGAGGTGGCGTCGTCGCCAGACGGGCCGGTCGCAGCTTCAGAGGTGGCGTCGTCGCCAGACGGGCCGGTCGCAGCTTCAGAGGTGGCGTCGTCGCCAGACGGGCCGGTCGCAGCTTCAGAGGTGGCGTCGTCGCCAGACGGGCCGGTCGCAGCTTCAGAGGTGGCGTCGTCGCCAGACGGGCCGGTCGCAGCTTCAGAGGTGGCGTCGTCGCCAGACGGGCCGGTCGCAGCTTCAGAGGTGGCGTCGTCGCCAGACGGGCCGGTCGCAGCTTCAGAGGTGGCGTCGTCGCCAGACGGGCCGGTCGCAGCTTCAGAGGTGGCGTCGTCGCCAGACGGGCCGGTCGCAGCTTCAGAGGTGGCGTCGTCGCCAGACGGGCCGGTCGCAGCTTCAGAGGTGGCGTCGTCGCCAGACGGGCCGGTCGCAGCTTCAGAGGTGGCGTCGTCGCCAGACGGGCCGGTCGCAGCTTCAGAGGTGGCGTCGTCGCCAGACGGGCCGGTCGCAGCTTCAGAGGTGGCGTCGTCGCCAGACGGGCCGGTCGCAGCTTCAGAGGTGGCGTCGTCGCCAGACGGGCCGGTCGCAGCTTCAGAGGTGGCGTCGTCGCCAGACGGGCCGGTCGCAGCTTCAGAGGTGGCGTCGTCGCCAGACGGGCCGGTCGCAGCTTCAGAGGTGGCGTCGTCGCCAGACGGGCCGGTCGCAGCTTCAGAGGTGGCGTCGTCGCCAGACGGGCCGGTCGCAGCTTCAGAGGTGGCGTCGTCGCCAGACGGGCCGGTCGCAGCTTCAGAGGTGGCGTCGTCGCCAGACGGGCCGGTCGCAGCTTCAGAGGTGGCGTCGTCGCCAGACGGGCCGGTCGCAGCTTCAGAGGTGGCGTCGTCGCCAGACGGGCCGGTCGCAGCTTCAGAGGTGGCGTCGTCGCCAGACGGGCCGGTCGCAGCTTCAGAGGTGGCGTCGTCGCCAGACGGGCCGGTCGCAGCTTCAGAGGTGGCGTCGTCGCCAGACGGGCCGGTCGCAGCTTCAGAGGTGGCGTCGTCGCCAGACGGGCCGGTCGCAGCTTCAGAGGTGGCGTCGTCGCCAGACGGGCCGGTCGCAGCTTCAGAGGTGGCGTCGTCGCCAGACGGGCCGGTCGCAGCTTCAGAGGTGGCGTCGTCGCCAGACGGGCCGGTCGCAGCTTCAGAGGTGGCGTCGTCGCCAGACGGGCCGGTCGCAGCTTCAGAGGTGGCGCCGTCGCCAGACGGGCCGGTCGCAGCTTCAGAGGTGGCGCCGTCGCCAGACGGGCCGGTCGCAGCTTCAGAGGTGGCGCCGTCGCCAGACGGGCCGGTCGCAGCTTCAGAGGTGGCGCCGTCGCCAGACGGGCCGGTCGCAGCTTCAGAGGTGGCGCCGTCGCCAGACGGGCCGGTCGCAGCTTCAGAGGTGGCGCCGTCGCCAGACGGGCCGGTCGCAGCTTCAGAGGTGGCGTCGTCGCCAGACGGGCCGGTCGCAGCTTCAGAGGTGGCGTCGTCGCCAGACGGGCCGGTCGCAGCTTCAGAGGTGGCGTCGTCGCCAGACGGGCCGGTCGCAGCTTCAGAGGTGGCGTCGTCGCCAGACGGGCCGGTCGCAGCTTCAGAGGTGGCGTCGTCGCCAGACGGGCCTGTCGCAGCTTCAGAGGTGGCGTCGTCGCCAGACGGGCCGGTCGCAGCTTCAGAGGTGGCGGCGTCGTCCGAGGACACGCGCCTCAGCTTCTCCTCAGAGGACAGGGCATCATTTGCCGGAGAGCTACCATGGTTTGGAGAAGCTTGGGATTCTACTTCATTGGTCTCTAAATACTCTTGAGAAAAAACAAAAGGAACAGTTGGGTATTCTACAGCAACACATCTGTTCTACACGGTCTAGGCCAAATTGCTAATCGAATTTTGAGCAACATGAACCCTACAGTTTTCAAAGTATATGTTTCAGGCCGTACCTTCTCTGGCTTGTTTAGCGTCAGACCCTATGGATCGGAGCAAGGCCAGGGCATGCACAATGGAGACGTCATTTGATGACAGCTCTGAAAAATGTAGGTTAAGGTTTGACAACATTATTTAGACTGAGTTACTCTATGCTGTTGAATGAGTGTCAAACACAGCAGCACCATAGACAGTGACAAAGAACATAGCTAGAAGGGTTGCGGAAAGAAACACTTACCTCCAAGTCTCCTCTGCAGAGAGACTTGATCTTGCTTCTGGGACTTTCCAACAGGGTAACAAGAAACTGAGGAGAAAGTGTTGACAGAAGTTGAGTTCACACAAAATAGCTACATATATTAATAGCAGTGAAGAATAAAAGATGACCAACGCGGAAGATACAGACAGTCAAATATTAATACCCAACTTATAAAGTTAAGCATATTTACCAAACAAATCCCTTAAACATTAGTGAACCAACCTTTGACAACCCCCACAGTCATCACAACGAGCAGCAATTCTCTCACACCTCCCATGATCATGAAAATAGTCTGTGTTATCAACAGGTAATGTCTTCCCATGGCCTGTATGAGGCTTATATAGGCCACTAATGACCTTAGTTTACCTGACAAACATGGCTTAACGATCAATTAACAAGCTTGATTGAGTTGTTACGTTCAGATAGAAATAGACCATGTAGAACATATGTTGATTCTTATCAAGTTGGTGGGCAGGCAATCTTTTCTACTCCATATATTGCATTTATATCTGTAATGATTAACCCTAATGGTCTCAGATCAGCAGTAGAAAGAAGTATTCCTAATTATTTTAGGTGTAATCTTCAAAGATATTAGGGGGAAATAAACACTGTACCCAAATCCACGTTTTACGTTTTTCAGACAGTGAGAGAGAAGAGGGAGGGATAGGGGGAAGCACAACAGGCCCACACTCATCCTCTCGTACCACCAGGTTCCCTTCCAGCAGATACTGGACTTCAGAGGAACTTCTGCTGCTATACCCCATCTTTACCTTTACCCACAAAGGTCCTAAACGGTAGAAAGTGTCCGGCCAACAGACAGACGCACACCTTATGACGGCAATAACCTGTAGTCCAAGGGGATAGTAGCACTTCACTGAGAGCAAAACAGACAGGGACCAAAAGATGTGGAAGAAGCAATTAGGAGGCCTGCGTCTTGTGACCGTAGCGTACGTGTAGGTATGTACGGCAGGACCAAATCAGAGAGATAGGTACGAGCAAGCCCATGTAATGCTTTGTAGGTTAGCAGTAAAACCTTGAAATCAGCCCTTGCCTTGACAGGAAGCCAGTGTAGGGAGGCTAGCACTGGAGTAATATGATATATTTTTGGGGTTCTAGTCAGGATTCTAGCAGCCGTATTTAGCACTAACTGAAGTTTATTTAGTGCTTTATCCGGGTAGCCGGAAAGTAAGAGCATTGCAGTAGTCTAACCTAGAAGTGACAAAAGCATGGATACATTTTTCTGCATCATTTTTGGACAGAAAGTTTGATTTTTGCAATGTTACGTAGATGGAAAAAAGCTTTCCTTGAAACAGTCTTGATATGTTCTTCAAAAGAGAGATCAGGGTCCAGAGTAACGCCGAGGGCCTTCACAGTTTTATTTGAGACGACTGTACAGCCATTAAGATTAATTGTCAGATTCAACAGAAGATCTCTTTGTTTCTTGGGACCTAGAACAAGCATCTCTGTTTTGTCCGAGTTTAAAAGTAGAACGTTTGCAGCCATCCACTTCCTTATGTCTGAAACACATGCTTCTAGCGAGGGCAATTTTGGGGCTTCACCATGTTTCATTGAAATGTTCAGCTGTGTGTCATCCGCATAGCAGTGAAAGTTAACATTATGTTTTCGAATGACATCCCCAAGAGGTAAAATATATAGTGAAAATCAATAGTGATCCTAAAACGGAACCTTGAGGAACATCGAAATTTACAGTTGATTTGTCAGAGGACAAACCATTCACAGAGACTGTAACAGTTTTCTTCTATCTCCTCCTCTGACGAGGAAGGCAGAGGCTGCGCAACAGCCTTTTCTAAACATTTTGAGAGGAATGGAAGATTCGATATAGGCCGATAGTTTTTTATATTTTCTGGGTCAAGGTTTGGCTTTTTCAAGAGAGGCTTTATTACTGCCACTTTTAGTGAGTTTGGTACACATCCGGTGGATAGAGAGCCGTTTATTATGTTCAACATAGGAGGGCCAAGCACAGGAAACAGCTCTTTCAGTAGTTTAGTTGGAATAGGGTCCAGTATGGAGCTTGAAGGTTTAGAGGCCATGATTATTTTCATCATTGTGTCAAGGGATATAGTACTAAAACACTTGAGTGTCTCTCTTGATCCTAGGTCCTGGCAGAGTTGTGCAGACTCAGGACAACTGAGCTTTGAAGGAATACGCAGATTTAAAGAGGAGTCCGTAATTTACTTTGTAATAATCATCTTTTCCTCAAAGAAGTTCATGAATTTATTACTGCTGAGGTGAAAGCCATCCTCTCTTGGGGAATGCTGCTTTTTAGTTAGCTTTGCGACAGTATCAAAAACGAATTTCGGATTGTTCTTATTTTCCTCAATTAAGTTGGAAAAATAGGATGATCGAGCAGCAGCAAGGGCTCTTCGATACTGCACGGTACTGTCTTTCCAAGCTAGTCGGAAGACTTCCAGTTTGGTGTGGCGCCATTTCCGTTCCAATTTTCTGGAAGCTTGCTTCAGAGCTCGGGTATTTTCTGTATACCAGGGAGCTAGTTTCTTATGAGAAATGTTTTTAGTTTTTAGGGGTGCAACTGCATCTAGGGTATTGCGCAAGGTTAAATTGAGTTCCTCAGTTAGGTGGTTAACTGATTTTTGTCCTCTGGCGTCCTTGGGTAGACAGAGGGAGTCTGGAAGGACATCAAGGAATCTTTGTGTTGTCTGTGAATTTATAGCACGACTTTTGATGTTCCTTGGTTGGGGTCTGAGCAGATTATTTGTTGCAATTGCAAACGTAATAAAATGGTGGTCCGATAGTCCAGGATTATGAGGGAAAACATTAAGATCCACAACATTTATTCCATGGGACAAAACTAGGTCCAGAGTATGACTGTGACAGTGAGTAGGTCCAGAGACATGTCGGCTGATTATTCGTTTTAAGTCTAATACTGCGGGTAATGGAGTCGCCAATGACTAGAGTTTTCAATTTGTCAGAGCTAATGGTGGGAAGCTTCGGCGTCTCTGACCCCGTAACGGGAGGAGTAGAGACAAGAGAAGGCTCGGCCTTTGACTCCGACTCGCTGCTTAATGGGGAAAACCGGTTGAAGTTTGTCGGCTGAATGAGCGACACCGGTTGAGCATTCCTACAGCATTTCTCTCCAGAAACCGTGAGAAAGTTGTCCGGCTGCGGGGACCGTGCGAGGGGATTTATACTAACGTTACTATCTGTACTTACTGGTGGCACAGACGCTGTTTCATCCTTTCCTACACTGAAATTACCCTTGCCTAACGATTGCGTCTGAAGCTGGGCTTGTAGCACAGCTATCCTCACCGTAAGGCGATCGTTCTCCTGTATGAGTACAGCGACTGCAATTAGAAGGCATCATGTTAATGTTACTACTTAGCTTCGGCTGTTGGAGGTCCTGACGAACCATGTCCAGATAAAGCGTCCGGAGTATGAGGATTCTGTGTTATGCACTATAGCCCGTTACCATATGTGATTTAATATTATCTGCTGTTGGCTTGTGTGGATGTATGTATGTGTTATGCAACATAGCTGACTTGAACCATTGTTCAGTTTCAGGGCCATGGGCCTTTCTCATGATGGAAAAATACAGAACTGTGCAATGAGTTGGGGGGGGGGGCACATTCAGAACAGTCTTTTGTTAGATAACAGGAGCCAGGTGCCTGATAACTGCATATTCTACACAGCTACAACGACTGACCGCTGAAGCGCTTAAGGGGCTGGGACCAGCCTCTGCGCCAACAATCAACGATAGGCTGGGTGAGTCTAAACCACGCCCAGTCTACTCTGACAGGCCGGCTCGGAAGCAGGAACTACTGTCAGAGTATATTAAATATCTTTGTCAGGAACAAGTCAGTTCTGTTTTGCCCTGCGAGGTGGGACAGAGCCCATATATACGAAAATTGCATTTACCACTTATTGCTTAGCTAATAAAAGCCTCATTGTGATATTTATCCTGATACCAGATTCGAATTGACGCAACCCTGACACGAGTGAAAAAATTGAGGGAAAAACCAAAAATATAAACGGTAATTAAAAAGTAAAAACCGTAAAGTTGTCAGGTAGCAAAGTAGGCAACAAAACACCGCAACACGTAAACAAGTCTGCAAGTTGTGACCGGAAATGGCGTCAAAATGCTGTTGAGGTATCATGTGATGCTACTAGCATAAATGGACCAACACTGAGCACATGTAGCTTAAGTCAATTGGTAATTTAAAACACAGGGGTCTGAGTAATATTGCTGGCGCATGGATATAATGCAAAATAAATGTTGCCATCACCCCAGTTACTCAAGTCAGGTCATACACCTCAACTCCAAGTAGGAACCACCAAAACAATACAGAGGACACAAGTATTACAGTTAATGTTTAATTGAGCCAAAACAAGCAAATGCAGTTACACACTGGACTAGAGTACCCATGAACTCTTGCATGTCCCACGTCAGATATCCATGGCGTCGTCGCCGGACGGGCCGGTCGCAGCTTCAGAGGTGGCGTCGTCGCCAGACGGGCCGGTCGCAGCTTCAGAGGTGGCGTCGTCGCCAGACGGGCCGGTCGCAGCTTCAGAGGTGGCGTCGTCGCCAGACGGGCCGGTCGCAGCTTCAGAGGTGGCGTCGTCGCCAGACGGGCCGGTCGCAGCTTCAGAGGTGGCGTCGTCGCCAGACGGGCCGGTCGCAGCTTCAGAGGTGGCGTCGTCGCCAGACGGGCCGGTCGCAGCTTCAGAGGTGGCGTCGTCGCCAGACGGGCCGGTCGCAGCTTCAGAGGTGGCGTCGTCGCCAGACGGGCCGGTCGCAGCTTCAGAGGTGGCGTCGTCGCCAGACGGGCCGGTCGCAGCTTCAGAGGTGGCGTCGTCGCCAGACGGGCCGGTCGCAGCTTCAGAGGTGGCGTCGTCGCCAGACGGGCCGGTCGCAGCTTCAGAGGTGGCGTCGTCGCCAGACGGGCCGGTCGCAGCTCCAGAGGTGGCGTCGTCGCCAGACGGGCCGGTCGCAGCTCCAGAGGTGGCGTCGTCGCCAGACGGGCCGGTCGCAGCTCCAGAGGTGGCGTCGTCGCCAGACGGGCCGGTCGCAGCTTCAGAGGTGGCGTCGTCGCCAGACGGGCCGGTCGCAGCTTCAGAGGTGGCGTCGTCGCCAGACGGGCCGGTCGCAGCTTCAGAGGTGGCGTCGTCGCCAGACGGGCCGGTCGCAGCTTCAGAGGTGGCGTCGTCGCCAGACGGGCCGGTCGCAGCTTCAGAGGTGGCGGCGTCGTCCGAGGACACGCGCCTCAGCTTCTCCTCAGAGGACAGGGCATCATTTGCCGGAGAGCTACCATGGTTTGGAGAAGCTTGGGATTCTACTTCATTGGTCTCTAAATACTCTTGAGAAAAAACAAAAGGAACAGTTGGGTATTCTACAGCAACACATCTGTTCTACACGGTCTAGGCCAAATTGCTAATCGAATTTTGAGCAACATGAACCCTACAGTTTTCAAAGTATATGTTTCAGGCCGTACCTTCTCTGGCTTGTTTAGCGTCAGACCCTATGGATCGGAGCAAGGCCAGGGCATGCACAATGGAGACGTCATTTGATGACAGCTCTGAAAAATGTAGGTTAAGGTTTGACAACATTATTTAGACTGAGTTACTCTATGCTGTTGAATGAGTGTCAAACACAGCAGCACCATAGACAGTGACAAAGAACATAGCTAGAAGGGTTGCGGAAAGAAACACTTACCTCCAAGTCTCCTCTGCAGAGAGACTTGATCTTGCTTCTGGGACTTTCCAACAGGGTAACAAGAAACTGAGGAGAAAGTGTTGACAGAAGTTGAGTTCACACAAAATAGCTACATATATTAATAGCAGTGAAGAATAAAAGATGACCAACGCGGAAGATACAGACAGTCAAATATTAATACCCAACTTATAAAGTTAAGCATATTTACCAAACAAATCCCTTAAACATTAGTGAACCAACCTTTGACAACCCCCACAGTCATCACAACGAGCAGCAATTCTCTCACACCTCCCATGATCATGAAAATAGTCTGTGTTATCAACAGGTAATGTCTTCCCATGGCCTGTATGAGGCTTATATAGGCCACTAATGACCTTAGTTTACCTGACAAACATGGCTTAACGATCAATTAACAAGCTTGATTGAGTTGTTACGTTCAGATAGAAATAGACCATGTAGAACATATGTTGATTCTTATCAAGTTGGTGGGCAGGCAATCTTTTCTACTCCATATATTGCATTTATATCTGTAATGATTAACCCTAATGGTCTCAGATCAGCAGTAGAAAGAAGTATTCCTAATTATTTTAGGTGTAATCTTCAAAGATATTAGGGGGAAATAAACACTGTACCCAAATCCACGTTTTACGTTTTTCAGACAGTGAGAGAGAAGAGGGAGGGATAGGGGGAAGCACAACAGGCCCACACTCATCCTCTCGTACCACCAGGTTCCCTTCCAGCAGATACTGGACTTCAGAGGAACTTCTGCTGCTATACCCCATCTTTACCTTTACCCACAAAGGTCCTAAACGGTAGAAAGTGTCCGGCCAACAGACAGACGCACACCTTATGACGGCAATAACCTGTAGTCCAAGGGGATAGTAGCACTTCACTGAGAGCAAAACAGACAGGGACCAAAAGATGTGGAAGAAGCAATTAGGAGGCCTGCGTCTTGTGACCGTAGCGTACGTGTAGGTATGTACGGCAGGACCAAATCAGAGAGATAGGTACGAGCAAGCCCATGTAATGCTTTGTAGGTTAGCAGTAAAACCTTGAAATCAGCCCTTGCCTTGACAGGAAGCCAGTGTAGGGAGGCTAGCACTGGAGTAATATGATATATTTTTGGGGTTCTAGTCAGGATTCTAGCAGCCGTATTTAGCACTAACTGAAGTTTATTTAGTGCTTTATCCGGGTAGCCGGAAAGTAAGAGCATTGCAGTAGTCTAACCTAGAAGTGACAAAAGCATGGATACATTTTTCTGCATCATTTTTGGACAGAAAGTTTGATTTTTGCAATGTTACGTAGATGGAAAAAAGCTTTCCTTGAAACAGTCTTGATATGTTCTTCAAAAGAGAGATCAGGGTCCAGAGTAACGCCGAGGGCCTTCACAGTTTTATTTGAGACGACTGTACAGCCATTAAGATTAATTGTCAGATTCAACAGAAGATCTCTTTGTTTCTTGGGACCTAGAACAAGCATCTCTGTTTTGTCCGAGTTTAAAAGTAGAACGTTTGCAGCCATCCACTTCCTTATGTCTGAAACACATGCTTCTAGCGAGGGCAATTTTGGGGCTTCACCATGTTTCATTGAAATGTTCAGCTGTGTGTCATCCGCATAGCAGTGAAAGTTAACATTATGTTTTCGAATGACATCCCCAAGAGGTAAAATATATAGTGAAAATCAATAGTGGTCCTAAAACGGAACCTTGAGGAACATCGAAATTTACAGTTGATTTGTCAGAGGACAAACCATTCACAGAGACTGTAACAGTTTTCTTCTATCTCCTCCTCTGACGAGGAAGGCAGAGGCTGCGCAACAGCCTTTTCTAAACATTTTGAGAGGAATGGAAGATTCGATATAGGCCGATAGTTTTTTATATTTTCTGGGTCAAGGTTTGGCTTTTTCAAGAGAGGCTTTATTACTGCCACTTTTAGTGAGTTTGGTACACATCCGGTGGATAGAGAGCCGTTTATTATGTTCAACATAGGAGGGCCAAGCACAGGAAACAGCTCTTTCAGTAGTTTAGTTGGAATAGGGTCCAGTATGGAGCTTGAAGGTTTAGAGGCCATGATTATTTTCATCATTGTGTCAAGGGATATAGTACTAAAACACTTGAGTGTCTCTCTTGATCCTAGGTCCTGGCAGAGTTGTGCAGACTCAGGACAACTGAGCTTTGAAGGAATACGCAGATTTAAAGAGGAGTCCGTAATTTACTTTGTAATAATCATCTTTTCCTCAAAGAAGTTCATGAATTTATTACTGCTGAGGTGAAAGCCATCCTCTCTTGGGGAATGCTGCTTTTTAGTTAGCTTTGCGACAGTATCAAAAACGAATTTCGGATTGTTCTTATTTTCCTCAATTAAGTTGGAAAAATAGGATGATCGAGCAGCAGCAAGGGCTCTTCGATACTGCACGGTACTGTCTTTCCAAGCTAGTCGGAAGACTTCCAGTTTGGTGTGGCGCCATTTCCGTTCCAATTTTCTGGAAGCTTGCTTCAGAGCTCGGGTATTTTCTGTATACCAGGGAGCTAGTTTCTTATGAGAAATGTTTTTAGTTTTTAGGGGTGCAACTGCATCTAGGGTATTGCGCAAGGTTAAATTGAGTTCCTCAGTTAGGTGGTTAACTGATTTTTGTCCTCTGGCGTCCTTGGGTAGACAGAGGGAGTCTGGAAGGACATCAAGGAATCTTTGTGTTGTCTGTGAATTTATAGCACGACTTTTGATGTTCCTTGGTTGGGGTCTGAGCAGATTATTTGTTGCAATTGCAAACGTAATAAAATGGTGGTCCGATAGTCCAGGATTATGAGGGAAAACATTAAGATCCACAACATTTATTCCATGGGACAAAACTAGGTCCAGAGTATGACTGTGACAGTGAGTAGGTCCAGAGACATGTCGGCTGATTATTCGTTTTAAGTCTAATACTGCGGGTAATGGAGTCGCCAATGACTAGAGTTTTCAATTTGTCAGAGCTAATGGTGGGAAGCTTCGGCGTCTCTGACCCCGTAACGGGAGGAGTAGAGACAAGAGAAGGCTCGGCCTTTGACTCCGACTCGCTGCTTAATGGGGAAAACCGGTTGAAGTTTGTCGGCTGAATGAGCGACACCGGTTGAGCATTCCTACAGCATTTCTCTCCAGAAACCGTGAGAAAGTTGTCCGGCTGCGGGGACCGTGCGAGGGGATTTATACTAACGTTACTATCTGTACTTACTGGTGGCACAGACGCTGTTTCATCCTTTCCTACACTGAAATTACCCTTGCCTAACGATTGCGTCTGAAGCTGGGCTTGTAGCACAGCTATCCTCACCGTAAGGCGATCGTTCTCCTGTATGAGTACAGCGACTGCAATTAGAAGGCATCATGTTAATGTTACTACTTAGCTTCGGCTGTTGGAGGTCCTGACGAACCATGTCCAGATAAAGCGTCCGGAGTATGAGGATTCTGTGTTATGCACTATAGCCCGTTACCATATGTGATTTAATATTATCTGCTGTTGGCTTGTGTGGATGTATGTATGTATGTGTTATGCAACATAGCTGACTTGAACCATTGTTCAGTTTCAGGGCCATGGGCCTTTCTCATGATGGAAAAATACAGAACTGTGCAATGAGTTGGGGGGGGGGCACATTCAGAACAGTCTTTTGTTAGATAACAGGAGCCAGGTGCCTGATAACTGCATATTCTACACAGCTACAACGACTGACCGCTGAAGCGCTTAAGGGGCTGGGACCAGCCTCTGCGCCAACAATCAACGATAGGCTGGGTGAGTCTAAACCACGCCCAGTCTACTCTGACAGGCCGGCTCGGAAGCAGGAACTGTCAGAGTATATTAAATATCTTTGTCAGGAACAAGTCAGTTCTGTTTTGCCCTGCGAGGTGGGACAGAGCCCATATATACGAAAATTGCATTTACCACTTATTGCTTAGCTAATAAAAGCCTCATTGTGATATTTATCCTGATACCAGATTCGAATTGACGCAACCCTGACACGAGTGAAAAAATTGAGGGAAAAACCAAAAATATAAACGGTAATTAAAAAGTAAAAACCGTAAAGTTGTCATGTAGCAAAGTAGGCAACAAAACACGTAAACAAGTCTGCAAGTTGTGACCGGAAATGGCGTCAAAATGCTGTTGAGGTATCATGTGATGCTACTAGCATAAATGGACCAACACTGAGCACATGTAGCTTAAGTCAATTGGTAATTTAAAACACAGGGGTCTGAGTAATATTGCTGGCGCATGGATATAATGCAAAATAAATGTTGCCATCACCCCAGTTACTCAAGTCAGGTCATACACCTCAACTCCAAGTAGGAACCACCAAAACAATACAGAGGACACAAGTATTACAGTTAATGTTTAATTGAGCCAAAACAAGCAAATGCAGTTACACACTGGACTAGAGTACCCATGAACTCTTGCATGTCCCACGTCAGATATCCATGGCGTCGTCGCCGGACGGGCCGGTCGCAGCTTCAGAGGTGGCGTCGTCGCCGGACGGGCCGGTCGCAGCTTCAGAGGTGGCGTCGTCGCCGGACGGGCCGGTCGCAGCTTCAGAGGTGGCGTCGTCGCCGGACGGGCCGGTCGCAGCTTCAGAGGTGGCGTCGTCGCCAGACGGGCCGGTCGCAGCTTCAGAGGTGGCGTCGTCGCCAGACGGGCCGGTCGCAGCTTCAGAGGTGGCGTCGTCGCCAGACGGGCCGGTCGCAGCTTCAGAGGTGGCGTCGTCGCCAGACGGGCCGGTCGCAGCTTCAGAGGTGGCGTCGTCGCCAGACGGGCCGGTCGCAGCTTCAGAGGTGGCGTCGTCGCCAGACGGGCCGGTCGCAGCTTCAGAGGTGGCGTCGTCGCCGGACGGGCCGGTCGCAGCTTCAGAGGTGGCGTCGTCGCCGGACGGGCCGGTCGCAGCTTCAGAGGTGGCGTCGTCGCCGGACGGGCCGGTCGCAGCTTCAGAGGTGGCGTCGTCGCCGGACGGGCCGGTCGCAGCTTCAGAGGTGGCGTCGTCGCCAGACGGGCCGGTCGCAGCTTCAGAGGTGGCGTCGTCGCCAGACGGGCCGGTCGCAGCTTCAGAGGTGGCGTCGTCGCCAGACGGGCCGGTCGCAGCTTCAGAGGTGGCGTCGTCGCCAGACGGGCCGGTCGCAGCTTCAGAGGTGGCGTCGTCGCCAGACGGGCCGGTCGCAGCTTCAGAGGTGGCGTCGTCGCCAGACGGGCCGGTCGCAGCTTCAGAGGTGGCGTCGTCGCCAGACGGGCCGGTCGCAGCTTCAGAGGTGGCGTCGTCGCCAGACGGGCCGGTCGCAGCTTCAGAGGTGGCGTCGTCGCCAGACGGGCCGGTCGCAGCTTCAGAGGTGGCGTCGTCGCCAGACGGGCCGGTCGCAGCTTCAGAGGTGGCGTCGTCGCCAGACGGGCCGGTCGCAGCTTCAGAGGTGGCGTCGTCGCCAGACGGGCCGGTCGCAGCTTCAGAGGTGGCGTCGTCGCCAGACGGGCCGGTCGCAGCTACAGAGGTGGCGTCGTCGCCAGACGGGCCGGTCGCAGCTTCAGAGGTGGCGTCGTCGCCAGACGGGCCGGTCGCAGCTTCAGAGGTGGCGTCGTCGCCAGACGGGCCGGTCGCAGCTTCAGAGGTGGCGTCGTCGCCAGACGGGCCGGTCGCAGCTTCAGAGGTGGCGTCGTCGCCAGACGGGCCGGTCGCAGCTTCAGAGGTGGCGTCGTCGCCAGACGGGCCGGTCGCAGCTTCAGAGGTGGCGTCGTCGCCAGACGGGCCGGTCGCAGCTTCAGAGGTGGCGTCGTCGCCAGACGGGCCGGTCGCAGCTTCAGAGGTGGCGTCGTCGCCAGACGGGCCGGTCGCAGCTTCAGAGGTGGCGTCGTCGCCAGACGGGCCGGTCGCAGCTTCAGAGGTGGCGTCGTCGTCCGAGGACATGCGCCTCAGCTTCTCCTCAGAGGACAGGGCATCATTTGCCGGAGAGCTACCATGGTTTGGAGAAGCTTGGGATTCTACTTCATTGGTCTCTAAATACTCTTGAGAAAAAACAAAAGGAACAGTTGGGTATTCTACAGCAACACATCTGTTCTACACGGTCTAGGCCAAATTGCTAATCGAATTTTGAGCAACATGAACCCTACAGTTTTCAAAGTATATGTTTCAGGCCGTACCTTCTCTGGCTTGTTTAGCGTCAGACCCTATGGATCGGAGCAAGGCCAGGGCATGCACAATGGAGACGTCATTTGATGACAGCTCTGAAAAATGTAGGTTAAGGTTTGACAACATTATTTAGACTGAGTTACTCTATGCTGTTGAATGAGTGTCAAACACAGCAGCACCATAGACAGTGACAAAGAACATAGCTAGAAGGGTTGCGGAAAGAAACACTTACCTCCAAGTCTCCTCTGCAGAGAGACTTGATCTTGCTTCTGGGACTTTCCAACAGGGTAACAAGAAACTGAGGAGAAAGTGTTGACAGAAGTTGAGTTCACACAAAATAGCTACATATATTAATAGCAGTGAAGAATAAAAGATGACCAACGCGGAAGATACAGACAGTCAAATATTAATACCCAACTTATAAAGTTAAGCATATTTACCAAACAAATCCCTTAAACATTAGTGAACCAACCTTTGACAACCCCCACAGTCATCACAACGAGCAGCAATTCTCTCACACCTCCCATGATCATGAAAATAGTCTGTGTTATCAACAGGTAATGTCTTCCCATGGCCTGTATGAGGCTTATATAGGCCACTAATGACCTTAGTTTACCTGACAAACATGGCTTAACGATCAATTAACAAGCTTGATTGAGTTGTTACGTTCAGATAGAAATAGACCATGTAGAACATATGTTGATTCTTATCAAGTTGGTGGGCAGGCAATCTTTTCTACTCCATATATTGCATTTATATCTGTAATGATTAACCCTAATGGTCTCAGATCAGCAGTAGAAAGAAGTATTCCTAATTATTTTAGGTGTAATCTTCAAAGATATTAGGGGGAAATAAACACTGTACCCAAATCCACGTTTTACGTTTTTCAGACAGTGAGAGAGAAGAGGGAGGGATAGGGGGAAGCACAACAGGCCCACACTCATCCTCTCGTACCACCAGGTTCCCTTCCAGCAGATACTGGACTTCAGAGGAACTTCTGCTGCTATACCCCATCTTTACCTTTACCCACAAAGGTCCTAAACGGTAGAAAGTGTCCGGCCAACAGACAGACGCACACCTTATGACGGCAATAACCTGTAGTCCAAGGGGATAGTAGCACTTCACTGAGAGCAAAACAGACAGGGACCAAAAGATGTGGAAGAAGCAATTAGGAGGCCTGCGTCTTGTGACCGTAGCGTACGTGTAGGTATGTACGGCAGGACCAAATCAGAGAGATAGGTACGAGCAAGCCCATGTAATGCTTTGTAGGTTAGCAGTAAAACCTTGAAATCAGCCCTTGCCTTGACAGGAAGCCAGTGTAGGGAGGCTAGCACTGGAGTAATATGATATATTTTTGGGGTTCTAGTCAGGATTCTAGCAGCCGTATTTAGCACTAACTGAAGTTTATTTAGTGCTTTATCCGGGTAGCCGGAAAGTAAGAGCATTGCAGTAGTCTAACCTAGAAGTGACAAAAGCATGGATACATTTTTCTGCATCATTTTTGAACAGAAAGTTTGATTTTTGCAATGTTACGTAGATGGAAAAAAGCTTTCCTTGAAACAGTCTTAATATGTTCTTCAAAAGAGAGATCAGGGTCCAGAGTAACGCCGAGGGCCTTCACAGTTTTATTTGAGACGACTGTACAGCCATTAAGATTAATTGTCAGATTCAACAGAAGATCTCTTTGTTTCTTGGGACCTAGAACAAGCATCTCTGTTTTGTCCGAGTTTAAAAGTAGAACGTTTGCAGCCATCCACTTCCTTATGTCTGAAACACATGCTTCTAGCGAGGGCAATTTTGGGGCTTCACCATGTTTCATTGAAATGTTCAGCTGTGTGTCATCCGCATAGCAGTGAAAGTTAACATTATGTTTTCGAATGACATCCCCAAGAGGTAAAATATATAGTGAAAATCAATAGTGGTCCTAAAACGGAACCTTGAGGAACATCGAAATTTACAGTTGATTTGTCAGAGGACAAACCATTCACAGAGACTGTAACAGTTTTCTTCTATCTCCTCCTCTGACGAGGAAGGCAGAGGCTGCGCAACAGCCTTTTCTAAACATTTTGAGAGGAATGGAAGATTCGATATAGGCCGATAGTTTTTTATATTTTCTGGGTCAAGGTTTGGCTTTTTCAAGAGAGGCTTTATTACTGCCACTTTTAGTGAGTTTGGTACACATCCGGTGGATAGAGAGCCGTTTATTATGTTCAACATAGGAGGGCCAAGCACAGGAAACAGCTCTTTCAGTAGTTTAGTTGGAATAGGGTCCAGTATGGAGCTTGAAGGTTTAGAGGCCATGATTATTTTCATCATTGTGTCAAGGGATATAGTACTAAAACACTTGAGTGTCTCTCTTGATCCTAGGTCCTGGCAGAGTTGTGCAGACTCAGGACAACTGAGCTTTGAAGGAATACGCAGATTTAAAGAGGAGTCCGTAATTTACTTTGTAATAATCATCTTTTCCTCAAAGAAGTTCATGAATTTATTACTGCTGAGGTGAAAGCCATCCTCTCTTGGGGAATGCTGCTTTTTAGTTAGCTTTGCGACAGTATCAAAAACGAATTTCGGATTGTTCTTATTTTCCTCAATTAAGTTGGAAAAATAGGATGATCGAGCAGCAGCAAGGGCTCTTCGATACTGCACGGTACTGTCTTTCCAAGCTAGTCGGAAGACTTCCAGTTTGGTGTGGCGCCATTTCCGTTCCAATTTTCTGGAAGCTTGCTTCAGAGCTCGGGTATTTTCTGTATACCAGGGAGCTAGTTTCTTATGAGAAATGTTTTTAGTTTTTAGGGGTGCAACTGCATCTAGGGTATTGCGCAAGGTTAAATTGAGTTCCTCAGTTAGGTGGTTAACTGATTTTTGTCCTCTGGCGTCCTTGGGTAGACAGAGGGAGTCTGGAAGGACATCAAGGAATCTTTGTGTTGTCTGTGAATTTATAGCACGACTTTTGATGTTCCTTGGTTGGGGTCTGAGCAGATTATTTGTTGCAATTGCAAACGTAATAAAATGGTGGTCCGATAGTCCAGGATTATGAGGGAAAACATTAAGATCCACAACATTTATTCCATGGGACAAAACTAGGTCCAGAGTATGACTGTGACAGTGAGTAGGTCCAGAGACATGTCGGCTGATTATTCGTTTTAAGTCTAATACTGCGGGTAATGGAGTCGCCAATGACTAGAGTTTTCAATTTGTCAGAGCTAATGGTGGGAAGCTTCGGCGTCTCTGACCCCGTAACGGGAGGAGTAGAGACAAGAGAAGGCTCGGCCTTTGACTCCGACTCGCTGCTTAATGGGGAAAACCGGTTGAAGTTTGTCGGCTGAATGAGCGACACCGGTTGAGCATTCCTACAGCATTTCTCTCCAGAAACCGTGAGAAAGTTGTCCGGCTGCGGGGACCGTGCGAGGGGATTTATACTAACGTTACTATCTGTACTTACTGGTGGCACAGACGCTGTTTCATCCTTTCCTACACTGAAATTACCCTTGCCTAACGATTGCGTCTGAAGCTGGGCTTGTAGCACAGCTATCCTCACCGTAAGGCGATCGTTCTCCTGTATGAGTACAGCGACTGCAATTAGAAGGCATCATGTTAATGTTACTACTTAGCTTCGGCTGTTGGAGGTCCTGACGAACCATGTCCAGATAAAGCGTCCGGAGTATGAGGATTCTGTGTTATGCACTATAGCCCGTTACCATATGTGATTTAATATTATCTGCTGTTGGCTTGTGTGGATGTATGTATGTGTTATGCAACATAGCTGACTTGAACCATTGTTCAGTTTCAGGGCCATGGGCCTTTCTCATGATGGAAAAATACAGAACTGTGCAATGAGTTGGGGGGGGGCACATTCAGAACAGTCTTTTGTTAGATAACAGGAGCCAGGTGCCTGATAACTGCATATTCTACACAGCTACAACGACTGACCGCTGAAGCGCTTAAGGGGCTGGGACCAGCCTCTGCGCCAACAATCAACGATAGGCTGGGTGAGTCTAAACCACGCCCAGTCTACTCTGACAGGCCGGCTCGGAAGCAGGAACTACTGTCAGAGTATATTAAATATCTTTGTCAGGAACAAGTCAGTTCTGTTTTGCCCTGCGAGGTGGGACAGAGCCCATATATACGAAAATTGCATTTACCACTTACTGCTTAGCTAATAAAAGCCTCATTGTGATATTTATCCTGATACCAGATTCGAATTGACGCAACCCTGACACGAGTGAAAAAATTGAGGGAAAAACCAAAAATATAAACGGTAATTAAAAAGTAAAAACCGTAAAGTTGTCATGTAGCAAAGTAGGCAACAAAACACGTAAACAAATCTGCAAGTTGTGACCGGAAATGGCGTCAAAATGCTGTTGAGGTATCATGTGATGCTACTAGCATAAATGGACCAACACTGAGCACATGTAGCTTAAGTCAATTGGTAATTTAAAACACAGGGGTCTGAGTAATATTGCTGGCGCATGGATATAATGCAAAATAAATGTTGCCATCACCCCAGTTACTCAAGTCAGGTCATACACCTCAACTCCAAGTAGGAACCACCAAAACAATACAGAGGACACAAGTATTACAGTTAATGTTTAATTGAGCCAAAACAAGCAAATGCAGTTACACACTGGACTAGAGTACCCATGAACTCTTGCATGTCCCACGTCAGATATCCATGGCGTCGTCGCCGGACGGGCCGGTCGCAGCTTCAGAGGTGGCGGCGTCGCCAGACGGGCCGGTCGCAGCTTCAGAGGTGGCGTCGTCGCCAGACGGGCCGGTCGCAGCTTCAGAGGTGGCGTCGTCGCCAGACGGGCCGGTCGCAGCTTCAGAGGTGGCGGCGTCGCCAGACGGGCCGGTCGCAGCTTCAGAGGTGGCGGCGTCGCCAGACGGGCCGGTCGCAGCTTCAGAGGTGGCGGCGTCGTCCGAGGACACGCGCCTCAGCTTCTCCTCAGAGGACAGGGCATCATTTGCCGGAGAGCTACCATGGTTTGGAGAAGCTTGGGATTCTACTTCATTGGTCTCTAAATACTCTTGAGAAAAAACAAAAGGAACAGTTGGGTATTCTACAGCAACACATCTGTTCTACACGGTCTAGGCCAAATTGCTAATCGAATTTTGAGCAACATGAACCCTACAGTTTTCAAAGTATATGTTTCAGGCCGTACCTTCTCTGGCTTGTTTAGCGTCAGACCCTATGGATCGGAGCAAGGCCAGGGCATGCACAATGGAGACGTCATTTGATGACAGCTCTGAAAAATGTAGGTTAAGGTTTGACAACATTATTTAGACTGAGTTACTCTATGCTGTTGAATGAGTGTCAAACACAGCAGCACCATAGACAGTGACAAAGAACATAGCTAGAAGGGTTGCGGAAAGAAACACTTACCTCCAAGTCTCCTCTGCAGAGAGACTTGATCTTGCTTCTGGGACTTTCCAACAGGGTAACAAGAAACTGAGGAGAAAGTGTTGACAGAAGTTGAGTTCACACAAAATAGCTACATATATTAATAGCAGTGAAGAATAAAAGATGACCAACGCGGAAGATACAGACAGTCAAATATTAATACCCAACTTATAAAGTTAAGCATATTTACCAAACAAATCCCTTAAACATTAGTGAACCAACCTTTGACAACCCCCACAGTCATCACAACGAGCAGCAATTCTCTCACACCTCCCATGATCATGAAAATAGTCTGTGTTATCAACAGGTAATGTCTTCCCATGGCCTGTATGAGGCTTATATAGGCCACTAATGACCTTAGTTTACCTGACAAACATGGCTTAACGATCAATTAACAAGCTTGATTGAGTTGTTACGTTCAGATAGAAATAGACCATGTAGAACATATGTTGATTCTTATCAAGTTGGTGGGCAGGCAATCTTTTCTACTCCATATATTGCATTTATATCTGTAATGATTAACCCTAATGGTCTCAGATCAGCAGTAGAAAGAAGTATTCCTAATTATTTTAGGTGTAATCTTCAAAGATATTAGGGGGAAATAAACACTGTACCCAAATCCACGTTTTACGTTTTTCAGACAGTGAGAGAGAAGAGGGAGGGATAGGGGGAAGCACAACAGGCCCACACTCATCCTCTCGTACCACCAGGTTCCCTTCCAGCAGATACTGGACTTCAGAGGAACTTCTGCTGCTATACCCCATCTTTACCTTTACCCACAAAGGTCCTAAACGGTAGAAAGTGTCCGGCCAACAGACAGACGCACACCTTATGACGGCAATAACCTGTAGTCCAAGGGGATAGTAGCACTTCACTGAGAGCAAAACAGACAGGGACCAAAAGATGTGGAAGAAGCAATTAGGAGGCCTGCGTCTTGTGACCGTAGCGTACGTGTAGGTATGTACGGCAGGACCAAATCAGAGAGATAGGTACGAGCAAGCCCATGTAATGCTTTGTAGGTTAGCAGTAAAACCTTGAAATCAGCCCTTGCCTTGACAGGAAGCCAGTGTAGGGAGGCTAGCACTGGAGTAATATGATATATTTTTGGGGTTCTAGTCAGGATTCTAGCAGCCGTATTTAGCACTAACTGAAGTTTATTTAGTGCTTTATCCGGGTAGCCGGAAAGTAAGAGCATTGCAGTAGTCTAACCTAGAAGTGACAAAAGCATGGATACATTTTTCTGCATAATTTTTGGACAGAAAGTTTGATTTTTGCAATGTTACGTAGATGGAAAAAAGCTGTCCTTGAAACAGTCTTGATATGTTCTTCAAAAGAGAGATCAGGGTCCAGAGTAACGCCGAGGGCCTTCACAGTTTTATTTGAGACGACTGTACAGCCATTAAGATTAATTGTCAGATTCAACAGAAGATCTCTTTGTTTCTTGGGACCTAGAACAAGCATCTCTGTTTTGTCCGAGTTTAAAAGTAGAACGTTTGCAGCCATCCACTTCCTTATGTCTGAAACACATGCTTCTAGCGAGGGCAATTTTGGGGCTTCACCATGTTTCATTGAAATGTTCAGCTGTGTGTCATCCGCATAGCAGTGAAAGTTAACATTATGTTTTCGAATGACATCCCCAAGAGGTAAAATATATAGTGAAAATCAATAGTGGTCCTAAAACGGAACCTTGAGGAACATCGAAATTTACAGTTGATTTGTCAGAGGACAAACCATTCACAGAGACTGTAACAGTTTTCTTCTATCTCCTCCTCTGACGAGGAAGGCAGAGGCTGCGCAACAGCCTTTTCTAAACATTTTGAGAGGAATGGAAGATTCGATATAGGCCGATAGTTTTTTATATTTTCTGGGTCAAGGTTTGGCTTTTTCAAGAGAGGCTTTATTACTGCCACTTTTAGTGAGTTTGGTACACATCCGGTGGATAGAGAGCCGTTTATTATGTTCAACATAGGAGGGCCAAGCACAGGAAACAGCTCTTTCAGTAGTTTAGTTGGAATAGGGTCCAGTATGGAGCTTGAAGGTTTAGAGGCCATGATTATTTTCATCATTGTGTCAAGGGATATAGTACTAAAACACTTGAGTGTCTCTCTTGATCCTAGGTCCTGGCAGAGTTGTGCAGACTCAGGACAACTGAGCTTTGAAGGAATACGCAGATTTAAAGAGGAGTCCGTAATTTACTTTGTAATAATCATCTTTTCCTCAAAGAAGTTCATGAATTTATTACTGCTGAGGTGAAAGCCATCCTCTCTTGGGGAATGCTGCTTTTTAGTTAGCTTTGCGACAGTATCAAAAACGAATTTCGGATTGTTCTTATTTTCCTCAATTAAGTTGGAAAAATAGGATGATCGAGCAGCAGCAAGGGCTCTTCGATACTGCACGGTACTGTCTTTCCAAGCTAGTCGGAAGACTTCCAGTTTGGTGTGGCGCCATTTCCGTTCCAATTTTCTGGAAGCTTGCTTCAGAGCTCGGGTATTTTCTGTATACCAGGGAGCTAGTTTCTTATGAGAAATGTTTTTAGTTTTTAGGGGTGCAACTGCATCTAGGGTATTGCGCAAGGTTAAATTGAGTTCCTCAGTTAGGTGGTTAACTGATTTTTGTCCTCTGGCGTCCTTGGGTAGACAGAGGGAGTCTGGAAGGACATCAAGGAATCTTTGTGTTGTCTGTGAATTTATAGCACGACTTTTGATGTTCCTTGGTTGGGGTCTGAGCAGATTATTTGTTGCAATTGCAAACGTAATAAAATGGTGGTCCGATAGTCCAGGATTATGAGGGAAAACATTAAGATCCACAACATTTATTCCATGGGACAAAACTAGGTCCAGAGTATGACTGTGACAGTGAGTAGGTCCAGAGACATGTCGGCTGATTATTCGTTTTAAGTCTAATACTGCGGGTAATGGAGTCGCCAATGACTAGAGTTTTCAATTTGTCAGAGCTAATGGTGGGAAGCTTCGGCGTCTCTGACCCCGTAACGGGAGGAGTAGAGACAAGAGAAGGCTCGGCCTTTGACTCCGACTCGCTGCTTAATGGGGAAAACCGGTTGAAGTTTGTCGGCTGAATGAGCGACACCGGTTGAGCATTCCTACAGCATTTCTCTCCAGAAACCGTGAGAAAGTTGTCCGGCTGCGGGGACCGTGCGAGGGGATTTATACTAACGTTACTATCTGTACTTACTGGTGGCACAGACGCTGTTTCATCCTTTCCTACACTGAAATTACCCTTGCCTAACGATTGCGTCTGAAGCTGGGCTTGTAGCACAGCTATCCTCACCGTAAGGCGATCGTTCTCCTGTATGAGTACAGCGACTGCAATTAGAAGGCATCATGTTAATGTTACTACTTAGCTTCGGCTGTTGGAGGTCCTGACGAACCATGTCCAGATAAAGCGTCCGGAGTATGAGGATTCTGTGTTATGCACTATAGCCCGTTACCATATGTGATTTAATATTATCTGCTGTTGGCTTGTGTGGATGTATGTATGTATGTGTTATGCAACATAGCTGACTTGAACCATTGTTCAGTTTCAGGGCCATGGGCCTTTCTCATGATGGAAAAATACAGAACTGTGCAATGAGTTGGGGGGGGGGCACATTCAGAACAGTCTTTTGTTAGATAACAGGAGCCAGGTGCCTGATAACTGCATATTCTACACAGCTACAACGACTGACCGCTGAAGCGCTTAAGGGGCTGGGACCAGCCTCTGCGCCAACAATCAACGATAGGCTGGGTGAGTCTAAACCACGCCCAGTCTACTCTGACAGGCCGGCTCGGAAGCAGGAACTGTCAGAGTATATTAAATATCTTTGTCAGGAACAAGTCAGTTCTGTTTTGCCCTGCGAGGTGGGACAGAGCCCATATATACGAAAATTGCATTTACCACTTATTGCTTAGCTAATAAAAGCCTCATTGTGATATTTATCCTGATACCAGATTCGAATTGACGCAACCCTGACACGAGTGAAAAAATTGAGGGAAAAACCAAAAATATAAACGGTAATTAAAAAGTAAAAACCGTAGAGTTGTCATGTAGCAAAGTAGGCAACAAAACACGTAAACAAGTCTGCAAGTTGTGACCGGAAATGGCGTCAAAATGCTGTTGAGGTATCATGTGATGCTACTAGCATAAATGGACCAACACTGAGCACATGTAGCTTAAGTCAATTGGTAATTTAAAACACAGGGGTCTGAGTAATATTGCTGGCGCATGGATATAATGCAAAATAAATGTTGCCATCACCCCAGTTACTCAAGTCAGGTCATACACCTCAACTCCAAGTAGGAACCACCAAAACAATACAGAGGACACAAGTATTACAGTTAATGTTTAATTGAGCCAAAACAAGCAAATGCAGTTACACACTGGACTAGAGTACCCATGAACTCTTGCATGTCCCACGTCAGATATCCATGGCGTCGTCGCCGGACGGGCCGGTCGCAGCTTCAGAGGTGGCGTCGTCGCCAGACGGGCCGGTCGCAGCTTCAGAGGTGGCGTCGTCGCCAGACGGGCCGGTCGCAGCTTCAGAGGTGGCGTCGTCGCCAGACGGGCCGGTCGCAGCTTCAGAGGTGGCGTCGTCGCCAGACGGGCCGGTCGCAGCTTCAGAGGTGGCGTCGTCGCCAGACGGGCCGGTCGCAGCTTCAGAGGTGGCGTCGTCGCCAGACGGGCCGGTCGCAGCTTCAGAGGTGGCGTCGTCGCCAGACGGGCCGGTCGCAGCTTCAGAGGTGGCGTCGTCGCCAGACGGGCCGGTCGCAGCTTCAGAGGTGGCGTCGTCGCCAGACGGGCCGGTCGCAGCTTCAGAGGTGGCGTCGTCGCCAGACGGGCCGGTCGCAGCTTCAGAGGTGGCGTCGTCGCCAGACGGGCCGGTCGCAGCTTCAGAGGTGGCGTCGTCGCCAGACGGGCCGGTCGCAGCTTCAGAGGTGGCGTCGTCGCCAGACGGGCCGGTCGCAGCTTCAGAGGTGGCGTCGTCGCCAGACGGGCCGGTCGCAGCTTCAGAGGTGGCGTCGTCGCCAGACGGGCCGGTCGCAGCTTCAGAGGTGGCGTCGTCGCCAGACGGGCCGGTCGCAGCTTCAGAGGTGGCGTCGTCGCCAGACGGGCCGGTCGCAGCTTCAGAGGTGGCGTCGTCGCCAGACGGGCCGGTCGCAGCTTCAGAGGTGGCGTCGTCGCCAGACGGGCCGGTCGCAGCTTCAGAGGTGGCGTCGTCGCCAGACGGGCCGGTCGCAGCTTCAGAGGTGGCGTCGTCGCCAGACGGGCCGGTCGCAGCTTCAGAGGTGGCGTCGTCGCCAGACGGGCCGGTCGCAGCTTCAGAGGTGGCGTCGTCGCCAGACGGGCCGGTCGCAGCTTCAGAGGTGGCGTCGTCGCCAGACGGGCCGGTCGCAGCTTCAGAGGTGGCGTCGTCGCCAGACGGGCCGGTCGCAGCTTCAGAGGTGGCGTCGTCGCCAGACGGGCCGGTCGCAGCTTCAGAGGTGGCGTCGTCGCCAGACGGGCCGGTCGCAGCTTCAGAGGTGGCGTCGTCGCCAGACGGGCCGGTCGCAGCTTCAGAGGTGGCGTCGTCGCCAGACGGGCCGGTCGCAGCTTCAGAGGTGGCGTCGTCGCCAGACGGGCCGGTCGCAGCTTCAGAGGTGGCGTCGTCGCCAGACGGGCCGGTCGCAGCTTCAGAGGTGGCGTCGTCGCCAGACGGGCCGGTCGCAGCTTCAGAGGTGGCGTCGTCGCCAGACGGGCCGGTCGCAGCTTCAGAGGTGGCGTCGTCGCCAGACGGGCCGGTCGCAGCTTCAGAGGTGGCGTCGTCGCCAGACGGGCCGGTCGCAGCTTCAGAGGTGGCGTCGTCGCCAGACGGGCCGGTCGCAGCTTCAGAGGTGGCGTCGTCGCCAGACGGGCCGGTCGCAGCTTCAGAGGTGGCGTCGTCGCCAGACGGGCCGGTCGCAGCTTCAGAGGTGGCGTCGTCGCCAGACGGGCCGGTCGCAGCTTCAGAGGTGGCGTCGTCGCCAGACGGGCCGGTCGCAGCTTCAGAGGTGGCGTCGTCGCCAGACGGGCCGGTCGCAGCTTCAGAGGTGGCGTCGTCGCCAGACGGGCCGGTCGCAGCTTCAGAGGTGGCGTCGTCGCCAGACGGGCCGGTCGCAGCTTCAGAGGTGGCGTCGTCGCCAGACGGGCCGGTCGCAGCTTCAGAGGTGGCGTCGTCGCCAGACGGGCCGGTCGCAGCTTCAGAGGTGGCGTCGTCGCCAGACGGGCCGGTCGCAGCTTCAGAGGTGGCGTCGTCGCCAGACGGGCCGGTCGCAGCTTCAGAGGTGGCGTCGTCGCCAGACGGGCCGGTCGCAGCTTCAGAGGTGGCGTCGTCGCCAGACGGGCCGGTCGCAGCTTCAGAGGTGGCGTCGTCGCCAGACGGGCCGGTCGCAGCTTCAGAGGTGGCGTCGTCGCCAGACGGGCCGGTCGCAGCTTCAGAGGTGGCGTCGTCGCCAGACGGGCCGGTCGCAGCTTCAGAGGTGGCGTCGTCGCCAGACGGGCCGGTCGCAGCTTCAGAGGTGGCGTCGTCGCCAGACGGGCCGGTCGCAGCTTCAGAGGTGGCGTCGTCGCCAGACGGGCCGGTCGCAGCTTCAGAGGTGGCGTCGTCGCCAGACGGGCCGGTCGCAGCTTCAGAGGTGGCGTCGTCGCCAGACGGGCCGGTCGCAGCTTCAGAGGTGGCGGCGTCGCCAGACGGGCCGGTCGCAGCTTCAGAGGTGGCGGCGTCGTCCGAGGACACGCGCCTCAGCTTCTCCTCAGAGGACAGGGCATCATTTGCCGGAGAGCTACCATGGTTTGGAGAAGCTTGGGATTCTACTTCATTGGTCTCTAAATACTCTTGAGAAAAAACAAAAGGAACAGTTGGGTATTCTACAGCAACACATCTGTTCTACACGGTCTAGGCCAAATTGCTAATCGAATTTTGAGCAACATGAACCCTACAGTTTTCAAAGTATATGTTTCAGGCCGTACCTTCTCTGGCTTGTTTAGCGTCAGACCCTATGGATCGGAGCAAGGCCAGGGCATGCACAATGGAGACGTCATTTGATGACAGCTCTGAAAAATGTAGGTTAAGGTTTGACAACATTATTTAGACTGAGTTACTCTATGCTGTTGAATGAGTGTCAAACACAGCAGCACCATAGACAGTGACAAAGAACATAGCTAGAAGGGTTGCGGAAAGAAACACTTACCTCCAAGTCTCCTCTGCAGAGAGACTTGATCTTGCTTCTGGGACTTTCCAACAGGGTAACAAGAAACTGAGGAGAAAGTGTTGACAGAAGTTGAGTTCACACAAAATAGCTACATATATTAATAGCAGTGAAGAATAAAAGATGACCAACGCGGAAGATACAGACAGTCAAATATTAATACCCAACTTATAAAGTTAAGCATATTTACCAAACAAATCCCTTAAACATTAGTGAACCAACCTTTGACAACCCCCACAGTCATCACAACGAGCAGCAATTCTCTCACACCTCCCATGATCATGAAAATAGTCTGTGTTATCAACAGGTAATGTCTTCCCATGGCCTGTATGAGGCTTATATAGGCCACTAATGACCTTAGTTTACCTGACAAACATGGCTTAACGATCAATTAACAAGCTTGATTGAGTTGTTACGTTCAGATAGAAATAGACCATGTAGAACATATGTTGATTCTTATCAAGTTGGTGGGCAGGCAATCTTTTCTACTCCATATATTGCATTTATATCTGTAATGATTAACCCTAATGGTCTCAGATCAGCAGTAGAAAGAAGTATTCCTAATTATTTTAGGTGTAATCTTCAAAGATATTAGGGGGAAATAAACACTGTACCCAAATCCACGTTTTACGTTTTTCAGACAGTGAGAGAGAAGAGGGAGGGATAGGGGGAAGCACAACAGGCCCACACTCATCCTCTCGTACCACCAGGTTCCCTTCCAGCAGATACTGGACTTCAGAGGAACTTCTGCTGCTATACCCCATCTTTACCTTTACCCACAAAGGTCCTAAACGGTAGAAAGTGTCCGGCCAACAGACAGACGCACACCTTATGACGGCAATAACCTGTAGTCCAAGGGGATAGTAGCACTTCACTGAGAGCAAAACAGACAGGGACCAAAAGATGTGGAAGAAGCAATTAGGAGGCCTGCGTCTTGTGACCGTAGCGTACGTGTAGGTATGTACGGCAGGACCAAATCAGAGAGATAGGTACGAGCAAGCCCATGTAATGCTTTGTAGGTTAGCAGTAAAACCTTGAAATCAGCCCTTGCCTTGACAGGAAGCCAGTGTAGGGAGGCTAGCACTGGAGTAATATGATATATTTTTGGGGTTCTAGTCAGGATTCTAGCAGCCGTATTTAGCACTAACTGAAGTTTATTTAGTGCTTTATCCGGGTAGCCGGAAAGTAAGAGCATTGCAGTAGTCTAACCTAGAAGTGACAAAAGCATGGATACATTTTTCTGCATCATTTTTGGACAGAAAGTTTGATTTTTGCAATGTTACGTAGATGGAAAAAAGCTGTCCTTGAAACAGTCTTGATATGTTCTTCAAAAGAGAGATCAGGGTCCAGAGTAACGCCGAGGGCCTTCACAGTTTTATTTGAGACGACTGTACAGCCATTAAGATTAATTGTCAGATTCAACAGAAGATCTCTTTGTTTCTTGGGACCTAGAACAAGCATCTCTGTTTTGTCCGAGTTTAAAAGTAGAACGTTTGCAGCCATCCACTTCCTTATGTCTGAAACACATGCTTCTAGCGAGGGCAATTTTGGGGCTTCACCATGTTTCATTGAAATGTTCAGCTGTGTGTCATCCGCATAGCAGTGAAAGTTAACATTATGTTTTCGAATGACATCCCCAAGAGGTAAAATATATAGTGAAAATCAATAGTGGTCCTAAAACGGAACCTTGAGGAACATCGAAATTTACAGTTGATTTGTCAGAGGACAAACCATTCACAGAGACTGTAACAGTTTTCTTCTATCTCCTCCTCTGACGAGGAAGGCAGAGGCTGCGCAACAGCCTTTTCTAAACATTTTGAGAGGAATGGAAGATTCGATATAGGCCGATAGTTTTTTATATTTTCTGGGTCAAGGTTTGGCTTTTTCAAGAGAGGCTTTATTACTGCCACTTTTAGTGAGTTTGGTACACATCCGGTGGATAGAGAGCCGTTTATTATGTTCAACATAGGAGGGCCAAGCACAGGAAACAGCTCTTTCAGTAGTTTAGTTGGAATAGGGTCCAGTATGGAGCTTGAAGGTTTAGAGGCCATGATTATTTTCATCATTGTGTCAAGGGATATAGTACTAAAACACTTGAGTGTCTCTCTTGATCCTAGGTCCTGGCAGAGTTGTGCAGACTCAGGACAACTGAGCTTTGAAGGAATACGCAGATTTAAAGAGGAGTCCGTAATTTACTTTGTAATAATCATCTTTTCCTCAAAGAAGTTCATGAATTTATTACTGCTGAGGTGAAAGCCATCCTCTCTTGGGGAATGCTGCTTTTTAGTTAGCTTTGCGACAGTATCAAAAACGAATTTCGGATTGTTCTTATTTTCCTCAATTAAGTTGGAAAAATAGGATGATCGAGCAGCAGCAAGGGCTCTTCGATACTGCACGGTACTGTCTTTCCAAGCTAGTCGGAAGACTTCCAGTTTGGTGTGGCGCCATTTCCGTTCCAATTTTCTGGAAGCTTGCTTCAGAGCTCGGGTATTTTCTGTATACCAGGGAGCTAGTTTCTTATGAGAAATGTTTTTAGTTTTTAGGGGTGCAACTGCATCTAGGGTATTGCGCAAGGTTAAATTGAGTTCCTCAGTTAGGTGGTTAACTGATTTTTGTCCTCTGGCGTCCTTGGGTAGACAGAGGGAGTCTGGAAGGACATCAAGGAATCTTTGTGTTGTCTGTGAATTTATAGCACGACTTTTGATGTTCCTTGGTTGGGGTCTGAGCAGATTATTTGTTGCAATTGCAAACGTAATAAAATGGTGGTCCGATAGTCCAGGATTATGAGGGAAAACATTAAGATCCACAACATTTATTCCATGGGACAAAACTAGGTCCAGAGTATGACTGTGACAGTGAGTAGGTCCAGAGACATGTCGGCTGATTATTCGTTTTAAGTCTAATACTGCGGGTAATGGAGTCGCCAATGACTAGAGTTTTCAATTTGTCAGAGCTAATGGTGGGAAGCTTCGGCGTCTCTGACCCCGTAACGGGAGGAGTAGAGACAAGAGAAGGCTCGGCCTTTGACTCCGACTCGCTGCTTAATGGGGAAAACCGGTTGAAGTTTGTCGGCTGAATGAGCGACACCGGTTGAGCATTCCTACAGCATTTCTCTCCAGAAACCGTGAGAAAGTTGTCCGGCTGCGGGGACCGTGCGAGGGGATTTATACTAACGTTACTATCTGTACTTACTGGTGGCACAGACGCTGTTTCATCCTTTCCTACACTGAAATTACCCTTGCCTAACGATTGCGTCTGAAGCTGGGCTTGTAGCACAGCTATCCTCACCGTAAGGCGATCGTTCTCCTGTATGAGTACAGCGACTGCAATTAGAAGGCATCATGTTAATGTTACTACTTAGCTTCGGCTGTTGGAGGTCCTGACGAACCATGTCCAGATAAAGCGTCCGGAGTATGAGGATTCTGTGTTATGCACTATAGCCCGTTACCATATGTGATTTAATATTATCTGCTGTTGGCTTGTGTGGATGTATGTATGTGTTATGCAACATAGCTGACTTGAACCATTGTTCAGTTTCAGGGCCATGGGCCTTTCTCATGATGGAAAAATACAGAACTGTGCAATGAGTTGGGGGGGGGGCACATTCAGAACAGTCTTTTGTTAGATAACAGGAGCCAGGTGCCTGATAACTGCATATTCTACACAGCTACAACGACTGACCGCTGAAGCGCTTAAGGGGCTGGGACCAGCCTCTGCGCCAACAATCAACGATAGGCTGGGTGAGTCTAAACCACGCCCAGTCTACTCTGACAGGCCGGCTCGGAAGCAGGAACTGTCAGAGTATATTAAATATCTTTGTCAGGAACAAGTCAGTTCTGTTTTGCCCTGCGAGGTGGGACAGAGCCCATATATACGAAAATTGCATTTACCACTTATTGCTTAGCTAATAAAAGCCTCATTGTGATATTTATCCTGATACCAGATTCGAATTGACGCAACCCTGACACGAGTGAAAAAATTGAGGGAAAAACCAAAAATATAAACGGTAATTAAAAAGTAAAAACCGTAAAGTTGTCAGGTAGCAAAGTAGGCAACAAAACACCGCAACACGTAAACAAGTCTGCAAGTTGTGACCGGAAATGGCGTCAAAATGCTGTTGAGGTATCATGTGATGCTACTAGCATAAATGGACCAACACTGAGCACATGTAGCTTAAGTCAATTGGTAATTTAAAACACAGGGGTCTGAGTAATATTGCTGGCGCATGGATATAATGCAAAATAAATGTTGCCATCACCCCAGTTACTCAAGTCAGGTCATACACCTCAACTCCAAGTAGGAACCACCAAAACAATACAGAGGACACAAGTATTACAGTTAATGTTTAATTGAGCCAAAACAAGCAAATGCAGTTACACACTGGACTAGAGTACCCATGAACTCTTGCATGTCCCACGTCAGATATCCATGGCGTCGTCGCCGGACGGGCCGGTCGCAGCTTCAGAGGTGGCGTCGTCGCCAGACGGGCCGGTCGCAGCTTCAGAGGTGGCGTCGTCGCCAGACGGGCCGGTCGCAGCTTCAGAGGTGGCGGCGTCGCCAGACGGGCCGGTCGCAGCTTCAGAGGTGGCGGCGTCGCCAGACGGGCCGGTCGCAGCTTCAGAGGTGGCGGCGTCGCCAGACGGGCCGGTCGCAGCTTCAGAGGTGGCGGCGTCGCCAGACGGGCCGGTCGCAGCTTCAGAGGTGGCGTCGTCGCCAGACGGGCCGGTCGCAGCTTCAGAGGTGGCGTCGTCGCCAGACGGGCCGGTCGCAGCTTCAGAGGTGGCGTCGTCGCCAGACGGGCCGGTCGCAGCTTCAGAGGTGGCGTCGTCGCCAGACGGGCCGGTCGCAGCTTCAGAGGTGGCGTCGTCGCCAGACGGGCCGGTCGCAGCTTCAGAGGTGGCGTCGTCGCCAGACGGGCCGGTCGCAGCTTCAGAGGTGGCGTCGTCGCCAGACGGGCCGGTCGCAGCTTCAGAGGTGGCGTCGTCGCCAGACGGGCCGGTCGCAGCTTCAGAGGTGGCGTCGTCGCCAGACGGGCCGGTCGCAGCTTCAGAGGTGGCGTCGTCGCCAGACGGGCCGGTCGCAGCTTCAGAGGTGGCGTCGTCGCCAGACGGGCCGGTCGCAGCTTCAGAGGTGGCGTCGTCGCCAGACGGGCCGGTCGCAGCTTCAGAGGTGGCGTCGTCGCCAGACGGGCCGGTCGCAGCTTCAGAGGTGGCGGCGTCGCCAGACGGGCCGGTCGCAGCTTCAGAGGTGGCGGCGTCGCCAGACGGGCCGGTCGCAGCTTCAGAGGTGGCGGCGTCGCCAGACGGGCCGGTCGCAGCTTCAGAGGTGGCGGCGTCGCCAGACGGGCCGGTCGCAGCTTCAGAGGTGGCGTCGTCGCCAGACGGGCCGGTCGCAGCTTCAGAGGTGGCGTCGTCGCCAGACGGGCCGGTCGCAGCTTCAGAGGTGGCGTCGTCGCCAGACGGGCCGGTCGCAGCTTCAGAGGTGGCGTCGTCGCCAGACGGGCCGGTCGCAGCTTCAGAGGTGGCGTCGTCGCCAGACGGGCCGGTCGCAGCTTCAGAGGTGGCGTCGTCGCCAGACGGGCCGGTCGCAGCTTCAGAGGTGGCGTCGTCGCCAGACGGGCCGGTCGCAGCTTCAGAGGTGGCGTCGTCGCCAGACGGGCCGGTCGCAGCTTCAGAGGTGGCGTCGTCGCCAGACGGGCCGGTCGCAGCTTCAGAGGTGGCGTCGTCGCCAGACGGGCCGGTCGCAGCTTCAGAGGTGGCGTCGTCGCCAGACGGGCCGGTCGCAGCTTCAGAGGTGGCGTCGTCGCCAGACGGGCCGGTCGCAGCTTCAGAGGTGGCGTCGTCGCCAGACGGGCCGGTCGCAGCTTCAGAGGTGGCGTCGTCGCCAGACGGGCCGGTCGCAGCTTCAGAGGTGGCGTCGTCGCCAGACGGGCCGGTCGCAGCTTCAGAGGTGGCGTCGTCGCCAGACGGGCCGGTCGCAGCTTCAGAGGTGGCGTCGTCGCCAGACGGGCCGGTCGCAGCTTCAGAGGTGGCGTCGTCGCCAGACGGGCCGGTCGCAGCTTCAGAGGTGGCGTCGTCGCCAGACGGGCCGGTCGCAGCTTCAGAGGTGGCGTCGTCGCCAGACGGGCCGGTCGCAGCTTCAGAGGTGGCGTCGTCGCCAGACGGGCCGGTCGCAGCTTCAGAGGTGGCGTCGTCGCCAGACGGGCCGGTCGCAGCTTCAGAGGTGGCGTCGTCGCCAGACGGGCCGGTCGCAGCTTCAGAGGTGGCGTCGTCGCCAGACGGGCCGGTCGCAGCTTCAGAGGTGGCGTCGTCGCCAGACGGGCCGGTCGCAGCTTCAGAGGTGGCGTCGTCGCCAGACGGGCCGGTCGCAGCTTCAGAGGTGGCGTCGTCGCCAGACGGGCCGGTCGCAGCTTCAGAGGTGGCGTCGTCGCCAGACGGGCCGGTCGCAGCTTCAGAGGTGGCGTCGTCGCCAGACGGGCCGGTCGCAGCTTCAGAGGTGGCGTCGTCGCCAGACGGGCCGGTCGCAGCTTCAGAGGTGGCGTCGTCGCCAGACGGGCCGGTCGCAGCTTCAGAGGTGGCGTCGTCGCCAGACGGGCCGGTCGCAGCTTCAGAGGTGGCGTCGTCGCCAGACGGGCCGGTCGCAGCTTCAGAGGTGGCGTCGTCGCCAGACGGGCCGGTCGCAGCTTCAGAGGTGGCGTCGTCGCCAGACGGGCCGGTCGCAGCTTCAGAGGTGGCGTCGTCGCCAGACGGGCCGGTCGCAGCTTCAGAGGTGGCGTCGTCGCCAGACGGGCCGGTCGCAGCTTCAGAGGTGGCGTCGTCGCCAGACGGGCCGGTCGCAGCTTCAGAGGTGGCGTCGTCGCCAGACGGGCCGGTCGCAGCTTCAGAGGTGGCGTCGTCGCCAGACGGGCCGGTCGCAGCTTCAGAGGTGGCGTCGTCGCCAGACGGGCCGGTCGCAGCTTCAGAGGTGGCGTCGTCGCCAGACGGGCCGGTCGCAGCTTCAGAGGTGGCGTCGTCGCCAGACGGGCCGGTCGCAGCGTCAGAGGTGGCGTCGTCGCCAGACGGGCCGGTCGCAGCGTCAGAGGTGGCGTCGTCGCCAGACGGGCCGGTCGCAGCGTCAGAGGTGGCGTCGTCGCCAGACGGGCCGGTCGCAGCTTCAGAGGTGGCGTCGTCGCCAGACGGGCCGGTCGCAGCGTCAGAGGTGGCGGCGTCGTCCGAGGACATGCGCCTCAGCTTCTCCTCAGAGGACAGGGCATCATTTGCCGGAGAGCTACCATGGTTTGGAGAAGCTTGGGATTCTACTTCATTGGTCTCTAAATACTCTTGAGAAAAAACAAAAGGAACAGTTGGGTATTCTACAGCAACACATCTGTTCTACACGGTCTAGGCCAAATTGCTAATCGAATTTTGAGCAACATGAACCCTACAGTTTTCAAAGTATATGTTTCAGGCCGTACCTTCTCTGGCTTGTTTAGCGTCAGACCCTATGGATCGGAGCAAGGCCAGGGCATGCACAATGGAGACGTCATTTGATGACAGCTCTGAAAAATGTAGGTTAAGGTTTGACAACATTATTTAGACTGAGTTACTCTATGCTGTTGAATGAGTGTCAAACACAGCAGCACCATAGACAGTGACAAAGAACATAGCTAGAAGGGTTGCGGAAAGAAACACTTACCTCCAAGTCTCCTCTGCAGAGAGACTTGATCTTGCTTCTGGGACTTTCCAACAGGGTAACAAGAAACTGAGGAGAAAGTGTTGACAGAAGTTGAGTTCACACAAAATAGCTACATATATTAATAGCAGTGAAGAATAAAAGATGACCAACGCGGAAGATACAGACAGTCAAATATTAATACCCAACTTATAAAGTTAAGCATATTTACCAAACAAATCCCTTAAACATTAGTGAACCAACCTTTGACAACCCCCACAGTCATCACAACGAGCAGCAATTCTCTCACACCTCCCATGATCATGAAAATAGTCTGTGTTATCAACAGGTAATGTCTTCCCATGGCCTGTATGAGGCTTATATAGGCCACTAATGACCTTAGTTTACCTGACAAACATGGCTTAACGATCAATTAACAAGCTTGATTGAGTTGTTACGTTCAGATAGAAATAGACCATGTAGAACATATGTTGATTCTTATCAAGTTGGTGGGCAGGCAATCTTTTCTACTCCATATATTGCATTTATATCTGTAATGATTAACCCTAATGGTCTCAGATCAGCAGTAGAAAGAAGTATTCCTAATTATTTTAGGTGTAATCTTCAAAGATATTAGGGGGAAATAAACACTGTACCCAAATCCACGTTTTACGTTTTTCAGACAGTGAGAGAGAAGAGGGAGGGATAGGGGGAAGCACAACAGGCCCACACTCATCCTCTCGTACCACCAGGTTCCCTTCCAGCAGATACTGGACTTCAGAGGAACTTCTGCTGCTATACCCCATCTTTACCTTTACCCACAAAGGTCCTAAACGGTAGAAAGTGTCCGGCCAACAGACAGACGCACACCTTATGACGGCAATAACCTGTAGTCCAAGGGGATAGTAGCACTTCACTGAGAGCAAAACAGACAGGGACCAAAAGATGTGGAAGAAGCAATTAGGAGGCCTGCGTCTTGTGACCGTAGCGTACGTGTAGGTATGTACGGCAGGACCAAATCAGAGAGATAGGTACGAGCAAGCCCATGTAATGCTTTGTAGGTTAGCAGTAAAACCTTGAAATCAGCCCTTGCCTTGACAGGAAGCCAGTGTAGGGAGGCTAGCACTGGAGTAATATGATATATTTTTGGGGTTCTAGTCAGGATTCTAGCAGCCGTATTTAGCACTAACTGAAGTTTATTTAGTGCTTTATCCGGGTAGCCGGAAAGTAAGAGCATTGCAGTAGTCTAACCTAGAAGTGACAAAAGCATGGATACATTTTTCTGCATCATTTTTGGACAGAAAGTTTGATTTTTGCAATGTTACGTAGATGGAAAAAAGCTGTCCTTGAAACAGTCTTGATATGTTCTTCAAAAGAGAGATCAGGGTCCAGAGTAACGCCGAGGGCCTTCACAGTTTTATTTGAGACGACTGTACAGCCATTAAGATTAATTGTCAGATTCAACAGAAGATCTCTTTGTTTCTTGGGACCTAGAACAAGCATCTCTGTTTTGTCCGAGTTTAAAAGTAGAACGTTTGCAGCCATCCACTTCCTTATGTCTGAAACACATGCTTCTAGCGAGGGCAATTTTGGGGCTTCACCATGTTTCATTGAAATGTTCAGCTGTGTGTCATCCGCATAGCAGTGAAAGTTAACATTATGTTTTCGAATGACATCCCCAAGAGGTAAAATATATAGTGAAAATCAATAGTGGTCCTAAAACGGAACCTTGAGGAACATCGAAATTTACAGTTGATTTGTCAGAGGACAAACCATTCACAGAGACTGTAACAGTTTTCTTCTATCTCCTCCTCTGACGAGGAAGGCAGAGGCTGCGCAACAGCCTTTTCTAAACATTTTGAGAGGAATGGAAGATTCGATATAGGCCGATAGTTTTTTATATTTTCTGGGTCAAGGTTTGGCTTTTTCAAGAGAGGCTTTATTACTGCCACTTTTAGTGAGTTTGGTACACATCCGGTGGATAGAGAGCCGTTTATTATGTTCAACATAGGAGGGCCAAGCACAGGAAACAGCTCTTTCAGTAGTTTAGTTGGAATAGGGTCCAGTATGGAGCTTGAAGGTTTAGAGGCCATGATTATTTTCATCATTGTGTCAAGGGATATAGTACTAAAACACTTGAGTGTCTCTCTTGATCCTAGGTCCTGGCAGAGTTGTGCAGACTCAGGACAACTGAGCTTTGAAGGAATACGCAGATTTAAAGAGGAGTCCGTAATTTACTTTGTAATAATCATCTTTTCCTCAAAGAAGTTCATGAATTTATTACTGCTGAGGTGAAAGCCATCCTCTCTTGGGGAATGCTGCTTTTTAGTTAGCTTTGCGACAGTATCAAAAACGAATTTCGGATTGTTCTTATTTTCCTCAATTAAGTTGGAAAAATAGGATGATCGAGCAGCAGCAAGGGCTCTTCGATACTGCACGGTACTGTCTTTCCAAGCTAGTCGGAAGACTTCCAGTTTGGTGTGGCGCCATTTCCGTTCCAATTTTCTGGAAGCTTGCTTCAGAGCTCGGGTATTTTCTGTATACCAGGGAGCTAGTTTCTTATGAGAAATGTTTTTAGTTTTTAGGGGTGCAACTGCATCTAGGGTATTGCGCAAGGTTAAATTGAGTTCCTCAGTTAGGTGGTTAACTGATTTTTGTCCTCTGGCGTCCTTGGGTAGACAGAGGGAGTCTGGAAGGACATCAAGGAATCTTTGTGTTGTCTGTGAATTTATAGCACGACTTTTGATGTTCCTTGGTTGGGGTCTGAGCAGATTATTTGTTGCAATTGCAAACGTAATAAAATGGTGGTCCGATAGTCCAGGATTATGAGGGAAAACATTAAGATCCACAACATTTATTCCATGGGACAAAACTAGGTCCAGAGTATGACTGTGACAGTGAGTAGGTCCAGAGACATGTCGGCTGATTATTCGTTTTAAGTCTAATACTGCGGGTAATGGAGTCGCCAATGACTAGAGTTTTCAATTTGTCAGAGCTAATGGTGGGAAGCTTCGGCGTCTCTGACCCCGTAACGGGAGGAGTAGAGACAAGAGAAGGCTCGGCCTTTGACTCCGACTCGCTGCTTAATGGGGAAAACCGGTTGAAGTTTGTCGGCTGAATGAGCGACACCGGTTGAGCATTCCTACAGCATTTCTCTCCAGAAACCGTGAGAAAGTTGTCCGGCTGCGGGGACCGTGCGAGGGGATTTATACTAACGTTACTATCTGTACTTACTGGTGGCACAGACGCTGTTTCATCCTTTCCTACACTGAAATTACCCTTGCCTAACGATTGCGTCTGAAGCTGGGCTTGTAGCACAGCTATCCTCACCGTAAGGCGATCGTTCTCCTGTATGAGTACAGCGACTGCAATTAGAAGGCATCATGTTAATGTTACTACTTAGCTTCGGCTGTTGGAGGTCCTGACGAACCATGTCCAGATAAAGCGTCCGGAGTATGAGGATTCTGTGTTATGCACTATAGCCCGTTACCATATGTGATTTAATATTATCTGCTGTTGGCTTGTGTGGATGTATGTATGTGTTATGCAACATAGCTGACTTGAACCATTGTTCAGTTTCAGGGCCATGGGCCTTTCTCATGATGGAAAAATACAGAACTGTGCAATGAGTTGGGGGGGGGGCACATTCAGAACAGTCTTTTGTTAGATAACAGGAGCCAGGTGCCTGATAACTGCATATTCTACACAGCTACAACGACTGACCGCTGAAGCGCTTAAGGGGCTGGGACCAGCCTCTGCGCCAACAATCAACGATAGGCTGGGTGAGTCTAAACCACGCCCAGTCTACTCTGACAGGCCGGCTCGGAAGCAGGAACTGTCAGAGTATATTAAATATCTTTGTCAGGAACAAGTCAGTTCTGTTTTGCCCTGCGAGGTGGGACAGAGCCCATATATACGAAAATTGCATTTACCACTTATTGCTTAGCTAATAAAAGCCTCATTGTGATATTTATCCTGATACCAGATTCGAATTGACGCAACCCTGACACGAGTGAAAAAATTGAGGGAAAAACCAAAAATATAAACGGTAATTAAAAAGTAAAAACCGTAAAGTTGTCAGGTAGCAAAGTAGGCAACAAAACACCGCAACACGTAAACAAGTCTGCAAGTTGTGACCGGAAATGGCGTCAAAATGCTGTTGAGGTATCATGTGATGCTACTAGCATAAATGGACCAACACTGAGCACATGTAGCTTAAGTCAATTGGTAATTTAAAACACAGGGGTCTGAGTAATATTGCTGGCGCATGGATATAATGCAAAATAAATGTTGCCATCACCCCAGTTACTCAAGTCAGGTCATACACCTCAACTCCAAGTAGGAACCACCAAAACAATACAGAGGACACAAGTATTACAGTTAATGTTTAATTGAGCCAAAACAAGCAAATGCAGTTACACACTGGACTAGAGTACCCATGAACTCTTGCATGTCCCACGTCAGATATCCATGGCGTCGTCGCCAGACGGGCCGGTCGCAGCTTCAGAGGTGGCGTCGTCGCCAGACGGGCCGGTCGCAGCTTCAGAGGTGGCGTCGTCGCCAGACGGGCCGGTCGCAGCTTCAGAGGTGGCGTCGTCGCCAGACGGGCCGGTCGCAGCTTCAGAGGTGGCGTCGTCGCCAGACGGGCCGGTCGCAGCTTCAGAGGTGGCGTCGTCGCCAGACGGGCCGGTCGCAGCTTCAGAGGTGGCGTCGTCGCCAGACGGGCCGGTCGCAGCTTCAGAGGTGGCGTCGTCGCCAGACGGGCCGGTCGCAGCTTCAGAGGTGGCGTCGTCGCCAGACGGGCCGGTCGCAGCTTCAGAGGTGGCGTCGTCGCCAGACGGGCCGGTCGCAGCTTCAGAGGTGGCGTCGTCGCCAGACGGGCCGGTCGCAGCTTCAGAGGTGGCGTCGTCGCCAGACGGGCCGGTCGCAGCTTCAGAGGTGGCGTCGTCGCCAGACGGGCCGGTCGCAGCTTCAGAGGTGGCGTCGTCGCCAGACGGGCCGGTCGCAGCTTCAGAGGTGGCGTCGTCGCCAGACGGGCCGGTCGCAGCTTCAGAGGTGGCGTCGTCGCCAGACGGGCCGGTCGCAGCTTCAGAGGTGGCGTCGTCGCCAGACGGGCCGGTCGCAGCTTCAGAGGTGGCGTCGTCGCCAGACGGGCCGGTCGCAGCTTCAGAGGTGGCGTCGTCGCCAGACGGGCCGGTCGCAGCTTCAGAGGTGGCGTCGTCGCCAGACGGGCCGGTCGCAGCTTCAGAGGTGGCGTCGTCGCCAGACGGGCCGGTCGCAGCTTCAGAGGTGGCGTCGTCGCCAGACGGGCCGGTCGCAGCTTCAGAGGTGGCGTCGTCGCCAGACGGGCCGGTCGCAGCTTCAGAGGTGGCGTCGTCGCCAGACGGGCCGGTCGCAGCTTCAGAGGTGGCGTCGTCGCCAGACGGGCCGGTCGCAGCTTCAGAGGTGGCGGCGTCGCCAGACGGGCCGGTCGCAGCTTCAGAGGTGGCGGCGTCGCCAGACGGGCCGGTCGCAGCTTCAGAGGTGGCGGCGTCGTCCGAGGACACGCGCCTCAGCTTCTCCTCAGAGGACAGGGCATCATTTGCCGGAGAGCTACCATGGTTTGGAGAAGCTTGGGATTCTACTTCATTGGTCTCTAAATACTCTTGAGAAAAAACAAAAGGAACAGTTGGGTATTCTACAGCAACACATCTGTTCTACACGGTCTAGGCCAAATTGCTAATCGAATTTTGAGCAACATGAACCCTACAGTTTTCAAAGTATATGTTTCAGGCCGTACCTTCTCTGGCTTGTTTAGCGTCAGACCCTATGGATCGGAGCAAGGCCAGGGCATGCACAATGGAGACGTCATTTGATGACAGCTCTGAAAAATGTAGGTTAAGGTTTGACAACATTATTTAGACTGAGTTACTCTATGCTGTTGAATGAGTGTCAAACACAGCAGCACCATAGACAGTGACAAAGAACATAGCTAGAAGGGTTGCGGAAAGAAACACTTACCTCCAAGTCTCCTCTGCAGAGAGACTTGATCTTGCTTCTGGGACTTTCCAACAGGGTAACAAGAAACTGAGGAGAAAGTGTTGACAGAAGTTGAGTTCACACAAAATAGCTACATATATTAATAGCAGTGAAGAATAAAAGATGACCAACGCGGAAGATACAGACAGTCAAATATTAATACCCAACTTATAAAGTTAAGCATATTTACCAAACAAATCCCTTAAACATTAGTGAACCAACCTTTGACAACCCCCACAGTCATCACAACGAGCAGCAATTCTCTCACACCTCCCATGATCATGAAAATAGTCTGTGTTATCAACAGGTAATGTCTTCCCATGGCCTGTATGAGGCTTATATAGGCCACTAATGACCTTAGTTTACCTGACAAACATGGCTTAACGATCAATTAACAAGCTTGATTGAGTTGTTACGTTCAGATAGAAATAGACCATGTAGAACATATGTTGATTCTTATCAAGTTGGTGGGCAGGCAATCTTTTCTACTCCATATATTGCATTTATATCTGTAATGATTAACCCTAATGGTCTCAGATCAGCAGTAGAAAGAAGTATTCCTAATTATTTTAGGTGTAATCTTCAAAGATATTAGGGGGAAATAAACACTGTACCCAAATCCACGTTTTACGTTTTTCAGACAGTGAGAGAGAAGAGGGAGGGATAGGGGGAAGCACAACAGGCCCACACTCATCCTCTCGTACCACCAGGTTCCCTTCCAGCAGATACTGGACTTCAGAGGAACTTCTGCTGCTATACCCCATCTTTACCTTTACCCACAAAGGTCCTAAACGGTAGAAAGTGTCCGGCCAACAGACAGACGCACACCTTATGACGGCAATAACCTGTAGTCCAAGGGGATAGTAGCACTTCACTGAGAGCAAAACAGACAGGGACCAAAAGATGTGGAAGAAGCAATTAGGAGGCCTGCGTCTTGTGACCGTAGCGTACGTGTAGGTATGTACGGCAGGACCAAATCAGAGAGATAGGTACGAGCAAGCCCATGTAATGCTTTGTAGGTTAGCAGTAAAACCTTGAAATCAGCCCTTGCCTTGACAGGAAGCCAGTGTAGGGAGGCTAGCACTGGAGTAATATGATATATTTTTGGGGTTCTAGTCAGGATTCTAGCAGCCGTATTTAGCACTAACTGAAGTTTATTTAGTGCTTTATCCGGGTAGCCGGAAAGTAAGAGCATTGCAGTAGTCTAACCTAGAAGTGACAAAAGCATGGATACATTTTTCTGCATCATTTTTGGACAGAAAGTTTGATTTTTGCAATGTTACGTAGATGGAAAAAAGCTGTCCTTGAAACAGTCTTGATATGTTCTTCAAAAGAGAGATCAGGGTCCAGAGTAACGCCGAGGGCCTTCACAGTTTTATTTGAGACGACTGTACAGCCATTAAGATTAATTGTCAGATTCAACAGAAGATCTCTTTGTTTCTTGGGACCTAGAACAAGCATCTCTGTTTTGTCCGAGTTTAAAAGTAGAACGTTTGCAGCCATCCACTTCCTTATGTCTGAAACACATGCTTCTAGCGAGGGCAATTTTGGGGCTTCACCATGTTTCATTGAAATGTTCAGCTGTGTGTCATCCGCATAGCAGTGAAAGTTAACATTATGTTTTCGAATGACATCCCCAAGAGGTAAAATATATAGTGAAAATCAATAGTGGTCCTAAAACGGAACCTTGAGGAACATCGAAATTTACAGTTGATTTGTCAGAGGACAAACCATTCACAGAGACTGTAACAGTTTTCTTCTATCTCCTCCTCTGACGAGGAAGGCAGAGGCTGCGCAACAGCCTTTTCTAAACATTTTGAGAGGAATGGAAGATTCGATATAGGCCGATAGTTTTTTATATTTTCTGGGTCAAGGTTTGGCTTTTTCAAGAGAGGCTTTATTACTGCCACTTTTAGTGAGTTTGGTACACATCCGGTGGATAGAGAGCCGTTTATTATGTTCAACATAGGAGGGCCAAGCACAGGAAACAGCTCTTTCAGTAGTTTAGTTGGAATAGGGTCCAGTATGGAGCTTGAAGGTTTAGAGGCCATGATTATTTTCATCATTGTGTCAAGGGATATAGTACTAAAACACTTGAGTGTCTCTCTTGATCCTAGGTCCTGGCAGAGTTGTGCAGACTCAGGACAACTGAGCTTTGAAGGAATACGCAGATTTAAAGAGGAGTCCGTAATTTACTTTGTAATAATCATCTTTTCCTCAAAGAAGTTCATGAATTTATTACTGCTGAGGTGAAAGCCATCCTCTCTTGGGGAATGCTGCTTTTTAGTTAGCTTTGCGACAGTATCAAAAACGAATTTCGGATTGTTCTTATTTTCCTCAATTAAGTTGGAAAAATAGGATGATCGAGCAGCAGCAAGGGCTCTTCGATACTGCACGGTACTGTCTTTCCAAGCTAGTCGGAAGACTTCCAGTTTGGTGTGGCGCCATTTCCGTTCCAATTTTCTGGAAGCTTGCTTCAGAGCTCGGGTATTTTCTGTATACCAGGGAGCTAGTTTCTTATGAGAAATGTTTTTAGTTTTTAGGGGTGCAACTGCATCTAGGGTATTGCGCAAGGTTAAATTGAGTTCCTCAGTTAGGTGGTTAACTGATTTTTGTCCTCTGGCGTCCTTGGGTAGACAGAGGGAGTCTGGAAGGACATCAAGGAATCTTTGTGTTGTCTGTGAATTTATAGCACGACTTTTGATGTTCCTTGGTTGGGGTCTGAGCAGATTATTTGTTGCAATTGCAAACGTAATAAAATGGTGGTCCGATAGTCCAGGATTATGAGGGAAAACATTAAGATCCACAACATTTATTCCATGGGACAAAACTAGGTCCAGAGTATGACTGTGACAGTGAGTAGGTCCAGAGACATGTCGGCTGATTATTCGTTTTAAGTCTAATACTGCGGGTAATGGAGTCGCCAATGACTAGAGTTTTCAATTTGTCAGAGCTAATGGTGGGAAGCTTCGGCGTCTCTGACCCCGTAACGGGAGGAGTAGAGACAAGAGAAGGCTCGGCCTTTGACTCCGACTCGCTGCTTAATGGGGAAAACCGGTTGAAGTTTGTCGGCTGAATGAGCGACACCGGTTGAGCATTCCTACAGCATTTCTCTCCAGAAACCGTGAGAAAGTTGTCCGGCTGCGGGGACCGTGCGAGGGGATTTATACTAACGTTACTATCTGTACTTACTGGTGGCACAGACGCTGTTTCATCCTTTCCTACACTGAAATTACCCTTGCCTAACGATTGCGTCTGAAGCTGGGCTTGTAGCACAGCTATCCTCACCGTAAGGCGATCGTTCTCCTGTATGAGTACAGCGACTGCAATTAGAAGGCATCATGTTAATGTTACTACTTAGCTTCGGCTGTTGGAGGTCCTGACGAACCATGTCCAGATAAAGCGTCCGGAGTATGAGGATTCTGTGTTATGCACTATAGCCCGTTACCATATGTGATTTAATATTATCTGCTGTTGGCTTGTGTGGATGTATGTATGTGTTATGCAACATAGCTGACTTGAACCATTGTTCAGTTTCAGGGCCATGGGCCTTTCTCATGATGGAAAAATACAGAACTGTGCAATGAGTTGGGGGGGGGCACATTCAGAACAGTCTTTTGTTAGATAACAGGAGCCAGGTGCCTGATAACTGCATATTCTACACAGCTACAACGACTGACCGCTGAAGCGCTTAAGGGGCTGGGACCAGCCTCTGCGCCAACAATCAACGATAGGCTGGGTGAGTCTAAACCACGCCCAGTCTACTCTGACAGGCCGGCTCGGAAGCAGGAACTACTGTCAGAGTATATTAAATATCTTTGTCAGGAACAAGTCAGTTCTGTTTTGCCCTGCGAGGTGGGACAGAGCCCATATATACGAAAATTGCATTTACCACTTATTGCTTAGCTAATAAAAGCCTCATTGTGATATTTATCCTGATACCAGATTCGAATTGACGCAACCCTGACACGAGTGAAAAAATTGAGGGAAAAACCAAAAATATAAACGGTAATTAAAAAGTAAAAACCGTAAAGTTGTCAGGTAGCAAAGTAGGCAACAAAACACCACAACACGTAAACAAGTCTGCAAGTTGTGACCGGAAATGGCGTCAAAATGCTGTTGAGGTATCATGTGATGCTACTAGCATAAATGGACCAACACTGAGCACATGTAGCTTAAGTCAATTGGTAATTTAAAACACAGGGGTCTGAGTAATATTGCTGGCGCATGGATATAATGCAAAATAAATGTTGCCATCACCCCAGTTACTCAAGTCAGGTCATACACCTCAACTCCAAGTAGGAACCACCAAAACAATACAGAGGACACAAGTATTACAGTTAATGTTTAATTGAGCCAAAACAAGCAAATGCAGTTACACACTGGACTAGAGTACCCATGAACTCTTGCATGTCCCACGTCAGATATCCGTGGCGTCGTCGCCAGACGGGCCGGTCGCAGCTTCAGAGGTGGCGGCGTCGCCAGACGGGCCGGTCGCAGCTTCAGAGGTGGCGGCGTCGCCAGACGGGCCGGTCGCAGCTTCAGAGGTGGCGGCGTCGCCAGACGGGCCGGTCGCAGCTTCAGAGGTGGCGGCGTCGCCAGACGGGCCGGTCGCAGCTTCAGAGGTGGCGTCGTCGCCAGACGGGCCGGTCGCAGCTTCAGAGGTGGCGGCGTCGCCAGACGGGCCGGTCGCAGCTTCAGAGGTGGCGTCGTCGCCAGACGGGCCGGTCGCAGCTTCAGAGGTGGCGTCGTCGCCAGACGGGCCGGTCGCAGCTTCAGAGGTGGCGTCGTCGCCAGACGGGCCGGTCGCAGCTTCAGAGGTGGCGTCGTCGCCAGACGGGCCGGTCGCAGCTTCAGAGGTGGCGTCGTCGCCAGACGGGCCGGTCGCAGCTTCAGAGGTGGCGTCGTCGCCAGACGGGCCGGTCGCAGCTTCAGAGGTGGCGTCGTCGCCAGACGGGCCGGTCGCAGCTTCAGAGGTGGCGGCGTCGTCCGAGGACACGCGCCTCAGCTTCTCCTCAGAGGACAGGGCATCATTTGCCGGAGAGCTACCATGGTTTGGAGAAGCTTGGGATTCTACTTCATTGGTCTCTAAATACTCTTGAGAAAAAACAAAAGGAACAGTTGGGTATTCTACAGCAACACATCTGTTCTACACGGTCTAGGCCAAATTGCTAATCGAATTTTGAGCAACATGAACCCTACAGTTTTCAAAGTATATGTTTCAGGCCGTACCTTCTCTGGCTTGTTTAGCGTCAGACCCTATGGATCGGAGCAAGGCCAGGGCATGCACAATGGAGACGTCATTTGATGACAGCTCTGAAAAATGTAGGTTAAGGTTTGACAACATTATTTAGACTGAGTTACTCTATGCTGTTGAATGAGTGTCAAACACAGCAGCACCATAGACAGTGACAAAGAACATAGCTAGAAGGGTTGCGGAAAGAAACACTTACCTCCAAGTCTCCTCTGCAGAGAGACTTGATCTTGCTTCTGGGACTTTCCAACAGGGTAACAAGAAACTGAGGAGAAAGTGTTGACAGAAGTTGAGTTCACACAAAATAGCTACATATATTAATAGCAGTGAAGAATAAAAGATGACCAACGCGGAAGATACAGACAGTCAAATATTAATACCCAACTTATAAAGTTAAGCATATTTACCAAACAAATCCCTTAAACATTAGTGAACCAACCTTTGACAACCCCCACAGTCATCACAACGAGCAGCAATTCTCTCACACCTCCCATGATCATGAAAATAGTCTGTGTTATCAACAGGTAATGTCTTCCCATGGCCTGTATGAGGCTTATATAGGCCACTAATGACCTTAGTTTACCTGACAAACATGGCTTAACGATCAATTAACAAGCTTGATTGAGTTGTTACGTTCAGATAGAAATAGACCATGTAGAACATATGTTGATTCTTATCAAGTTGGTGGGCAGGCAATCTTTTCTACTCCATATATTGCATTTATATCTGTAATGATTAACCCTAATGGTCTCAGATCAGCAGTAGAAAGAAGTATTCCTAATTATTTTAGGTGTAATCTTCAAAGATATTAGGGGGAAATAAACACTGTACCCAAATCCACGTTTTACGTTTTTCAGACAGTGAGAGAGAAGAGGGAGGGATAGGGGGAAGCACAACAGGCCCACACTCATCCTCTCGTACCACCAGGTTCCCTTCCAGCAGATACTGGACTTCAGAGGAACTTCTGCTGCTATACCCCATCTTTACCTTTACCCACAAAGGTCCTAAACGGTAGAAAGTGTCCGGCCAACAGACAGACGCACACCTTATGACGGCAATAACCTGTAGTCCAAGGGGATAGTAGCACTTCACTGAGAGCAAAACAGACAGGGACCAAAAGATGTGGAAGAAGCAATTAGGAGGCCTGCGTCTTGTGACCGTAGCGTACGTGTAGGTATGTACGGCAGGACCAAATCAGAGAGATAGGTACGAGCAAGCCCATGTAATGCTTTGTAGGTTAGCAGTAAAACCTTGAAATCAGCCCTTGCCTTGACAGGAAGCCAGTGTAGGGAGGCTAGCACTGGAGTAATATGATATATTTTTGGGGTTCTAGTCAGGATTCTAGCAGCCGTATTTAGCACTAACTGAAGTTTATTTAGTGCTTTATCCGGGTAGCCGGAAAGTAAGAGCATTGCAGTAGTCTAACCTAGAAGTGACAAAAGCATGGATACATTTTTCTGCATCATTTTTGAACAGAAAGTTTGATTTTTGCAATGTTACGTAGATGGAAAAAAGCTGTCCTTGAAACAGTCTTGATATGTTCTTCAAAAGAGAGATCAGGGTCCAGAGTAACGCCGAGGGCCTTCACAGTTTTATTTGAGACGACTGTACAGCCATTAAGATTAATTGTCAGATTCAACAGAAGATCTCTTTGTTTCTTGGGACCTAGAACAAGCATCTCTGTTTTGTCCGAGTTTAAAAGTAGAACGTTTGCAGCCATCCACTTCCTTATGTCTGAAACACATGCTTCTAGCGAGGGCAATTTTGGGGCTTCACCATGTTTCATTGAAATGTTCAGCTGTGTGTCATCCGCATAGCAGTGAAAGTTAACATTATGTTTTCGAATGACATCCCCAAGAGGTAAAATATATAGTGAAAATCAATAGTGGTCCTAAAACGGAACCTTGAGGAACATCGAAATTTACAGTTGATTTGTCAGAGGACAAATCATTCACAGAGACTGTAACAGTTTTCTTCTATCTCCTCCTCTGACGAGGAAGGCAGAGGCTGCGCAACAGCCTTTTCTAAACATTTTGAGAGGAATGGAAGATTCGATATAGGCCGATAGTTTTTTATATTTTCTGGGTCAAGGTTTGGCTTTTTCAAGAGAGGCTTTATTACTGCCACTTTTAGTGAGTTTGGTACACATCCGGTGGATAGAGAGCCGTTTATTATGTTCAACATAGGAGGGCCAAGCACAGGAAACAGCTCTTTCAGTAGTTTAGTTGGAATAGGGTCCAGTATGGAGCTTGAAGGTTTAGAGGCCATGATTATTTTCATCATTGTGTCAAGGGATATAGTACTAAAACACTTGAGTGTCTCTCTTGATCCTAGGTCCTGGCAGAGTTGTGCAGACTCAGGACAACTGAGCTTTGAAGGAATACGCAGATTTAAAGAGGAGTCCGTAATTTACTTTGTAATAATCATCTTTTCCTCAAAGAAGTTCATGAATTTATTACTGCTGAGGTGAAAGCCATCCTCTCTTGGGGAATGCTGCTTTTTAGTTAGCTTTGCGACAGTATCAAAAACGAATTTCGGATTGTTCTTATTTTCCTCAATTAAGTTGGAAAAATAGGATGATCGAGCAGCAGCAAGGGCTCTTCGATACTGCACGGTACTGTCTTTCCAAGCTAGTCGGAAGACTTCCAGTTTGGTGTGGCGCCATTTCCGTTCCAATTTTCTGGAAGCTTGCTTCAGAGCTCGGGTATTTTCTGTATACCAGGGAGCTAGTTTCTTATGAGAAATGTTTTTAGTTTTTAGGGGTGCAACTGCATCTAGGGTATTGCGCAAGGTTAAATTGAGTTCCTCAGTTAGGTGGTTAACTGATTTTTGTCCTCTGGCGTCCTTGGGTAGACAGAGGGAGTCTGGAAGGACATCAAGGAATCTTTGTGTTGTCTGTGAATTTATAGCACGACTTTTGATGTTCCTTGGTTGGGGTCTGAGCAGATTATTTGTTGCAATTGCAAACGTAATAAAATGGTGGTCCGATAGTCCAGGATTATGAGGGAAAACATTAAGATCCACAACATTTATTCCATGGGACAAAACTAGGTCCAGAGTATGACTGTGACAGTGAGTAGGTCCAGAGACATGTCGGCTGATTATTCGTTTTAAGTCTAATACTGCGGGTAATGGAGTCGCCAATGACTAGAGTTTTCAATTTGTCAGAGCTAATGGTGGGAAGCTTCGGCGTCTCTGACCCCGTAACGGGAGGAGTAGAGACAAGAGAAGGCTCGGCCTTTGACTCCGACTCGCTGCTTAATGGGGAAAACCGGTTGAAGTTTGTCGGCTGAATGAGCGACACCGGTTGAGCATTCCTACAGCATTTCTCTCCAGAAACCGTGAGAAAGTTGTCCGGCTGCGGGGACCGTGCGAGGGGATTTATACTAACGTTACTATCTGTACTTACTGGTGGCACAGACGCTGTTTCATCCTTTCCTACACTGAAATTACCCTTGCCTAACGATTGCGTCTGAAGCTGGGCTTGTAGCACAGCTATCCTCACCGTAAGGCGATCGTTCTCCTGTATGAGTACAGCGACTGCAATTAGAAGGCATCATGTTAATGTTACTACTTAGCTTCGGCTGTTGGAGGTCCTGACGAACCATGTCCAGATAAAGCGTCCGGAGTATGAGGATTCTGTGTTATGCACTATAGCCCGTTACCATATGTGATTTAATATTATCTGCTGTTGGCTTGTGTGGATGTATGTATGTGTTATGCAACATAGCTGACTTGAACCATTGTTCAGTTTCAGGGCCATGGGCCTTTCTCATGATGGAAAAATACAGAACTGTGCAATGAGTTGGGGGGGGGCACATTCAGAACAGTCTTTTGTTAGATAACAGGAGCCAGGTGCCTGATAACTGCATATTCTACACAGCTACAACGACTGACCGCTGAAGCGCTTAAGGGGCTGGGACCAGCCTCTGCGCCAACAATCAACGATAGGCTGGGTGAGTCTAAACCACGCCCAGTCTACTCTGACAGGCCGGCTCGGAAGCAGGAACTACTGTCAGAGTATATTAAATATCTTTGTCAGGAACAAGTCAGTTCTGTTTTGCCCTGCGAGGTGGGACAGAGCCCATATATACGAAAATTGCATTTACCACTTATTGCTTAGCTAATAAAAGCCTCATTGTGATATTTATCCTGATACCAGATTCGAATTGACGCAACCCTGACACGAGTGAAAAAATTGAGGGAAAAACCAAAAATATAAACGGTAATTAAAAAGTAAAAACCGTAAAGTTGTCAGGTAGCAAAGTAGGCAACAAAACACCACAACACGTAAACAAGTCTGCAAGTTGTGACCGGAAATGGCGTCAAAATGCTGTTGAGGTATCATGTGATGCTACTAGCATAAATGGACCAACACTGAGCACATGTAGCTTAAGTCAATTGGTAATTTAAAACACAGGGGTCTGAGTAATATTGCTGGCGCATGGATATAATGCAAAATAAATGTTGCCATCACCCCAGTTACTCAAGTCAGGTCATACACCTCAACTCCAAGTAGGAACCACCAAAACAATACAGAGGACACAAGTATTACAGTTAATGTTTAATTGAGCCAAAACAAGCAAATGCAGTTACACACTGGACTAGAGTACCCATGAACTCTTGCATGTCCCACGTCAGATATCCATGGCGTCGTCGCCGGACGGGCCGGTCGCAGCTTCAGAGGTGGCGTCGTCGCCAGACGGGCCGGTCGCAGCTTCAGAGGTGGCGTCGTCGCCAGACGGGCCGGTCGCAGCTTCAGAGGTGGCGCCGTCGCCAGACGGGCCGGTCGCAGCTTCAGAGGTGGCGCCGTCGCCAGACGGGCCGGTCGCAGCTTCAGAGGTGGCGCCGTCGCCAGACGGGCCGGTCGCAGCTTCAGAGGTGGCGCCGTCGCCAGACGGGCCGGTCGCAGCTTCAGAGGTGGCGCCGTCGCCAGACGGGCCGGTCGCAGCTTCAGAGGTGGCGCCGTCGCCAGACGGGCCGGTCGCAGCTTCAGAGGTGGCGCCGTCGCCAGACGGGCCGGTCGCAGCTTCAGAGGTGGCGCCGTCGCCAGACGGGCCGGTCGCAGCTTCAGAGGTGGCGCCGTCGCCAGACGGGCCGGTCGCAGCTTCAGAGGTGGCGCCGTCGCCAGACGGGCCGGTCGCAGCTTCAGAGGTGGCGCCGTCGCCAGACGGGCCGGTCGCAGCTTCAGAGGTGGCGCCGTCGCCAGACGGGCCGGTCGCAGCTTCAGAGGTGGCGCCGTCGCCAGACGGGCCGGTCGCAGCTTCAGAGGTGGCGCCGTCGCCAGACGGGCCGGTCGCAGCTTCAGAGGTGGCGCCGTCGCCAGACGGGCCGGTCGCAGCTTCAGAGGTGGCGCCGTCGCCAGACGGGCCGGTCGCAGCTTCAGAGGTGGCGCCGTCGCCAGACGGGCCGGTCGCAGCTTCAGAGGTGGCGCCGTCGCCAGACGGGCCGGTCGCAGCTTCAGAGGTGGCGCCGTCGCCAGACGGGCCGGTCGCAGCTTCAGAGGTGGCGCCGTCGCCAGACGGGCCGGTCGCAGCTTCAGAGGTGGCGCCGTCGCCAGACGGGCCGGTCGCAGCTTCAGAGGTGGCGCCGTCGCCAGACGGGCCGGTCGCAGCTTCAGAGGTGGCGCCGTCGCCAGACGGGCCGGTCGCAGCTTCAGAGGTGGCGCCGTCGCCAGACGGGCCGGTCGCAGCTTCAGAGGTGGCGCCGTCGCCAGACGGGCCGGTCGCAGCTTCAGAGGTGGCGCCGTCGCCAGACGGGCCGGTCGCAGCTTCAGAGGTGGCGCCGTCGCCAGACGGGCCGGTCGCAGCTTCAGAGGTGGCGCCGTCGCCAGACGGGCCGGTCGCAGCTTCAGAGGTGGCGCCGGCGCCAGACGGGCCGGTCGCAGCTTCAGAGGTGGCGCCGTCGCCAGACGGGCCGGTCGCAGCTTCAGAGGTGGCGCCGTCGCCAGACGGGCCGGTCGCAGCTTCAGAGGTGGCGCCGTCGCCAGACGGGCCGGTCGCAGCTTCAGAGGTGGCGCCGTCGCCAGACGGGCCGGTCGCAGCTTCAGAGGTGGCGCCGTCGCCAGACGGGCCGGTCGCAGCTTCAGAGGTGGCGCCGTCGCCAGACGGGCCGGTCGCAGCTTCAGAGGTGGCGCCGTCGCCAGACGGGCCGGTCGCAGCTTCAGAGGTGGCGCCGTCGCCAGACGGGCCGGTCGCAGCTTCAGAGGTGGCGCCGTCGCCAGACGGGCCGGTCGCAGCTTCAGAGGTGGCGCCGTCGCCAGACGGGCCGGTCGCAGCTTCAGAGGTGGCGCCGTCGCCAGACGGGCCGGTCGCAGCTTCAGAGCTGGCGCCGTCGCCAGACGGGCCGGTCGCAGCTTCAGAGGTGGCGCCGTCGCCAGACGGGCCGGTCGCAGCTTCAGAGGTGGCGCCGTCGCCAGACGGGCCGGTCGCAGCTTCAGAGGTGGCGCCGTCGCCAGACGGGCCGGTCGCAGCTTCAGAGGTGGCGCCGTCGCCAGACGGGCCGGTCGCAGCTTCAGAGGTGGCGCCGTCGCCAGACGGGCCGGTCGCAGCTTCAGAGGTGGCGCCGTCGCCAGACGGGCCGGTCGCAGCTTCAGAGGTGGCGCCGTCGCCAGACGGGCCGGTCGCAGCTTCAGAGGTGGCGCCGTCGCCAGACGGGCCGGTCGCAGCTTCAGAGGTGGCGCCGTCGCCAGACGGGCCGGTCGCAGCTTCAGAGGTGGCGCCGTCGCCAGACGGGCCGGTCGCAGCTTCAGAGGTGGCGCCGTCGCCAGACGGGCCGGTCGCAGCTTCAGAGGTGGCGCCGTCGCCAGACGGGCCGGTCGCAGCTTCAGAGGTGGCGCCGTCGCCAGACGGGCCGGTCGCAGCTTCAGAGGTGGCGCCGTCGCCAGACGGGCCGGTCGCAGCTTCAGAGGTGGCGCCGTCGCCAGACGGGCCGGTCGCAGCTTCAGAGGTGGCGCCGTCGCCAGACGGGCCGGTCGCAGCTTCAGAGGTGGCGCCGTCGCCAGACGGGCCGGTCGCAGCTTCAGAGGTGGCGCCGTCGCCAGACGGGCCGGTCGCAGCTTCAGAGGTGGCGCCGTCGCCAGACGGGCCGGTCGCAGCTTCAGAGGTGGCGCCGTCGCCAGACGGGCCGGTCGCAGCTTCAGAGGTGGCGCCGTCGCCAGACGGGCCGGTCGCAGCTTCAGAGGTGGCGCCGTCGCCAGACGGGCCGGTCGCAGCTTCAGAGGTGGCGCCGTCGCCAGACGGGCCGGTCGCAGCTTCAGAGGTGGCGTCGTCGCCAGACGGGCCGGTCGCAGCTTCAGAGGTGGCGTCGTCGCCAGACGGGCCGGTCGCAGCTTCAGAGGTGGCGTCGTCGCCAGACGGGCCGGTCGCAGCTTCAGAGGTGGCGTCGTCGCCAGACGGGCCGGTCGCAGCTTCAGAGGTGGCGTCGTCGCCAGACGGGCCGGTCGCAGCGTCAGAGGTGGCGGCGTCGTCCGAGGACATGCGCCTCAGCTTCTCCTCAGAGGACAGGGCATCATTTGCCGGAGAGCTACCATGGTTTGGAGAAGCTTGGGATTCTACTTCATTGGTCTCTAAATACTCTTGAGAAAAAACAAAAGGAACAGTTGGGTATTCTACAGCAACACATCTGTTCTACACGGTCTAGGCCAAATTGCTAATCGAATTTTGAGCAACATGAACCCTACAGTTTTCAAAGTATATGTTTCAGGCCGTACCTTCTCTGGCTTGTTTAGCGTCAGACCCTATGGATCGGAGCAAGGCCAGGGCATGCACAATGGAGACGTCATTTGATGACAGCTCTGAAAAATGTAGGTTAAGGTTTGACAACATTATTTAGACTGAGTTACTCTATGCTGTTGAATGAGTGTCAAACACAGCAGCACCATAGACAGTGACAAAGAACATAGCTAGAAGGGTTGCGGAAAGAAACACTTACCTCCAAGTCTCCTCTGCAGAGAGACTTGATCTTGCTTCTGGGACTTTCCAACAGGGTAACAAGAAACTGAGGAGAAAGTGTTGACAGAAGTTGAGTTCACACAAAATAGCTACATATATTAATAGCAGTGAAGAATAAAAGATGACCAACGCGGAAGATACAGACAGTCAAATATTAATACCCAACTTATAAAGTTAAGCATATTTACCAAACAAATCCCTTAAACATTAGTGAACCAACCTTTGACAACCCCCACAGTCATCACAACGAGCAGCAATTCTCTCACACCTCCCATGATCATGAAAATAGTCTGTGTTATCAACAGGTAATGTCTTCCCATGGCCTGTATGAGGCTTATATAGGCCACTAATGACCTTAGTTTACCTGACAAACATGGCTTAACGATCAATTAACAAGCTTGATTGAGTTGTTACGTTCTGATAGAAATAGACCATGTAGAACATATGTTGATTCTTATCAAGTTGGTGGGCAGGCAATCTTTTCTACTCCATATATTGCATTTATATCTGTAATGATTAACCCTAATGGTCTCAGATCAGCAGTAGAAAGAAGTATTCCTAATTATTTTAGGTGTAATCTTCAAAGATATTAGGGGGAAATAAACACTGTACCCAAATCCACGTTTTACGTTTTTCAGACAGTGAGAGAGAAGAGGGAGGGATAGGGGGAAGCACAACAGGCCCACACTCATCCTCTCGTACCACCAGGTTCCCTTCCAGCAGATACTGGACTTCAGAGGAACTTCTGCTGCTATACCCCATCTTTACCTTTACCCACAAAGGTCCTAAACGGTAGAAAGTGTCCGGCCAACAGACAGACGCACACCTTATGACGGCAATAACCTGTAGTCCAAGGGGATAGTAGCACTTCACTGAGAGCAAAACAGACAGGGACCAAAAGATGTGGAAGAAGCAATTAGGAGGCCTGCGTCTTGTGACCGTAGCGTACGTGTAGGTATGTACGGCAGGACCAAATCAGAGAGATAGGTACGAGCAAGCCCATGTAATGCTTTGTAGGTTAGCAGTAAAACCTTGAAATCAGCCCTTGCCTTGACAGGAAGCCAGTGTAGGGAGGCTAGCACTGGAGTAATATGATATATTTTTGGGGTTCTAGTCAGGATTCTAGCAGCCGTATTTAGCACTAACTGAAGTTTATTTAGTGCTTTATCCGGGTAGCCGGAAAGTAAGAGCATTGCAGTAGTCTAACCTAGAAGTGACAAAAGCATGGATACATTTTTCTGCATCATTTTTGGACAGAAAGTTTGATTTTTGCAATGTTACGTAGATGGAAAAAAGCTGTCCTTGAAACAGTCTTGATATGTTCTTCAAAAGAGAGATCAGGGTCCAGAGTAACGCCGAGGGCCTTCACAGTTTTATTTGAGACGACTGTACAGCCATTAAGATTAATTGTCAGATTCAACAGAAGATCTCTTTGTTTCTTGGGACCTAGAACAAGCATCTCTGTTTTGTCCGAGTTTAAAAGTAGAACGTTTGCAGCCATCCACTTCCTTATGTCTGAAACACATGCTTCTAGCGAGGGCAATTTTGGGGCTTCACCATGTTTCATTGAAATGTTCAGCTGTGTGTCATCCGCATAGCAGTGAAAGTTAACATTATGTTTTCGAATGACATCCCCAAGAGGTAAAATATATAGTGAAAATCAATAGTGGTCCTAAAACGGAACCTTGAGGAACATCGAAATTTACAGTTGATTTGTCAGAGGACAAACCATTCACAGAGACAGTAACAGTTTTCTTCTATCTCCTCCTCTGACGAGGAAGGCAGAGGCTGCGCAACAGCCTTTTCTAAACATTTTGAGAGGAATGGAAGATTCGATATAGGCCGATAGTTTTTTATATTTTCTGGGTCAAGGTTTGGCTTTTTCAAGAGAGGCTTTATTACTGCCACTTTTAGTGAGTTTGGTACACATCCGGTGGATAGAGAGCCGTTTATTATGTTCAACATAGGAGGGCCAAGCACAGGAAACAGCTCTTTCAGTAGTTTAGTTGGAATAGGGTCCAGTATGGAGCTTGAAGGTTTAGAGGCCATGATTATTTTCATCATTGTGTCAAGGGATATAGTACTAAAACACTTGAGTGTCTCTCTTGATCCTAGGTCCTGGCAGAGTTGTGCAGACTCAGGACAACTGAGCTTTGAAGGAATACGCAGATTTAAAGAGGAGTCCGTAATTTACTTTGTAATAATCATCTTTTCCTCAAAGAAGTTCATGAATTTATTACTGCTGAGGTGAAAGCCATCCTCTCTTGGGGAATGCTGCTTTTTAGTTAGCTTTGCGACAGTATCAAAAACGAATTTCGGATTGTTCTTATTTTCCTCAATTAAGTTGGAAAAATAGGATGATCGAGCAGCAGCAAGGGCTCTTCGATACTGCACGGTACTGTCTTTCCAAGCTAGTCGGAAGACTTCCAGTTTGGTGTGGCGCCATTTCCGTTCCAATTTTCTGGAAGCTTGCTTCAGAGCTCGGGTATTTTCTGTATACCAGGGAGCTAGTTTCTTATGAGAAATGTTTTTAGTTTTTAGGGGTGCAACTGCATCTAGGGTATTGCGCAAGGTTAAATTGAGTTCCTCAGTTAGGTGGTTAACTGATTTTTGTCCTCTGGCGTCCTTGGGTAGACAGAGGGAGTCTGGAAGGACATCAAGGAATCTTTGTGTTGTCTGTGAATTTATAGCACGACTTTTGATGTTCCTTGGTTGGGGTCTGAGCAGATTATTTGTTGCAATTGCAAACGTAATAAAATGGTGGTCCGATAGTCCAGGATTATGAGGGAAAACATTAAGATCCACAACATTTATTCCATGGGACAAAACTAGGTCCAGAGTATGACTGTGACAGTGAGTAGGTCCAGAGACATGTCGGCTGATTATTCGTTTTAAGTCTAATTCTGCGGGTAATGGAGTCGCCAATGACTAGAGTTTTCAATTTGTCAGAGCTAATGGTGGGAAGCTTCGGCGTCTCTGACCCCGTAACGGGAGGAGTAGAGACAAGAGAAGGCTCGGCCTTTGACTCCGACTCGCTGCTTAATGGGGAAAACCGGTTGAAGTTTGTCGGCTGAATGAGCGACACCGGTTGAGCATTCCTACAGCATTTCTCTCCAGAAACCGTGAGAAAGTTGTCCGGCTGCGGGGACCGTGCGAGGGGATTTATACTAACGTTACTATCTGTACTTACTGGTGGCACAGACGCTGTTTCATCCTTTCCTACACTGAAATTACCCTTGCCTAACAATTGCGTCTGAAGCTGGGCTTGTAGCACAGCTATCCTCACCGTAAGGCGATCGTTCTCCTGTATGAGTACAGCGACTGCAATTAGAAGGCATCATGTTAATGTTACTACTTAGCTTCGGCTGTTGGAGGTCCTGACGAACCATGTCCAGATAAAGCGTCCGGAGTATGAGGATTCTGTGTTATGCACTATAGCCCGTTACCATATGTGATTTAATATTATCTGCTGTTGGCTTGTGTGGATGTATGTATGTGTTATGCAACATAGCTGACTTGAACCATTGTTCAGTTTCAGGGCCATGGGCCTTTCTCATGATGGAAAAATACAGAACTGTGCAATGAGTTGGGGGGGGGGCACATTCAGAACAGTCTTTTGTTAGATAACAGGAGCCAGGTGCCTGATAACTGCATATTCTACACAGCTACAACGACTGACCGCTGAAGCGCTTAAGGGGCTGGGACCAGCCTCTGCGCCAACAATCAACGATAGGCTGGGTGAGTCTAAACCACGCCCAGTCTACTCTGACAGGCCGGCTCGGAAGCAGGAACTACTGTCAGAGTATATTAAATATCTTTGTCAGGAACAAGTCAGTTCTGTTTTGCCCTGCGAGGTGGGACAGAGCCCATATATACGAAAATTGCATTTACCACTTATTGCTTAGCTAATAAAAGCCTCATTGTGATATTTATCCTGATACCAGATTCGAATTGACGCAACCCTGACACGAGTGAAAAAATTGAGGGAAAAACCAAAAATATAAACGGTAATTAAAAAGTAAAAACCGTAAAGTTGTCAGGTAGCAAAGTAGGCAACAAAACACCGCAACACGTAAACAAGTCTGCAAGTTGTGACCGGAAATGGCGTCAAAATGCTGTTGAGGTATCATGTGATGCTACTAGCATAAATGGACCAACACTGAGCACATGTAGCTTAAGTCAATTGGTAATTTAAAACACAGGGGTCTGAGTAATATTGCTGGCGCATGGATATAATGCAAAATAAATGTTGCCATCACCCCAGTTACTCAAGTCAGGTCATACACCTCAACTCCAAGTAGGAACCACCAAAACAATACAGAGGACACAAGTATTACAGTTAATGTTTAATTGAGCCAAAACAAGCAAATGCAGTTACACACTGGACTAGAGTACCCATGAACTCTTGCATGTCCCACGTCAGATATCCATGGCGTCGTCGCCGGACGGGCCGGTCGCAGCTTCAGAGGTGGCGTCGTCGCCAGACGGGCCGGTCGCAGCTTCAGAGGTGGCGTCGTCGCCAGACGGGCCGGTCGCAGCTTCAGAGGTGGCGTCGTCGCCAGACGGGCCGGTCGCAGCTTCAGAGGTGGCGGCGTCGTCCGAGGACATGCGCCTCAGCTTCTCCTCAGAGGACAGGGCATCATTTGCCGGAGAGCTACCATGGTTTGGAGAAGCTTGGGATTCTACTTCATTGGTCTCTAAATACTCTTGAGAAAAAACAAAAGGAACAGTTGGGTATTCTACAGCAACACATCTGTTCTACACGGTCTAGGCCAAATTGCTAATCGAATTTTGAGCAACATGAACCCTACAGTTTTCAAAGTATATGTTTCAGGCCGTACCTTCTCTGGCTTGTTTAGCGTCAGACCCTATGGATCGGAGCAAGGCCAGGGCATGCACAATGGAGACGTCATTTGATGACAGCTCTGAAAAATGTAGGTTAAGGTTTGACAACATTATTTAGACTGAGTTACTCTATGCTGTTGAATGAGTGTCAAACACAGCAGCACCATAGACAGTGACAAAGAACATAGCTAGAAGGGTTGCGGAAAGAAACACTTACCTCCAAGTCTCCTCTGCAGAGAGACTTGATCTTGCTTCTGGGACTTTCCAACAGGGTAACAAGAAACTGAGGAGAAAGTGTTGACAGAAGTTGAGTTCACACAAAATAGCTACATATATTAATAGCAGTGAAGAATAAAAGATGACCAACGCGGAAGATACAGACAGTCAAATATTAATACCCAACTTATAAAGTTAAGCATATTTACCAAACAAATCCCTTAAACATTAGTGAACCAACCTTTGACAACCCCCACAGTCATCACAACGAGCAGCAATTCTCTCACACCTCCCATGATCATGAAAATAGTCTGTGTTATCAACAGGTAATGTCTTCCCATGGCCTGTATGAGGCTTATATAGGCCACTAATGACCTTAGTTTACCTGACAAACATGGCTTAACGATCAATTAACAAGCTTGATTGAGTTGTTACGTTCAGATAGAAATAGACCATGTAGAACATATGTTGATTCTTATCAAGTTGGTGGGCAGGCAATCTTTTCTACTCCATATATTGCATTTATATCTGTAATGATTAACCCTAATGGTCTCAGATCAGCAGTAGAAAGAAGTATTCCTAATTATTTTAGGTGTAATCTTCAAAGATATTAGGGGGAAATAAACACTGTACCCAAATCCACGTTTTACGTTTTTCAGACAGTGAGAGAGAAGAGGGAGGGATAGGGGGAAGCACAACAGGCCCACACTCATCCTCTCGTACCACCAGGTTCCCTTCCAGCAGATACTGGACTTCAGAGGAACTTCTGCTGCTATACCCCATCTTTACCTTTACCCACAAAGGTCCTAAACGGTAGAAAGTGTCCGGCCAACAGACAGACGCACACCTTATGACGGCAATAACCTGTAGTCCAAGGGGATAGTAGCACTTCACTGAGAGCAAAACAGACAGGGACCAAAAGATGTGGAAGAAGCAATTAGGAGGCCTGCGTCTTGTGACCGTAGCGTACGTGTAGGTATGTACGGCAGGACCAAATCAGAGAGATAGGTACGAGCAAGCCCATGTAATGCTTTGTAGGTTAGCAGTAAAACCTTGAAATCAGCCCTTGCCTTGACAGGAAGCCAGTGTAGGGAGGCTAGCACTGGAGTAATATGATATATTTTTGGGGTTCTAGTCAGGATTCTAGCAGCCGTATTTAGCACTAACTGAAGTTTATTTAGTGCTTTATCCGGGTAGCCGGAAAGTAAGAGCATTGCAGTAGTCTAACCTAGAAGTGACAAAAGCATGGATACATTTTTCTGCATCATTTTTGAACAGAAAGTTTGATTTTTGCAATGTTACGTAGATGGAAAAAAGCTTTCCTTGAAACAGTCTTAATATGTTCTTCAAAAGAGAGATCAGGGTCCAGAGTAACGCCGAGGGCCTTCACAGTTTTATTTGAGACGACTGTACAGCCATTAAGATTAATTGTCAGATTCAACAGAAGATCTCTTTGTTTCTTGGGACCTAGAACAAGCATCTCTGTTTTGTCCGAGTTTAAAAGTAGAACGTTTGCAGCCATCCACTTCCTTATGTCTGAAACACATGCTTCTAGCGAGGGCAATTTTGGGGCTTCACCATGTTTCATTGAAATGTTCAGCTGTGTGTCATCCGCATAGCAGTGAAAGTTAACATTATGTTTTCGAATGACATCCCCAAGAGGTAAAATATATAGTGAAAATCAATAGTGGTCCTAAAACGGAACCTTGAGGAACATCGAAATTTACAGTTGATTTGTCAGAGGACAAACCATTCACAGAGACTGTAACAGTTTTCTTCTATCTCCTCCTCTGACGAGGAAGGCAGAGGCTGCGCAACAGCCTTTTCTAAACATTTTGAGAGGAATGGAAGATTCGATATAGGCCGATAGTTTTTTATATTTTCTGGGTCAAGGTTTGGCTTTTTCAAGAGAGGCTTTATTACTGCCACTTTTAGTGAGTTTGGTACACATCCGGTGGATAGAGAGCCGTTTATTATGTTCAACATAGGAGGGCCAAGCACAGGAAACAGCTCTTTCAGTAGTTTAGTTGGAATAGGGTCCAGTATGGAGCTTGAAGGTTTAGAGGCCATGATTATTTTCATCATTGTGTCAAGGGATATAGTACTAAAACACTTGAGTGTCTCTCTTGATCCTAGGTCCTGGCAGAGTTGTGCAGACTCAGGACAACTGAGCTTTGAAGGAATACGCAGATTTAAAGAGGAGTCCGTAATTTACTTTGTAATAATCATCTTTTCCTCAAAGAAGTTCATGAATTTATTACTGCTGAGGTGAAAGCCATCCTCTCTTGGGGAATGCTGCTTTTTAGTTAGCTTTGCGACAGTATCAAAAACGAATTTCGGATTGTTCTTATTTTCCTCAATTAAGTTGGAAAAATAGGATGATCGAGCAGCAGCAAGGGCTCTTCGATACTGCACGGTACTGTCTTTCCAAGCTAGTCGGAAGACTTCCAGTTTGGTGTGGCGCCATTTCCGTTCCAATTTTCTGGAAGCTTGCTTCAGAGCTCGGGTATTTTCTGTATACCAGGGAGCTAGTTTCTTATGAGAAATGTTTTTAGTTTTTAGGGGTGCAACTGCATCTAGGGTATTGCGCAAGGTTAAATTGAGTTCCTCAGTTAGGTGGTTAACTGATTTTTGTCCTCTGGCGTCCTTGGGTAGACAGAGGGAGTCTGGAAGGACATCAAGGAATCTTTGTGTTGTCTGTGAATTTATAGCACGACTTTTGATGTTCCTTGGTTGGGGTCTGAGCAGATTATTTGTTGCAATTGCAAACGTAATAAAATGGTGGTCCGATAGTCCAGGATTATGAGGGAAAACATTAAGATCCACAACATTTATTCCATGGGACAAAACTAGGTCCAGAGTATGACTGTGACAGTGAGTAGGTCCAGAGACATGTCGGCTGATTATTCGTTTTAAGTCTAATACTGCGGGTAATGGAGTCGCCAATGACTAGAGTTTTCAATTTGTCAGAGCTAATGGTGGGAAGCTTCGGCGTCTCTGACCCCGTAACGGGAGGAGTAGAGACAAGAGAAGGCTCGGCCTTTGACTCCGACTCGCTGCTTAATGGGGAAAACCGGTTGAAGTTTGTCGGCTGAATGAGCGACACCGGTTGAGCATTCCTACAGCATTTCTCTCCAGAAACCGTGAGAAAGTTGTCCGGCTGCGGGGACCGTGCGAGGGGATTTATACTAACGTTACTATCTGTACTTACTGGTGGCACAGACGCTGTTTCATCCTTTCCTACACTGAAATTACCCTTGCCTAACGATTGCGTCTGAAGCTGGGCTTGTAGCACAGCTATCCTCACCGTAAGGCGATCGTTCTCCTGTATGAGTACAGCGACTGCAATTAGAAGGCATCATGTTAATGTTACTACTTAGCTTCGGCTGTTGGAGGTCCTGACGAACCATGTCCAGATAAAGCGTCCGGAGTATGAGGATTCTGTGTTATGCACTATAGCCCGTTACCATATGTGATTTAATATTATCTGCTGTTGGCTTGTGTGGATGTATGTATGTGTTATGCAACATAGCTGACTTGAACCATTGTTCAGTTTCAGGGCCATGGGCCTTTCTCATGATGGAAAAATACAGAACTGTGCAATGAGTTGGGGGGGGGCACATTCAGAACAGTCTTTTGTTAGATAACAGGAGCCAGGTGCCTGATAACTGCATATTCTACACAGCTACAACGACTGACCGCTGAAGCGCTTAAGGGGCTGGGACCAGCCTCTGCGCCAACAATTAACGATAGGCTGGGTGAGTCTAAACCACGCCCAGTCTACTCTGACAGGCCGGCTCGGAAGCAGGAACTGTCAGAGTATATTAAATATCTTTGTCAGGAACAAGTCAGTTCTGTTTTGCCCTGCGAGGTGGGACAGAGCCCATATATACGAAAATTGCATTTACCACTTATTGCTTAGCTAATAAAAGCCTCATTGTGATATTTATCCTGATACCAGATTCGAATTGACGCAACCCTGACACGAGTGAAAAAATTGAGGGAAAAAACAAAAATATAAACGGTAATTAAAAAGTAAAAACCGTAAAGTTGTCATGTAGCAAAGTAGGCAACAACACGTAAACAAGTCTGCAAGTTGTGACCGGAAATGGCGTCAAAATGCTGTTGAGGTATCATGTGATGCTACTAGCATAAATGGACCAACACTGAGCACATGTAGCTTAAGTCAATTGGTAATTTAAAACACAGGGGTCTGAGTAATATTGCTGGCGCATGGATATAATGCAAAATAAATGTTGCCATCACCCCAGTTACTCAAGTCAGGTCATACACCTCAACTCCAAGTAGGAACCACCAAAACAATACAGAGGACACAAGTATTACAGTTAATGTTTAATTGAGCCAAAACAAGCAAATGCAGTTACACACTGGACTAGAGTACCCATGAACTCTTGCATGTCCCACGTCAGATATCCATGGCGTCGTCGCCGGACGGGCCGGTCGCAGCTTCAGAGGTGGCGTCGTCGCCGGACGGGCCGGTCGCAGCTTCAGAGGTGGCGTCGTCGCCGGACGGGCCGGTCGCAGCTTCAGAGGTGGCGTCGTCGCCAGACGGGCCGGTCGCAGCTTCAGAGGTGGCGTCGTCGCCAGACGGGCCGGTCGCAGCTTCAGAGGTGGCGTCGTCGCCAGACGGGCCGGTCGCAGCTTCAGAGGTGGCGTCGTCGCCAGACGGGCCGGTCGCAGCTTCAGAGGTGGCGTCGTCGCCAGACGGGCCGGTCGCAGCTTCAGAGGTGGCGTCGTCGCCAGACGGGCCGGTCGCAGCTTCAGAGGTGGCGTCGTCGCCAGACGGGCCGGTCGCAGCTTCAGAGGTGGCGTCGTCGCCAGACGGGCCGGTCGCAGCTTCAGAGGTGGCGTCGTCGCCAGACGGGCCGGTCGCAGCTTCAGAGGTGGCGTCGTCGCCAGACGGGCCGGTCGCAGCTTCAGAGGTGGCGTCGTCGCCAGACGGGCCGGTCGCAGCTTCAGAGGTGGCGTCGTCGCCAGACGGGCCGGTCGCAGCTTCAGAGGTGGCGTCGTCGCCAGACGGGCCGGTCGCAGCTTCAGAGGTGGCGTCGTCGCCAGACGGGCCGGTCGCAGCTTCAGAGGTGGCGTCGTCGCCAGACGGGCCGGTCGCAGCTTCAGAGGTGGCGTCGTCGCCAGACGGGCCGGTCGCAGCTTCAGAGGTGGCGTCGTCGCCAGACGGGCCGGTCGCAGCTTCAGAGGTGGCGTCGTCGCCAGACGGGCCGGTCGCAGCTTCAGAGGTGGCGTCGTCGCCAGACGGGCCGGTCGCAGCTTCAGAGGTGGCGTCGTCGCCAGACGGGCCGGTCGCAGCTTCAGAGGTGGCGTCGTCGCCAGACGGGCCGGTCGCAGCTTCAGAGGTGGCGTCGTCGCCAGACGGGCCGGTCGCAGCTTCAGAGGTGGCGTCGTCGCCAGACGGGCCGGTCGCAGCTTCAGAGGTGGCGTCGTCGCCAGACGGGCCGGTCGCAGCTTCAGAGGTGGCGTCGTCGCCAGACGGGCCGGTCGCAGCTTCAGAGGTGGCGTCGTCGCCAGACGGGCCGGTCGCAGCTTCAGAGGTGGCGTCGTCGCCAGACGGGCCGGTCGCAGCTTCAGAGGTGGCGTCGTCGCCAGACGGGCCGGTCGCAGCTTCAGAGGTGGCGTCGTCGCCAGACGGGCCGGTCGCAGCTTCAGAGGTGGCGTCGTCGCCAGACGGGCCGGTCGCAGCTTCAGAGGTGGCGTCGTCGCCAGACGGGCCGGTCGCAGCTTCAGAGGTGGCGTCGTCGCCAGACGGGCCGGTCGCAGCTTCAGAGGTGGCGTCGTCGCCAGACGGGCCGGTCGCAGCTTCAGAGGTGGCGTCGTCGCCAGACGGGCCGGTCGCAGCTTCAGAGGTGGCGTCGTCGCCAGACGGGCCGGTCGCAGCTTCAGAGGTGGCGTCGTCGCCAGACGGGCCGGTCGCAGCTTCAGAGGTGGCGTCGTCGCCAGACGGGCCGGTCGCAGCTTCAGAGGTGGCGTCGTCGCCAGACGGGCCGGTCGCAGCTTCAGAGGTGGCGTCGTCGCCAGACGGGCCGGTCGCAGCTTCAGAGGTGGCGTCGTCGCCAGACGGGCCGGTCGCAGCTTCAGAGGTGGCGTCGTCGCCAGACGGGCCGGTCGCAGCTTCAGAGGTGGCGTCGTCGCCAGACGGGCCGGTCGCAGCTTCAGAGGTGGCGTCGTCGCCAGACGGGCCGGTCGCAGCTTCAGAGGTGGCGTCGTCGCCAGACGGGCCGGTCGCAGCTTCAGAGGTGGCGTCGTCGCCAGACGGGCCGGTCGCAGCTTCAGAGGTGGCGTCGTCGCCAGACGGGCCGGTCGCAGCTTCAGAGGTGGCGTCGTCGCCAGACGGGCCGGTCGCAGCTTCAGAGGTGGCGTCGTCGCCAGACGGGCCGGTCGCAGCTTCAGAGGTGGCGTCGTCGCCAGACGGGCCGGTCGCAGCTTCAGAGGTGGCGTCGTCGCCAGACGGGCCGGTCGCAGCTTCAGAGGTGGCGTCGTCGCCAGACGGGCCGGTCGCAGCTTCAGAGGTGGCGTCGTCGCCAGACGGGCCGGTCGCAGCTTCAGAGGTGGCGTCGTCGCCAGACGGGCCGGTCGCAGCTTCAGAGGTGGCGTCGTCGCCAGACGGGCCGGTCGCAGCTTCAGAGGTGGCGTCGTCGCCAGACGGGCCGGTCGCAGCTTCAGAGGTGGCGTCGTCGCCAGACGGGCCGGTCGCAGCTTCAGAGGTGGCGTCGTCGCCAGACGGGCCGGTCGCAGCTTCAGAGGTGGCGTCGTCGCCAGACGGGCCGGTCGCAGCTTCAGAGGTGGCGTCGTCGCCAGACGGGCCGGTCGCAGCTTCAGAGGTGGCGTCGTCGCCAGACGGGCCGGTCGCAGCTTCAGAGGTGGCGTCGTCGCCAGACGGGCCGGTCGCAGCTTCAGAGGTGGCGTCGTCGCCAGACGGGCCGGTCGCAGCTTCAGAGGTGGCGTCGTCGCCAGACGGGCCGGTCGCAGCTTCAGAGGTGGCGTCGTCGCCAGACGGGCCGGTCGCAGCTTCAGAGGTGGCGTCGTCGCCAGACGGGCCGGTCGCAGCTTCAGAGGTGGCGTCGTCGCCAGACGGGCCGGTCGCAGCTTCAGAGGTGGCGTCGTCGCCAGACGGGCCGGTCGCAGCTTCAGAGGTGGCGTCGTCGCCAGACGGGCCGGTCGCAGCTTCAGAGGTGGCGTCGTCGCCAGACGGGCCGGTCGCAGCTTCAGAGGTGGCGTCGTCGCCAGACGGGCCGGTCGCAGCTTCAGAGGTGGCGTCGTCGCCAGACGGGCCGGTCGCAGCTTCAGAGGTGGCGTCGTCGCCAGACGGGCCGGTCGCAGCTTCAGAGGTGGCGTCGTCGCCAGACGGGCCGGTCGCAGCTTCAGAGGTGGCGTCGTCGCCAGACGGGCCGGTCGCAGCTTCAGAGGTGGCGTCGTCGCCAGACGGGCCGGTCGCAGCTTCAGAGGTGGCGTCGTCGCCAGACGGGCCGGTCGCAGCTTCAGAGGTGGCGTCGTCGCCAGACGGGCCGGTCGCAGCTTCAGAGGTGGCGTCGTCGCCAGACGGGCCGGTCGCAGCTTCAGAGGTGGCGTCGTCGCCAGACGGGCCGGTCGCAGCTTCAGAGGTGGCGTCGTCGCCAGACGGGCCGGTCGCAGCTTCAGAGGTGGCGTCGTCGCCAGACGGGCCGGTCGCAGCTTCAGAGGTGGCGGCGTCGTCCGAGGACATGCGCCTCAGCTTCTCCTCAGAGGACAGGGCATCATTTGCCGGAGAGCTACCATGGTTTGGAGAAGCTTGGGATTCTACTTCATTGGTCTCTAAATACTCTTGAGAAAAAACAAAAGGAACAGTTGGGTATTCTACAGCAACACATCTGTTCTACACGGTCTAGGCCAAATTGCTAATCGAATTTTGAGCAACATGAACCCTACAGTTTTCAAAGTATATGTTTCAGGCCGTACCTTCTCTGGCTTGTTTAGCGTCAGACCCTATGGATCGGAGCAAGGCCAGGGCATGCACAATGGAGACGTCATTTGATGACAGCTCTGAAAAATGTAGGTTAAGGTTTGACAACATTATTTAGACTGAGTTACTCTATGCTGTTGAATGAGTGTCAAACACAGCAGCACCATAGACAGTGACAAAGAACATAGCTAGAAGGGTTGCGGAAAGAAACACTTACCTCCAAGTCTCCTCTGCAGAGAGACTTGATCTTGCTTCTGGGACTTTCCAACAGGGTAACAAGAAACTGAGGAGAAAGTGTTGACAGAAGTTGAGTTCACACAAAATAGCTACATATATTAATAGCAGTGAAGAATAAAAGATGACCAACGCGGAAGATACAGACAGTCAAATATTAATACCCAACTTATAAAGTTAAGCATATTTACCAAACAAATCCCTTAAACATTAGTGAACCAACCTTTGACAACCCCCACAGTCATCACAACGAGCAGCAATTCTCTCACACCTCCCATGATCATGAAAATAGTCTGTGTTATCAACAGGTAATGTCTTCCCATGGCCTGTATGAGGCTTATATAGGCCACTAATGACCTTAGTTTACCTGACAAACATGGCTTAACGATCAATTAACAAGCTTGATTGAGTTGTTACGTTCAGATAGAAATAGACCATGTAGAACATATGTTGATTCTTATCAAGTTGGTGGGCAGGCAATCTTTTCTACTCCATATATTGCATTTATATCTGTAATGATTAACCCTAATGGTCTCAGATCAGCAGTAGAAAGAAGTATTCCTAATTATTTTAGGTGTAATCTTCAAAGATATTAGGGGGAAATAAACACTGTACCCAAATCCACGTTTTACGTTTTTCAGACAGTGAGAGAGAAGAGGGAGGGATAGGGGGAAGCACAACAGGCCCACACTCATCCTCTCGTACCACCAGGTTCCCTTCCAGCAGATACTGGACTTCAGAGGAACTTCTGCTGCTATACCCCATCTTTACCTTTACCCACAAAGGTCCTAAACGGTAGAAAGTGTCCGGCCAACAGACAGACGCACACCTTATGACGGCAATAACCTGTAGTCCAAGGGGATAGTAGCACTTCACTGAGAGCAAAACAGACAGGGACCAAAAGATGTGGAAGAAGCAATTAGGAGGCCTGCGTCTTGTGACCGTAGCGTACGTGTAGGTATGTACGGCAGGACCAAATCAGAGAGATAGGTACGAGCAAGCCCATGTAATGCTTTGTAGGTTAGCAGTAAAACCTTGAAATCAGCCCTTGCCTTGACAGGAAGCCAGTGTAGGGAGGCTAGCACTGGAGTAATATGATATATTTTTGGGGTTCTAGTCAGGATTCTAGCAGCCGTATTTAGCACTAACTGAAGTTTATTTAGTGCTTTATCCGGGTAGCCGGAAAGTAAGAGCATTGCAGTAGTCTAACCTAGAAGTGACAAAAGCATGGATACATTTTTCTGCATCATTTTTGGACAGAAAGTTTGATTTTTGCAATGTTACGTAGATGGAAAAAAGCTGTCCTTGAAACAGTCTTGATATGTTCTTCAAAAGAGAGATCAGGGTCCAGAGTAACGCCGAGGGCCTTCACAGTTTTATTTGAGACGACTGTACAGCCATTAAGATTAATTGTCAGATTCAACAGAAGATCTCTTTGTTTCTTGGGACCTAGAACAAGCATCTCTGTTTTGTCCGAGTTTAAAAGTAGAACGTTTGCAGCCATCCACTTCCTTATGTCTGAAACACATGCTTCTAGCGAGGGCAATTTTGGGGCTTCACCATGTTTCATTGAAATGTTCAGCTGTGTGTCATCCGCATAGCAGTGAAAGTTAACATTATGTTTTCGAATGACATCCCCAAGAGGTAAAATATATAGTGAAAATCAATAGTGGTCCTAAAACGGAACCTTGAGGAACATCGAAATTTACAGTTGATTTGTCAGAGGACAAATCATTCACAGAGACTGTAACAGTTTTCTTCTATCTCCTCCTCTGACGAGGAAGGCAGAGGCTGCGCAACAGCCTTTTCTAAACATTTTGAGAGGAATGGAAGATTCGATATAGGCCGATAGTTTTTTATATTTTCTGGGTCAAGGTTTGGCTTTTTCAAGAGAGGCTTTATTACTGCCACTTTTAGTGAGTTTGGTACACATCCGGTGGATAGAGAGCCGTTTATTATGTTCAACATAGGAGGGCCAAGCACAGGAAACAGCTCTTTCAGTAGTTTAGTTGGAATAGGGTCCAGTATGGAGCTTGAAGGTTTAGAGGCCATGATTATTTTCATCATTGTGTCAAGGGATATAGTACTAAAACACTTGAGTGTCTCTCTTGATCCTAGGTCCTGGCAGAGTTGTGCAGACTCAGGACAACTGAGCTTTGAAGGAATACGCAGATTTAAAGAGGAGTCCGTAATTTACTTTGTAATAATCATCTTTTCCTCAAAGAAGTTCATGAATTTATTACTGCTGAGGTGAAAGCCATCCTCTCTTGGGGAATGCTGCTTTTTAGTTAGCTTTGCGACAGTATCAAAAACGAATTTCGGATTGTTCTTATTTTCCTCAATTAAGTTGGAAAAATAGGATGATCGAGCAGCAGCAAGGGCTCTTCGATACTGCACGGTACTGTCTTTCCAAGCTAGTCGGAAGACTTCCAGTTTGGTGTGGCGCCATTTCCGTTCCAATTTTCTGGAAGCTTGCTTCAGAGCTCGGGTATTTTCTGTATACCAGGGAGCTAGTTTCTTATGAGAAATGTTTTTAGTTTTTAGGGGTGCAACTGCATCTAGGGTATTGCGCAAGGTTAAATTGAGTTCCTCAGTTAGGTGGTTAACTGATTTTTGTCCTCTGGCGTCCTTGGGTAGACAGAGGGAGTCTGGAAGGACATCAAGGAATCTTTGTGTTGTCTGTGAATTTATAGCACGACTTTTGATGTTCCTTGGTTGGGGTCTGAGCAGATTATTTGTTGCAATTGCAAACGTAATAAAATGGTGGTCCGATAGTCCAGGATCATGAGGGAAAACATTAAGATCCACAACATTTATTCCATGGGACAAAACTAGGTCCAGAGTATGACTGTGACAGTGAGTAGGTCCAGAGACATGTCGGCTGATTATTCGTTTTAAGTCTAATACTGCGGGTAATGGAGTCGCCAATGACTAGAGTTTTCAATTTGTCAGAGCTAATGGTGGGAAGCTTCGGCGTCTCTGACCCCGTAACGGGAGGAGTAGAGACAAGAGAAGGCTCGGCCTTTGACTCCGACTCGCTGCTTAATGGGGAAAACCGGTTGAAGTTTGTCGGCTGAATGAGCGACACCGGTTGAGCATTCCTACAGCATTTCTCTCCAGAAACCGTGAGAAAGTTGTCCGGCTGCGGGGACCGTGCGAGGGGATTTATACTAACGTTACTATCTGTACTTACTGGTGGCACAGACGCTGTTTCATCCTTTCCTACACTGAAATTACCCTTGCCTAACGATTGCGTCTGAAGCTGGGCTTGTAGCACAGCTATCCTCACCGTAAGGCGATCGTTCTCCTGTATGAGTACAGCGACTGCAATTAGAAGGCATCATGTTAATGTTACTACTTAGCTTCGGCTGTTGGAGGTCCTGACGAACCATGTCCAGATAAAGCGTCCGGAGTATGAGGATTCTGTGTTATGCACTATAGCCCGTTACCATATGTGATTTAATATTATCTGCTGTTGGCTTGTGTGGATGTATGTATGTGTTATGCAACATAGCTGACTTGAACCATTGTTCAGTTTCAGGGCCATGGGCCTTTCTCATGATGGAAAAATACAGAACTGTGCAATGAGTTGGGGGGGGGCACATTCAGAACAGTCTTTTGTTAGATAACAGGAGCCAGGTGCCTGATAACTGCATATTCTACACAGCTACAACGACTGACCGCTGAAGCGCTTAAGGGGCTGGGACCAGCCTCTGCGCCAACAATCAACGATAGGCTGGGTGAGTCTAAACCACGCCCAGTCTACTCTGACAGGCCGGCTCGGAAGCAGGAACTACTGTCAGAGTATATTAAATATCTTTGTCAGGAACAAGTCAGTTCTGTTTTGCCCTGCGAGGTGGGACAGAGCCCATATATACGAAAATTGCATTTACCACTTATTGCTTAGCTAATAAAAGCCTCATTGTGATATTTATCCTGATACCAGATTCGAATTGACGCAACCCTGACACGAGTGAAAAAATTGAGGGAAAAACCAAAAATATAAACGGTAATTAAAAAGTAAAAACCGTAAAGTTGTCAGGTAGCAAAGTAGGCAACAAAACACCACAACACGTAAACAAGTCTGCAAGTTGTGACCGGAAATGGCGTCAAAATGCTGTTGAGGTATCATGTGATGCTACTAGCATAAATGGACCAACACTGAGCACATGTAGCTTAAGTCAATTGGTAATTTAAAACACAGGGGTCTGAGTAATATTGCTGGCGCATGGATATAATGCAAAATAAATGTTGCCATCACCCCAGTTACTCAAGTCAGGTCATACACCTCAACTCCAAGTAGGAACCACCAAAACAATACAGAGGACACAAGTATTACAGTTAATGTTTAATTGAGCCAAAACAAGCAAATGCAGTTACACACTGGACTAGAGTACCCATGAACTCTTGCATGTCCCACGTCAGATATCCATGGCGTCGTCGCCGGACGGGCCGGTCGCAGCTTCAGAGGTGGCGTCGTCGCCGGACGGGCCGGTCGCAGCTTCAGAGGTGGCGTCGTCGCCAGACGGGCCGGTCGCAGCTTCAGAGGTGGCGTCGTCGCCGGACGGGCCGGTCGCAGCTTCAGAGGTGGCGTCGTCGCCAGACGGGCCGGTCGCAGCTTCAGAGGTGGCGTCGTCGCCAGACGGGCCGGTCGCAGCTTCAGAGGTGGCGTCGTCGCCAGACGGGCCGGTCGCAGCTTCAGAGGTGGCGTCGTCGCCAGACGGGCCTGTCGCAGCTTCAGAGGTGGCGTCGTCGCCAGACGGGCCGGTCGCAGCTTCAGAGGTGGCGGCGTCGCCAGACGGGCCGGTCGCAGCTTCAGAGGTGGCGTCGTCGCCAGACGGGCCGGTCGCAGCTTCAGAGGTGGCGTCGTCGCCAGACGGGCCGGTCGCAGCTTCAGAGGTGGCGTCGTCGCCAGACGGGCCGGTCGCAGCTTCAGAGGTGGCGTCGTCGCCAGACGGGCCGGTCGCAGCTTCAGAGGTGGCGTCGTCGCCAGACGGGCCGGTCGCAGCTTCAGAGGTGGCGTCGTCGCCAGACGGGCCGGTCGCAGCTTCAGAGGTGGCATCGTCGCCAGACGGGCCGGTCGCAGCTTCAGAGGTGGCGTCGTCGCCAGACGGGCCTGTCGCAGCTTCAGAGGTGGCGTCGTCGCCAGACGGGCCGGTCGCAGCTTCAGAGGTGGCGGCGTCGTCCGAGGACACGCGCCTCAGCTTCTCCTCAGAGGACAGGGCATCATTTGCCGGAGAGCTACCATGGTTTGGAGAAGCTTGGGATTCTACTTCATTGGTCTCTAAATACTCTTGAGAAAAAACAAAAGGAACAGTTGGGTATTCTACAGCAACACATCTGTTCTACACGGTCTAGGCCAAATTGCTAATCGAATTTTGAGCAACATGAACCCTACAGTTTTCAAAGTATATGTTTCAGGCCGTACCTTCTCTGGCTTGTTTAGCGTCAGACCCTATGGATCGGAGCAAGGCCAGGGCATGCACAATGGAGACGTCATTTGATGACAGCTCTGAAAAATGTAGGTTAAGGTTTGACAACATTATTTAGACTGAGTTACTCTATGCTGTTGAATGAGTGTCAAACACAGCAGCACCATAGACAGTGACAAAGAACATAGCTAGAAGGGTTGCGGAAAGAAACACTTACCTCCAAGTCTCCTCTGCAGAGAGACTTGATCTTGCTTCTGGGACTTTCCAACAGGGTAACAAGAAACTGAGGAGAAAGTGTTGACAGAAGTTGAGTTCACACAAAATAGCTACATATATTAATAGCAGTGAAGAATAAAAGATGACCAACGCGGAAGATACAGACAGTCAAATATTAATACCCAACTTATAAAGTTAAGCATATTTACCAAACAAATCCCTTAAACATTAGTGAACCAACCTTTGACAACCCCCACAGTCATCACAACGAGCAGCAATTCTCTCACACCTCCCATGATCATGAAAATAGTCTGTGTTATCAACAGGTAATGTCTTCCCATGGCCTGTATGAGGCTTATATAGGCCACTAATGACCTTAGTTTACCTGACAAACATGGCTTATCGATCAATTAACAAGCTTGATTGAGTTGTTACGTTCAGATAGAAATAGACCATGTAGAACATATGTTGATTCTTATCAAGTTGGTGGGCAGGCAATCTTTTCTACTCCATATATTGCATTTATATCTGTAATGATTAACCCTAATGGTCTCAGATCAGCAGTAGAAAGAAGTATTCCTAATTATTTTAGGTGTAATCTTCAAAGATATTAGGGGGAAATAAACACTGTACCCAAATCCACGTTTTACGTTTTTCAGACAGTGAGAGAGAAGAGGGAGGGATAGGGGGAAGCACAACAGGCCCACACTCATCCTCTCGTACCACCAGGTTCCCTTCCAGCAGATACTGGACTTCAGAGGAACTTCTGCTGCTATACCCCATCTTTACCTTTACCCACAAAGGTCCTAAACGGTAGAAAGTGTCCGGCCAACAGACAGACGCACACCTTATGACGGCAATAACCTGTAGTCCAAGGGGATAGTAGCACTTCACTGAGAGCAAAACAGACAGGGACCAAAAGATGTGGAAGAAGCAATTAGGAGGCCTGCGTCTTGTGACCGTAGCGTACGTGTAGGTATGTACGGCAGGACCAAATCAGAGAGATAGGTACGAGCAAGCCCATGTAATGCTTTGTAGGTTAGCAGTAAAACCTTGAAATCAGCCCTTGCCTTGACAGGAAGCCAGTGTAGGGAGGCTAGCACTGGAGTAATATGATATATTTTTGGGGTTCTAGTCAGGATTCTAGCAGCCGTATTTAGCACTAACTGAAGTTTATTTAGTGCTTTATCCGGGTAGCCGGAAAGTAAGAGCATTGCAGTAGTCTAACCTAGAAGTGACAAAAGCATGGATACATTTTTCTGCATCATTTTTGGACAGAAAGTTTGATTTTTGCAATGTTACGTAGATGGAAAAAAGCTGTCCTTGAAACAGTCTTGATATGTTCTTCAAAAGAGAGATCAGGGTCCAGAGTAACGCCGAGGGCCTTCACAGTTTTATTTGAGACGACTGTACAGCCATTAAGATTAATTGTCAGATTCAACAGAAGATCTCTTTGTTTCTTGGGACCTAGAACAAGCATCTCTGTTTTGTCCGAGTTTAAAAGTAGAACGTTTGCAGCCATCCACTTCCTTATGTCTGAAACACATGCTTCTAGCGAGGGCAATTTTGGGGCTTCACCATGTTTCATTGAAATGTTCAGCTGTGTGTCATCCGCATAGCAGTGAAAGTTAACATTATGTTTTCGAATGACATCCCCAAGAGGTAAAATATATAGTGAAAATCAATAGTGGTCCTAAAACGGAACCTTGAGGAACATCGAAATTTACAGTTGATTTGTCAGAGGACAAACCATTCACAGAGACTGTAACAGTTTTCTTCTATCTCCTCCTCTGACGAGGAAGGCAGAGGCTGCGCAACAGCCTTTTCTAAACATTTTGAGAGGAATGGAAGATTCGATATAGGCCGATAGTTTTTTATATTTTCTGGGTCAAGGTTTGGCTTTTTCAAGAGAGGCTTTATTACTGCCACTTTTAGTGAGTTTGGTACACATCCGGTGGATAGAGAGCCGTTTATTATGTTCAACATAGGAGGGCCAAGCACAGGAAACAGCTCTTTCAGTAGTTTAGTTGGAATAGGGTCCAGTATGGAGCTTGAAGGTTTAGAGGCCATGATTATTTTCATCATTGTGTCAAGGGATATAGTACTAAAACACTTGAGTGTCTCTCTTGATCCTAGGTCCTGGCAGAGTTGTGCAGACTCAGGACAACTGAGCTTTGAAGGAATACGCAGATTTAAAGAGGAGTCCGTAATTTACTTTGTAATAATCATCTTTTCCTCAAAGAAGTTCATGAATTTATTACTGCTGAGGTGAAAGCCATCCTCTCTTGGGGAATGCTGCTTTTTAGTTAGCTTTGCGACAGTATCAAAAACGAATTTCGGATTGTTCTTATTTTCCTCAATTAAGTTGGAAAAATAGGATGATCGAGCAGCAGCAAGGGCTCTTCGATACTGCACGGTACTGTCTTTCCAAGCTAGTCGGAAGACTTCCAGTTTGGTGTGGCGCCATTTCCGTTCCAATTTTCTGGAAGCTTGCTTCAGAGCTCGGGTATTTTCTGTATACCAGGGAGCTAGTTTCTTATGAGAAATGTTTTTAGTTTTTAGGGGTGCAACTGCATCTAGGGTATTGCGCAAGGTTAAATTGAGTTCCTCAGTTAGGTGGTTAACTGATTTTTGTCCTCTGGCGTCCTTGGGTAGACAGAGGGAGTCTGGAAGGACATCAAGGAATCTTTGTGTTGTCTGTGAATTTATAGCACGACTTTTGATGTTCCTTGGTTGGGGTCTGAGCAGATTATTTGTTGCAATTGCAAACGTAATAAAATGGTGGTCCGATAGTCCAGGATTATGAGGGAAAACATTAAGATCCACAACATTTATTCCATGGGACAAAACTAGGTCCAGAGTATGACTGTGACAGTGAGTAGGTCCAGAGACATGTCGGCTGATTATTCGTTTTAAGTCTAATACTGCGGGTAATGGAGTCGCCAATGACTAGAGTTTTCAATTTGTCAGAGCTAATGGTGGGAAGCTTCGGCGTCTCTGACCCCGTAACGGGAGGAGTAGAGACAAGAGAAGGCTCGGCCTTTGACTCCGACTCGCTGCTTAATGGGGAAAACCGGTTGAAGTTTGTCGGCTGAATGAGCGACACCGGTTGAGCATTCCTACAGCATTTCTCTCCAGAAACCGTGAGAAAGTTGTCCGGCTGCGGGGACCGTGCGAGGGGATTTATACTAACGTTACTATCTGTACTTACTGGTGGCACAGACGCTGTTTCATCCTTTCCTACACTGAAATTACCCTTGCCTAACGATTGCGTCTGAAGCTGGGCTTGTAGCACAGCTATCCTCACCGTAAGGCGATCGTTCTCCTGTATGAGTACAGCGACTGCAATTAGAAGGCATCATGTTAATGTTACTACTTAGCTTCGGCTGTTGGAGGTCCTGACGAACCATGTCCAGATAAAGCGTCCGGAGTATGAGGATTCTGTGTTATGCACTATAGCCCGTTACCATATGTGATTTAATATTATCTGCTGTTGGCTTGTGTGGATGTATGTATGTGTTATGCAACATAGCTGACTTGAACCATTGTTCAGTTTCAGGGCCATGGGCCTTTCTCATGATGGAAAAATACAGAACTGTGCAATGAGTTGGGGGGGGGCACATTCAGAACAGTCTTTTGTTAGATAACAGGAGCCAGGTGCCTGATAACTGCATATTCTACACAGCTACAACGACTGACCGCTGAAGCGCTTAAGGGGCTGGGACCAGCCTCTGCGCCAACAATTAACGATAGGCTGGGTGAGTCTAAACCACGCCCAGTCTACTCTGACAGGCCGGCTCGGAAGCAGGAACTACTGTCAGAGTATATTAAATATCTTTGTCAGGAACAAGTCAGTTCTGTTTTGCCCTGCGAGGTGGGACAGAGCCCATATATACGAAAATTGCATTTACCACTTATTGCTTAGCTAATAAAAGCCTCATTGTGATATTTATCCTGATACCAGATTCGAATTGACGCAACCCTGACACGAGTGAAAAAATTGAGGGAAAACCAAAAATATAAACGGTAATTAAAAAGTAAAAACCGTAAAGTTGTCAGGTAGCAAAGTAGGCAACAAAACACCGCAACACGTAAACAAGTCTGCAAGTTGTGACCGGAAATGGCGTCAAAATGCTGTTGAGGTATCATGTGATGCTACTAGCATAAATGGACCAACACTGAGCACATGTAGCTTAAGTCAATTGGTAATTTAAAACACAGGGGTCTGAGTAATATTGCTGGCGCATGGATATAATGCAAAATAAATGTTGCCATCACCCCAGTTACTCAAGTCAGGTCATACACCTCAACTCCAAGTAGGAACCACCAAAACAATACAGAGGACACAAGTATTACAGTTAATGTTTAATTGAGCCAAAACAAGCAAATGCAGTTACACACTGGACTAGAGTACCCATGAACTCTTGCATGTCCCACGTCAGATATCCATGGCGTCGTCGCCGGACGGGCCGGTCGCAGCTTCAGAGGTGGCGTCGTCGCCGGACGGGCCGGTCGCAGCTTCAGAGGTGGCGTCGTCGCCGGACGGGCCGGTCGCAGCTTCAGAGGTGGCGTCGTCGCCAGACGGGCCGGTCGCAGCTTCAGAGGTGGCGTCGTCGCCAGACGGGCCGGTCGCAGCTTCAGAGGTGGCGTCGTCGCCAGACGGGCCGGTCGCAGCTTCAGAGGTGGCGTCGTCGCCAGACGGGCCGGTCGCAGCTTCAGAGGTGGCGTCGTCGCCAGACGGGCCTGTCGCAGCTTCAGAGGTGGCGTCGTCGCCAGACGGGCCGGTCGCAGCTTCAGAGGTGGCGGCGTCGCCAGACGGGCCGGTCGCAGCTTCAGAGGTGGCGTCGTCGCCAGACGGGCCGGTCGCAGCTTCAGAGGTGGCGTCGTCGCCAGACGGGCCGGTCGCAGCTTCAGAGGTGGCGTCGTCGCCAGACGGGCCGGTCGCAGCTTCAGAGGTGGCGTCGTCGCCAGACGGGCCGGTCGCAGCTTCAGAGGTGGCGTCGTCGCCAGACGGGCCGGTCGCAGCTTCAGAGGTGGCGTCGTCGCCAGACGGGCCGGTCGCAGCTTCAGAGGTGGCGTCGTCGCCAGACGGGCCGGTCGCAGCTTCAGAGGTGGCGTCGTCGCCAGACGGGCCTGTCGCAGCTTCAGAGGTGGCGTCGTCGCCAGACGGGCCGGTCGCAGCTTCAGAGGTGGCGGCGTCGTCCGAGGACACGCGCCTCAGCTTCTCCTCAGAGGACAGGGCATCATTTGCCGGAGAGCTACCATGGTTTGGAGAAGCTTGGGATTCTACTTCATTGGTCTCTAAATACTCTTGAGAAAAAACAAAAGGAACAGTTGGGTATTCTACAGCAACACATCTGTTCTACACGGTCTAGGCCAAATTGCTAATCGAATTTTGAGCAACATGAACCCTACAGTTTTCAAAGTATATGTTTCAGGCCGTACCTTCTCTGGCTTGTTTAGCGTCAGACCCTATGGATCGGAGCAAGGCCAGGGCATGCACAATGGAGACGTCATTTGATGACAGCTCTGAAAAATGTAGGTTAAGGTTTGACAACATTATTTAGACTGAGTTACTCTATGCTGTTGAATGAGTGTCAAACACAGCAGCACCATAGACAGTGACAAAGAACATAGCTAGAAGGGTTGCGGAAAGAAACACTTACCTCCAAGTCTCCTCTGCAGAGAGACTTGATCTTGCTTCTGGGACTTTCCAACAGGGTAACAAGAAACTGAGGAGAAAGTGTTGACAGAAGTTGAGTTCACACAAAATAGCTACATATATTAATAGCAGTGAAGAATAAAAGATGACCAACGCGGAAGATACAGACAGTCAAATATTAATACCCAACTTATAAAGTTAAGCATATTTACCAAACAAATCCCTTAAACATTAGTGAACCAACCTTTGACAACCCCCACAGTCATCACAACGAGCAGCAATTCTCTCACACCTCCCATGATCATGAAAATAGTCTGTGTTATCAACAGGTAATGTCTTCCCATGGCCTGTATGAGGCTTATATAGGCCACTAATGACCTTAGTTTACCTGACAAACATGGCTTATCGATCAATTAACAAGCTTGATTGAGTTGTTACGTTCAGATAGAAATAGACCATGTAGAACATATGTTGATTCTTATCAAGTTGGTGGGCAGGCAATCTTTTCTACTCCATATATTGCATTTATATCTGTAATGATTAACCCTAATGGTCTCAGATCAGCAGTAGAAAGAAGTATTCCTAATTATTTTAGGTGTAATCTTCAAAGATATTAGGGGGAAATAAACACTGTACCCAAATCCACGTTTTACGTTTTTCAGACAGTGAGAGAGAAGAGGGAGGGATAGGGGGAAGCACAACAGGCCCACACTCATCCTCTCGTACCACCAGGTTCCCTTCCAGCAGATACTGGACTTCAGAGGAACTTCTGCTGCTATACCCCATCTTTACCTTTACCCACAAAGGTCCTAAACGGTAGAAAGTGTCCGGCCAACAGACAGACGCACACCTTATGACGGCAATAACCTGTAGTCCAAGGGGATAGTAGCACTTCACTGAGAGCAAAACAGACAGGGACCAAAAGATGTGGAAGAAGCAATTAGGAGGCCTGCGTCTTGTGACCGTAGCGTACGTGTAGGTATGTACGGCAGGACCAAATCAGAGAGATAGGTACGAGCAAGCCCATGTAATGCTTTGTAGGTTAGCAGTAAAACCTTGAAATCAGCCCTTGCCTTGACAGGAAGCCAGTGTAGGGAGGCTAGCACTGGAGTAATATGATATATTTTTGGGGTTCTAGTCAGGATTCTAGCAGCCGTATTTAGCACTAACTGAAGTTTATTTAGTGCTTTATCCGGGTAGCCGGAAAGTAAGAGCATTGCAGTAGTCTAACCTAGAAGTGACAAAAGCATGGATACATTTTTCTGCATCATTTTTGGACAGAAAGTTTGATTTTTGCAATGTTACGTAGATGGAAAAAAGCTGTCCTTGAAACAGTCTTGATATGTTCTTCAAAAGAGAGATCAGGGTCCAGAGTAACGCCGAGGGCCTTCACAGTTTTATTTGAGACGACTGTACAGCCATTAAGATTAATTGTCAGATTCAACAGAAGATCTCTTTGTTTCTTGGGACCTAGAACAAGCATCTCTGTTTTGTCCGAGTTTAAAAGTAGAACGTTTGCAGCCATCCACTTCCTTATGTCTGAAACACATGCTTCTAGCGAGGGCAATTTTGGGGCTTCACCATGTTTCATTGAAATGTTCAGCTGTGTGTCATCCGCATAGCAGTGAAAGTTAACATTATGTTTTCGAATGACATCCCCAAGAGGTAAAATATATAGTGAAAATCAATAGTGGTCCTAAAACGGAACCTTGAGGAACATCGAAATTTACAGTTGATTTGTCAGAGGACAAACCATTCACAGAGACTGTAACAGTTTTCTTCTATCTCCTCCTCTGACGAGGAAGGCAGAGGCTGCGCAACAGCCTTTTCTAAACATTTTGAGAGGAATGGAAGATTCGATATAGGCCGATAGTTTTTTATATTTTCTGGGTCAAGGTTTGGCTTTTTCAAGAGAGGCTTTATTACTGCCACTTTTAGTGAGTTTGGTACACATCCGGTGGATAGAGAGCCGTTTATTATGTTCAACATAGGAGGGCCAAGCACAGGAAACAGCTCTTTCAGTAGTTTAGTTGGAATAGGGTCCAGTATGGAGCTTGAAGGTTTAGAGGCCATGATTATTTTCATCATTGTGTCAAGGGATATAGTACTAAAACACTTGAGTGTCTCTCTTGATCCTAGGTCCTGGCAGAGTTGTGCAGACTCAGGACAACTGAGCTTTGAAGGAATACGCAGATTTAAAGAGGAGTCCGTAATTTACTTTGTAATAATCATCTTTTCCTCAAATAAGTTCATGAATTTATTACTGCTGAGGTGAAAGCCATCCTCTCTTGGGGAATGCTGCTTTTTAGTTAGCTTTGCGACAGTATCAAAAACAAATTTCGGATTGTTCTTATTTTCCTCAATTAAGTTGGAAAAATAGGATGATCGAGCAGCAGCAAGGGCTCTTCGATACTGCACGGTACTGTCTTTCCAAGCTTCAGAGGTGGCGTCGTCGCCAGACGGGCCGGTCGCAGCTTCAGAGGTGGCGTCGTCGCCAGACGGGCCGGTCGCAGCTTCAGAGGTGGCGTCGTCGCCAGACGGGCCGGTCGCAGCTTCAGAGGTGGCGTCGTCGCCAGACGGGCCGGTCGCAGCTTCAGAGGTGGCGTCGTCGCCAGACGGGCCGGTCGCAGCTTCAGAGGTGGCGTCGTCGCCAGACGGGCCGGTCGCAGCTTCAGAGGTGGCGTCGTCGCCAGACGGGCCGGTCGCAGCTTCAGAGGTGGCGTCGTCGCCAGACGGGCCGGTCGCAGCTTCAGAGGTGGCGTCGTCGCCAGACGGGCCGGTCGCAGCTTCAGAGGTGGCGTCGTCGCCAGACGGGCCGGTCGCAGCTTCAGAGGTGGCGTCGTCGCCAGACGGGCCGGTCGCAGCTTCAGAGGTGGCGTCGTCGCCAGACGGGCCGGTCGCAGCTTCAGAGGTGGCGTCGTCGCCAGACGGGCCGGTCGCAGCTTCAGAGGTGGCGTCGTCGCCAGACGGGCCGGTCGCAGCTTCAGAGGTGGCGTCGTCGCCAGACGGGCCGGTCGCAGCTTCAGAGGTGGCGTCGTCGCCAGACGGGCCGGTCGCAGCTTCAGAGGTGGCGTCGTCGCCAGACGGGCCGGTCGCAGCTTCAGAGGTGGCGTCGTCGCCAGACGGGCCGGTCGCAGCTTCAGAGGTGGCGTCGTCGCCAGACGGGCCGGTCGCAGCTTCAGAGGTGGCGTCGTCGCCAGACGGGCCGGTCGCAGCTTCAGAGGTGGCGTCGTCGCCAGACGGGCCGGTCGCAGCTTCAGAGGTGGCGTCGTCGCCAGACGGGCCGGTCGCAGCTTCAGAGGTGGCGTCGTCGCCAGACGGGCCGGTCGCAGCTTCAGAGGTGGCGTCGTCGCCAGACGGGCCGGTCGCAGCTTCAGAGGTGGCGTCGTCGCCAGACGGGCCGGTCGCAGCTTCAGAGGTGGCGTCGTCGCCAGACGGGCCGGTCGCAGCTTCAGAGGTGGCGTCGTCGCCAGACGGGCCGGTCGCAGCTTCAGAGGTGGCGTCGTCGCCAGACGGGCCGGTCGCAGCTTCAGAGGTGGCGTCGTCGCCAGACGGGCCGGTCGCAGCTTCAGAGGTGGCGTCGTCGCCAGACGGGCCGGTCGCAGCTTCAGAGGTGGCGTCGTCGCCAGACGGGCCGGTCGCAGCTTCAGAGGTGGCGTCGTCGCCAGACGGGCCGGTCGCAGCTTCAGAGGTGGCGTCGTCGCCAGACGGGCCGGTCGCAGCTTCAGAGGTGGCGTCGTCGCCAGACGGGCCGGTCGCAGCTTCAGAGGTGGCGTCGTCGCCAGACGGGCCGGTCGCAGCTTCAGAGGTGGCGTCGTCGCCAGACGGGCCGGTCGCAGCTTCAGAGGTGGCGTCGTCGCCAGACGGGCCGGTCGCAGCTTCAGAGGTGGCGTCGTCGCCAGACGGGCCGGTCGCAGCTTCAGAGGTGGCGTCGTCGCCAGACGGGCCGGTCGCAGCTTCAGAGGTGGCGTCGTCGCCAGACGGGCCGGTCGCAGCTTCAGAGGTGGCGTCGTCGCCAGACGGGCCGGTCGCAGCTTCAGAGGTGGCGTCGTCGCCAGACGGGCCGGTCGCAGCTTCAGAGGTGGCGTCGTCGCCAGACGGGCCGGTCGCAGCTTCAGAGGTGGCGTCGTCGCCAGACGGGCCGGTCGCAGCTTCAGAGGTGGCGTCGTCGCCAGACGGGCCGGTCGCAGCTTCAGAGGTGGCGTCGTCGCCAGACGGGCCGGTCGCAGCTTCAGAGGTGGCGTCGTCGCCAGACGGGCCGGTCGCAGCTTCAGAGGTGGCGTCGTCGCCAGACGGGCCGGTCGCAGCTTCAGAGGTGGCGTCGTCGCCAGACGGGCCGGTCGCAGCTTCAGAGGTGGCGTCGTCGCCAGACGGGCCGGTCGCAGCTTCAGAGGTGGCGTCGTCGCCAGACGGGCCGGTCGCAGCTTCAGAGGTGGCGTCGTCGCCAGACGGGCCGGTCGCAGCTTCAGAGGTGGCGTCGTCGCCAGACGGGCCGGTCGCAGCTTCAGAGGTGGCGTCGTCGCCAGACGGGCCGGTCGCAGCTTCAGAGGTGGCGTCGTCGCCAGACGGGCCGGTCGCAGCTTCAGAGGTGGCGTCGTCGCCAGACGGGCCGGTCGCAGCTTCAGAGGTGGCGTCGTCGCCAGACGGGCCGGTCGCAGCTTCAGAGGTGGCGTCGTCGCCAGACGGGCCGGTCGCAGCTTCAGAGGTGGCGTCGTCGCCAGACGGGCCGGTCGCAGCTTCAGAGGTGGCGTCGTCGCCAGACGGGCCGGTCGCAGCTTCAGAGGTGGCGTCGTCGCCAGACGGGCCGGTCGCAGCTTCAGAGGTGGCGTCGTCGCCAGACGGGCCGGTCGCAGCTTCAGAGGTGGCGTCGTCGCCAGACGGGCCGGTCGCAGCTTCAGAGGTGGCGGCGTCGTCCGAGGACACGCGCCTCAGCTTCTCCTCAGAGGACAGGGCATAATTTGCCGGAGAGCTACCATGGTTTGGAGAAGCTTGGGATTCTACTTCATTGGTCTCTAAATACTCTTGAGAAAAAACAAAAGGAACAGTTGGGTATTCTACAGCAACACATCTGTACTACACGGTCTAGGCCAAATTGCTAATCGAATTTTGAGCAACATGAACCCTACAGTTTTCAAAGTATATGTTTCAGGCTGTACCTTCTCTGGCTTGTTTAGCGTCAGACCCTATGGATCGGAGCAAGGCCAGGGCATGCACAATGGAGACGTCATTTGATGACAGCTCTGAAAAATGTAGGTTAAGGTTTGACAACATTATTTAGACTGAGTTACTCTATGCTGTTGAATGAGTGTCAAACACAGCAGCACCATAGACAGTGACAAAGAACATAGCTAGAAGGGTTGCGGAAAGAAACACTTACCTCCAAGTCTCCTCTGCAGAGAGACTTGATCTTGCTTCTGGGACTTTCCAACAGGGTAACAAGAAACTGAGGAGAAAGTGTTGACAGAAGTTGAGTTCACACAAAATAGCTACATATATTAATAGCAGTGAAGAATAAAAGATGACCAACGCGGAAGATACAGACAGTCAAATATTAATACCCAACTTATAAAGTTAAGCATATTTACCAAACAAATCCCTTAAACATTAGTGAACCAACCTTTGACAACCCCCACAGTCATCACAACGAGCAGCAATTCTCTCACACCTCCCATGATCATGAAAATAGTCTGTGTTATCAACAGGTAATGTCTTCCCATGGCCTGTATGAGGCTTATATAGGCCACTAATGACCTTAGTTTACCTGACAAACATGGCTTAACGATCAATTAACAAGCTTGATTGAGTTGTTACGTTCAGATAGAAATAGACCATGTAGAACATATGTTGATTCTTATCAAGTTGGTGGGCAGGCAATCTTTTCTACTCCATATATTGCATTTATATCTGTAATGATTAACCCTAATGGTCTCAGATCAGCAGTAGAAAGAAGTATTCCTAATTATTTTAGGTGTAATCTTCAAAGATATTAGGGGGAAATAAACACTGTACCCAAATCCACGTTTTACGTTTTTCAGACAGTGAGAGAGAAGAGGGAGGGATAGGGGGAAGCACAACAGGCCCACACTCATCCTCTCGTACCACCAGGTTCCCTTCCAGCAGATACTGGACTTCAGAGGAACTTCTGCTGCTATACCCCATCTTTACCTTTACCCACAAAGGTCCTAAACGGTAGAAAGTGTCCGGCCAACAGACAGACGCACACCTTATGACGGCAATAACCTGTAGTCCAAGGGGATAGTAGCACTTCACTGAGAGCAAAACAGACAGGGACCAAAAGATGTGGAAGAAGCAATTAGGAGGCCTGCGTCTTGTGACCGTAGCGTACGTGTAGGTATGTACGGCAGGACCAAATCAGAGAGATAGGTACGAGCAAGCCCATGTAATGCTTTGTAGGTTAGCAGTAAAACCTTGAAATCAGCCCTTGCCTTGACAGGAAGCCAGTGTAGGGAGGCTAGCACTGGAGTAATATGATATATTTTTGGGGTTCTAGTCAGGATTCTAGCAGCCGTATTTAGCACTAACTGAAGTTTATTTAGTGCTTTATCCGGGTAGCCGGAAAGTAAGAGCATTGCAGTAGTCTAACCTAGAAGTGACAAAAGCATGGATACATTTTTCTGCATCATTTTTGGACAGAAAGTTTGATTTTTGCAATGTTACGTAGATGGAAAAAAGCTGTCCTTGAAACAGTCTTGATATGTTCTTCAAAAGAGAGATCAGGGTCCAGAGTAACGCCGAGGGCCTTCACAGTTTTATTTGAGACGACTGTACAGCCATTAAGATTAATTGTCAGATTCAACAGAAGATCTCTTTGTTTCTTGGGACCTAGAACAAGCATCTCTGTTTTGTCCGAGTTTAAAAGTAGAACGTTTGCAGCCATCCACTTCCTTATGTCTGAAACACATGCTTCTAGCGAGGGCAATTTTGGGGCTTCACCATGTTTCATTGAAATGTTCAGCTGTGTGTCATCCGCATAGCAGTGAAAGTTAACATTATGTTTTCGAATGACATCCCCAAGAGGTAAAATATATAGTGAAAATCAATAGTGGTCCTAAAACGGAACCTTGAGGAACATCGAAATTTACAGTTGATTTGTCAGAGGACAAACCATTCACAGAGACTGTAACAGTTTTCTTCTATCTCCTCCTCTGACGAGGAAGGCAGAGGCTGCGCAACAGCCTTTTCTAAACATTTTGAGAGGAATGGAAGATTCGATATAGGCCGATAGTTTTTTATATTTTCTGGGTCAAGGTTTGGCTTTTTCAAGAGAGGCTTTATTACTGCCACTTTTAGTGAGTTTGGTACACATCCGGTGGATAGAGAGCCGTTTATTATGTTCAACATAGGAGGGCCAAGCACAGGAAACAGCTCTTTCAGTAGTTTAGTTGGAATAGGGTCCAGTATGGAGCTTGAAGGTTTAGAGGCCATGATTATTTTCATCATTGTGTCAAGGGATATAGTACTAAAACACTTGAGTGTCTCTCTTGATCCTAGGTCCTGGCAGAGTTGTGCAGACTCAGGACAACTGAGCTTTGAAGGAATACGCAGATTTAAAGAGGAGTCCGTAATTTACTTTGTAATAATCATCTTTTCCTCAAAGAAGTTCATGAATTTATTACTGCTGAGGTGAAAGCCATCCTCTCTTGGGGAATGCTGCTTTTTAGTTAGCTTTGCGACAGTATCAAAAACGAATTTCGGATTGTTCTTATTTTCCTCAATTAAGTTGGAAAAATAGGATGATCGAGCAGCAGCAAGGGCTCTTCGATACTGCACGGTACTGTCTTTCCAAGCTAGTCGGAAGACTTCCAGTTTGGTGTGGCGCCATTTCCGTTCCAATTTTCTGGAAGCTTGCTTCAGAGCTCGGGTATTTTCTGTATACCAGGGAGCTAGTTTCTTATGAGAAATGTTTTTAGTTTTTAGGGGTGCAACTGCATCTAGGGTATTGCGCAAGGTTAAATTGAGTTCCTCAGTTAGGTGGTTAACTGATTTTTGTCCTCTGGCGTCCTTGGGTAGACAGAGGGAGTCTGGAAGGACATCAAGGAATCTTTGTGTTGTCTGTGAATTTATAGCACGACTTTTGATGTTCCTTGGTTGGGGTCTGAGCAGATTATTTGTTGCAATTGCAAACGTAATAAAATGGTGGTCCGATAGTCCAGGATTATGAGGGAAAACATTAAGATCCACAACATTTATTCCATGGGACAAAACTAGGTCCAGAGTATGACTGTGACAGTGAGTAGGTCCAGAGACATGTCGGCTGATTATTCGTTTTAAGTCTAATACTGCGGGTAATGGAGTCGCCAATGACTAGAGTTTTCAATTTGTCAGAGCTAATGGTGGGAAGCTTCGGCGTCTCTGACCCCGTAACGGGAGGAGTAGAGACAAGAGAAGGCTCGGCCTTTGACTCCGACTCGCTGCTTAATGGGGAAAACCGGTTGAAGTTTGTCGGCTGAATGAGCGACACCGGTTGAGCATTCCTACAGCATTTCTCTCCAGAAACCGTGAGAAAGTTGTCCGGCTGCGGGGACCGTGCGAGGGGATTTATACTAACGTTACTATCTGTACTTACTGGTGGCACAGACGCTGTTTCATCCTTTCCTACACTGAAATTACCCTTGCCTAACGATTGCGTCTGAAGCTGGGCTTGTAGCACAGCTATCCTCACCGTAAGGCGATCGTTCTCCTGTATGAGTACAGCGACTGCAATTAGAAGGCATCATGTTAATGTTACTACTTAGCTTCGGCTGTTGGAGGTCCTGACGAACCATGTCCAGATAAAGCGTCCGGAGTATGAGGATTCTGTGTTATGCACTATAGCCCGTTACCATATGTGATTTAATATTATCTGCTGTTGGCTTGTGTGGATGTATGTATGTGTTATGCAACATAGCTGACTTGAACCATTGTTCAGTTTCAGGGCCATGGGCCTTTCTCATGATGGAAAAATACAGAACTGTGCAATGAGTTGGGGGGGGGCACATTCAGAACAGTCTTTTGTTAGATAACAGGAGCCAGGTGCCTGATAACTGCATATTCTACACAGCTACAACGACTGACCGCTGAAGCGCTTAAGGGGCTGGGACCAGCCTCTGCGCCAACAATCAACGATAGGCTGGGTGAGTCTAAACCACGCCCAGTCTACTCTGACAGGCCGGCTCGGAAGCAGGAACTACTGTCAGAGTATATTAAATATCTTTGTCAGGAACAAGTCAGTTCTGTTTTGCCCTGCGAGGTGGGACAGAGCCCATATATACGAAAATTGCATTTACCACTTATTGCTTAGCTAATAAAAGCCTCATTGTGATATTTATCCTGATACCAGATTCGAATTGACGCAACCCTGACACGAGTGAAAAAATTGAGGGAAAACCAAAAATATAAACGGTAATTAAAAAGTAAAAACCGTAAAGTTGTCAGGTAGCAAAGTAGGCAACAAAACACCGCAACACGTAAACAAGTCTGCAAGTTGTGACCGGAAATGGCGTCAAAATGCTGTTGAGGTATCATGTGATGCTACTAGCATAAATGGACCAACACTGAGCACATGTAGCTTAAGTCAATTGGTAATTTAAAACACAGGGGTCTGAGTAATATTGCTGGCGCATGGATATAATGCAAAATAAATGTTGCCATCACCCCAGTTACTCAAGTCAGGTCATACACCTCAACTCCAAGTAGGAACCACCAAAACAATACAGAGGACACAAGTATTACAGTTAATGTTTAATTGAGCCAAAACAAGCAAATGCAGTTACACACTGGACTAGAGTACCCATGAACTCTTGCATGTCCCACGTCAGATATCCATGGCGTCGTCGCCGGACGGGCCGGTCGCAGCTTCAGAGGTGGCGTCGTCGCCAGACGGGCCGGTCGCAGCTTCAGAGGTGGCGTCGTCGCCAGACGGGCCGGTCGCAGCTTCAGAGGTGGCGTCGTCGCCAGACGGGCCGGTCGCAGCTTCAGAGGTGGCGTCGTCGCCAGACGGGCCGGTCGCAGCTTCAGAGGTGGCGTCGTCGCCAGACGGGCCGGTCGCAGCTTCAGAGGTGGCGTCGTCGCCAGACGGGCCGGTCGCAGCTTCAGAGGTGGCGTCGTCGCCAGACGGGCCGGTCGCAGCTTCAGAGGTGGCGTCGTCGCCAGACGGGCCGGTCGCAGCTTCAGAGGTGGCGTCGTCGCCAGACGGGCCGGTCGCAGCTTCAGAGGTGGCGTCGTCGCCAGACGGGCCGGTCGCAGCTTCAGAGGTGGCGTCGTCGCCAGACGGGCCGGTCGCAGCTTCAGAGGTGGCGTCGTCGCCAGACGGGCCGGTCGCAGCTTCAGAGGTGGCGTCGTCGCCAGACGGGCCGGTCGCAGCTTCAGAGGTGGCGTCGTCGCCAGACGGGCCGGTCGCAGCTTCAGAGGTGGCGTCGTCGCCAGACGGGCCGGTCGCAGCTTCAGAGGTGGCGTCGTCGCCAGACGGGCCGGTCGCAGCTTCAGAGGTGGCGTCGTCGCCAGACGGGCCGGTCGCAGCTTCAGAGGTGGCGTCGTCGCCAGACGGGCCGGTCGCAGCTTCAGAGGTGGCGTCGTCGCCAGACGGGCCGGTCGCAGCTTCAGAGGTGGCGTCGTCGCCAGACGGGCCGGTCGCAGCTTCAGAGGTGGCGTCGTCGCCAGACGGGCCGGTCGCAGCTTCAGAGGTGGCGTCGTCGCCAGACGGGCCGGTCGCAGCTTCAGAGGTGGCGTCGTCGCCAGACGGGCCGGTCGCAGCTTCAGAGGTGGCGTCGTCGCCAGACGGGCCGGTCGCAGCTTCAGAGGTGGCGTCGTCGCCAGACGGGCCGGTCGCAGCTTCAGAGGTGGCGTCGTCGCCAGACGGGCCGGTCGCAGCTTCAGAGGTGGCGTCGTCGCCAGACGGGCCGGTCGCAGCTTCAGAGGTGGCGTCGTCGCCAGACGGGCCGGTCGCAGCTTCAGAGGTGGCGTCGTCGCCAGACGGGCCGGTCGCAGCTTCAGAGGTGGCGTCGTCGCCAGACGGGCCGGTCGCAGCTTCAGAGGTGGCGTCGTCGCCAGACGGGCCGGTCGCAGCTTCAGAGGTGGCGTCGTCGCCAGACGGGCCGGTCGCAGCTTCAGAGGTGGCGTCGTCGCCAGACGGGCCGGTCGCAGCTTCAGAGGTGGCGGCGTCGTCCGAGGACACGCGCCTCAGCTTCTCCTCAGAGGACAGGGCATCATTTGCCGGAGAGCTACCATGGTTTGGAGAAGCTTGGGATTCTACTTCATTGGTCTCTAAATACTCTTGAGAAAAAACAAAAGGAACAGTTGGGTATTCTACAGCAACACATCTGTTCTACACGGTCTAGGCCAAATTGCTAATCGAATTTTGAGCAACATGAACCCTACAGTTTTCAAAGTATATGTTTCAGGCCGTACCTTCTCTGGCTTGTTTAGCGTCAGACCCTATGGATCGGAGCAAGGCCAGGGCATGCACAATGGAGACGTCATTTGATGACAGCTCTGAAAAATGTAGGTTAAGGTTTGACAACATTATTTAGACTGAGTTACTCTATGCTGTTGAATGAGTGTCAAACACAGCAGCACCATAGACAGTGACAAAGAACATAGCTAGAAGGGTTGCGGAAAGAAACACTTACCTCCAAGTCTCCTCTGCAGAGAGACTTGATCTTGCTTCTGGGACTTTCCAACAGGGTAACAAGAAACTGAGGAGAAAGTGTTGACAGAAGTTGAGTTCACACAAAATAGCTACATATATTAATAGCAGTGAAGAATAAAAGATGACCAACGCGGAAGATACAGACAGTCAAATATTAATACCCAACTTATAAAGTTAAGCATATTTACCAAACAAATCCCTTAAACATTAGTGAACCAACCTTTGACAACCCCCACAGTCATCACAACGAGCAGCAATTCTCTCACACCTCCCATGATCATGAAAATAGTCTGTGTTATCAACAGGTAATGTCTTCCCATGGCCTGTATGAGGCTTATATAGGCCACTAATGACCTTAGTTTACCTGACAAACATGGCTTAACGATCAATTAACAAGCTTGATTGAGTTGTTACGTTCAGATAGAAATAGACCATGTAGAACATATGTTGATTCTTATCAAGTTGGTGGGCAGGCAATCTTTTCTACTCCATATATTGCATTTATATCTGTAATGATTAACCCTAATGGTCTCAGATCAGCAGTAGAAAGAAGTATTCCTAATTATTTTAGGTGTAATCTTCAAAGATATTAGGGGGAAATAAACACTGTACCCAAATCCACGTTTTACGTTTTTCAGACAGTGAGAGAGAAGAGGGAGGGATAGGGGGAAGCACAACAGGCCCACACTCATCCTCTCGTACCACCAGGTTCCCTTCCAGCAGATACTGGACTTCAGAGGAACTTCTGCTGCTATACCCCATCTTTACCTTTACCCACAAAGGTCCTAAACGGTAGAAAGTGTCCGGCCAACAGACAGACGCACACCTTATGACGGCAATAACCTGTAGTCCAAGGGGATAGTAGCACTTCACTGAGAGCAAAACAGACAGGGACCAAAAGATGTGGAAGAAGCAATTAGGAGGCCTGCGTCTTGTGACCGTAGCGTACGTGTAGGTATGTACGGCAGGACCAAATCAGAGAGATAGGTACGAGCAAGCCCATGTAATGCTTTGTAGGTTAGCAGTAAAACCTTGAAATCAGCCCTTGCCTTGACAGGAAGCCAGTGTAGGGAGGCTAGCACTGGAGTAATATGATATATTTTTGGGGTTCTAGTCAGGATTCTAGCAGCCGTATTTAGCACTAACTGAAGTTTATTTAGTGCTTTATCCGGGTAGCCGGAAAGTAAGAGCATTGCAGTAGTCTAACCTAGAAGTGACAAAAGCATGGATACATTTTTCTGCATCATTTTTGGACAGAAAGTTTGATTTTTGCAATGTTACGTAGATGGAAAAAAGCTGTCCTTGAAACAGTCTTGATATGTTCTTCAAAAGAGAGATCAGGGTCCAGAGTAACGCCGAGGGCCTTCACAGTTTTATTTGAGACGACTGTACAGCCATTAAGATTAATTGTCAGATTCAACAGAAGATCTCTTTGTTTCTTGGGACCTAGAACAAGCATCTCTGTTTTGTCCGAGTTTAAAAGTAGAACGTTTGCAGCCATCCACTTCCTTATGTCTGAAACACATGCTTCTAGCGAGGGCAATTTTGGGGCTTCACCATGTTTCATTGAAATGTTCAGCTGTGTGTCATCCGCATAGCAGTGAAAGTTAACATTATGTTTTCGAATGACATCCCCAAGAGGTAAAATATATAGTGAAAATCAATAGTGGTCCTAAAACGGAACCTTGAGGAACATCGAAATTTACAGTTGATTTGTCAGAGGACAAACCATTCACAGAGACTGTAACAGTTTTCTTCTATCTCCTCCTCTGACGAGGAAGGCAGAGGCTGCGCAACAGCCTTTTCTAAACATTTTGAGAGGAATGGAAGATTCGATATAGGCCGATAGTTTTTTATATTTTCTGGGTCAAGGTTTGGCTTTTTCAAGAGAGGCTTTATTACTGCCACTTTTAGTGAGTTTGGTACACATCCGGTGGATAGAGAGCCGTTTATTATGTTCAACATAGGAGGGCCAAGCACAGGAAACAGCTCTTTCAGTAGTTTAGTTGGAATAGGGTCCAGTATGGAGCTTGAAGGTTTAGAGGCCATGATTATTTTCATCATTGTGTCAAGGGATATAGTACTAAAACACTTGAGTGTCTCTCTTGATCCTAGGTCCTGGCAGAGTTGTGCAGACTCAGGACAACTGAGCTTTGAAGGAATACGCAGATTTAAAGAGGAGTCCGTAATTTACTTTGTAATAATCATCTTTTCCTCAAAGAAGTTCATGAATTTATTACTGCTGAGGTGAAAGCCATCCTCTCTTGGGGAATGCTGCTTTTTAGTTAGCTTTGCGACAGTATCAAAAACGAATTTCGGATTGTTCTTATTTTCCTCAATTAAGTTGGAAAAATAGGATGATCGAGCAGCAGCAAGGGCTCTTCGATACTGCACGGTACTGTCTTTCCAAGCTAGTCGGAAGACTTCCAGTTTGGTGTGGCGCCATTTCCGTTCCAATTTTCTGGAAGCTTGCTTCAGAGCTCGGGTATTTTCTGTATACCAGGGAGCTAGTTTCTTATGAGAAATGTTTTTAGTTTTTAGGGGTGCAACTGCATCTAGGGTATTGCGCAAGGTTAAATTGAGTTCCTCAGTTAGGTGGTTAACTGATTTTTGTCCTCTGGCGTCCTTGGGTAGACAGAGGGAGTCTGGAAGGACATCAAGGAATCTTTGTGTTGTCTGTGAATTTATAGCACGACTTTTGATGTTCCTTGGTTGGGGTCTGAGCAGATTATTTGTTGCAATTGCAAACGTAATAAAATGGTGGTCCGATAGTCCAGGATTATGAGGGAAAACATTAAGATCCACAACATTTATTCCATGGGACAAAACTAGGTCCAGAGTATGACTGTGACAGTGAGTAGGTCCAGAGACATGTCGGCTGATTATTCGTTTTAAGTCTAATACTGCGGGTAATGGAGTCGCCAATGACTAGAGTTTTCAATTTGTCAGAGCTAATGGTGGGAAGCTTCGGCGTCTCTGACCCCGTAACGGGAGGAGTAGAGACAAGAGAAGGCTCGGCCTTTGACTCCGACTCGCTGCTTAATGGGGAAAACCGGTTGAAGTTTGTCGGCTGAATGAGCGACACCGGTTGAGCATTCCTACAGCATTTCTCTCCAGAAACCGTGAGAAAGTTGTCCGGCTGCGGGGACCGTGCGAGGGGATTTATACTAACGTTACTATCTGTACTTACTGGTGGCACAGACGCTGTTTCATCCTTTCCTACACTGAAATTACCCTTGCCTAACGATTGCGTCTGAAGCTGGGCTTGTAGCACAGCTATCCTCACCGTAAGGCGATCGTTCTCCTGTATGAGTACAGCGACTGCAATTAGAAGGCATCATGTTAATGTTACTACTTAGCTTCGGCTGTTGGAGGTCCTGACGAACCATGTCCAGATAAAGCGTCCGGAGTATGAGGATTCTGTGTTATGCACTATAGCCCGTTACCATATGTGATTTAATATTATCTGCTGTTGGCTTGTGTGGATGTATGTATGTGTTATGCAACATAGCTGACTTGAACCATTGTTCAGTTTCAGGGCCATGGGCCTTTCTCATGATGGAAAAATACAGAACTGTGCAATGAGTTGGGGGGGGGGGCACATTCAGAACAGTCTTTTGTTAGATAACAGGAGCCAGGTGCCTGATAACTGCATATTCTACACAGCTACAACGACTGACCGCTGAAGCGCTTAAGGGGCTGGGACCAGCCTCTGCGCCAACAATCAACGATAGGCTGGGTGAGTCTAAACCACGCCCAGTCTACTCTGACAGGCCGGCTCGGAAGCAGGAACTACTGTCAGAGTATATTAAATATCTTTGTCAGGAACAAGTCAGTTCTGTTTTGCCCTGCGAGGTGGGACAGAGCCCATATATACGAAAATTGCATTTACCACTTATTGCTTAGCTAATAAAAGCCTCATTGTGATATTTATCCTGATACCAGATTCGAATTGACGCAACCCTGACACGAGTGAAAAAATTGAGGGAAAAACCAAAAATATAAACGGTAATTAAAAAGTAAAAACCGTAAAGTTGTCAGGTAGCAAAGTAGGCAACAAAACACCGCAACACGTAAACAAGTCTGCAAGTTGTGACCGGAAATGGCGTCAAAATGCTGTTGAGGTATCATGTGATGCTACTAGCATAAATGGACCAACACTGAGCACATGTAGCTTAAGTCAATTGGTAATTTAAAACACAGGGGTCTGAGTAATATTGCTGGCGCATGGATATAATGCAAAATAAATGTTGCCATCACCCCAGTTACTCAAGTCAGGTCATACACCTCAACTCCAAGTAGGAACCACCAAAACAATACAGAGGACACAAGTATTACAGTTAATGTTTAATTGAGCCAAAACAAGCAAATGCAGTTACACACTGGACTAGAGTACCCATGAACTCTTGCATGTCCCACGTCAGATATCCATGGCGTCGTCGCCGGACGGGCCGGTCGCAGCTTCAGAGGTGGCGTCGTCGCCAGACGGGCCGGTCGCAGCTTCAGAGGTGGCGGCGTCGCCAGACGGGCCGGTCGCAGCTTCAGAGGTGGCGGCGTCGCCAGACGGGCCGGTCGCAGCTTCAGAGGTGGCGGCGTCGCCAGACGGGCCGGTCGCAGCTTCAGAGGTGGCGGCGTCGCCAGACGGGCCGGTCGCAGCTTCAGAGGTGGCGGCGTCGCCAGACGGGCCGGTCGCAGCTTCAGAGGTGGCGGCGTCGCCAGACGGGCCGGTCGCAGCTTCAGAGGTGGCGGCGTCGCCAGACGGGCCGGTCGCAGCTTCAGAGGTGGCGGCGTCGCCAGACGGGCCGGTCGCAGCTTCAGAGGTGGCGGCGTCGCCAGACGGGCCGGTCGCAGCTTCAGAGGTGGCGGCGTCGCCAGACGGGCCGGTCGCAGCTTCAGAGGTGGCGGCGTCGCCAGACGGGCCGGTCGCAGCTTCAGAGGTGGCGGCGTCGCCAGACGGGCCGGTCGCAGCTTCAGAGGTGGCGGCGTCGCCAGACGGGCCGGTCGCAGCTTCAGAGGTGGCGGCGTCGCCAGACGGGCCGGTCGCAGCTTCAGAGGTGGCGGCGTCGCCAGACGGGCCGGTCGCAGCTTCAGAGGTGGCGGCGTCGCCAGACGGGCCGGTCGCAGCTTCAGAGGTGGCGGCGTCGCCAGACGGGCCGGTCGCAGCTTCAGAGGTGGCGGCGTCGCCAGACGGGCCGGTCGCAGCTTCAGAGGTGGCGGCGTCGCCAGACGGGCCGGTCGCAGCTTCAGAGGTGGCGGCGTCGCCAGACGGGCCGGTCGCAGCTTCAGAGGTGGCGGCGTCGCCAGACGGGCCGGTCGCAGCTTCAGAGGTGGCGGCGTCGCCAGACGGGCCGGTCGCAGCTTCAGAGGTGGCGGCGTCGCCAGACGGGCCGGTCGCAGCTTCAGAGGTGGCGGCGTCGCCAGACGGGCCGGTCGCAGCTTCAGAGGTGGCGGCGTCGCCAGACGGGCCGGTCGCAGCTTCAGAGGTGGCGGCGTCGCCAGACGGGCCGGTCGCAGCTTCAGAGGTGGCGGCGTCGCCAGACGGGCCGGTCGCAGCTTCAGAGGTGGCGGCGTCGCCAGACGGGCCGGTCGCAGCTTCAGAGGTGGCGGCGTCGCCAGACGGGCCGGTCGCAGCTTCAGAGGTGGCGGCGTCGCCAGACGGGCCGGTCGCAGCTTCAGAGGTGGCGGCGTCGCCAGACGGGCCGGTCGCAGCTTCAGAGGTGGCGGCGTCGCCAGACGGGCCGGTCGCAGCTTCAGAGGTGGCGGCGTCGCCAGACGGGCCGGTCGCAGCTTCAGAGGTGGCGGCGTCGCCAGACGGGCCGGTCGCAGCTTCAGAGGTGGCGGCGTCGCCAGACGGGCCGGTCGCAGCTTCAGAGGTGGCGGCGTCGCCAGACGGGCCGGTCGCAGCTTCAGAGGTGGCGGCGTCGCCAGACGGGCCGGTCGCAGCTTCAGAGGTGGCGGCGTCGCCAGACGGGCCGGTCGCAGCTTCAGAGGTGGCGGCGTCGCCAGACGGGCCGGTCGCAGCTTCAGAGGTGGCGGCGTCGCCAGACGGGCCGGTCGCAGCTTCAGAGGTGGCGGCGTCGCCAGACGGGCCGGTCGCAGCTTCAGAGGTGGCGGCGTCGCCAGACGGGCCGGTCGCAGCTTCAGAGGTGGCGGCGTCGCCAGACGGGCCGCTCGCAGCTTCAGAGGTGGCGGCGTCGCCAGACGGGCCGCTCGCAGCTTCAGAGGTGGCGGCGTCGCCAGACGGGCCGGTCGCAGCTTCAGAGGTGGCGGCGTCGCCAGACGGGCCGGTCGCAGCTTCAGAGGTGGCGGCGTCGCCAGACGGGCCGGTCGCAGCTTCAGAGGTGGCGGCGTCGCCAGACGGGCCGGTCGCAGCTTCAGAGGTGGCGTCGTCGCCAGACGGGCCGGTCGCAGCTTCAGAGGTGGCGTCGTCGCCAGACGGGCCGGTCGCAGCTTCAGAGGTGGCGGCGTCGCCAGACGGGCCGGTCGCAGCTTCAGAGGTGGCGGCGTCGCCAGACGGGCCGGTCGCAGCTTCAGAGGTGGCGGCGTCGCCAGACGGGCCGGTCGCAGCTTCAGAGGTGGCGGCGTCGCCAGACGGGCCGGTCGCAGCTTCAGAGGTGGCGGCGTCGTCCGAGGACATGCGCCTCAGCTTCTCCTCAGAGGACAGGGCATCATTTGCCGGAGAGCTACCATGGTTTGGAGAAGCTTGGGATTCTACTTCATTGGTCTCTAAATACTCTTGAGAAAAAACAAAAGGAACAGTTGGGTATTCTACAGCAACACATCTGTTCTACACGGTCTAGGCCAAATTGCTAATCGAATTTTGAGCAACATGAACCCTACAGTTTTCAAAGTATATGTTTCAGGCCGTACCTTCTCTGGCTTGTTTAGCGTCAGACCCTATGGATCGGAGCAAGGCCAGGGCATGCACAATGGAGACGTCATTTGATGACAGCTCTGAAAAATGTAGGTTAAGGTTTGACAACATTATTTAGACTGAGTTACTCTATGCTGTTGAATGAGTGTCAAACACAGCAGCACCATAGACAGTGACAAAGAACATAGCTAGAAGGGTTGCGGAAAGAAACACTTACCTCCAAGTCTCCTCTGCAGAGAGACTTGATCTTGCTTCTGGGACTTTCCAACAGGGTAACAAGAAACTGAGGAGAAAGTGTTGACAGAAGTTGAGTTCACACAAAATAGCTACATATATTAATAGCAGTGAAGAATAAAAGATGACCAACGCGGAAGATACAGACAGTCAAATATTAATACCCAACTTATAAAGTTAAGCATATTTACCAAACAAATCCCTTAAACATTAGTGAACCAACCTTTGACAACCCCCACAGTCATCACAACGAGCAGCAATTCTCTCACACCTCCCATGATCATGAAAATAGTCTGTGTTATCAACAGGTAATGTCTTCCCATGGCCTGTATGAGGCTTATATAGGCCACTAATGACCTTAGTTTACCTGACAAACATGGCTTAACGATCAATTAACAAGCTTGATTGAGTTGTTACGTTCAGATAGAAATAGACCATGTAGAACATATGTTGATTCTTATCAAGTTGGTGGGCAGGCAATCTTTTCTACTCCATATATTGCATTTATATCTGTAATGATTAACCCTAATGGTCTCAGATCAGCAGTAGAAAGAAGTATTCCTAATTATTTTAGGTGTAATCTTCAAAGATATTAGGGGGAAATAAACACTGTACCCAAATCCACGTTTTACGTTTTTCAGACAGTGAGAGAGAAGAGGGAGGGATAGGGGGAAGCACAACAGGCCCACACTCATCCTCTCGTACCACCAGGTTCCCTTCCAGCAGATACTGGACTTCAGAGGAACTTCTGCTGCTATACCCCATCTTTACCTTTACCCACAAAGGTCCTAAACGGTAGAAAGTGTCCGGCCAACAGACAGACGCACACCTTATGACGGCAATAACCTGTAGTCCAAGGGGATAGTAGCACTTCACTGAGAGCAAAACAGACAGGGACCAAAAGATGTGGAAGAAGCAATTAGGAGGCCTGCGTCTTGTGACCGTAGCGTACGTGTAGGTATGTACGGCAGGACCAAATCAGAGAGATAGGTACGAGCAAGCCCATGTAATGCTTTGTAGGTTAGCAGTAAAACCTTGAAATCAGCCCTTGCCTTGACAGGAAGCCAGTGTAGGGAGGCTAGCACTGGAGTAATATGATATATTTTTGGGGTTCTAGTCAGGATTCTAGCAGCCGTATTTAGCACTAACTGAAGTTTATTTAGTGCTTTATCCGGGTAGCCGGAAAGTAAGAGCATTGCAGTAGTCTAACCTAGAAGTGACAAAAGCATGGATACATTTTTCTGCATCATTTTTGGACAGAAAGTTTGATTTTTGCAATGTTACGTAGATGGAAAAAAGCTGTCCTTGAAACAGTCTTGATATGTTCTTCAAAAGAGAGATCAGGGTCCAGAGTAACGCCGAGGGCCTTCACAGTTTTATTTGAGACGACTGTACAGCCATTAAGATTAATTGTCAGATTCAACAGAAGATCTCTTTGTTTCTTGGGACCTAGAACAAGCATCTCTGTTTTGTCCGAGTTTAAAAGTAGAACGTTTGCAGCCATCCACTTCCTTATGTCTGAAACACATGCTTCTAGCGAGGGCAATTTTGGGGCTTCACCATGTTTCATTGAAATGTTCAGCTGTGTGTCATCCGCATAGCAGTGAAAGTTAACATTATGTTTTCGAATGACATCCCCAAGAGGTAAAATATATAGTGAAAATCAATAGTGGTCCTAAAACGGAACCTTGAGGAACATCGAAATTTACAGTTGATTTGTCAGAGGACAAACCATTCACAGAGACTGTAACAGTTTTCTTCTATCTCCTCCTCTGACGAGGAAGGCAGAGGCTGCGCAACAGCCTTTTCTAAAAATTTTGAGAGGAATGGAAGATTCGATATAGGCCGATAGTTTTTTATATTTTCTGGGTCAAGGTTTGGCTTTTTCAAGAGAGGCTTTATTACTGCCACTTTTAGTGAGTTTGGTACACATCCGGTGGATAGAGAGCCGTTTATTATGTTCAACATAGGAGGGCCAAGCACAGGAAACAGCTCTTTCAGTAGTTTAGTTGGAATAGGGTCCAGTATGGAGCTTGAAGGTTTAGAGGCCATGATTATTTTCATCATTGTGTCAAGGGATATAGTACTAAAACACTTGAGTGTCTCTCTTGATCCTAGGTCCTGGCAGAGTTGTGCAGACTCAGGACAACTGAGCTTTGAAGGAATACGCAGATTTAAAGAGGAGTCCGTAATTTACTTTGTAATAATCATCTTTTCCTCAAAGAAGTTCATGAATTTATTACTGCTGAGGTGAAAGCCATCCTCTCTTGGGGAATGCTGCTTTTTAGTTAGCTTTGCGACAGTATCAAAAACGAATTTCGGATTGTTCTTATTTTCCTCAATTAAGTTGGAAAAATAGGATGATCGAGCAGCAGCAAGGGCTCTTCGATACTGCACGGTACTGTCTTTCCAAGCTAGTCGGAAGACTTCCAGTTTGGTGTGGCGCCATTTCCGTTCCAATTTTCTGGAAGCTTGCTTCAGAGCTCGGGTATTTTCTGTATACCAGGGAGCTAGTTTCTTATGAGAAATGTTTTTAGTTTTTAGGGGTGCAACTGCATCTAGGGTATTGCGCAAGGTTAAATTGAGTTCCTCAGTTAGGTGGTTAACTGATTTTTGTCCTCTGGCGTCCTTGGGTAGACAGAGGGAGTCTGGAAGGACATCAAGGAATCTTTGTGTTGTCTGTGAATTTATAGCACGACTTTTGATGTTCCTTGGTTGGGGTCTGAGCAGATTATTTGTTGCAATTGCAAACGTAATAAAATGGTGGTCCGATAGTCCAGGATTATGAGGGAAAACATTAAGATCCACAACATTTATTCCATGGGACAAAACTAGGTCCAGAGTATGACTGTGACAGTGAGTAGGTCCAGAGACATGTCGGCTGATTATTCGTTTTAAGTCTAATACTGCGGGTAATGGAGTCGCCAATGACTAGAGTTTTCAATTTGTCAGAGCTAATGGTGGGAAGCTTCGGCGTCTCTGACCCCGTAACGGGAGGAGTAGAGACAAGAGAAGGCTCGGCCTTTGACTCCGACTCGCTGCTTAATGGGGAAAACCGGTTGAAGTTTGTCGGCTGAATGAGCGACACCGGTTGAGCATTCCTACAGCATTTCTCTCCAGAAACCGTGAGAAAGTTGTCCGGCTGCGGGGACCGTGCGAGGGGATTTATACTAACGTTACTATCTGTACTTACTGGTGGCACAGACGCTGTTTCATCCTTTCCTACACTGAAATTACCCTTGCCTAACGATTGCGTCTGAAGCTGGGCTTGTAGCACAGCTATCCTCACCGTAAGGCGATCGTTCTCCTGTATGAGTACAGCGACTGCAATTAGAAGGCATCATGTTAATGTTACTACTTAGCTTCGGCTGTTGGAGGTCCTGACGAACCATGTCCAGATAAAGCGTCCGGAGTATGAGGATTCTGTGTTATGCACTATAGCCCGTTACCATATGTGATTTAATATTATCTGCTGTTGGCTTGTGTGGATGTATGTATGTGTTATGCAACATAGCTGACTTGAACCATTGTTCAGTTTCAGGGCCATGGGCCTTTCTCATGATGGAAAAATACAGAACTGTGCAATGAGTTGGGGGGGGGCACATTCAGAACAGTCTTTTGTTAGATAACAGGAGCCAGGTGCCTGATAACTGCATATTCTACACAGCTACAACGACTGACCGCTGAAGCGCTTAAGGGGCTGGGACCAGCCTCTGCGCCAACAATTAACGATAGGCTGGGTGAGTCTAAACCACGCCCAGTCTACTCTGACAGGCCGGCTCGGAAGCAGGAACTGTCAGAGTATATTAAATATCTTTGTCAGGAACAAGTCAGTTCTGTTTTGCCCTGCGAGGTGGGACAGAGCCCATATATACGAAAATTGCATTTACCACTTATTGCTTAGCTAATAAAAGCCTCATTGTGATATTTATCCTGATACCAGATTCGAATTGACGCAACCCTGACACGAGTGAAAAAATTGAGGGAAAACCAAAAATATAAACGGTAATTAAAAAGTAAAAACCGTAAAGTTGTCAGGTAGCAAAGTAGGCAACAAAACACCGCAACACGTAAACAAGTCTGCAAGTTGTGACCGGAAATGGCGTCAAAATGCTGTTGAGGTATCATGTGATGCTACTAGCATAAATGGACCAACACTGAGCACATGTAGCTTAAGTCAATTGGTAATTTAAAACACAGGGGTCTGAGTAATATTGCTGGCGCATGGATATAATGCAAAATAAATGTTGCCATCACCCCAGTTACTCAAGTCAGGTCATACACCTCAACTCCAAGTAGGAACCACCAAAACAATACAGAGGACACAAGTATTACAGTTAATGTTTAATTGAGCCAAAACAAGCAAATGCAGTTACACACTGGACTAGAGTACCCATGAACTCTTGCATGTCCCACGTCAGATATCCATGGCGTCGTCGCCGGACGGGCCGGTCGCAGCTCCAGAGGTGGCGTCGTCGCCGGACGGGCCGGTCGCAGCTCCAGAGGTGGCGTCGTCGCCGGACGGGCCGGTCGCAGCTCCAGAGGTGGCGGCGTCGCCAGACGGGCCGGTCGCAGCTCCAGAGGTGGCGGCGTCGCCAGACGGGCCGGTCGCAGCTCCAGAGGTGGCGGCGTCGCCAGACGGGCCGGTCGCAGCTCCAGAGGTGGCGGCGTCGCCAGACGGGCCGGTCGCAGCTCCAGAGGTGGCGGCGTCGCCAGACGGGCCGGTCGCAGCTCCAGAGGTGGCGGCGTCGCCAGACGGGCCGGTCGCAGCTCCAGAGGTGGCGGCGTCGCCAGACGGGCCGGTCGCAGCTCCAGAGGTGGCGGCGTCGCCAGACGGGCCGGTCGCAGCTCCAGAGGTGGCGGCGTCGCCAGACGGGCCGGTCGCAGCTCCAGAGGTGGCGGCGTCGCCAGACGGGCCGGTCGCAGCTCCAGAGGTGGCGGCGTCGCCAGACGGGCCGGTCGCAGCTCCAGAGGTGGCGGCGTCGCCAGACGGGCCGGTCGCAGCTCCAGAGGTGGCGGCGTCGCCAGACGGGCCGGTCGCAGCTCCAGAGGTGGCGGCGTCGCCAGACGGGCCGGTCGCAGCTCCAGAGGTGGCGGCGTCGCCAGACGGGCCGGTCGCAGCTCCAGAGGTGGCGGCGTCGCCAGACGGGCCGGTCGCAGCTCCAGAGGTGGCGGCGTCGCCAGACGGGCCGGTCGCAGCTCCAGAGGTGGCGGCGTCGCCAGACGGGCCGGTCGCAGCTCCAGAGGTGGCGGCGTCGCCAGACGGGCCGGTCGCAGCTCCAGAGGTGGCGGCGTCGCCAGACGGGCCGGTCGCAGCTCCAGAGGTGGCGGCGTCGCCAGACGGGCCGGTCGCAGCTCCAGAGGTGGCGGCGTCGCCAGACGGGCCGGTCGCAGCTCCAGAGGTGGCGGCGTCGCCAGACGGGCCGGTCGCAGCTCCAGAGGTGGCGGCGTCGCCAGACGGGCCGGTCGCAGCTCCAGAGGTGGCGGCGTCGCCAGACGGGCCGGTCGCAGCTCCAGAGGTGGCGGCGTCGCCAGACGGGCCGGTCGCAGCTCCAGAGGTGGCGGCGTCGCCAGACGGGCCGGTCGCAGCTCCAGAGGTGGCGGCGTCGCCAGACGGGCCGGTCGCAGCTCCAGAGGTGGCGGCGTCGCCAGACGGGCCGGTCGCAGCTCCAGAGGTGGCGGCGTCGCCAGACGGGCCGGTCGCAGCTCCAGAGGTGGCGGCGTCGCCAGACGGGCCGGTCGCAGCTCCAGAGGTGGCGGCGTCGCCAGACGGGCCGGTCGCAGCTCCAGAGGTGGCGGCGTCGCCAGACGGGCCGGTCGCAGCTCCAGAGGTGGCGTCGTCGCCAGACGGGCCGGTCGCAGCTTCAGAGGTGGCGGCGTCGCCAGACGGGCCGGTCGCAGCTTCAGAGGTGGCGGCGTCGCCAGACGGGCCGGTCGCAGCTTCAGAGGTGGCGGCGTCGCCAGACGGGCCGGTCGCAGCTTCAGAGGTGGCGGCGTCGCCAGACGGGCCGGTCGCAGCTTCAGAGGTGGCGGCGTCGCCAGACGGGCCGGTCGCAGCTTCAGAGGTGGCGTCGTCGCCAGACGGGCCGGTCGCAGCTTCAGAGGTGGCGTCGTCGCCAGACGGGCCGGTCGCAGCTTCAGAGGTGGCGTCGTCGCCAGACGGGCCGGTCGCAGCTTCAGAGGTGGCGTCGTCGCCAGACGGGCCGGTCGCAGCTTCAGAGGTGGCGTCGTCGCCAGACGGGCCGGTCGCAGCTTCAGAGGTGGCGTCGTCGCCAGACGGGCCGGTCGCAGCGTCAGAGGTGGCGGCGTCGTCCGAGGACACGCGCCTCAGCTTCTCCTCAGAGGACAGGGCATCATTTGCCGGAGAGCTACCATGGTTTGGAGAAGCTTGGGATTCTACTTCATTGGTCTCTAAATACTCTTGAGAAAAAACAAAAGGAACAGTTGGGTATTCTACAGCAACACATCTGTTCTACACGGTCTAGGCCAAATTGCTAATCGAATTTTGAGCAACATGAACCCTACAGTTTTCAAAGTATATGTTTCAGGCCGTACCTTCTCTGGCTTGTTTAGCGTCAGACCCTATGGATCGGAGCAAGGCCAGGGCATGCACAATGGAGACGTCATTTGATGACAGCTCTGAAAAATGTAGGTTAAGGTTTGACAACATTATTTAGACTGAGTTACTCTATGCTGTTGAATGAGTGTCAAACACAGCAGCACCATAGACAGTGACAAAGAACATAGCTAGAAGGGTTGCGGAAAGAAACACTTACCTCCAAGTCTCCTCTGCAGAGAGACTTGATCTTGCTTCTGGGACTTTCCAACAGGGTAACAAGAAACTGAGGAGAAAGTGTTGACAGAAGTTGAGTTCACACAAAATAGCTACATATATTAATAGCAGTGAAGAATAAAAGATGACCAACGCGGAAGATACAGACAGTCAAATATTAATACCCAACTTATAAAGTTAAGCATATTTACCAAACAAATCCCTTAAACATTAGTGAACCAACCTTTGACAACCCCCACAGTCATCACAACGAGCAGCAATTCTCTCACACCTCCCATGATGACGAAAATAGTCTGTGTTATCAACAGGTAATGTCTTCCCATGGCCTGTATGAGGCTTATATATGACAAACATGGCTTAACGATCAATTAACAAGCTTGATTGAGTTGTTACGTTCAGATAGAAATAGACCATGTAGAACATATGTTGATTCTTATCAAGTTGGTGGGCAGGCAATCTTTTCTACTCCAAATATTGCATTTATATCTGTAATGATTAACCCTAATGGTCTCAGATCAGCAGTAGAAAGAAGTAGGCCTAATTATTTTAGGTGTAATCTTCAAAGATATTAGGGGGAAATAAACACTGTACCCAAATCCACGTTTTACAATGCTCCTGGGAAATGGGTAGGCCTCCACCTATAGTCCTTCACAGTTTTACAGCTGTGATATATTTATTTATTTACATAGATCACATACATAAATAAATATGTTAGCTGTAGGTAGCGTTGAGATAAAATTCCCATATTCTATTGCTACTAACATAAATCCTAATATATCATGTTTTCCTCATTTGCTCTGTAAGAGGTTCGTCATATGAAGGACACTCAATTGGATGTGACCCCTAACCTGCAATAGGGGCTCAGTGAGGTGACAGACATCCTGTAATGGATCTCCAGCTAGTGTCTGAGGACCTGGAGAAGGCTGTGTCTACAGCTGTGGGGCAGGACAAGCATGGTAACCTAACCTCACTGTATGAAGGATTTTATTGTTATGGATAGTCATCTCCAATCTGTTCAAATATCACTGTTGTTGATAACACACATTACCAAAATGATTCACACTTGTCTTCCTATTTCCACATAATCTGTCATGGTTCCCCACCCCAACGGCATAAAACCAACCTCTCTTTATTGCTACTGCTAATACACCCAAATCCAACAGCGTTTGAGTATCTTTTTGCTGTTCTTCTAACCCTGAATGGCAACATTTTATCCTAGTACACAAGCATGTCACTTTATCCATCCACACCCACTCTACTGCCGCATGGCCACTGCGGCTGAGACTTTCACCCTCTCGTTACAGGTATAGCAGGTAACCAACCCCACCCGGGTCTTACCCCCTAGGACTTACCCTTTGCAGGTACCTGCCTGCTCGGGCTTACCTTCCGGGACTCACCCTATTCTTATAGTACAAGCAGGAACCAACCTACTCGGGATTTACCCCCTAGGAGTTACCCTCTACAGGTTTGGGTTTACCTTCCGGGACTTACCATATACCACAAAGCTACGACCGGTCGTAATACAATGGGACTACTGAATAAGCTCAGGCTTTCTAGGTTCGTACCCTATAATTGGTTCAGCCTACGACTCTCATCTCCCCAAGATGTCAGAATTAGTGATAACGGGTGTAGGAACTTTGCTTACCTTGTTTCCGTTTCACTGTTTCTTAATCTCTAGTTCGACTGCAAATCGCGGTGAACCCTGCTCGCAGTGCCAACTGTTAGGTTCTAATTCTCAGAGTAAAAACTCGACGGACACTATGAATGCTTGAACCAAGTTTATTCTTCCCAGAGGGTCAAGACAGCTGCATTAGACAAAAAACATATTCACACAAGCACTGATATTTAATCCTCTCTCCTATGCTGAGTCTGCTCCTACACCTCTAAACAGCCAATGCATCTCTGTTGCTAGACAGAACCTTGGTGATATCTGTTCTTCCTCACTTCATCTGACCTGACCGCTACCCCAAAGTGCTCACTCCTCCCCAACTCAAGGCTGACATGGTGATTGGTACCAGACTGTGTCTCTTCTCATCCCAGAGGATCCCACCCATAGGATGCCTGATGGCTAACAATAACATATCCTGACATAATGTAAACGTTATACATTAAGCTCTCTCCCTCAGTGACATGAATTAGTATATTTCATATTCTCAGAACCCAACAGTAGGTTTTAAGGTGTGGCTGCATGTTTGTCGTGGACGCATCGTCACTCTTGATGTTCTTTTTCCAAGTCTGAACTGGCCGTTCTTGTCTTTCCTCAACTAATTGAAACCTCAGGGACAGACATCCTGAACGACTCTGATGTCAGAGCTCCCATCAGCCCTCTACACCTCGCTGTGAGTAAAGCCTACCTGCTCCTGTAGTGGTCTCCATATGACAAATGGCACCCTATTCCCTATTTAGTACACTACGTTTGACCAGATCCTTATAGGCCCTGATCAAAAGTAGTTCACTACATAGGGAATAGGGTGCTATCTGGGATGCAAGCATGGTGTAGATTTTCCACAGGAAGTTGACTGTCCAGACAGACTCACACACCATATTCCGATCTATTCCTGATTAGTGTAAAATACATGCATATTCTACACAGTGATGATGAGGATGATTTCCTTATTTTGCCATTTGAGTTAATCAACCTCAGAAGAGAAGTAGAGTGTTTGTTTCTCAATCCCACGCTTGGCAGGAACCTCCGATGTTGATGCTGGGCGGGAGCAAAAATGGGCTCCCGATTGAAAGACTCTGGTCTACTTTAGAGGTCTAGCACTGTATTTCTGTTCAGGCGTACCACGGGTCTACTCTAGGACATTGATTATATTAAGAGTGAATATCTATTCAGGCGTACCACAGTCACCACCATGCTATGGAGGTCCTGGTTCAGTCTCTGCTGGATCTAGACGTGAGGGACAGCCAGGGGCGCACCCCTCTGGACCTGGCTGCCTTAAAAAGATATGTGGAGTGTGTTGACGTCCTCATCAACCAGGAAGCCTCCATCCTGGTTAAAGACTTCACTCTGAAGAGGACCCCCATCCACGCTGCAGGTAGACATAAGGATATCACATAGAGCTTCTGTAATTAAAACGTTTTCCTGACCAAGATGGCCATTTGTTTGGTCATGTTGCTAGGATGACAATGTCCACTCTAGGGATGTTACATGGTATCGTGTGAAAATGCCCACTAGACACTGATCTAAGGTCCTTTTTTGTCATGTTCTCCACTAATGATTGAGGATCTAGGGAGGGTAAGCTGATCCTAGATCAGTGCACAGGGGAGACTTCTATCCAGAGCCAGGTACACAGCTAGCAGGTGACAGGCTTCGATGGCCTCAGCCCCAAAATTCATTATTATCTGCTGTGTTAACATCATGAGGATGTCATCTACCAACACCACTGTTCTTGAAATCTGTCTGTTCATGTGAAGGTTATAGTCATCCAGCAATCTGCTCATATCCTCTCTGTTTATCCTCCTCTAGCTACCAATAGTCAATCATCTGACATTCTTAAATCCTCTCTGTTTATCCTCCTCTAGCTACCAATGGTCAATCATCTCACATTCTTATATCTTCTCAGTTTTTCCACCTCTAGCTACTGAAGGTCAATCATCTCACATTCTTATATCCTCTCTGTTTATCTTCCTCTAGCAACCAACGGTCATTCGGAGTGTTTGCGTTTGCTGATTGGAAATGCTGACCTCCAGAGTGCAGCGGACATTCAAGACGGGAATAGTCACTTGGGTTTTGGATACAATTCCTGAAATAAAGAGATTTTGAAACTGGGGTTGCATCCCAAATGGCAACCTATACCCTACTTGGTACAGTACTTTAAACCAAAGTCCTATGGGCTCAGGTCAAGAGTAGTGTACCATATAGGGAATAGGTTGCCATTTGGGACTCAGCCTGGTTATTACCAGTTTGTAATATGACCTGTTGTCTTGTGTATCAGAACCCCTCTGACGCTGTCGGTGCTGAGCGGACACACAGACTGTGTGTACTCACTGTTTCAACAAGGGAGCCAGCGTAGAAGCCAAAGACAAATGGCACAGAACAGCTCTACACAGAAGGGTTGCGAGGAGAGTTGGCTGTACGCGCTCACACACAGAAAGAGAGGGGGAGGCTTGTTCTGATCTAGGGATGGGGCCATTGAACTACTAGGGATGGCTTTGGTGTGGGATCTAGCATGGAATATGAATTATGCCCAAATATACCTATTATGATTCCTTATTATTTAATTGATTATAAATTATTCAAATCCATTCTTGCCTCCCCTCCCTTCCCTTCCTCCTAGGCGGTGACGGGTCACGAGGAGTGCAGCACAGCGCCAGCTTCCTGGTTCGGGAAGGTAAGGTGCGGAGCCATGTCCACCTGGTGGCGTTGTCCGGACACATCGGGGTGCTGGGGTGGCTCCTACACACCGCCCAGTCAGTGTGGACCCTCCCCGTCATCACAGACAACCAGGGCTACACGCCACTACACTGGGCCTGCTACAACGGTACGTACTGGACAGAGGGACAGCGAAGTGGGCCAGAGGTCACAAACAAATACACACATAAACACAGCGTTGCTTAAATCACCACAGCCAGCTTCGGGAGGGCAGGAACCAAGCCATCCGCACAGGAACCTTAAGAGTCCCTCAGACAGTGAGAGAGAAGAGGGAGGGATAGGGGGAAGCACAACAGGCCCACACTCATCCTCTCGTACCACCAGGTTCCCTTCCAGCAGATACTGGACTTCAGAGGAACTGCTGCTGCTATACCCCATCTTTACCTTTACCCACAAAGGTCCTAAACGGTAGAAACCTGCGTTTCGGCATTTTCAAAACCTGTTTTGAGTATAGAAATTGGGCTGAGTGTTTGTGCTGAGAAAAGACATAAGGAGTGATGTTTCATTTAAGTTTCATGAGAGTGATTGTCATGTTTATCCGCACACTAAGACAGTCAGAACGCACCTAGCCTCTTGTCTGTAATCCATGTGGGAGGAGGGGAAATCATACATTTTGTATGAACAAATATTTTTATAAAATCATTCATGTCTTAAGCTCTGTGGGAATAAAAAAATTGTACCATTTGCTCTGATGAGTAATTGTAAAGATTTAATGCATCCCAAATGGAACCCTATACTGAATAGTACACTACTGTTGAACAGGGTCCATAGGGTTCTGGTCAAAAGCAGTGCCATTTAGGATGCTGGTATGTGAGCAACACGACTATTTGAAGGGACCTATTACATTATTAAACCTACCTGTCCTTTGGCCTCTAGAAAGTATTTTAGAAAGTTAATAATTAATTCATGTTTTCTTTCTTGTGATATTTGTCATTTTGTGCCTTTGTTAGTTACTGAGGGGAGGTTAGGAGAGTAGGGGCACCTGTATGAGCGACAACAATGATGCACACTAAGTACTACAACGTTTGTGAAAAGCACTGATACTATCCAGAGGCATGTGAGGTGGAAAACATGTCTCCCTTGGAGAGGAGAAACATTGTAAACCAATGGTAGGACAGCAGCATTTAGATTTTCTTCTGTTGGAAAATAAATATCGATATTATTTGTCTTTGGTCTTATAATCAATGTTTTTTAACAGGTGTTGCTTGCTTTAACTTCTTCAAAAAATGAAACCACTCAATCCTTGTATGTGATTGAATGTTCATATCCCCGTTTTTGTCTCTTTTTGAAAATCATTTTAACTGGAAATATGTGCAATACATTTGCTATGTTCACCAAATCAGCAACAAGAGAGTCACAGGTTCACAGGTTTTTCGTGTCATTATCATTCTTTTAAACGGATGAAACTAGCATGTACATATGAAATGGTGACTGAATTCGAAACTCCCATGAATTCTTTCAGTATCTGAAGTTTGCTGTATATTTTATGAGTAATAAATGTTATTTAATGATGAACTCTGGGTTATCGGTGTGGGTTATGTATTTTATTTTATTTTGCATTGCGTCCACAACATGACATTTTTAAGGGCAATAGTAGCCTACATTTGTGTACAACTCGCAGGATTTCCATGCGTGAGCTTTCAACCGCTCAGGGCGTTGCATCAGCACGAGATTGGAAGTGCGTCAAATCTGTACAGCATTGTTACGTCATCACTGATAAACGTTGAAACTGATGAGAAACCGCGGGAGCAGTTCAGTCTGATTCTCGCTAGTCCTGGAGGAGCGTTCATTTTGGCAAGGAAATGTGCTGATTTTGCAAGGACGTGAGAAGAAAGAGTTCAAGGTAGGCATGTTATTTAAGCAATAAGGCCCAAGCGGTTGTGGTATATGGTCAATATACCACGGCTAAGGGCTGTTCTTACAACCCGAAGTGCTAGGACACAGCCCTTAGCCATGGTATATTTATTTTATTTATTTCACCTTTATTTAACCAGGTAGGCTAGTTGAGAACAAGTTCTCATTTGCAACTGCGACCTGGCCAAGATAAAGCATAGCAGTGTGAACAGACAACACAGAGTTACACATGGAGTAAACAATTAACAAGTCAATAACACAGTAGGAAAAAAAGTCTATATACATTGTGTGCAAAAGGCATGAGGAGGTAGGCGAATAATTACAATTTTGCAGATTAACACTGAAGTGATAAATAAATGATCAGATGGTCATGTACAGGTAGAGAGATATTGGTGTGCAAAAGAGCAGAAAAGTAAATAAATATAAACAGTATGGGGATGAGGTAGGTAAAATTGGGTGGGCTATTTACCGATAGACTATGTACAGCTGCAGCGATGGGTTAGCTGCTCAGATAGCAGATGTTTGAAGTTGGTGAGGGAGATAAAAGTCTCCAACTTCAGCGATGTTTGCAATTCGTTCCAGTCACAGGCAGCAGAGAACTGGAACGAAAGGCGGCAAAATGAGGTGTTGGCTTTAGGGATGATCAGTGAGATACACCTGCTGGAGCGCGTGCTATGGGTGGGTGTTGCCATCGTGACCAGTGAACCTCATGAGATAAGGGGGAGCTTTACCTAGCATGGACTTGTAGATGACCTGGAGTCAGTGGGTCTGGCGACGTATATTGGCCATATATCACGAATCCCCGAGGTGCCTTATTGCTATTATAAACTGGTTACCAACATAATTAGAGCAGTAAAAAATACATGTTTTGTCATACCCATGGTATACAGTCTGATATACCACGGCTTTCAGCCAATCAGCATTCAGGTCTCAATCCACCCAGTTTATAATTATTTTGAAATACCCATTTATATTAATTACTGTGGATTAAATATTGTTAAATAAATGAAATGATGTGCTATTCATTCTGTAATATCAAACTACAAATTCTATGGCCGGGGAGTCATGAGAGTTGGCTAAAGGTACAGTAGAATCTGTTGTGGGTCAAATGGGGGTCTAGGGTCAAAGGCTATGACACCACCTTCACATTTACGTCCTAAATGGCACCCTATTCCCTATGTAGGCTAGTGCACTACTTTTAACTAAGATCCATACACTGGTTGGCTGGTCATGAAAAACATGCGCTCGCTCATCAATGGCCGGAATGCGTGTATCTTGTTATGACTCTAAACCTCAGCTAGCAAGTGCTCATTATGCAAATGTATTTGTTTGCCGGTAACATTTAGAGACTAAATATAGTTTACATGTTGTCAACGTTCTAAGCGAACCCTGTCTATTTACTTTGTCTATTTTACCCAGTTACATGCCAGTTTTGTTGCTAAACAACCAACCCGTCTTTTTAGGTGTCATAATACCCATAAAACCTTGCGGTCAAACAGGGAGGGAAATGGTTCCAATCGTTTTTCCACCATTCATTTTTCCCATAGGCGATTTCAGAAACACATAAAATAAGGGCTGTGTTTCATGTAGGCTTACCCTGGTGTGCCATTTTTAGAACCATGTAAATCTGTCACGGACAAGGTGACTTTTAGCAATACATTTGGCTCTATTTACTCTCAGATTCGAAATTTGTAATTAGCATCAAAGTAGACATGCAAAACTACAAATCCCTGCAAGCTCCTAAACGTCATTTCTAGCTGACACCTTTGCTAACAGGTTTTGTGTCAATTTAAAACTTGCACTAAACAGTTCACAGAATTGGCCATTTAAAGAAATGTAGCCAATTTATTAATTACTACATTTAGCTAACATTAGATAGTTAATCAAGAGATTCTTACCTTTGCCTCGATCAGCATGATCATCGTGGCATTTGTAGTTCTTTATGATAGCCACATTAGCAGATAATTAGCATTTCATTTTTGGGGGGTAAATACAGGCAAATATATTGATAAAAGTCACCTTGTCCTAGAGAGATTTACAGTTATCAAAATGTCACACCAGGGTAAGCCTACCTGAAACACAGCCCTTATTTTAAGTGTTTCTAAAATCCACTATGGGAAAAGTGTATGGTGTAAAAACGATTGGAACCATTTCCCTGTTTGACTACTATGTTTTATGGGGATTATGACTCATTCCTGTGGCACTCTATAGGGCTCCGGCCAAAAGAAGTGCATTATATTGGAAATAGGGTGCTATTTCGGACACAAGCATAGATATGATGCATTATGATGTGACCATAGAAATATAATCACTAGAAAGGATAGAGCCTCTGATCACGGCAATTTGACTGGTAAACTGAACTGTACACCTGACATGATGTTCTGGTGATTTTATAGTGACCTTAGAGAGATTCCTTTTTCTGTATCTAGATCTGATAAAGATCACAGAGAGGTTGAGAGACAGACCAAGTTGGAAGAGGCTGTTCTAGAGACAGATATCCCAACTCTGTCACTAGAGGCTGAAGGAGAGATTGAGATGCAGGAAGCTGATCTGAAGACAGATGGCACATCTCAGTCACAGGAGGTTGAAGGAGAGAGTGAGTTGGACGAGGCCATTGTCATCCCATCTCAGTCACAGGAGGTATGATGTTTTGTGTTTTAATGACGCATTGACGATTAAAATGACAAATGAATTGTCCAAGCTTGAGCTAGTAAAGGTCTTCTAATCTAGGAGGCCAAAGGAGAGAGTGAGTTGAATCAGGTTGATCTGAAGACATCCACATCAACTCTGACACTGGAGGTCGAAGAAGAGAGTGTGATGCAGGAGAGTGATGATGTAGAAACAGCCGGGCCATCTCAATGCCAGGAGACTGAACGAGTGGCAAAGGTAAATGCTTCCAGATAACAGTGTGTGTGTGTGTGTACATGTCTGTTTGTGCACGCAGACAGTAGTTCGTAAACAGACATTACGTTAACACTGCATGGCGAATTTGATTGAATTCCAGCCTAAGTCTGCTTTCTGTCGTCCCCATCAGGCTAAAGTGGTGACCTTCACTACCATGACCCGCAAGGCTGCAGCCTCCCAGACCAGCCTCACCCTCAGCAGGGGAAAGAGAAGCTACCCAGACCTACACACCTTTGTGCAGGACATGAAGGATGGGTTAGTTGCTCTTTGGTTCCCTGTGCATCCCCTAGATATGTTCCCTATTAGAGCCTTGGTCAACAATAGTTCCGTATTTAAGGAATAGGGGCCATTTGGGACGTACCCATAGGGACAATCTCAATTGCATTCTCCTCGAGTCCTCTCTTCTCGCCTCCTTCTCAAAACCCATTGGATGAGAAAGCCCTCCCTTTTGACCATCTCGTCCTATGGGTTTTGAGAAGGAGGTGAGGTGTCTCGGGCAAATACAAGGGACTCAACGGACCAATCAGGGATGTTTGGATGTGGCCTAGTTCCGTAGAGGTCCATCCATACCGTAATCTAAGAGAATAGAGGTAATGTCATGTAGTTTAATTGTGTACCTTTTTTAATTTACTTTTCAGCCATTGGAATCTGCTGAGTGAGAATATGCGTGCCGGGGTGAGTTATAGTCACTTCTAAAGTAGTTCATGTTGGTAAGATGGACCAAACATTCCAAACTCCTATTGGTGGAAATCGTGCAGGACCTTTAATTCAGAGGTTCCCAAATTTTTCCCTCAGGCCCCCCTTTCCAGCATTGTGGAACATCCTGAACCACTGCTTTAATTGACTAGCTTGAGTAAACACATGGTGCAGCAGTGCAGCTCCGTTAACAAACTAACTCTGTATGGTCTTTTAACATTTCAGATGAGCAGAGATGAGTTTAGTGCTAGGTGCATGGATATTACAAATTGGGTGATGGAGTCTACATCCACTGTGGTCGTTCCCGCCCTTGACCTCACCATGCAGATCAGGCTCTCTGATTCGTCAAGCTCTTCTGGATCAGGAAGTAATGAGGCTAGAGAAGTGACCTCTCTTGGCCGCAGCGTCAGATTCAGCTTTCGTGGTGGACCCAGTAGACGCATCAGTTCAAGAACTACTTGCAGCACACAAACTCCCACGCCTTTCCCCTCCTCTCATAGGTACTTACCCCTATCCCCTCCTCTCACAGGTACTTACCCCTATCCCCTCCTCTCACAGGTACCTACCCCTATCCCCTCCTCTCATAGGTACTTACCCCTATCCCCTCCTCTCACAGGTACTTACCCCTATCCCCTCCTCTCACAGGTACCTACCCCTATCCCCTCCTCTCATAGGTACTTACCCCTATCCCCTCCTCTCACAGGTACTTATCCCTATCCCCTCCTCTCATAGGTACCTACCCCTATCCCCTCCTCTCATAGGTACCTACCCCTATCCCCTCCTCTCACAGGTACTTATCCCTATCCCCTGCTCTCATAGGTACCTACCCCTATCCCCTCCTCTCACAGGTACTCACCCCTATCCCCTCCTCTCATAGGTACTCACCCCTATCCCCTCCTCTCATAGGTACCTACCCCTATCCCCTCCTCTCACAGGTACTCACCCCTATCCCCTCCTCTCACAGGTACTCACCCCTATCCCCTCCTCTCATAGGTACTTACCCCTTTCCCCTCCTCTTCTTGTAGGTCTTTCTAAAAACATTATTCCCATGTCTCTTGTTATAAGTACAAATATCCATTCCAGATCCACCTAGAGAGAAATACTACTTAGGTACTTCCAAATTCTTGGATCATATGTTGTATTTTGTTATCATGTACTATTAATTTCTGTTGTGCATTCTGCAGGTCCATGACCTCTTTGCTGAGTGATGACGAAGAGCGATATGTCTCCTCACCTGAGGGTGGTGATAGAGAGATGAGACACAGACCCCACTCGGCACCACTGAGTTCTGTGTTTGGAATCTCTGAGGATTCTGTCTTCAACATGGTCCAGAGAGGCCAGTCGCAGAGTGGCATCGTACTGTCATCCAGTTGGAGTAGACGGGAGAAATACAGACCTGTCAAAATACCAACGGACACCAGGTTTATGATGGGTATTGTAGAGTTGGTAATGAACCTTCTCAACTCCAGATTGGCTGAGCTAATGCGAAGTTTCAGTCAGGGAACTCTAGGTCCGCTGTCTGGTAGTATCTCAGCAAGTCAGCAGTTTGCCCAAGAAATGCTAAGCATGGTGTCTGCTAAGATGTATTCCCATGCCATAGAGCATATTGCGCACGGCTACAAGTCTCCCCTTGAGTTAGAGAGGGAGCTTGAGGCCATATTGGGTCCTCTGGCTGGACAGGTTATAGTCATCATCATAGATAGCATCTTTAAGGCTAAAGCCAACGGAGGAAACAAGGGACGAGCGACCAGCCCCTTGACCTATTTTCTCACTGCCGTTTCGGCAGAAATACAAAGCCTAGTTGTTCAGAGATCGGCTAGCAGACCGTCCACCAGACTGTCCAACAACGACCCACTGCTGAACATTTCCAAGTCAAAGGTCTTAAGATCAGTTCTGCTCAAAATGGCAGAACTCTTTGGCCAAGGTCCAAGTGAAACCTGTCTAGTTCCAGTAGTCCAGAGTCAGTCCGACAACTCTGTTTGCGACTGGACTCTGAATGCAGGCACCGTTCATCCAAGTCAATTTCTGTCCCACAACAGAATGTCAGAAGTGTCATCCGATGTTGTGGATCTTGTACTTGAGGTTTTTGGGATAACAGGATTTTTGGATAGCAGGAGCCCGTCAAGGCCACAGAGTGCCTGCTCCTACAACTCAGCTAGTGGAGCAATAGATATGAGAGCTCTTGCTGGGGACTTGGTCAGACAGGTGTCTGTCAAACTCAGACCCTTTGTCTCTGAGAGTCAACTCTCCACCATGTCCATGACAGATCTGTCATATATTTCTGACTCCACCTTGAAGCAGTTGTGTTGTAGCTCTGCTGTTGCTGCAGCAACGGTCTGTCAAGCAATCAAAATGGAGCTCGAGAACCAGAGACCAACCGACCTGTCAGCCAGAGACCTACTATCGTCTCTGGTAGAGAGCATTGAGGACATGGATATTTCTGACATCCTCCAGGGCCCGTCGGCCATTTTGGAGGAGGCTGCTATGATTAAGCACCCAGAGATCTCCACCTCGACAATATACAGGTCTCTGCTTCTCGACTCATCTCTCGCCTCCTCTAACATGGTCACTGAGAGCATTATCTTCAACAGCCCACGCCCATCAGAGGAGAATGTGAGTATTCAGAATGTGCTCCCTGTTGATAAAGTTGACATCCTCCATGGTCAACCAGTGGAGGGGTATATCGTCAAAGCTGAGCAATGCATCACTCAGGTCATTCAGGATGCAGCTGTGACATATACTAGCGTGCTGGATAAAACCGACACTGGGAAACTGTCAGAAGTTCTGTCTGTCTGCGTTTCCGCTGAGAATATTGAGGATGCATCCTCTGATCTATTTGGTGGAATTATTTCCGACCTGCATGAGGTATCTGAGGTCAATAAGACCTCCATGCGTACGAAATCAGGTCGCAAAATGTTCTGGATGGAAGTGAGTTCAGGTTCCCAGAAGATTTATACCAAAACCCTGGACAAACTGAGGAAGCTTTTCACCTCTCACCTTCTCACTGAGGGAAAAAATACTCCTGTGCAAATTGAGTTATATGACACTGGACTACTTGTAACTGAGACCACTGTGGAGGTATCTCCTGTACAGAAGACAGACAGTAATACCTCTTCAATGTCCTCAGCCCACCAGCTCACCCTCGACACCTGCACTAAAGGGGTCATCAAACAGGTGATCTCGGTGCTGAGGGTGGAGACTTCAAAGGAAGTCAAATGCGAGAGCATGTCAAATGCATCCTTCGACTTCAACCAGAAGTTGGACTCTATAATTTCGAAATTAGAGAGCCTCACCATTTCGAGTGACGGGACGTCAGCCAAGATTGCCAGGCTCACGCGATCTCGTAGTGCAGCCAGCAGATCCTCTAACATTTCCATCCAGAGCTTTCACAGTGCTGAGTTCCAAGCTACGGCCAAACTGATTGTGCGTGAGGCCATTCTCAGAGCTGCTAGCGAAGCCAACTGTTCTTTGCCACAGAGCATGACTAGCAGCACCTTCTCACACCATGTGGTTTCTACAACTGAAGATATAGTGAATATGATCATGCAAGACCTTGAAAGTCTATCCCGGTACACAGTGGAGGACACAGACTCCTTCCCACTAGGAGAGAAAAAGCTGCAGTCCCAGCTCAATCCCAGAGTTGTCTTTGACACCTTATTGGATGCTGCTCATACCATGTACCACAGAGTAAAGGATAGACTGAACGTCTTTTTGTCTTTTCCACCGGTGTCAGTCACCACAGCCAAAGATGTGCTGGACTCCACCCCTGTGGAGACACTCAGATGCTCAAAGTCCCCTGACACTGCTCTTGTTAAGGACAGGAGCCGCCCTCCGTCTGTGAGAAGTGAGAAGCCATTTTCAAAAGTCAGTTTGACTAAAAGGTCTAAAGCCCTTGTGTCTTCGAGTGGCTCCTCCACAGACCACCATGTAATTGACACATGCAGTGAGGATGTCACTCTGCCTACCAGGAGTATGTCAGTTGTGAGCGACACCAGTTTGAAGAGAACCTCTCCTCTCCATGGTAGTGGATTGAGTGCAAGTTGTGAACCTCTTGTGGCTCTACAAGACGGAACAGTGGCAGTCAGCCAAGAAGGCTTTAGCAAAACTGCAAAGGAGACGCTCAGCTTGATCCTAAATGTGATCAAGTGCAGATTGGCCAACTCTGAGAGTTCATCTGTTGGGCAGAATGCAAGGGAGGAGCGTCTGATAACCACTAACATGTTAGACTCTCTACTGGAGAGCCTTGACCTGTTGCCTGACATGAGTGCTGCCAATGAGATCACAAGGACAGAATGCCATACCTCTAACGCAATGGACAAGACAGGTTCACAGTCAGCGCTTGTGAATCAACAAGAAATAAACATATCTGACACCAGTCTCATAGTGAAAACTATAATGGACACATTGAAGACAGACGACCCAGAGATGACTTCAGCAGAAGAACATCTGGATAGACTCCTGTCAATTGAAGCCCTTCAAGATGCGTCTGGCAACCTGATCGCAAAGGTCCATGGTCTCATTCAGGAGATAACCATAAGCCGCCAGCTTCAATCCACGACTGGCCACAGAAGCCTCTCTCAACCAGCGCTGCCAAAGCCAGCACTGAGGAAGCTGTCAAAGGACGATGCGTCAGAGCTCGTTTACAGCTTTGCCCAGACTTCTGTTAGCAGACTCCTGGGGCAGTGTGTGGTTAGGCCTATGCCACCCACCGCTGACAGGGTTTTGGATCAGGTCATCAAGTTGATGACAGACATGGTGATGGACAGCCTGACTGATCTGTCCAAGTCTGCAATGGAGGATGGTAAGTGAAAGTACCTCTTCATCTGCATAGGACTTCATTGTAACATGATGCTCACTACATTGCATTTTATGATGTGAACTTTGCTGTTTGTGTCCAAAATGGCACCTTCTTCCATATTTAGTGCACTACTTTTGACCAGAGCCAGACCCTATGGGCCCAGTTCAAAAGTTGTGCACTATAAAGGGAAGAGAAGGCCTTTTGGGACACAGTGACTGATTTCCATTGTTGCGTCCTCTTCTCCCAGTTATTGTACCCAGGTCGGTCACACCAGCTTGCTCTTCTTACTCAGACACCAGCAATGCCGCAAGTGACATCACTCATGGTATTGTGGCTGACCTTAATGCTACTGAGGAATTCCCTGCCAGGGGCCTTAGCCCGGCTGATGTAAAGGCTGACGGCATGGCCCGCCTTCCCTCTGCCAGGGGGGAAGAGACTAAGAAGAACAGGAAGTGGCATTTCCTACCCAAAATTGTCAAGATTCCAAAGATCAGGATTAAGGTAGAGGGCTCAGTGTCTTTAGATTACCTCTGTAAGGCAGGGCTGAAATGTACCCTACAGATTCACTAAACCCCTATTGTCTCTGCATTAGAACAATGCTGTTGTCATTGTCTTTAGGAGGTTGAGTGAGGCCGCTGTAATACAATCCTAATACACATGGGAGAGAGAGTCAATGGATGTGTTCCAAATTGCACCCTATTCCCTATATAGTGCACTACTTTTGACCAGAGCTCGATGGGCCCTCGATGGGTCAAAAGTAGTGCCTTAAGTAGCCAATAGGGTGCCTTTTGGGATCCATGCCATATATTTTACACATGCTCAGTTGTCCTGATGTGTTTTGTCTTCAGCTGTTCAAGACAAAGGGGGAACCAAAGAGCCACCCTGAACAGGATTCTCTGCCTACCAAACGTCTCAGAGAGACTCGTATTTCACAGGGTAAGTGATAAGCATCGATAATGTCATATTGATGTATTATCCTATGGCCAGCTTGTTAAAACGGTGACTACAGATACAGGCGGACAGACAGATACACACATTCATTTTCTGATTATGAAATATTCTTTTCACAGATGCTGAGTGTGAGGTTCCATCCACTTCCCCACCCAAGGAGGCCCTGACAACCACACTGGCCCCTGCTCCCCAGGAGTCCCAGTCCCGTAAACGCCCTCTCATAGTCAGGGTGTTACGAGCTATCTCCAGAGCCGTCTCCAAACCATTCAGAGAAGCTTTTGGGAAGAAGAATTAGCCAAATGCCAGATTTTATTACTATTTTAATCAGAGCCTTTATTTAATAAAACATTACTGCATTGATTTCTGTCTATAGTCGTCTTACTGTTTGTGCAAGATAATGGTACCACATTGTCAAACGTAGTTATAGTGAAGCACTGTTTATGATTATTGATTGTGGAAATCACATTTTAATACAGAAAAGATGTCGTCACATAAAGACAGACATATAGGAGAAAACTCCGTAGACTATTCACATGATCAAGACACAACTAAAGCCATGAATGGATCATATTATTATACCTTTATTTCAACAAGGAACACAGACTGAGACCAAGGTGTCTTTTACAGCTGGGCCCTGCGTAGACATGTTACACATTCAGTTTAGCTACAATGATTAAGAAACTACACAAGACAAACAAGACCATCACAGATAACACACAAATACAGCAGCAGATTATTACGTTTGCACACAGGTTATTCCCCTAACAGCACAATAACTTGCATTACCCGAAAGTTACAAGCAATACAGAAATAAAAATCCTCCAATAATTATTTAAAATGGGCAACAGGGGGACAAGAGTCTCAAATTTAAGTTTAGTCTGCAGGTTTTTCCATTGGCAAGGAGCGTAACAGGAAAAGGCAGCCATACCCAACTCTGTGGAAATCGCATGGACCTCAAGTGTAATCCATGCTTGAGACCTGGTTTTAGGAATTCTAATTCTAATATTGATGAGTGATGATAAATAAGATGGTAGTTTATTCAGAAGTGCTTCATAGACAAACACGAGAACATATTCTCGTCTCATGGACAGCGAAGTCCCCAACCCACATTTTGATACAAAACACAGTGGTGAGTTCTGTAGCTAGCGTCCGTAATAAACCTAAGTACTCAATGATAAATAGCATCCAGCGATTTAAGTGTTGATGCCGTAGCATGCATGTAGATAATATCCCCATAATCTATAACAGACATAAAAGTAGCTTGCACAATTTGTCTTCTATTTGTACAGGACAAACATGTCCTGTCTCTAAAGAGGAAGCCTAGCTTGATTTTTAGCCATTTACAAAGTTCGTCAATATGCATTTTAATAGACAGTTCATCATCCAACCATATCCCTAAGTATTTATATGCAGAGACCTGATTCATTCGAGAACCATGTAAGCTCTTGTAAGTGCAAGTGTATTTTCAACCAACTTTTTGAACCTATTAAAAATCATAAAATGTGTTTCCTTTGTTTCTTGTTTTAAATGTACATTTTATTTTAACAATTTTAAAACAAGATGAACAGAGAACAGTTGTTACACTTTCTATGAAGCCCATATATATAATGCATACACTCAAGTCATACACTCATAATTACTTAATTACTTAGTGATTGAGTAGGCTACATAGATTTCATGACTAGAAGCTCAAAAGACGAAAACGTCTTTTTTGTTGTTGTAAATGTACATTTGCTATCGTAAATGTTAGCAACACCTCCGCAGGATGCACGGGGGATATGGTCACTAGTGTAGCCAGGAGGTGAGGCCTCATTTAACACAGTAAATTCATCAGGCTAAAGACATGTTTCAGTCAGGCCAATCACATCAAGATTATGATCAGTTCATTGACTATAATTGCCTTTGAAGTAAGGGATCTGACATTAAGTAGCCCTATTTTGAGATGTGAGGTATCATGATCTCTTTCAATAATGACAGGAATGGAGGTCGTCTTTATCTTAGTGAGATTGCTAAGGCGAACACCGCCATGTTTAATTTTGCCCAACCTAGGTCGAGGCACAGACACGGTCTCAATGGAGATAGCTGAGCTGACTACACTGACTGTGCTAGTGGCAGACTGGCTAACAGCCTGCTGCCTGGCCTGCACCCTATTTCATTGTGGAGCTAGAGGAGTTAGAGCCCTGTCTATGTTGGTAGATAAGATGAGAGCACCCCTCCAGCTAGGATGGAGTCCGTCACTCCTCCGCAGGTCAGGCTTGGTCCTGTTTGTGGGTGAGTCCCAGAAAGAGGGCCAATTATCTACAAATTCTATCTTTTGGGAGGGGCAGAAACCAGTTTTCAACCAGCTATTGAGTTGTGAGACTCTGCTGTAGAGCTCATCACTCCCCCTAACTGGGAGGGGGCCAGAGACAATTACTCGATGCCGACACATCTTTCTAGCTGATTTACACGCTGAAGCTATGTTGGTGGTGATCTCTGACTGTTTCATCCTAACATCGTTGGTGCCGACGTGGGTAACAATATCTCTATACTCGCCAGTTTTAGCTTTAGCCAGCACCATCTTCAGATTAGCCTTAACGTCGGTTGCCCTGCCCCCTGGTAAACAGTGTATGATCGCTGGATGATTCGTTTTAAGTCTAATAATGCGGGTAATGGAGTCGCCAATGACTAGAGTTTTCAATTTGTCAGAGCTAATGGTGGGAAGCTTCGGCGTCTCTGACCCCGTAACGGGAGGAGTAGAGACAAGAGAAGGCTCGGCCACACCGGTTGAGCATTCCTACAGCATTTCCCTCCAGAAACCGTGAGAAAGTTGTCCGGCTGCGGGGACCGTGCGAGGGGATTTATACTAACGTTACTATCTGTACTTACTGGTGGCACAGACGCTGTTTCATCCTTTCCTACACTGAAATTACCCTTGCCTAACGATTGCGTCTGAAGCTGGGCTTGTAGCACAGCTATCCTCACCGTAAGGCGATCGTTCTCCTGTATGAGTACAGCGACTGCAATTAGAAGGCATCATGTTAATGTTACTACTTAGCTTCGGCTGTTGGAGGTCCTGACGAACCATGTCCAGATAAAGCGTCCGGAGTATGAGGATTCTGTGTTATGCACTATAGCCCGTTACCATATGTGATTTAATATTATCTGCTGTTGGCTTGTGTGGATGTATGTATGTGTTATGCAACATAGCTGACTTGAACCATTGTTCAGTTTCAGGGCCATGGGCCTTTCTCATGATGGAAAAATACAGAACTGTGCAATGAGTTGGGGGGGGGCACATTCAGAACAGTCTTTTGTTAGATAACAGGAGCCAGGTGCCTGATAACTGCATATTCTACACAGCTACAACGACTGACCGCTGAAGCGCTTAAGGGGCTGGGACCAGCCTCTGCGCCAACAATCAACGATAGGCTGGGTGAGTCTAAACCACGCCCAGTCTACTCTGACAGGCCGGCTCGGAAGCAGGAACTACTTCTGTCAGAGTATATTAAATATCTTTGTCAGGAACAAGTCAGTTCTGTTTTGCCCTGCGAGGTGGGACAGCCCATATATACGAAAATTGCATTTACCACTTATTGCTTAGCTAATAAAAGCCTCATTGTGATATTTATCCTGATACCAGATTCGAATTGACGCAACCCTGACACGAGTGAAAAAATTGAGGGAAAAACCAAAAATATAAACGGTAATTAAAAAGTAAAAACCGTAAAGTTGTCATGTAGCAAAGTAGGCAACAAAACACCGCAACAAGTCTGCAAGTTGTGACCGGAAATGGCGTCAAAATGCTGTTGATGTATCATGTGATGCTACTAGCATAAATGGACCAACACTGAGCACATGTAGCTTAAGTCAATTGGTAATTTAAAACACAGGGGTCTGAGTAATATTGCTGGCGCATGGATATAATGCAAAATAAATGTTGCCATTGGCCTTTCTAGGGAGTTTTTCCTAGCCACCGTGCTTCTTCACCTGCATTGCTTGCTGTTTGGGGTTTTAGGCTGGGTTTCTGTACAGCACTTTGAGATATCAGCTGATGTACGAAGGGCTATATAAAATAAATTTGATTTGATTTGATTTGCCATCACCCCAGTTACTCAAGTCAGGTCATACACCTCAACTCCAAGTAGGAACCACCAAAACAATACAGAGGACACAAGTATTACAGTTAATGTTTAATTGAGCCAAAACAAGCAAATGCAGTTACACACTGGACTAGAGTACCCATGAACTCTTGCATGTCCCACGTCAGATATCCATGGCGTCGTCGCCGGACGGGCCGGTCGCAGCTTCAGAGGTGGCGTCGTCGCCAGACGGGCCGGTCGCAGCTTCAGAGGTGGCGTCGTCGCCAGACGGGCCGGTCGCAGCTTCAGAGGTGGCGTCGTCGCCAGACGGGCCGGTCGCAGCTTCAGAGGTGGCGTCGTCGCCAGACGGGCCGGTCGCAGCTTCAGAGGTGGCGTCGTCGCCAGACGGGCCGGTCGCAGCTTCAGAGGTGGCGTCGTCGCCAGACGGGCCGGTCGCAGCTTCAGAGGTGGCGTCGTCGCCAGACGGGCCGGTCGCAGCTTCAGAGGTGGCGTCGTCGCCAGACGGGCCGGTCGCAGCTTCAGAGGTGGCGTCGTCGCCAGACGGGCCGGTCGCAGCTTCAGAGGTGGCGTCGTCGCCAGACGGGCCGGTCGCAGCTTCAGAGGTGGCGTCGTCGCCAGACGGGCCGGTCGCAGCTTCAGAGGTGGCGTCGTCGCCAGACGGGCCGGTCGCAGCTTCAGAGGTGGCGTCGTCGCCAGACGGGCCGGTCGCAGCTTCAGAGGTGGCGTCGTCGCCAGACGGGCCGGTCGCAGCTTCAGAGGTGGCGTCGTCGCCAGACGGGCCGGTCGCAGCTTCAGAGGTGGCGTCGTCGCCAGACGGGCCGGTCGCAGCTTCAGAGGTGGCGTCGTCGCCAGACGGGCCGGTCGCAGCTTCAGAGGTGGCGTCGTCGCCAGACGGGCCGGTCGCAGCTTCAGAGGTGGCGTCGTCGCCAGACGGGCCGGTCGCAGCTTCAGAGGTGGCGTCGTCGCCAGACGGGCCGGTCGCAGCTTCAGAGGTGGCGTCGTCGCCAGACGGGCCGGTCGCAGCTTCAGAGGTGGCGTCGTCGCCAGACGGGCCGGTCGCAGCTTCAGAGGTGGCGTCGTCGCCAGACGGGCCGGTCGCAGCTTCAGAGGTGGCGTCGTCGCCAGACGGGCCGGTCGCAGCTTCAGAGGTGGCGTCGTCGCCAGACGGGCCGGTCGCAGCTTCAGAGGTGGCGTCGTCGCCAGACGGGCCGGTCGCAGCTTCAGAGGTGGCGTCGTCGCCAGACGGGCCGGTCGCAGCTTCAGAGGTGGCGTCGTCGCCAGACGGGCCGGTCGCAGCTTCAGAGGTGGCGTCGTCGCCAGACGGGCCGGTCGCAGCTTCAGAGGTGGCGTCGTCGCCAGACGGGCCGGTCGCAGCTTCAGAGGTGGCGTCGTCGCCAGACGGGCCGGTCGCAGCTTCAGAGGTGGCGTCGTCGCCAGACGGGCCGGTCGCAGCTTCAGAGGTGGCGTCGTCGCCAGACGGGCCGGTCGCAGCTTCAGAGGTGGCGTCGTCGCCAGACGGGCCGGTCGCAGCTTCAGAGGTGGCGTCGTCGCCAGACGGGCCGGTCGCAGCTTCAGAGGTGGCGTCGTCGCCAGACGGGCCGGTCGCAGCTTCAGAGGTGGCGTCGTCGCCAGACGGGCCGGTCGCAGCTTCAGAGGTGGCGTCGTCGCCAGACGGGCCGGTCGCAGCTTCAGAGGTGGCGTCGTCGCCAGACGGGCCGGTCGCAGCTTCAGAGGTGGCGTCGTCGCCAGACGGGCCGGTCGCAGCTTCAGAGGTGGCGTCGTCGCCAGACGGGCCGGTCGCAGCTTCAGAGGTGGCGTCGTCGCCAGACGGGCCGGTCGCAGCTTCAGAGGTGGCGTCGTCGCCAGACGGGCCGGTCGCAGCTTCAGAGGTGGCGTCGTCGCCAGACGGGCCGGTCGCAGCTTCAGAGGTGGCGTCGTCGCCAGACGGGCCGGTCGCAGCTTCAGAGGTGGCGTCGTCGCCAGACGGGCCGGTCGCAGCTTCAGAGGTGGCGTCGTCGCCAGACGGGCCGGTCGCAGCTTCAGAGGTGGCGTCGTCGCCAGACGGGCCGGTCGCAGCTTCAGAGGTGGCGTCGTCGCCAGACGGGCCGGTCGCAGCTTCAGAGGTGGCGTCGTCGCCAGACGGGCCGGTCGCAGCTTCAGAGGTGGCGTCGTCGCCAGACGGGCCGGTCGCAGCTTCAGAGGTGGCGTCGTCGCCAGACGGGCCGGTCGCAGCTTCAGAGGTGGCGTCGTCGCCAGACAGGCCGGTCGCAGCTTCAGAGGTGGCGTCGTCGCCAGACGGGCCGGTCGCAGCTTCAGAGGTGGCGTCGTCGCCAGACGGGCCGGTCGCAGCTTCAGAGGTGGCGTCGTCGCCAGACGGGCCGGTCGCAGCTTCAGAGGTGGCGTCGTCGCCAGACGGGCCGGTCGCAGCTTCAGAGGTGGCGTCGTCGCCAGACGGGCCGGTCGCAGCTTCAGAGGTGGCGTCGTCGCCAGACGGGCCGGTCGCAGCGTCAGAGGTGGCGTCGTCGCCAGACGGGCCGGTCGCAGCTTCAGAGGTGGCGTCGTCGCCAGACGGGCCGGTCGCAGCTTCAGAGGTGGCGTCGTCGCCAGACGGGCCGGTCGCAGCTTCAGAGGTGGCGTCGTCGCCAGACGGGCCGGTCGCAGCTTCAGAGGTGGCGTCGTCGCCAGACGGGCCGGTCGCAGCTTCAGAGGTGGCGTCGTCGCCAGACGGGCCGGTCGCAGCTTCAGAGGTGGCGTCGTCGCCAGACGTGCCGGTCGCAGCTTCAGAGGTGGCGTCGTCGCCAGACGGGCCGGTCGCAGCTTCAGAGGTGGCGTCGTCGCCAGACGGGCCGGTCGCAGCTTCAGAGGTGGCGGCGTCGTCCGAGGACATGCGCCTCAGCTTCTCCTCAGAGGACAGGGCATCATTTGCCGGAGAGCTACCATGGTTTGGAGAAGCTTGGGATTCTACTTCATTGGTCTCTAAATACTCTTGAGAAAAAACAAAAGGAACAGTTGGGTATTCTACAGCAACACATCTGTTCTACACGGTCTAGGCCAAATTGCTAATCGAATTTTGAGCAACATGAACCCTACAGTTTAAAGTATATGTTTCAGGCCGTACCTTCTCTGGCTTGTTTAGCGTCAGACCCTATGGATCGGAGCAAGGCCAGGGCATGCACAATGGAGACGTCATTTGATGACAGCTCTGAAAAATGTAGGTTAAGGTTTGACAACATTATTTAGACTGAGTTACTCTATGCTGTTGAATGAGTGTCAAACACAGCAGCACCATAGACAGTGACAAAGAACATAGCTAGAAGGGTTGCGGAAAGAAACACTTACCTCCAAGTCTCCTCTGCAGAGAGACTTGATCTTGCTTCTGGGACTTTCCAACAGGGTAACAAGAAACTGAGGAGAAAGTGTTGACAGAAGTTGAGTTCACACAAAATAGCTACATATATTAATAGCAGTGAAGAATAAAAGATGACCAACGCGGAAGATACAGACAGTCAAATATTAATACCCAACTTATAAAGTTAAGCATATTTACCAAACAAATCCCTTAAACATTAGTGAACCAACCTTTGACAACCCCCACAGTCATCACAACGAGCAGCAATTCTCTCACACCTCCCATGATCATGAAAATAGTCTGTGTTATCAACAGGTAATGTCTTCCCATGGCCTGTATGAGGCTTATATAGGCCACTAATGACCTTAGTTTACCTGACAAACATGGCTTAACGATCAATTAACAAGCTTGATTGAGTTGTTACGTTCAGATAGAAATAGACCATGTAGAACATATGTTGATTCTTATCAAGTTGGTGGGCAGGCAATCTTTTCTACTCCATATATTGCATTTATATCTGTAATGATTAACCCTAATGGTCTCAGATCAGCAGTAGAAAGAAGTATTCCTAATTATTTTAGGTGTAATCTTCAAAGATATTAGGGGGAAATAAACACTGTACCCAAATCCACGTTTTACGTTTTTCAGACAGTGAGAGAGAAGAGGGAGGGATAGGGGGAAGCACAACAGGCCCACACTCATCCTCTCGTACCACCAGGTTCCCTTCCAGCAGATACTGGACTTCAGAGGAACTTCTGCTGCTATACCCCATCTTTACCTTTACCCACAAAGGTCCTAAACGGTAGAAAGTGTCCGGCCAACAGACAGACGCACACCTTATGACGGCAATAACCTGTAGTCCAAGGGGATAGTAGCACTTCACTGAGAGCAAAACAGACAGGGACCAAAAGATGTGGAAGAAGCAATTAGGAGGCCTGCGTCTTGTGACCGTAGCGTACGTGTAGGTATGTACGGCAGGACCAAATCAGAGAGATAGGTACGAGCAAGCCCATGTAATGCTTTGTAGGTTAGCAGTAAAACCTTGAAATCAGCCCTTGCCTTGACAGGAAGCCAGTGTAGGGAGGCTAGCACTGGAGTAATATGATATATTTTTGGGGTTCTAGTCAGGATTCTAGCAGCCGTATTTAGCACTAACTGAAGTTTATTTAGTGCTTTATCCGGGTAGCCGGAAAGTAAGAGCATTGCAGTAGTCTAACCTAGAAGTGACAAAAGCATGGATACATTTTTCTGCATCATTTTTGGACAGAAAGTTTGATTTTTGCAATGTTACGTAGATGGAAAAAAGCTGTCCTTGAAACAGTCTTGATATGTTCTTCAAAAGAGAGATCAGGGTCCAGAGTAACGCCGAGGGCCTTCACAGTTTTATTTGAGACGACTGTACAGCCATTAAGATTAATTGTCAGATTCAACAGAAGATCTCTTTGTTTCTTGGGACCTAGAACAAGCATCTCTGTTTTGTCCGAGTTTAAAAGTAGAACGTTTGCAGCCATCCACTTCCTTATGTCTGAAACACATGCTTCTAGCGAGGGCAATTTTGGGGCTTCACCATGTTTCATTGAAATGTTCAGCTGTGTGTCATCCGCATAGCAGTGAAAGTTAACATTATGTTTTCGAATGACATCCCCAAGAGGTAAAATATATAGTGAAAATCAATAGTGGTCCTAAAACGGAACCTTGAGGAACATCGAAATTTACAGTTGATTTGTCAGAGGACAAACCATTCACAGAGACTGTAACAGTTTTCTTCTATCTCCTCCTCTGACGAGGAAGGCAGAGGCTGCGCAACAGCCTTTTCTAAACATTTTGAGAGGAATGGAAGATTCGATATAGGCCGATAGTTTTTTATATTTTCTGGGTCAAGGTTTGGCTTTTTCAAGAGAGGCTTTATTACATCCACTTTTAGTGAGTTTGGTACACATCCGGTGGATAGAGAGCCGTTTATTATGTTCAACATAGGAGGGCCAAGCACAGGAAACAGCTCTTTCAGTAGTTTAGTTGGAATAGGGTCCAGTATGGAGCTTGAAGGTTTAGAGGCCATGATTATTTTCATCATTGTGTCAAGGGATATAGTACTAAAACACTTGAGTGTCTCTCTTGATCCTAGGTCCTGGCAGAGTTGTGCAGACTCAGGACAACTGAGCTTTGAAGGAATACGCAGATTTAAAGAGGAGTCCGTAATTTACTTTGTAATAATCATCTTTTCCTCAAAGAAGTTCATGAATTTATTACTGCTGAGGTGAAAGCCATCCTCTCTTGGGGAATGCTGCTTTTTAGTTAGCTTTGCGACAGTATCAAAAACGAATTTCGGATTGTTCTTATTTTCCTCAATTAAGTTGGAAAAATAGGATGATCGAGCAGCAGCAAGGGCTCTTCGATACTGCACGGTACTGTCTTTCCAAGCTAGTCGGAAGACTTCCAGTTTGGTGTGGCGCCATTTCCGTTCCAATTTTCTGGAAGCTTGCTTCAGAGCTCGGGTATTTTCTGTATACCAGGGAGCTAGTTTCTTATGAGAAATGTTTTTAGTTTTTAGGGGTGCAACTGCATCTAGGGTATTGCGCAAGGTTAAATTGAGTTCCTCAGTTAGGTGGTTAACTGATTTTTGTCCTCTGGCGTCCTTGGGTAGACAGAGGGAGTCTGGAAGGACATCAAGGAATCTTTGTGTTGTCTGTGAATTTATAGCACGACTTTTGATGTTCCTTGGTTGGGGTCTGAGCAGATTATTTGTTGCAATTGCAAACGTAATAAAATGGTGGTCCGATAGTCCAGGATTATGAGGGAAAACATTAAGATCCACAACATTTATTCCATGGGACAAAACTAGGTCCAGAGTATGACTGTGACAGTGAGTAGGTCCAGAGACATGTCGGCTGATTATTCGTTTTAAGTCTAATACTGCGGGTAATGGAGTCGCCAATGACTAGAGTTTTCAATTTGTCAGAGCTAATGGTGGGAAGCTTCGGCGTCTCTGACCCCGTAACGGGAGGAGTAGAGACAAGAGAAGGCTCGGCCTTTGACTCCGACTCGCTGCTTAATGGGGAAAACCGGTTGAAGTTTGTCGGCTGAATGAGCGACACCGGTTGAGCATTCCTACAGCATTTCTCTCCAGAAACCGTGAGAAAGTTGTCCGGCTGCGGGGACCGTGCGAGGGGATTTATACTAACGTTACTATCTGTACTTACTGGTGGCACAGACGCTGTTTCATCCTTTCCTACACTGAAATTACCCTTGCCTAACGATTGCGTCTGAAGCTGGGCTTGTAGCACAGCTATCCTCACCGTAAGGCGATCGTTCTCCTGTATGAGTACAGCGACTGCAATTAGAAGGCATCATGTTAATGTTACTACTTAGCTTCGGCTGTTGGAGGTCCTGACGAACCATGTCCAGATAAAGCGTCCGGAGTATGAGGATTGTGTTATGCACTATAGCCCGTTACCATATGTGATTTAATATTATCTGCTGTTGGCTTGTGTGGATGTATGTATGTGTTATGCAACATAGCTGACTTGAACCATTGTTCAGTTTCAGGGCCATGGGCCTTTCTCATGATGGAAAAATACAGAACTGTGCAATGAGTTGGGGGGGGGCACATTCAGAACAGTCTTTTGTTCGATAACAGGAGCCAGGTGCCTGATAACTGCATATTCTACACAGCTACAACGACTGACCGCTGAAGCGCTTAAGGGGCTGGGACCAGCCTCTGCGCCAATCAACCAACGATAGGCTGGGTGAGTCTAAACCACGCCCAGTCTACTCTGACAGGCCGGCTCGGAAGCAGGAACTACTTCTGTCAGAGTATTTCAGAGTAAGTGCATTTACCACTTATTGCTTAGCTAATAGCCTCATTGTGATATTTATCCTGATACCAGATTCGAATTGACGCAACCCTGACACGAGTGAAAAAATTGAGGGAAAAACCAAAAATATAAACGGTAATTAAAAAGTAAAAACCGTAAAGTTGTCATGTAGCAAAGTAGGCAACAAAACACCGCAACACGTAAACAAGTCTGCAAGTTGTGACCGGAAATGGCGTCAAAATGCTGTTGAGGTATCATGTGATGCTACTAGCATAAATGGACCAACACTGAGCACATGTAGCTTAAGTCAATTGGTAATTTAAAACACAGGGGTCTGAGTAATATTGCTGGCGCATGGATATAATGCAAAATAAATGTTGCCATCACCCCAGTTACTCAAGTCAGGTCATACACCTCAACTCCAAGTAGGAACCACCAAAACAATACAGAGGACACAAGTATTACAGTTGAAGTTTAATTGAGCCAAAACAAGCAAATGCAGTTACACACTGGACTAGAGTACCCATGAACTCTTGCATGTCCCACGTCAGATATCCATGGCGTCGTCGCCGGACGGGCCGGTCGCAGCTTCAGAGGTGGCGTCGTCGCCAGACGGGCCGGTCGCAGCTTCAGAGGTGGCGTCGTCGCCAGACGGGCCGGTCGCAGCTTCAGAGGTGGCGTCGTCGCCAGACGGGCCGGTCGCAGCTTCAGAGGTGGCGTCGTCGCCAGACGGGCCGGTCGCAGCTTCAGAGGTGGCGTCGTCGCCAGACGGGCCGGTCGCAGCGTCGCCAGACGGGCCGGTCGCAGCTTCAGAGGTGGCGGCGTCGTCCGAGGACATGCGCCTCAGCTTCTCCTCAGAGGACAGGGACCTTTACCCACAAAGGTCCTAAACGGTAGAAAGTGTCCGGCCAACAGACAGACGCACACCTTATGACGGCAATAACCTGTAGTCCAAGGGGATAGTAGCACTTCACTGAGAGCAAAACAGACAGGGACCAAAAGATGTGGAAGAAGCAATTAGGAGGCCTGCGTCTTGTGACCGTAGCGTACGTGTAGGTATGTACGGCAGGACCAAATCAGAGAGATAGGTACGAGCAAGCCCATGTAATGCTTTGTAGGTTAGCAGTAAAACCTTGAAATCAGCCCTTGCCTTGACAGGAAGCCAGTGTAGGGAGGCTAGCACTGGAGTAATATGATATATTTTTGGGGTTCTAGTCAGGATTCTAGCAGCCGTATTTAGCACTAACTGAAGTTTATTTAGTGCTTTATCCGGGTAGCCGGAAAGTAAGAGCATTGCAGTAGTCTAACCTAGAAGTGACAAAAGCATGGATACATTTTTCTGCATCATTTTTGGACAGAAAGTTTGATTTTTGCAATGTTACGTAGATGGAAAAAAGCTGTCCTTGAAACAGTCTTGATATGTTCTTCAAAAGAGAGATCAGGGTCCAGAGTAACGCCGAGGGCCTTCACAGTTTTATTTGAGACGACTGTACAGCCATTAAGATTAATTGTCAGATTCAACAGAAGATCTCTTTGTTTCTTGGGACCTAGAACAAGCATCTCTGTTTTGTCCGAGTTTAAAAGTAGAACGTTTGCAGCCATCCACTTCCTTATGTCTGAAACACATGCTTCTAGCGAGGGCAATTTTGGGGCTTCACCATGTTTCATTGAAATGTTCAGCTGTGTGTCATCCGCATAGCAGTGAAAGTTAACATTATGTTTTCGAATGACATCCCCAAGAGGTAAAATATATAGTGAAAATCAATAGTGGTCCTAAAACGGAACCTTGAGGAACATCGAAATTTACAGTTGATTTGTCAGAGGACAAACCATTCACAGAGACTGTAACAGTTTTCTTCTATCTCCTCCTCTGACGAGGAAGGCAGAGGCTGCGCAACAGCCTTTTCTAAACATTTTGAGAGGAATGGAAGATTCGATATAGGCCGATAGTTTTTTATATTTTCTGGGTCAAGGTTTGGCTTTTTCAAGAGAGGCTTTATTACATCCACTTTTAGTGAGTTTGGTACACATCCGGTGGATAGAGAGCCGTTTATTATGTTCAACATAGGAGGGCCAAGCACAGGAAACAGCTCTTTCAGTAGTTTAGTTGGAATAGGGTCCAGTATGGAGCTTGAAGGTTTAGAGGCCATGATTATTTTCATCATTGTGTCAAGGGATATAGTACTAAAACACTTGAGTGTCTCTCTTGATCCTAGGTCCTGGCAGAGTTGTGCAGACTCAGGACAACTGAGCTTTGAAGGAATACGCAGATTTAAAGAGGAGTCCGTAATTTACTTTGTAATAATCATCTTTTCCTCAAAGAAGTTCATGAATTTATTACTGCTGAGGTGAAAGCCATCCTCTCTTGGGGAATGCTGCTTTTTAGTTAGCTTTGCGACAGTATCAAAAACGAATTTCGGATTGTTCTTATTTTCCTCAATTAAGTTGGAAAAATAGGATGATCGAGCAGCAGCAAGGGCTCTTCGATACTGCACGGTACTGTCTTTCCAAGCTAGTCGGAAGACTTCCAGTTTGGTGTGGCGCCATTTCCGTTCCAATTTTCTGGAAGCTTGCTTCAGAGCTCGGGTATTTTCTGTATACCAGGGAGCTAGTTTCTTATGAGAAATGTTTTTAGTTTTTAGGGGTGCAACTGCATCTAGGGTATTGCGCAAGGTTAAATTGAGTTCCTCAGTTAGGTGGTTAACTGATTTTTGTCCTCTGGCGTCCTTGGGTAGACAGAGGGAGTCTGGAAGGACATCAAGGAATCTTTGTGTTGTCTGTGAATTTATAGCACGACTTTTGATGTTCCTTGGTTGGGGTCTGAGCAGATTATTTGTTGCAATTGCAAACGTAATAAAATGGTGGTCCGATAGTCCAGGATTATGAGGGAAAACATTAAGATCCACAACATTTATTCCATGGGACAAAACTAGGTCCAGAGTATGACTGTGACAGTGAGTAGGTCCAGAGACATGTCGGCTGATTATTCGTTTTAAGTCTAATACTGCGGGTAATGGAGTCGCCAATGACTAGAGTTTTCAATTTGTCAGAGCTAATGGTGGGAAGCTTCGGCGTCTCTGACCCCGTAACGGGAGGAGTAGAGACAAGAGAAGGCTCGGCCTTTGACTCCGACTCGCTGCTTAATGGGGAAAACCGGTTGAAGTTTGTCGGCTGAATGAGCGACACCGGTTGAGCATTCCTACAGCATTTCTCTCCAGAAACCGTGAGAAAGTTGTCCGGCTGCGGGGACCGTGCGAGGGGATTTATACTAACGTTACTATCTGTACTTACTGGTGGCACAGACGCTGTTTCATCCTTTCCTACACTGAAATTACCCTTGCCTAACGATTGCGTCTGAAGCTGGGCTTGTAGCACAGCTATCCTCACCGTAAGGCGATCGTTCTCCTGTATGAGTACAGCGACTGCAATTAGAAGGCATCATGTTAATGTTACTACTTAGCTTCGGCTGTTGGAGGTCCTGACGAACCATGTCCAGATAAAGCGTCCGGAGTATGAGGATTGTGTTATGCACTATAGCCCGTTACCATATGTGATTTAATATTATCTGCTGTTGGCTTGTGTGGATGTATGTATGTGTTATGCAACATAGCTGACTTGAACCATTGTTCAGTTTCAGGGCCATGGGCCTTTCTCATGATGGAAAAATACAGAACTGTGCAATGAGTTGGGGGGGGGCACATTCAGAACAGTCTTTTGTTCGATAACAGGAGCCAGGTGCCTGATAACTGCATATTCTACACAGCTACAACGACTGACCGCTGAAGCGCTTAAGGGGCTGGGACCAGCCTCTGCGCCAATCAACCAACGATAGGCTGGGTGAGTCTAAACCACGCCCAGTCTACTCTGACAGGCCGGCTCGGAAGCAGGAACTACTTCTGTCAGAGTATTTCAGAGTAAGTGCATTTACCACTTATTGCTTAGCTAATAGCCTCATTGTGATATTTATCCTGATACCAGATTCGAATTGACGCAACCCTGACACGAGTGAAAAAATTGAGGGAAAAACCAAAAATATAAACGGTAATTAAAAAGTAAAAACCGTAAAGTTGTCATGTAGCAAAGTAGGCAACAAAACACCGCAACACGTAAACAAGTCTGCAAGTTGTGACCGGAAATGGCGTCAAAATGCTGTTGAGGTATCATGTGATGCTACTAGCATAAATGGACCAACACTGAGCACATGTAGCTTAAGTCAATTGGTAATTTAAAACACAGGGGTCTGAGTAATATTGCTGGCGCATGGATATAATGCAAAATAAATGTTGCCATCACCCCAGTTACTCAAGTCAGGTCATACACCTCAACTCCAAGTAGGAACCACCAAAACAATACAGAGGACACAAGTATTACAGTTGAAGTTTAATTGAGCCAAAACAAGCAAATGCAGTTACACACTGGACTAGAGTACCCATGAACTCTTGCATGTCCCACGTCAGATATCCATGGCGTCGTCGCCGGACGGGCCGGTCGCAGCTTCAGAGGTGGCGTCGTCGCCAGACGGGCCGGTCGCAGCTTCAGAGGTGGCGTCGTCGCCAGACGGGCCGGTCGCAGCTTCAGAGGTGGCGTCGTCGCCAGACGGGCCGGTCGCAGCTTCAGAGGTGGCGTCGTCGCCAGACGGGCCGGTCGCAGCTTCAGAGGTGGCGTCGTCGCCAGACGGGCCGGTCGCAGCGTCGCCAGACGGGCCGGTCGCAGCTTCAGAGGTGGCGGCGTCGTCCGAGGACATGCGCCTCAGCTTCTCCTCAGAGGACAGGGACCTTTACCCACAAAGGTCCTAAACGGTAGAAAGTGTCCGGCCAACAGACAGACGCACACCTTATGACGGCAATAACCTGTAGTCCAAGGGGATAGTAGCACTTCACTGAGAGCAAAACAGACAGGGACCAAAAGATGTGGAAGAAGCAATTAGGAGGCCTGCGTCTTGTGACCGTAGCGTACGTGTAGGTATGTACGGCAGGACCAAATCAGAGAGATAGGTACGAGCAAGCCCATGTAATGCTTTGTAGGTTAGCAGTAAAACCTTGAAATCAGCCCTTGCCTTGACAGGAAGCCAGTGTAGGGAGGCTAGCACTGGAGTAATATGATATATTTTTGGGGTTCTAGTCAGGATTCTAGCAGCCGTATTTAGCACTAACTGAAGTTTATTTAGTGCTTTATCCGGGTAGCCGGAAAGTAAGAGCATTGCAGTAGTCTAACCTAGAAGTGACAAAAGCATGGATACATTTTTCTGCATCATTTTTGGACAGAAAGTTTGATTTTTGCAATGTTACGTAGATGGAAAAAAGCTGTCCTTGAAACAGTCTTGATATGTTCTTCAAAAGAGAGATCAGGGTCCAGAGTAACGCCGAGGGCCTTCACAGTTTTATTTGAGACGACTGTACAGCCATTAAGATTAATTGTCAGATTCAACAGAAGATCTCTTTGTTTCTTGGGACCTAGAACAAGCATCTCTGTTTTGTCCGAGTTTAAAAGTAGAACGTTTGCAGCCATCCACTTCCTTATGTCTGAAACACATGCTTCTAGCGAGGGCAATTTTGGGGCTTCACCATGTTTCATTGAAATGTTCAGCTGTGTGTCATCCGCATAGCAGTGAAAGTTAACATTATGTTTTCGAATGACATCCCCAAGAGGTAAAATATATAGTGAAAATCAATAGTGGTCCTAAAACGGAACCTTGAGGAACATCGAAATTTACAGTTGATTTGTCAGAGGACAAACCATTCACAGAGACTGTAACAGTTTTCTTCTATCTCCTCCTCTGACGAGGAAGGCAGAGGCTGCGCAACAGCCTTTTCTAAACATTTTGAGAGGAATGGAAGATTCGATATAGGCCGATCGTTTTTTATATTTTCTGGGTCAAGGTTTGGCTTTTTCAAGAGAGGCTTTATTACTGCCACTTTTAGTGAGTTTGGTACACATCCGGTGGATAGAGAGCCGTTTATTATGTTCAACATAGGAGGGCCAAGCACAGGAAACAGCTCTTTCAGTAGTTTAGTTGGAATAGGGTCCAGTATGGAGCTTGAAGGTTTAGAGGCCATGATTATTTTCATCATTGTGTCAAGGGATATAGTACTAAAACACTTGAGTGTCTCTCTTGATCCTAGGTCCTGGCAGAGTTGTGCAGACTCAGGACAACTGAGCTTTGAAGGAATACGCAGATTTAAAGAGGAGTCCGTAATTTACTTTGTAATAATCATCTTTTCCTCAAAGAAGTTCATGAATTTATTACTGCTGAGGTGAAAGCCATCCTCTCTTGGGGAATGCTGCTTTTTAGTTAGCTTTGCGACAGTATCAAAAACGAATTTCGGATTGTTCTTATTTTCCTCAATTAAGTTGGAAAAATAGGATGATCGAGCAGCAGCAAGGGCTCTTCGATACTGCACGGTACTGTCTTTCCAAGCTAGTCGGAAGACTTCCAGTTTGGTGTGGCGCCATTTCCGTTCCAATTTTCTGGAAGCTTGCTTCAGAGCTCGGGTATTTTCTGTATACCAGGGAGCTAGTTTCTTATGAGAAATGTTTTTAGTTTTTAGGGGTGCAACTGCATCTAGGGTATTGCGCAAGGTTAAATTGAGTTCCTCAGTTAGGTGGTTAACTGATTTTTGTCCTCTGGCGTCCTTGGGTAGACAGAGGGAGTCTGGAAGGACATCAAGGAATCTTTGTGTTGTCTGTGAATTTATAGCACGACTTTTGATGTTCCTTGGTTGGGGTCTGAGCAGATTATTTGTTGCAATTGCAAACGTAATAAAATGGTGGTCCGATAGTCCAGGATTATGAGGGAAAACATTAAGATCCACAACATTTATTCCATGGGACAAAACTAGGTCCAGAGTATGACTGTGACAGTGAGTAGGTCCAGAGACATGTCGGCTGATTATTCGTTTTAAGTCTAATACTGCGGGTAATGGAGTCGCCAATGACTAGAGTTTTCAATTTGTCAGAGCTAATGGTGGGAAGCTTCGGCGTCTCTGACCCCGTAACGGGAGGAGTAGAGACAAGAGAAGGCTCGGCCTTTGACTCCGACTCGCTGCTTAATGGGGAAAACCGGTTGAAGTTTGTCGGCTGAATGAGCGACACCGGTTGAGCATTCCTACAGCATTTCTCTCCAGAAACCGTGAGAAAGTTGTCCGGCTGCGGGGACCGTGCGAGGGGATTTATACTAACGTTACTATCTGTACTTACTGGTGGCACAGACGCTGTTTCATCCTTTCCTACACTGAAATTACCCTTGCCTAACGATTGCGTCTGAAGCTGGGCTTGTAGCACAGCTATCCTCACCGTAAGGCGATCGTTCTCCTGTATGAGTACAGCGACTGCAATTAGAAGGCATCATGTTAATGTTACTACTTAGCTTCGGCTGTTGGAGGTCCTGACGAACCATGTCCAGATAAAGCGTCCGGAGTATGAGGATTGTGTTATGCACTATAGCCCGTTACCATATGTGATTTAATATTATCTGCTGTTGGCTTGTGTGGATGTATGTATGTGTTATGCAACATAGCTGACTTGAACCATTGTTCAGTTTCAGGGCCATGGGCCTTTCTCATGATGGAAAAATACAGAACTGTGCAATGAGTTGGGGGGGGGCACATTCAGAACAGTCTTTTGTTCGATAACAGGAGCCAGGTGCCTGATAACTGCATATTCTACACAGCTACAACGACTGACCGCTGAAGCGCTTAAGGGGCTGGGACCAGCCTCTGCGCCAATCAACCAACGATAGGCTGGGTGAGTCTAAACCACGCCCAGTCTACTCTGACAGGCCGGCTCGGAAGCAGGAACTACTTCTGTCAGAGTATTTCAGAGTAAGTGCATTTACCACTTATTGCTTAGCTAATAGCCTCATTGTGATATTTATCCTGATACCAGATTCGAATTGACGCAACCCTGACACGAGTGAAAAAATTGAGGGAAAAACCAAAAATATAAACGGTAATTAAAAAGTAAAAACCGTAAAGTTGTCATGTAGCAAAGTAGGCAACAAAACACCGCAACAAGTCTGCAAGTTGTGACCGGAAATGGCGTCAAAATGCTGTTGAGGTATCATGTGATGCTACTAGCATAAATGGACCAACACTGAGCACATGTAGCTTAAGTCAATTGGTAATTTAAAACACAGGGGTCTGAGTAATATTGCTGGCGCATGGATATAATGCAAAATAAATGTTGCCATCACCCCAGTTACTCAAGTCAGGTCATACACCTCAACTCCAAGTAGGAACCACCAAAACAATACAGAGGACACAAGTATTACAGTTAATGTTTAATTGAGCCAAAACAAGCAAATGCAGTTACACACTGGACTAGAGTACCCATGAACTCTTGCATGTCCCACGTCAGATATCCATGGCGTCGTCGCCGGACGGGCCGGTCGCAGCTCCAGAGGTGGCGTCGTCGCCAGACGGGCCGGTCGCAGCTCCAGAGGTGGCGTCGTCGCCAGACGGGCCGGTCGCAGCTCCAGAGGTGGCGTCGTCGCCAGACGGGCCGGTCGCAGCTCCAGAGGTGGCGTCGTCGCCAGACGGGCCGGTCGCAGCTCCAGAGGTGGCGTCGTCGCCAGACGGGCCGGTCGCAGCTCCAGAGGTGGCGTCGTCGCCAGACGGGCCGGTCGCAGCTCCAGAGGTGGCGTCGTCGCCAGACGGGCCGGTCGCAGCTCCAGAGGTGGCGTCGTCGCCAGACGGGCCGGTCGCAGCTCCAGAGGTGGCGTCGTCGCCAGACGGGCCGGTCGCAGCTCCAGAGGTGGCGTCGTCGCCAGACGGGCCGGTCGCAGCTCCAGAGGTGGCGTCGTCGCCAGACGGGCCGGTCGCAGCTCCAGAGGTGGCGTCGTCGCCAGACGGGCCGGTCGCAGCTCCAGAGGTGGCGTCGTCGCCAGACGGGCCGGTCGCAGCTCCAGAGGTGGCGTCGTCGCCAGACGGGCCGGTCGCAGCTCCAGAGGTGGCGTCGTCGCCAGACGGGCCGGTCGCAGCTCCAGAGGTGGCGTCGTCGCCAGACGGGCCGGTCGCAGCTCCAGAGGTGGCGTCGTCGCCAGACGGGCCGGTCGCAGCTCCAGAGGTGGCGTCGTCGCCAGACGGGCCGGTCGCAGCTTCAGAGGTGGCGGCGTCGTCCGAGGACATGCGCCTCAGCTTCTCCTCAGAGGACAGGGCATCATTTGCCGGAGAGCTACCATGGTTTGGAGAAGCTTGGGATTCTACTTCATTGGTCTCTAAATACTCTTGAGAAAAAACAAAAGGAACAGTTGGGTATTCTACAGCAACACATCTGTTCTACACGGTCTAGGCCAAATTGCTAATCGAATTTTGAGCAACATGAACCCTACAGTTTTCAAAGTATATGTTTCAGGCCGTACCTTCTCTGGCTTGTTTAGCGTCAGACCCTATGGATCGGAGCAAGGCCAGGGCATGCACAATGGAGACGTCATTTGATGACAGCTCTGAAAAATGTAGGTTAAGGTTTGACAACATTATTTAGACTGAGTTACTCTATGCTGTTGAATGAGTGTCAAACACAGCAGCACCATAGACAGTGACAAAGAACATAGCTAGAAGGGTTGCGGAAAGAAACACTTACCTCCAAGTCTCCTCTGCAGAGAGACTTGATCTTGCTTCTGGGACTTTCCAACAGGGTAACAAGAAACTGAGGAGAAAGTGTTGACAGAAGTTGAGTTCACACAAAATAGCTACATATATTAATAGCAGTGAAGAATAAAAGATGACCAACGCGGAAGATACAGACAGTCAAATATTAATACCCAACTTATAAAGTTAAGCATATTTACAAAACAAATCCCTTAAACATTAGTGAACCAACCTTTGACAACCCCCACAGTCATCACAACGAGCAGCAATTCTCTCACACCTCCCATGATGATGAAAATAGTCTGTGTTATCAACAGGTAATGTCTTCCCATGGCCTGTATGAGGGTTATATAGGCCACTAATAACCGTTTACCTGACAAACATGGCTTAACGATCAATTAACAAGCTTGATTGAGTTGTTACGTTCAGATAGAAATAGACCTGGTAGAACATATGTTGATTCTTATCAAGTTGATGGGCAGGCAATCTTTTCTACTCCATATATTGCATTTATATCTGTAATGATTAACCCTAATGATCTCAGATCAGCATTAGAAAGAAGTAGGCCTAATTATTTTAGGTGTAATCTTCAAAGATATTAGGGGGAAATAAACACTGTACCCAAATCCACGTTTTACAATGCTCCTGGGAAATGGGTAGGCCTCCACCTATAGTCCTTCACAGTTTTACAGCTGTGATATATTTATTTATTTACATAGATCACATACATAAATAAATATGTTAGCTGTAGGTAGCGTTGAGATAAAATTCCCATATTCTATTGCTACTAACATAAATCCTAATATATCATGTTTTCCTCATTTGCTCTGTAGGAGGTTCGTCATATGAAGGACATTCAAGTGGATGTGACCCCTAACCTGCAATAGGGGCTCAGTGAGGTGACAGACATCCTGTAATGGATCTCCAGCTAGTGTCTGAGGACCTGGAGAAGGCTGTGTCTACAGCTGTGGGGCAGGACAAGCATGGTAACCTAACCTCACTGTATGAAGGATTTTATTGTTATGGATAGTCATCTCCAATCTGTTCAAATATCACTGTTGTTGATAACACACATTACCAAAATGATTCACACTTGTCTTCCTATTTCCACATAATCTGTCATGGTTCCCCACCCCAACAGGGCATAAAACCAACCTCTCTTTATTGCTACTGCTAATACACCCAAATCCAACAGCGTTTGAGTATCTTTTTGCTTTTCTTCTAACCCTGAATGGCAACATTTTATCCTAGTACACAAGCATGTCACTTTATCCATCCACACCCACTCTACTGCCGCATGGCCACTGCGGCTGAGACTTTCACCCTCTCGTTACAGGTATAGCAGGTAACCAACCCCACCCGGGTCTTACCCCCTAGGACTTACCCTTTGCAGGTACCTGCCTGCTCGGGCTTACCTTCCGGGACTCACCCTATTCTTATAGTACAAGCAGGAACCAACCTACTCGGGATTTACCCCCTAGGAGTTACCCTCTACAGGTTTGGGTTTACCTTCCGGGACTTACCATATACCACAAAGCTACGACCGGTCGTAATACAATGGGACTACTGAATAAGCTCAGGCTTTCTAGGTTCGTACCCTATAATTGGTTCAGCCTACGACTCTCATCTCCCCAAGATGTCAGAATTAGTGATAACGGGTGTAGGAACTTTGCTTACCTTGTTTCTGTTTCACTGTTTCTTAATCTCTAGTTCGACTGCAAATCGCGGTGAACCCTGCTCGCAGTGCCAACTGTTAGGTTCTAATTCTCAGAGTAAAAACTCGACGGACACTATGAATGCTTGAACCAAGTTTATTCTTCCCAGAGGGTCAAGACAGCTGCATTAGACAAAAAACATATTCACACAAGCACTGATATTTAATCCTCTCTCCTATGCTGAGTCTGCTCCTACACCTCTAAACAGCCAATGCATCTCTGTTGCTAGACAGAACCTTGGTGATATCTGTTCTTCCTCACTTCATCTGACCTGACCGCTACCCCAAAGTGCTCACTCCTCCCCAACTCAAGGCTGACATGGTGATTGGTACCAGACTGTGTCTCTTCTCATCCCAGAGGATCCCACCCATAGGATGCCTGATGGCTAACAATAACATATCCTGACATAATGTAAACGTTATACATTAAGCTCTCTCCCTCAGTGACATGAATTAGTATATTTCATATTCTCAGAACCCAACAGTAGGTTTTAAGGTGTGGCTGCATGCTTGTCGTGGACGCATCGTCACTCTTGATGTTCTTTTTCCAAGTCTGAACTGGCCGTTCTTGTCTTTCCTCAACTAATTGAAACCTCAGGGACAGACATCCTGAACGACTCTGATGTCAGAGCTCCCATCAGCCCTCTACACCTCGCTGTGAGTAAAGCCTACCTGCTCCTGTAGTGGTCTCCATATGACAAATGGCACCCTATTCCCTATTTAGTACACTACGTTTGACCAGATCCTTATAGGCCCTGATCAAAAGTAGTTCACTACATAGGGAATAGGGTGCTATCTGGGATGCAAGCATGGTGTAGATTTTCCACAGGAAGTTGACTGTCCAGACAGACTCACACACCATATTCCGATCTATTCCCGATTAGTGTAAAATACATGCATATTCTACACAGTGATGATGAGGATGATTTCCTTATTTTGCCATTTGAGTTAATCAACCTCAGAAGAGAAGTAGAGTGTTTGTTTCTCAATCCCACGCTTGGCAGGAACCTCCGATGTTGATGCTGGGCGGGAGCAAAAATGGGCTCCCGATTGAAAGACTCTGGTCTACTTTAGAGGTCTAGCACTGTATTTCTGTTCAGGCGTACCACGGGTCTACTCTAGGACATTGATTATATTAAGAGTGAATATCTATTCAGGCGTACCACAGTCACCACCATGCTATGGAGGTCCTGGTTCAGTCTCTGCTGGATCTAGACGTGAGGGACAGCCAGGGGCGCACCCCTCTGGACCTGGCTGCCTTAAAAAGCCATGTGTGTGCCGTGTGTTGACGTCCTCATCAACCAGGAAGCCTCCATCCTGGTTAAAGACTTCACTCTGAAGAGGACCCCCATCCACACTGCAGGTAGACATAAGGATATCACATGGAGCTTCTGTAATTAAAACGTTTTCCTGACCAAGATGGCCATTTGTTTGGTCATGTTGCTAGGATGACAATGTCCACTCTAGGGATGTTACATGGTATCGTGTGAAAATGCCCACTAGACACTGATCTAAGGTCCTTTTTTGTAATGTTCTCCACTAATGATTGAGGATCTAGGGAGGGTAAGCTGATCCAAGATCAGTTTCATTTAAGTTTCATGAGAGTGATTGTCGTGTTTATCCGCACACTAAGACAGTCAGAACGCACCTAGCCTCTTGTCTGTAATCCATGTGGGAGGAGGGGAAATCATACATTTTATATGAACAAATATTTTAATAAAATCATTCATGTCTTAAGCTCTGTGGGAATAAAAAATGGTAGCATTTGCTCTGATGAGTACCGACCCCTCTGATGCTGTCGGTGCTGAGCGGACACACAGACTGTGTGTACTCACTGTTTCAACAAGGGAGCCAGCGTAGAAGCCAAAGACAAATGGCACAGAACAGCTCTACACAGAAGGGTTGCGAGGAGAGTTGGCTGTACGCGCTCACACACAGAAAGAGAGGGGGAGGCTTGTTCTGATCTAGGGATGGGGCCATTGAACTACTAGGGATGGCTTTGGTGTGGGATCTAGCATGGAATATGAATTATGCCCAAATATACCTATTATGATTCCTTATTATTTAATTGATTATAAATTATTCAAATCCATTCTTGCCTCCCCTCCCTTCCCTTCCTCCTAGGTGGTGACGGGTCACGAGGAGTGCAGCACAGCGCCAGCTTCCTGGTTCGGGAAGGTAAGGTGCGGAGCCATGTCCACCTGGTGGCGTTGTCCGGACACATCGGGGTGCTGGGGTGGCTCCTACACACCGCCCAGTCAGTGTGGACCCTCCCCGTCATCACAGACAACCAGGGCTACACGCCACTACACTGGGTCTGCTACAACGGTACGTACTGGACAGAGGGACAGCGAAGTGGGCCAGAGGCCACAAACAAATACACACATAAACACAGCGTTGCTTAAATCACCACAGCCAGCTTCGGGAGGGCACGAACCAAGCCATCCGCACAGGAACCTTAAGAGTCCCTCAGACAGTGAGAGAGAAGAGGGAGGGATAGGGGGAAGCACAACAGGCCCACACTCATCCTCTCGTACCACCAGGTTCCCTTCCAGCAGATACTGGACTTCAGAGGAACTTCTGCTGCTATACCCCATCTTTACCTTTACCCACAAAGGTCCTAAACGGTAGAAACCTGCGTTTCGGCATTTTCAAAACCTGTTTTGAGTATAGAAATTGGGCTGAGTGTTTGTGCTGAGAAAAGACATAAGGAGTGATGTTTCATTTAAGTTTCATGAGAGTGATTGTCATGTTTATCCGCACACTAAGACAGTCAGAACGCACTTAGCCTCTTGTCTGTAATCCATGTGGGAGGAGGGGAAATCATACATTTTGTATGAACAAATATTTTAATAAAATCATTCATGTCTTAAGCTCTGTGGGAATAAAAAATGGTAGCATTTGCTCTGATGAGTAATTGTAAAGATTTAATGCATCCCAAATGGAACCCTATACTGAATAGTACACTACTGTTGAACAGGGTCCATAGGGTTCTGGTCAAAAGCAGTGCCATTTAGGATGCTGGTATGTGAGCAACACGACTATTTGAAGGGACCTATTACATTATTAAACCTACCTGTCCTTTGGCCTCTAGAAAGTATTTTAGAAAGTTAATAATTAATTCATGTTTTCTTTCTTGTGATATTTGTCATGTTGTGCCTTCGTTAGTTACTGAGGGGAGGTTAGGAGAGTAGGGGCACCTGTATGAGCGACAACAATGATGCACACTAAGTACTACAACGTTTGTGAAAAGCACTGATACTATCCAGAGGCATGTGAGGTGGAAAACATGTCTCCCTTGGAGAGGAGAAACATTGTACACCAATGGTAGGACAGCAGCATTTAGATTTTCTTCTGTTGGAAAATAAATATCGATATTATTTGTCTTTGGTCTTATAATCAATGTTTTTTAACAGGTGTTGCTTGCTTTAACTTCTTCAAAAAATGAAACCTCTCAATCCTTGTATGTGATTGAATGTTCATATCCCCGTTTTTGTCTCTTTTTGAAAATCATTTTAACTGGAAATATGTGCAATACATTTGCTATGTTCACCAAATCAGCAACAAGAGAGTCACAGGTTCACAGGTTTTTCGTGTCATTATCATTCTTTTAAACGGATGAAACTAGCATGTACATATGAAATGGTGACTGAATTCGAAACTCCCATGAATTCTTTCAGTATCTGAAGATTGCTGTATATTTTATGAGTAATAAATGTTATTTAATGATGAACTCTGGGTTATCGGTGTGGGTTATGTATTTTATTTTATTTTGCATTGCGTCCACAACATGACATTTTTAAGGGCAATAGTAGCCTACATTTGTGTACAACTCGCAGGATTTCCATGCGTGAGCTTTCAACCGCTCAGGGCGTTGCATCAGCACGAGATTGGAAGTGCGTCAAATCTGTACAGCATTGTTACGTCATCACTGATAAACGTTGAAACTGATGAGAAACCGCGGGAGCAGTTCAGTCTGATTCTCGCTAGTCCTGGAGGAGCGTTCATTTTGGCAAGGAAATGTGCTGATTTTGCAAGGACGTGAGAAGAAAGAGTTCAAGGTAGGCATGTTATTTAAGCAATAAGGCCCAAGCGGTTGTGGTATATGGTCAATATACCACGGCTAAGGGCTGTTCTTACAACCCGAAGTGCTAGGACACAGCCCTTAGCCATGGTATATTTATTTTATTTATTTCACCTTTATTTAACCAGGTAGGCTAGTTGAGAACAAGTTCTCATTTGCAACTGCGACCTGGCCAAGATAAAGCATAGCAGTGTGAACAGACAACACAGAGTTACACATGGAGTAAACAATTAAGTCAATAACACAGTAGGAAAAAAAGTCTATATACATTGTGTGCAAAAGGCATGAGGAGGTAGGCGAATAATTACAATTTTGCAGATTAACACTGAAGTGATAAATAAATGATCAGATGGTCATGTACAGATATTGGTGTGCAAAAGAGCAGAAAAGTAAATAAATATAAACAGTATGGGGATGAGGTAGGTAAAATTGGGTGGGCTATTTACCGATAGACTATGTACAGCTGCAGCGATGGGTTAGCTGCTCAGATAGCAGATGTTTGAAGTTGGTGAGGGAGATAAAAGTCTCCAACTTCAGCGATGTTTGCAATTCGTTCCAGTCACAGGCAGCAGAGAACTGGAACGAAAGGCGGCAAAATTAGGTGTTGGCTTTAGGGATGATCAGTGAGATACACCTGCTGGAGCGCGTGCTACGGGTGGGTGTTGCCATCGTGACCAGTGAACTGAGATAAGGCGGAGCTTTACCTAGCATGGACTTGTAGATGACCTGGAGTCAGTGGGTCTGGCGACGTATATTGGCCATATATCACGAATCCCCGAGGTGCCTTATTGCTATTATAAACTGGTTACCAACATAATTAGAGCAGTAAAAAATACATGTTTTGTCATACCCATGGTATACAGTCTGATATACCACGGCTTTCAGCCAATCAGCATTCAGGTCTCAATCCACCCAGTTTATAATTATTTTGAAATACCCATTTATATTAATTACTGTGGATTAAATATTGTTAAATAAATGAAATGATGTGCTATTCATTCTGTAATATCAAACTACAAATTCTATGGCCGGGGAGTCATGAGAGTTGGCTAAAGGTACAGTAGAATCTGTTGTGGGTCAAATGGGGGTCTAGGGTCAAAGGCTATGACACCACCTTCACATTTACGTCCTAAATGGCACCCTATTCCCTATGTAGGCTAGTGCACTACTTTTAACTAAGATCCATACACTGGTTGGCTGGTCATGAAAAACATGCGCTCGCTCATCAATGGCCGGAATGCGTGTATCTTGTTATGACTCTAAACCTCAGCTAGCAAGTGCTCATTATGCAAATGTATTTGTTTGCCGGTAACATTTAGAGACTAAATATAGTTTACATGTTGTCAACGTTCTAAGCGAAACCTGTCGATTTACTTTGTCTATTTTACCCAGTTACATGCCAGTTTTGTTGCTAAACAACCAACCCGTCTTTTTAGGTGTCATAATACCCATAAAACCTTGCAGTCAAACAGGGAGGGAAATGGTTCCAATCGTTTTTCCACCATTCATTTTTCTCATAGGCGATTTCAGAAACACATAAAATAAGGGCTGTGTTTCATGTAGGCTTACCCTGGTGTGCCATTTTTAGAACCATGTAAATCTGTCACGGACAAGGTGACTTTTAGCAATACATTTGGCTCTATTTACTCTCAGATTCGAAATTTGTAATTAGCATCAAAGTAGACATGCAAAACTACAAATCCCTGCAAGCTCCTAAACGTCATTTCTAGCTGACACCTTTGCTAACAGGTTTTGTGTCAATTTAAAACTTGCACTAAACAGTTCACAGAATTGGCCATTTAAAGAAATGTAGCCAATTTATTAATTACTACATTTAGCTAACATTAGATAGTTAATCAAGAGATTCTTACCTTTGCCTCGATCAGCATGATCATCGTGGCATTTGTAGTTCTTTATGATAGCCACATTAGCAGATAATTAGCATTTCATTTTTGGGGGGTAAATACAGGCAAATATATTGATAAAAGTCACCTTGTCCTAGAGAGATTTACAGTTATCAAAATGTCACACCAGGGTAAGCCTACCTGAAACACAGCCCTTATTTTAAGTGTTTCTAAAATCCACTATGGGAAAAGTGTATTGTGTAAAAACGATTGGAACCATTTCCCTGTTTGACTACTATGTTTTATGGGGATTATGACTCATTCCTGTGGCACTCTATAGGGCTCCGGCCAAAAGAAGTGCATTATATTGGAAATAGGGTGCTATTTCGGACACAAGCATAGATATGATGCATTATGATGTGACCATAGAAATAGAATCACTAGAAAGGATAGAGCCTCTGATCACGGCAATTTGACTGGTAAACTGAACTGTACACCTGACATGATGTTCTGGTGATTTTATAGTGACCTTAGAGAGATTCCTTTTTCTGTATCTAGATCTGATAAAGATCACAGAGAGGTTGAGAGACAGACCAAGTTGGAAGAGGCTGTTCTAGAGACAGATATCCCAACTCTGTCACTAGAGGCTGAAGGAGAGATTGAGATGCAGGAAGCTGATCTGAAGACAGATGGCACATCTCAGTCACAGGAGGTTGAAGGAGAGAGTGAGTTGGACGAGGCCATTGTCATCCCATCTCAGTCACATGAGGTTGAAGGAGAGAGTGAGTTGGACGAGGCCATTGTCATCCCATCTCAGTCACAGGAGGTATGATGTTTTGTGTTTTAATGACGCATTGACGATTAAAATGACGAATGAATTGTCCAAGCTTGAGCTAGTAAAGGTCTTCTAATCTAGGAGGCCAAAGGAGAGAGTGAGTTGAATCGGGTTGATCTGAAGACATCCACATCAACTCTGACACTGGAGGTCGAAGAAGAGAGTGTCATGCAGGAGAGTGATGATGTAGAAACAGCCGGGCCATCTCAATGCCAGGAGACTGAACGAGTGGCAAAGGTAAATGCTTCCAGATAACAGTGTGTGTGTGTGTACATGTCTGTTTGTGCACGCAGACAGTAGTTCGTAAACAGACATTACGTTAACACTGCATGGCGAATTTGATTGAATTCCAGGCTAAGTCTGCTTTCTGTCGTCCCCATCAGGCTGCAGTGGTGACCTTCACTACCATGACCCGCAAGGCTGCAGCCTCCCAGACCAGCCTCACCCTCAGCAGGGGAAAGAGAAGCTACCCAGACCTACACACCTTTGTGCAGGACATGAAGGATGGGTTAGTTGCTCTTTGGTTCCCTGTGCATCCCCTAGATATGTTCCCTATTAGAGCCTTGGTCAACAATAGTTCCGTATTTAAGGAATAGGGGCCATTTGGGACGTACCCATAGGGACAATCTCAATTGCATTCTCCTCGAGTCCTCTCTTCTCGCCTCCTTCTCAAAACCCATTGGATGAGAAAGCCCTCCCTTTTGACCATCTCGTCCTATGGGTTTAGAGAAGGAGGTGAGGTGTCTCGGGCAAATACAAGGGACTCAACGGACCAATCAGGGATGTTTGGATGTGGCCTAGTTCCGTAGAGGTCCATCCATACCGTAATCTAAGAGAATAGAGGTAATGTCATGTAGTTTATTTGTGTACCTTTTTTTTATTTACTTTTCAGCCATTGGAATCTGCTGAGTGAGAATATGCGTGCCGGGGTGAGTTATAGTCACTTCTAAAGTAGTTCATGTTGGTAAGATGGACCAAACATTCCAAACTCCTATTGGTGGAAATCGTGCAGGACCTTTAATTCAGAGGTTCCCAAATTTTTCCCTCAGGCCCCCCTTTCCAGCATTGTGGAACATCCTGAACCACTGCTTTAATTGACTAGCTTGAGTAAACACATGGTGCAGCAGTGCAGCTCCGTTAACAAACTAACTCTGTATGGTCTTTTAACATTTCAGATGAGCAGAGATGAGTTTAGTGCTAGGTGCATGGATATTACAAATTGGGTGATGGAGTCTACATCCACTGTGGTCGTTCCCGCCCTTGACCTCACCATGCAGATCAGGCTCTCTGATTCGTCAAGCTCTTCTGGATCAGGAAGTAATGAGGCTAGAGAAGTGACCTCTCTTGGCCGCAGCGTCAGATTCAGCTTTCGTGGTGGACCCAGTAGACGCATCAGTTCAAGAACTACTTGCAGCACACAAACTCCCACGCCTTTCCCCTCCTCTCATAGGTACTTACCCCTATCCCCTCCTCTCACAGGTACTTACCCCTATCCCCTCCTCTCACAGGTACCTACCCCTATCCCCTCCTCTCATAGGTACTTACCCCTATCCCCTCCTCTCACAGGTACTTACCCCTATCCCCTCCTCTCACAGGTACTTATCCCTATCCCCTGCTCTCATAGGTACCTACCCCTATCCCCTCCTCTCACAGGTACCTACCCCTATCCCCTCCTCTCACAGGTACCTACCCCTATCCCCTCCTCTCACAGGTACCTACCCCTATCCCCTCCTCTCACAGGTACTTATCCCTATCCCCTCCTCTCATAGGTACCTACCCCTATCCCCTCCTCTCATAGGTACCTACCCCTATCCCCTCCTCTCACAGGTACTTATCCCTATCCCCTGCTCTCATAGGTACCTACCCCTATCCCCTCCTCTCACAGGTACTCACCCCTATCCCCTCCTCTCATAGGTACTTACCCCTTTCCCCTCCTCTTCTTGTAGGTCTTTCTAAAAACATTATTCCCATGTCCCTTGTTATAAGTACAAATATCCATTCCAGATCCACCTAGAGAGAAATACTACTTAGGTACTTCCAAATTCTTGGATCATATGTTGTATTTTGTTATCATGTACTATTCATTTCTGTTGTGCATTCTGCAGGTCCATGACCTCTTTGCTGAGTGATGACGAAGAGAGATATGTCTCCTCACCTGAGGGTGGTGATAGAGAGATGAGACACAGACCCCACTCGGCACCACTGAGTTCTGTGTTTGGAATCTCTGAGGATTCTGTCTTCAACATGGTCCAGAGAGGCCAGTCGCAGAGTGGCATCGTATTGTCATCCAGTTGGAGTAGACGGGAGAAATACAGACCTGTCAAAATACCAACGGACACCAGGTTTATGATGGGTATTGTAGAGTTGGTTATGAACCTTCTCAACTCCAGATTGGCTGAGCTAATGCGAAGTTTCAGTCAGGGAACTCTAGGTCCGCTGTCTGGTAGTATCTCAGCAAGTCAGCAGTTTGCCCAAGAAATGCTAAGCATGGTGTCTGCTAAGATGTATTCCCATGCCATAGAGCATATTGCGCACGGCTACAAGTCTCCCCTTGAGTTAGAGCGGGAGCTTGAGGCCATATTGGGTCCTCTGGCTGGACAGGTTATAGTCATCATCATAGATAGCATCTTTAAGGCTAAAGCCAACGGAGGAAACAAGGGACGAGCGACCAGCCCCTTGACCTATTTTCTCACTGCCGTTTCGGCAGAAATACAAAGCCTAGTTGTTCAGAGATCGGCTAGCAGACCGTCCACCAGACTGTCCATCAACGACCCACTGCTGAACATTTCCAAGTCAAAGGTCTTAAGATCAGTTCTGCTCAAAATGGCAGAACTCTTTGGCCAAGGTCCAAGTGAAACCTGTCTAGTTCCAGTAGTCCAGAGTCAGTCCGACAACTCTGTTTGCGACTGGACTCTGAATGCAGGCACCGTTCATCCAAGTCAATTTCTGTCCCACAACAGAATGTCAGAAGTGTCATCCGATGTTGTGGATCTTGTACTTGAGGTTTTTGGGATAACAGGATTTTTGGATAGCAGGAGCCCGTCAAGGCCACAGAGTGCCTGCTCCTACAACTCAGCTAGTGGAGCAATAGATATGAGAGCTCTTGCTGGGGACTTGGTCAGACAGGTGTCTGTCAAACTCAGACCCTTTGTCTCTGAGAGTCAACTCTCCACCATGTCCATGACAGATCTGTCATCTATTTCTGACTCCACCTTGAAGCAGTTGTGTTGTAGCTCTGCTGTTGCTGCAGCAACGGTCTGTCAAGCAATCAAAATGGAGCTCGAGAACCAGAGACCAACCGACCTGTCAGCCAGAGACCTACTATCGTCTCTGGTAGAGAGCATTGAGGACATGGATATTTCTGACATCCTCCAGGGCCCGTCGGCCATTTTGGAGGAGGCTGCTATGATTAAGCACCCAGAGATCTCCACCTCGACAATATACAGGTCTCTGCTTCTCGACTCATCTCTCGCCTCCTCTAACATGGTCACTGAGAGCATTATCTTCAACAGCCCACCCCCATCAGAGGAGAATGTGAGTATTCAGAATGTGCTCCCTGTTGATAAAGTTGACATCCTCCATGGTCAACCAGTGGAGGGGTATATTGTCAAAGCTGAGCAATGCATCACTCAGGTCATTCAGGATGCAGCTGTGACATATACTAGCGTGCTGGATAAAACCGACACTGGGAAACTGTCAGAAGTTCTGTCTGTCTGCTTTTCCGCTAAGAATATTGAGGATGCATCCTCTGATCTATTTGGTGGAATTATTTCCGACCTGCATGAGGTATCTGAGGTCAATAAGACCTCCATGCGTACGAAATCAGGTCGCAAAATGTTCTGGATGGAAGTGAGTTCAGGTTCCCAGAAGATTTATACCAAAACCCTGGACAAACTGAGGAAGCTTTTCACCTCTCACCTTCTCACTGAGGGAAAAAATACTCCTGTGCAAATTGAGTTATATGACACTGGACTACTTGTAACTGAGACCACTGTGGAGGTATCTCCTGTACAGAAGACAGACAGTAATACCTCTTCAATGTCCTCAGCCCACCAGCTCACCCTCGACACCTGCACTAAAGGGGTCATCAAACAGGTGATCTCGGTGCTGAGGGTGGAGACTTCAAAGGAAGTCAAATGCGAGAGCATGTCAAATGCATCCTTCGACTTCAACCAGAAGTTGGACTCTATAATTTCGAAATTGGAGAGCCTCACCATTTCGAGTGACGAGACGTCAGCCAAGATTGCCAGGCTCACGCGATCTCGTAGTGCAGCCAGCAGATCCTCTAACATTTCCATCCAGAGCTTTCACAGTGCTGAGTTCCAAGCTACGGCCAAACTGATTGTGCGTGAGGCCATTCTCAGAGCTGCTAGCGAAGCCAACTGTTCTTTGCCACAGAGCATGACTAGCAGCACCTTCTCACACCATGTGGTTTCTACAACTGAAGATATAGTGAATATGATCATGCAAGACCTTGAAAGTCTATCCCGGTACACAGTGGAGGACGCAGACTCCTTCCCACTAGGAGAGAAAAAGCTGCAGTCCCAGCTCAATCCCAGAGTTGTCTTTGACACCTTATTGGATGCTGCTCAAACCATGTACCACAGAGTAAAGGATAGACTGAACGTCTTTTTGTCTTTTCCACCCGTGTCAGTCACCACAGCCAAAGATGTGCTGGACTCCACCCCTGTGGAGACACTCAGATGCTCAAAGTCCCCTGACACTGCTCTTGTTAAGGACAGGAGCCGCCCTCCGTCTGTGAGAAGTGAGAAGCCATTTTCAAAATTCAGTTTGACTAAAAGGTCTAAAGCCCTTGTGTCTTCGAGTGGCTCCTCCACAGACCACCATGTAATTGACACATGCAGTGAGGATGTCACTCTGCCTACCAGGAGTATGTCAGTTGTGAGCGACACCAGTTTGAAGAGAACCTCTCCTCTCCATGGTAGTGGATTGAGTGCAAGTTGTGAACCTCTTGTGGCTCTACAAGACGGAACAGTGGCAGTCAGCCAAGAAGGCTTTAGCAAAACTGCAAAGGAGACGCTCAGCTTGATCCTAAATGTGATCAAGTGCAGATTGGCCAACTCTGAGAGTTCATCTGTTGGGCAGAATGCAAGGGAGGAGCGTCTGATAACCACTAACATGTTAGACTCTCTACTGGAGAGCCTTGACCTGTTGCCTGACATGAGTGCTGCCAATGAGATCACAAGGACAGAATGCCATACCTCTAACGCAATGGACAAGACAGGTTCACAGTCAGCGCTTGTGAATCAACAAGAAATAAACATATCTGACACCAGTCTCATAGTGAAAACTATAATGGACACATTGAAGACAGACGACCCAGAGATGACTTCAGCAGAAGAAAATCTGGATAGACTCCTGTCAATTGAAGCCCTTCAAGATGCGTCTGGCAACCTGATCGCAAAGGTCCATGGTCTCATTCAGGAGATAACCATAAGCCGCCAGCTTCAATCCACGACTGGCCACAGAAGCCTCTCTCAACCAGCTCTGCCAAAGCCAGCACTGAGGAAGCTGTCAAAGCACGATGCGTCAGAGCTCGTTTACAGCTTTGCCCAGACTTCTGTTAGCAGACTCCTGGGGCAGTGTTTGGTTAGGCCTATGCCACCCACCGCTGACAGGGTTTTGGATCAGGTCATCAAGTTGATGACAGACATGGTGATGGACAGCCTGACTGATCTGTCCAAGTCTGCAATGGAGGATGGTAAGTGAAAGTACCTCTTCATCTGCATAGGACTTCATTGTAACATGATGCTCACTACATTGCATTTTATGATGTGAACTTTGCTGTTTGCGTCCAAAATGGCACCTTCTTCCATATTTAGTGCACTACTTTTGACCAGAGCCAGACCCTATGGGCCCAGTTCAAAAGTTGTGCACTATAAAGGGAAGAGAAGGCCTTTTGGGACACAGTGACTGATTTCCATTGTTGCGTCCTCTTCTCCCAGTTATTGTACCCAGGTCGGTCACACCAGCTTGCTCTTCTTACTCAGACACCAGCAATGCTGCAAGTGACATCACTCATGGTATTGTGGCTGACCTTAATGCTACTGAGGAATTCCCTGCCAGGGGCCTTAGCCCGGCTGATGTAAAGGCTGACGGCATGGCCCGCCTTCCCTCTGCCAGGGGGGAAGAGACTAAGAAGAACAGGAAGTGGCATTTCCTACACAAAATTGTCAAGATTCCAAAGATCAGGATTAAGGTAGAGGGCTCAGTGTCTTTAGATTACCTCTGTAACGCAGGGCTGAAATGTACCCTACATATTCACTAAACCCCTATTGTCTCTGCATTAGAACAATGCTGTTGTCATTGTCTTTAGGAGGTTGAGTGAGGCCGCTGTAATACAATCCTAATACACATGGGAGAGAGAGAGAGTCAATGGATGTGTTCCAAATTGCACCCTATTCCCTATATAGTGCAGTACTTTTGACCAGAGCTCGATGGGCCCTTGTCAAAAGTAGTGCCTTAAGTAGCCAATAGGGTGCCTTTTGGGATGCATGCCATATATTTTACACATGCTCAGTTGTCCTGATGTGTTTTGTCAACAGCTGTTCAAGACAAAGGGGGAACCAAAGAGCCACCCTGAACAGGATTCTCTGCCTACCAAACGTCTCAGAGAGACTCGTATTTCACAGGGTAAGTGATAAGCATCGATAATGTCATATTGATGTATCACCCTATGGCCAGCTTGTTAAAACGGTGACTACAGATACAGGCGGACAGACAGATACACACATTCATTTTCTGATTATGAAATATTATTTTCACAGATGCTGAGTGTGAGGTTCCAGAGGTTCCATCCACTTCCCCACCCAAGGAGGACCTGACAACCACACTGGCCCCTGCTCCCCAGGAGTCCCAGTCCCGTAAACGCCCTCTCATAGTCAGGGTGTTACGAGCTATCTCCAGAGCCGTCTCCAAACCATTCAGAGAAGCTTTTGGGAAGAAGAATTAGCCAAATGCCAGATTTTATTACTATTTTAATCAGAGCCTTTATTTAATAAAACATTACTGCATGGATTTCTGTCTATAGTCGTCTTACTGTTTGTGCAAGATAATGGTACCACATTGTCAAACATAGTTATAGTGAAGCACTGTTTATGATTATTGATTGTGGAAATCACATTTTAATACAGAAAAGATGTCGTCACATAAAGACAGACATATAGGAGAAAACTCTGTCGACTATTCACATGATCAAGACACAACTAAAGCCATGAATGGATCATATTATTATACCTTTATTTCAACAAGGAACACAGACTGAGACCAAGGTTTCTTTTACAGCTGGGCCCTGCGTAGATATGTTACACATTCAGTTTAGCTACAATGATTAAGAAACTACACAAGACAAACAAGACCATCACAGATAACACACAAATACAGCAGCAGATTATTACGTTTGCACACAGGTTATTCCCCTAACAGCACAATAACTTGCATTACCCGAAAGTTACAAGCAATACAGAAATAAAAATCCTCCAATGATTATTTAAAATGGGCAACAGGGGGACAAGAGTCTCAAATTTAAGTTTAGTCTGCAGGCTTTTCCATTGGCAAGGAGCGTAACAGGAAAAGGCAGCCATACCCAACTCCCATACCCATACCCAACTGTGGAAATCGCATGGACCTCAAGTGTAATCCATGCTTGAGACCTGGTTTTAGGAATTCTAATTCTAATATTGATGAGTGATGATAAATAAGATGGTAGTTTATTCAGAAGTGCTTCATAGACAAACACGAGAACATATTCTCGTCTCATGGACAGCGAAGTCCAACCCACATTTTGATACAAAACACAGTGGTGAGTTCTGTAGCTAGCGTCCGTAATAAACCTAAGTACTCAATGATAAATAGCATCCAGCGATTTAAGTGTTGATGCCGTAGCATGCATGTAGATAATATCCCCACAATCTATAACAGACATAAAAGTAGCTTGCACAATTTGTCTTCTATTTGTACAGGACAAACATGTCCTGTCTCTAAAGAGGAAGCCTAGCTTGATTTTTAGCCGTTTATAAAGTTCGTCAATATGCATTTTAAAAGACAGTTCATCATCCAACCATATCCCTAAGTATTTATATGCAGAGACCTGATTCATTCGAGAACCATGTAAGCTCTTGTAAGTGCAAGTGTATTTTCAACCAACTTTTTGAACCTATTAAAAATCATAAAATGTGTTTCCTTTGTTTCTTGTTTTAAATGTAAATTTTATTTTAACAATTTTAAAACAAGATGAACAGAGAACAGTTGTTACACTTTCTATGAAGCCCATATATATAATGCATACACTCAAGTCATACACTCATAATTACTTAATTACTTAGTGATTGAGTAGGCTACATAGATTTCATGACTAGAAGCTCAAAAGACGAAAACGTCTTTTTTTTTTGTAAATGTACATTTGCTATCGTAAATGTTAGCAACACCTCCGCAGGATGCACGGGGGATATGGTCACTAGTGTAGCCAGGAGGTGAGGCCTCATTTAACACAGTAAATTCATCAGGCTAAAGACATGTTTCAGTCAGGCCAATCACATCAAGATTATGATCAGTTCATTGACTATAATTGCCTTTGAAGTAAGGGATCTGACATTAAGTAGCCCTATTTTGAGATGTGAGGTATCATGATCTCTTTCAATAATGACAGGAATGGAGGAGGTCTTTATCTTAGTGAGATTGCTAAGGCGAACACCGCCATGTTTAATTTTGCCCAACCTAGGTCGAGGCACAGACACGGTCTCAATGGAGATAGCTGAGCTGACTACACTGACTGTGCTAGTGGCAGACTGGCTAACAGCCTTGCCTGCACCCTATTTCATTGTGGAGCTAGAGGAGTTAGAGCCCTGTCTATGTTGGTAGATAAGATGAGAGCACCCCTCCAGCTAGGATGGAGTCCGTCACTCCTCCGCAGGTCAGGCTTGGTCCTGTTTGTGGGTGAGTCCCAGAAAGAGGGCCAATTATCTACAAATTCTATCTTTTGGGAGGGGCAGAAACCAGTTTTCAACCAGCTATTGAGTTGTGAGACTCTGCTGTAGAGCTCATCACTCCCCCTAACTGGGAGGGGGCCAGAGACAATTACTCGATGCCGACACATCTTTCTAGCTGATTTACACGCTGAAGCTATGTTGGTGGTGATCTCTGACTGTTTCATCCTAACATCGTTGGTGCCGACGTGGATAACAATATCTCTATACTCGCCAGTTTTAGCTTTAGCCAGCACCATCTTCAGATTAGCCTTAACGTCGGTTGCCCTGCCCCCTGGTAAACAGTGTATGATCGCTGGATGATTCGTTTTAAGTCTAATACTGCGGGTAATGGAGTCGCCAATGACTAGAGTTTTCAATTTGTCAGAGCTAATGGTGGGAAGCTTCGGCGTCTCTGACCCCGTAACGGGAGGAGTAGAGACAAGAGAAGGCTCGGCCTTTGACTCCGACTCGCTGCTTAATGGGGAAAACCGGTTGAAGTTTGTCGGCTGAATGAGCGACACCGGTTGAGCATTCCTACAGCATTTCTCTCCAGAAACCGTGAGAAAGTTGTCCGGCTGCGGGGACCGTGCGAGGGGATTTATACTAACGTTACTATCTGTACTTACTGGTGGCACAGACGCTGTTTCATCCTTTCCTACACTGAAATTACCCTTGCCTAACGATTGCGTCTGAAGCTGGGCTTGTAGCACAGCTATCCTCACCGTAAGGCGATCGTTCTCCTGTATGAGTACAGCGACTGCAATTAGAAGGCATCATGTTAATGTTACTACTTAGCTTCGGCTGTTGGAGGTCCTGACGAACCATGTCCAGATAAAGCGTCCGGAGTATGAGGATTCTGTGTTATGCACTATAGCCCGTTACCATATGTGATTTAATATTATCTGCTGTTGGCTTGTGTGGATGTATGTATGTGTTATGCAACATAGCTGACTTGAACCATTGTTCAGTTTCAGGGCCATGGGCCTTTCTCATGATGGAAAAATACAGAACTGTGCAATGAGTTGGGGGGGGGGGGGCACATTCAGAACAGTCTTTTGTTAGATAACAGGAGCCAGGTGCCTGATAACTGCATATTCTACACAGCTACAACGACTGACCGCTGAAGCGCTTAAGGGGCTGGGACCAGCCTCTGCGCCAACAATCAACGATAGGCTGGGTGAGTCTAAACCACGCCCAGTCTACTCTGACAGGCCGGCTCGGAAGCAGGAACTGTCAGAGTATATTAAATATCTTTGTCAGGAACAAGTCAGTTCTGTTTTGCCCTGCGAGGTGGGACAGAGCCCATATATACAAAAATTGCATTTACCACTTATTGCTTAGCTAATAAGCCTCATTGTGATATTTAACCTGATACCAGATTCGAATTGACGCAACCCTGACACGAGTGAAAAAATTGAGGGAAAAATCAAAAATATAAACGGTAATTAAAAAGTAAAAACCGTAAAGTTGTCATGTAGCAAAGTAGGCAACAAAACACCGCAACACGTAAACAAGTCTGCAAGTTGTGACCGGAAATGGCGTCAAAATGCTGTTGAGGTATCATGTGATGCTACTAGCATAAATGGACCAACACTGAGCACATGTAGCTTAAGGCAATTGGTCATTTAAAACACAGGGGTCTGAGTAATATTGCTGGCGCATGGATATAATGCAAAATAAATGTTGCCATCACCCCAGTTACTCAAGTCAGGTCATACACCTCAACTCCAAGTAGGAACCACCAAAACAATACAGAGGACACAAGTATTACAGTTAATGTTTAATTGAGCCAAAACAAGCAAATGCAGTTACACACTGGACTAGAGTACCCATGAACTCTTGCATGTCCCACGTCAGATATCCATGGCGTCGTCGCCGGACGGGCCGGTCGCAGCTTCAGAGGTGGCGTCGTCGCCAGACGGGCCGGTCGCAGCTTCAGAGGTGGCGTCGTCGCCAGACGGGCCGGTCGCAGCTTCAGAGGTGGCGTCGTCGCCAGACGGGCCGGTCGCAGCTTCAGAGGTGGCGTCGTCGCCAGACGGGCCGGTCGCAGCTTCAGAGGTGGCGTCGTCGCCAGACGGGCCGGTCGCAGCTTCAGAGGTGGCGTCGTCGCCAGACGGGCCGGTCGCAGCTTCAGAGGTGGCGTCGTCGCCAGACGGGCCGGTCGCAGCTTCAGAGGTGGCGTCGTCGCCAGACGGGCCGGTCGCAGCTTCAGAGGTGGCGTCGTCGCCAGACGGGCCGGTCGCAGCTTCAGAGGTGGCGTCGTCGCCAGACGGGCCGGTCGCAGCTTTAGAGGTGGCGTCGTCGCCAGACGGGCCGGTCGCAGCTTCAGAGGTGGCGTCGTCGCCAGACGGGCCGGTCGCAGCTTCAGAGGTGGCGTCGTCGCCAGACGGGCCGGTCGCAGCTTCAGAGGTGGCGTCGTCGCCAGACGGGCCGGTCGCAGCTTCAGAGGTGGCGTCGTCGCCAGACGGGCCGGTCGCAGCGTCGCCAGACGGGCCGGTCGCAGCTTCAGAGGTGGCGGCGTCGTCCGAGGACATGCGCCTCAGCTTCTCCTCAGAGGACAGGGACCTTTACCCACAAAGGTCCTAAACGGTAGAAAGTGTCCGGCCAACAGACAGACGCACACCTTATGACGGCAATAACCTGTAGTCCAAGGGGATAGTAGCACTTCACTGAGAGCAAAACAGACAGGGACCAAAAGATGTGGAAGAAGCAATTAGGAGGCCTGCGTCTTGTGACCGTAGCGTACGTGTAGGTATGTACGGCAGGACCAAATCAGAGAGATAGGTACGAGCAAGCCCATGTAATGCTTTGTAGGTTAGCAGTAAAACCTTGAAATCAGCCCTTGCCTTGACAGGAAGCCAGTGTAGGGAGGCTAGCACTGGAGTAATATGATATATTTTTGGGGTTCTAGTCAGGATTCTAGCAGCCGTATTTAGCACTAACTGAAGTTTATTTAGTGCTTTATCCGGGTAGCCGGAAAGTAAGAGCATTGCAGTAGTCTAACCTAGAAGTGACAAAAGCATGGATACATTTTTCTGCATCATTTTTGGACAGAAAGTTTGATTTTTGCAATGTTACGTAGATGGAAAAAAGCTGTCCTTGAAACAGTCTTGATATGTTCTTCAAAAGAGAGATCAGGGTCCAGAGTAACGCCGAGGGCCTTCACAGTTTTATTTGAGACGACTGTACAGCCATTAAGATTAATTGTCAGATTCAACAGAAGATCTCTTTGTTTCTTGGGACCTAGAACAAGCATCTCTGTTTTGTCCGAGTTTAAAAGTAGAACGTTTGCAGCCATCCACTTCCTTATGTCTGAAACACATGCTTCTAGCGAGGGCAATTTTGGGGCTTCACCATGTTTCATTGAAATGTTCAGCTGTGTGTCATCCGCATAGCAGTGAAAGTTAACATTATGTTTTCGAATGACATCCCCAAGAGGTAAAATATATAGTGAAAATCAATAGTGGTCCTAAAACGGAACCTTGAGGAACATCGAAATTTACAGTTGATTTGTCAGAGGACAAACCATTCACAGAGACTGTAACAGTTTTCTTCTATCTCCTCCTCTGACGAGGAAGGCAGAGGCTGCGCAACAGCCTTTTCTAAACATTTTGAGAGGAATGGAAGATTCGATATAGGCCGATAGTTTTTTATATTTTCTGGGTCAAGGTTTGGCTTTTTCAAGAGAGGCTTTATTACTGCCACTTTTAGTGAGTTTGGTACACATCCGGTGGATAGAGAGCCGTTTATTATGTTCAACATAGGAGGGCCAAGCACAGGAAACAGCTCTTTCAGTAGTTTAGTTGGAATAGGGTCCAGTATGGAGCTTGAAGGTTTAGAGGCCATGATTATTTTCATCATTGTGTCAAGGGATATAGTACTAAAACACTTGAGTGTCTCTCTTGATCCTAGGTCCTGGCAGAGTTGTGCAGACTCAGGACAACTGAGCTTTGAAGGAATACGCAGATTTAAAGAGGAGTCCGTAATTTACTTTGTAATAATCATCTTTTCCTCAAAGAAGTTCATGAATTTATTATTGCTGAGGTGAAAGCCATCCTCTCTTGGGGAATGCTGCTTTTTAGTTAGCTTTGCGACAGTATCAAAAACGAATTTCGGATTGTTCTTATTTTCCTCAATTAAGTTGGAAAAATAGGATGATCGAGCAGCAGCAAGGGCTCTTCGATACTGCACGGTACTGTCTTTCCAAGCTAGTCGGAAGACTTCCAGTTTGGTGTGGCGCCATTTCCGTTCCAATTTTCTGGAAGCTTGCTTCAGAGCTCGGGTATTTTCTGTATACCAGGGAGCTAGTTTCTTATGAGAAATGTTTTTAGTTTTTAGGGGTGCAACTGCATCTAGGGTATTGCGCAAGGTTAAATTGAGTTCCTCAGTTAGGTGGTTAACTGATTTTTGTCCTCTGGCGTCCTTGGGTAGACAGAGGGAGTCTGGAAGGACATCAAGGAATCTTTGTGTTGTCTGTGAATTTATAGCACGACTTTTGATGTTCCTTGGTTGGGGTCTGAGCAGATTATTTGTTGCAATTGCAAACGTAATAAAATGGTGGTCCGATAGTCCAGGATTATGAGGGAAAACATTAAGATCCACAACATTTATTCCATGGGACAAAACTAGGTCCAGAGTATGACTGTGACAGTGAGTAGGTCCAGAGACATGTCGGCTGATTATTCGTTTTAAGTCTAATACTGCGGGTAATGGAGTCGCCAATGACTAGAGTTTTCAATTTGTCAGAGCTAATGGTGGGAAGCTTCGGCGTCTCTGACCCCGTAACGGGAGGAGTAGAGACAAGAGAAGGCTCGGCCTTTGACTCCGACTCGCTGCTTAATGGGGAAAACCGGTTGAAGTTTGTCGGCTGAATGAGCGACACCGGTTGAGCATTCCTACAGCATTTCTCTCCAGAAACCGTGAGAAAGTTGTCCGGCTGCGGGGACCGTGCGAGGGGATTTATACTAACGTTACTATCTGTACTTACTGGTGGCACAGACGCTGTTTCATCCTTTCCTACACTGAAATTACCCTTGCCTAACGATTGCGTCTGAAGCTGGGCTTGTAGCACAGCTATCCTCACCGTAAGGCGATCGTTCTCCTGTATGAGTACAGCGACTGCAATTAGAAGGCATCATGTTAATGTTACTACTTAGCTTCGGCTGTTGGAGGTCCTGACGAACCATGTCCAGATAAAGCGTCCGGAGTATGAGGATTCTGTGTTATGCACTATAGCCCGTTACCATATGTGATTTAATATTATCTGCTGTTGGCTTGTGTGGATGTATGTATGTGTTATGCAACATAGCTGACTTGAACCATTGTTCAGTTTCAGGGCCATGGGCCTTTCTCATGATGGAAAAATACAGAACTGTGCAATGAGTTGGGGGGGGGCACATTCAGAACAGTCTTTTGTTCGATAACAGGAGCCAGGTGCCTGATAACTGCATATTCTACACAGCTACAACGACTGACCGCTGAAGCGCTTAAGGGGCTGGGACCAGCCTCTGCGCCAATCAACCAACGATAGGCTGGGTGAGTCTAAACCACGCCCAGTCTACTCTGACAGGCCGGCTCGGAAGCAGGAACTGTCAGAGTATATTAAATATCTTTGTCAGGAACAAGTCAGTTCTGTTTTGCCCTGCGAGGTGGGACAGAGCCCATATATACAAAAATTGCATTTACCACTTATTGCTTAGCTAATAAGCCTCATTGTGATATTTAACCTGATACCAGATTCGAATTGACGCAACCCTGACACGAGTGAAAAAATTGAGGGAAAAATCAAAAATATAAACGGTAATTAAAAAGTAAAAACCGTAAAGTTGTCATGTAGCAAAGTAGGCAACAAAACACCGCAACACGTAAACAAGTCTGCAAGTTGTGACCGGAAATGGCGTCAAAATGCTGTTGAGGTATCATGTGATGCTACTAGCATAAATGGACCAACACTGAGCACATGTAGCTTAAGGCAATTGGTCATTTAACACACAGGGGTCTGAGTAATATTGCTGGCGCATGGATATAATGCAAAATAAATGTTGCCATCACCCCAGTTACTCAAGTCAGGTCATACACCTCAACTCCAAGTAGGAACCACCAAAACAATACAGAGGACACAAGTATTACAGTTAATGTTTAATTGAGCCAAAACAAGCAAATGCAGTTACACACTGGACTAGAGTACCCATGAACTCTTGCATGTCCCACGTCAGATATCCATGGCGTCGTCGCCGGACGGGCCGGTCGCAGCTTCAGAGGTGGCGTCGTCGCCGGACGGGCCGGTCGCAGCTTCAGAGGTGGCGTCGTCGCCGGACGGGCCGGTCGCAGCTTCAGAGGTGGCGTCGTCGCCAGACGGGCCGGTCGCAGCTTCAGAGGTGGCGTCGTCGCCAGACGGGCCGGTCGCAGCTTCAGAGGTGGCGTCGTCGCCAGACGGGCCGGTCGCAGCTTCAGAGGTGGCGTCGTCGCCAGACGGGCCGGTCGCAGCTTCAGAGGTGGCGTCGTCGCCAGACGGGCCGGTCGCAGCTTCAGAGGTGGCGTCGTCGCCAGACGGGCCGGTCGCAGCTTCAGAGGTGGCGTCGTCGCCAGACGGGCCGGTCGCAGCTTCAGAGGTGGCGTCGTCGCCAGACGGGCCGGTCGCAGCTTCAGAGGTGGCGTCGTCGCCAGACGGGCCGGTCGCAGCTTCAGAGGTGGCGTCGTCGCCAGACGGGCCGGTCGCAGCTTCAGAGGTGGCGTCGTCGCCAGACGGGCCGGTCGCAGCTTCAGAGGTGGCGTCGTCGCCAGACGGGCCGGTCGCAGCTTCAGAGGTGGCGTCGTCGCCAGACGGGCCGGTCGCAGCTTCAGAGGTGGCGTCGTCGCCAGACGGGCCGGTCGCAGCTTCAGAGGTGGCGTCGTCGCCAGACGGGCCGGTCGCAGCTTCAGAGGTGGCGTCGTCGCCAGACGGGCCGGTCGCAGCTTCAGAGGTGGCGTCGTCGCCAGACGGGCCGGTCGCAGCTTCAGAGGTGGCGTCGTCGCCAGACGGGCCGGTCGCAGCTTCAGAGGTGGCGTCGTCGCCAGACGGGCCGGTCGCAGCTTCAGAGGTGGCGTCGTCGCCAGACGGGCCGGTCGCAGCTTCAGAGGTGGCGTCGTCGCCAGACGGGCCGGTCGCAGCTTCAGAGGTGGCGTCGTCGCCAGACGGGCCGGTCGCAGCTTCAGAGGTGGCGTCGTCGCCAGACGGGCCGGTCGCAGCTTCAGAGGTGGCGTCGTCGCCAGACGGGCCGGTCGCAGCGTCGCCAGACGGGCCGGTCGCAGCTTCAGAGGTGGCGGCGTCGTCCGAGGACATGCGCCTCAGCTTCTCCTCAGAGGACAGGGCATCATTTGCCGGAGAGCTACCATGGTTTGGAGAAGCTTGGGATTCTACTTCATTGGTCTCTAAATACTCTTGAGAAAAAACAAAAGGAACAGTTGGGTATTCTACAGCAACACATCTGTTCTACACGGTCTAGGCCAAATTGCTAATCGAATTTTGAGCAACATGAACCCAACAGTTTTCAAAGTATATGTTTCAGGCCGTACCTTCTCTGGCTTGTTTAGCGTCAGACCCTATGGATCGGAGCAAGGCCAGGGCATGCACAATGGAGACGTCATTTGATGACAGCTCTGAAAAATTTAGGTTAAGGTTTGACAACATTATTTAGACTGAGTTACTCTATGCTGTTGAATGAGTGTCAAACACAGCAGCACCATAGACAGTGACAAAGAACATAGCTAGAAGGGTTGCGGAAAGAAACACTTACCTCCAAGTCTCCTCTGCAGAGAGACTTGATCTTGCTTCTGGGACTTTCCAACAGGGTAACAAGAAACTGAGGAGAAAGTGTTGACAGAAGTTGAGTTCACACAAAATAGCTACATATATTAATAGCAGTGAAGAATAAAAGATGACCAACGCGGAAGATACAGACAGTCAAATATTAATACCCAACTTATAAAGTTAAGCATATTTACCAAACAAATCCCTTAAACATTAGTGAACCAACCTTTGACAACCCCCACAGTCATCACAACGAGCAGCAATTCTCTCACACCTCCCATGATCATGAAAATAGTCTGTGTTATCAACAGGTAATGTCTTCCCATGGCCTGTATGAGGCTTATATATGACAAACATGTCTTAACGATCAATTAACAAGCTTGATTGAGTTGTTACGTTCAGATAGAAATAGACCATGTAGAACATATGTTGATTCTTATCAAGTTGGTGGGCAGGCAATCTTTTCTACTCCATATATTGCATTTATATCTGTAAGGTCTCAGATCAGCAGTAGAAAGAAGTAGGCCTAATTATTTTAGGTGTAATCTTCAAAGATATTAGGGGGAAATAAACACTGTACCCAAATCCATGTTTTACAATGCTCCTGGGAAATGGGTAGGCCTCCACCTATAGTCCTTCACAGTTTTACAGCTGTGATATATTTATTTATTTACATAGATCACATACATAAATAAATATGTTAGCTGTAGGTAGCGTTGAGATAAAATTCCCATATTCTATTGCTACTAACATAAATCCTAATATATCATGTTTTCCTCATTTGCTCTGTAGGAGGTTCGTCATATGAAGGACATTCAAGTGGATGTGACCCCTAACCTGCAATAGGGGCTCAGTGAGGTGACAGACATCCTGTAATGGATCTCCAGCTAGTGTCTGAGGACCTGGAGAAGGCTGTGTCTACAGCTGTGGGGCAGGACAAGCATGGTAACCTAACCTCACTGTATGAAGGATTTTATTGTTATGGATAGTCATCTCCAATCTGTTCAAATATCACTGTTGTTGATAACACACATTACCAAAATGATTCACACTTGTCTTCCTATTTCCACATAATCTGTCATGGTTCCCCACCCCAACAGGGCATAAAACCAACCTCTCTTTATTGCTACTGCTAATACACCCAAATCCAACAGCGTTTGAGTATCTTTTTGCTGTTCTTCTAACCCTGAATGGCAACATTTTATCCTAGTACACAAGCATGTCACTTTATCCATCCACACCCACTCTACTGCCGCATGGCCACTGCGGCTGAGACTTTCACCCTCTCGTTACAGGTATAGCAGGTAACCAACCCCACCCGGGTCTTACCCCCTAGGACTTACCCTTTGCAGGTACCTGCCTGCTCGGGCTTACCTTCCGGGACTCACCCTATTCTTATAGTACAAGCAGGAACCAACCTACTCGGGATTTACCCCCTAGGAGTTACCCTCTACAGGTTTGGGTTTACCTTCCGGGACTTACCATATACCACAAAGCTACGACCGGTCGTAATACAATGGGACTACTGAATAAGCTCAGGCTTTCTAGGTTCGTACCCTATAATTGGTTCAGCCTACGACTCTCATCTCCCCAAGATGTCAGAATTAGTGATAACGGGTGTAGGAACTTTGCTTACCTTGTTTCTGTTTCACTGTTTCTTAATCTCTAGTTCGACTGCAAATCGCGGTGAACCCTGCTCGCAGTGCCAACTGTTAGGTTCTAATTCTCAGAGTAAAAACTCGACGGACACTATGAATGCTTGAACCAAGTTTATTCTTCCCAGAGGGTCAAGACAGCTGCATTAGACAAAAAACATATTCACACAAGCACTGATATTTAATCCTCTCTCCTATGCTGAGTCTGCTCCTACACCTCTAAACAGCCAATGCATCTCTGTTGCTAGACAGAACCTTGGTGATATCTGTTCTTCCTCAATTCATCTGACCTGACCGCTACCCCAAAGTGCCCACTCCTCCCCAACTCAAGGCTGACATGGTGATTGGTACCAGACTGTGTCTCTTCTCATCCCAGAGGATCCCACCCATAGGATGCCTGATGGCTAACAATAACATATCCTGACATAATGTAAACGTTATACATTAAGCTCTCTCCCTCAGTGACATGAATTAGTATATTTCATATTCTCAGAACCCAACAGTAGGTTTTAAGGTGTGGCTGCATGTTTGTCGTGGACGCATCGTCACTCTTGATGTTCTTTTTCCAAGTCTGAACTGGCCGTTCTTGTCTTTCCTCAACTAATTGAAACCTCAGGGACAGACATCCTGAACGACTCTGATGTCAGAGCTCCCATCAGCCCTCTACACCTCGCTGTGAGTAAAGCCTACCTGCTCCTGTAGTGGTCTCCATATGACAAATGGCACCCTATTCCCTATTTAGTACACTACGTTTGACCAGATCCTTATAGGCCCTGATCAAAAGTAGTTCACTACATAGGGAATAGGGTGCTATCTGGGATGCAAGCATGGTGTAGATTTTCCACAGGAAGTTGACTGTCCAGACAGACTCACACACCATATTCCGATCTATTCCCGATTAGTGTAAAATACATGCATATTCTACACAGTGATGATGAGGATGATTTCCTTATTTTGCCATTTGAGTTAATCAACCTCAGAAGAGAAGTAGAGTTTTTGTTTCTCAATCCCACGCTTGGCAGGAACCTCCGATGTTGATGCTGGGCGGGAGCAAAAATGGGCTCCCGATTGAAAGACTCTGGTCTACTTTAGAGGTCTAGCACTGTATTTCTGTTCAGGCGTACCACGGGTCTACTCTAGGACATTGATTATATTAAGAGTGAATATCTATTCAGGCGTACCACAGTCACCACCATGCTATGGAGGTCCTGGTTCAGTCTCTGCTGGATCTAGACGTGAGTTGACAGCCAGGGGCGCACCCCTCTGGACCTGGCTGCCTTAAAAAGCCATGTGGAGTGTGTTGACGTCCTCATCAACCAGGAAGCCTCCATCCTGGTTAAAGACTTCACTCTGAAGAGGACCCCCATCCACACTGCAGGTAGACATAAGGATATCACATAGAGCTTCTGTAATTAAAACGTTTTCCTGACCAAGATGGCCATTTGTTTGGTCATGTTGCTAGGATGACAATGTCCACTCTAGGGATGTTACATGGTATCGTGTGAAAATGCCCACTAGACACTGATCTAAGGTCCTTTTTTGTAATGTTCTCCACTAATGATTGAGGATCTAGGGAGGGTAAGCTGATCCAAGATCAGTTTCATTTAAGTTTCATGAGAGTGATTGTCATGTTTATCCGCACACTAAGACAGTCAGAACGCACCTAGCCTCTTGTCTGTAATCCATGTGGGAGGAGGGGAAATCATACATTTTATATGAACAAATATTTTAATAAAATCATTCATGTCTTAAGCTCTGTGGGAATAAAAAAATGGTACCATTTGCTCTGATGAGTAATTGTAAAGATTTAATGCATCCCAAATGGAACCCTATACTGAATAGTACACTACTGTTGAACAGGGTCCATAGGGTTCTGGTCAAAAGCAGTGCCATTTAGGATGCTGGTATGTGAGCAACACGACTATTTGAAGGGACCTATTACATTATTAAACCTACCTGTCCTTTGGCCTCTAGAAAGTATTTTAGAAAGTTAATAATTAATTCATGTTTTCTTTCTTGTGATATTTGTCATGTTGTGCCTTCGTTAGTTACTGAGGGGAGGTTAGGAGAGTAGGGGCACCTGTATGAGCGACAACAATGATGCACACTAAGTACTACAACGTTTGTGAAAAGCACTGATACTATCCAGAGGCATGTGAGGTGGAAAACATGTCTCCCTTGGAGAGGAGAAACATTGTAAACCAATGGTAGGACAGCAGCATTTAGATTTTCTTCTGTTGGAAAATAAATATCGATATTATTTGTCTTTGGTCTTATAATCAATGTTTTTTAACAGGTGTTGCTTGCTTTAACTTCTTCAAAAAATGAAACCTCTCAATCCTTGTATGTGATTGAATGTTCATATCCCCGTTTTTGTCTCTTTTTGAAAATCATTTTAACTGGAAATATGTGCAATACATTTGCTATGTTCACCAAATCAGCAACAAGAGAGTCACAGGTTCACAGGTTTTTCGTGTCATTATCATTCTTTTAAACGGGTGAAACTAGCATGTACATATGAAATGGTGACTGAATTCGAAACTCCCATGAATTCTTTCAGTATCTGAAGTTTGCTGTATATTTTATGAGTAATAAATGTTATTTAATGATGAACTCTGGGTTATCGGTGTGGGTTATGTATTTTATTTTATTTTGCATTGCGTCCACAACATGACATTTTTAAGGGCAATAGTAGCCTACATTTGTGTACAACTCGCAGGATTTCCATGCGTGAGCTTTCAACCGCTCAGGGCGTTGCATCAGCACGAGATTGGAAGTGCGTCAAATCTGTACAGCATTGTTACGTCATCACTGATAAACGTTGAAACTGATGAGAAACCGCGGGAGCAGTTCAGTCTGATTCTCGCTAGTCCTGGAGGAGCGTTCATTTTGGCAAGGAAATGTGCTGATTTTGCAAGGACGTGAGAAGAAAGAGTTCAAGGTAGGCATGTTATTTAAGCAATAAGGCCCAAGCGGTTGTGGTATATGGTCAATATACCACGACTAAGGGCTGTTCTTACAACCCGAAGTGCTAGGACACAGCCCTTAGCCATGGTATATTTATTTGATTTATTTCACCTTTATTTAACCAGGTAGGCTAGTTGAGAACAAGTTCTCATTTGCAACTGCGACCTGGCCAAGATAAAGCATAGCAGTGTGAACAGACAACACAGAGTTACACACGGAGTAAACAATTAACAAGTCAATAACACAGTAGGAAAAAAAGTCTATATACATTGTGTGCAAAAGGCATGAGGAGGTAGGCGAATAATTACAATTTTGCAGATTAACACTGAAGTGATAAATAAATGATCAGATGGTCATGTACAGGTAGAGAGATATTGGTGTGCAAAAGAGCAGAAAAGTAAATAAATATAAACAGTATGGGGATGAGGTAGGTAAAATTGGGTGGGCTATTTACCGATAGACTATGTACAGCTGCAGCGATGGGTTAGCTGCTCAGATAGCAGATGTTTGAAGTTGGTTAGGGAGATAAAAGTCTCCAACTTCAGCGATGTTTGCAATTCGTTCCAGTCACAGGCAGCAGAGAACTGGAACGAAAGGCGGCAAAATGAGGTGTTGGCTTTAGGGATGATCAGTGAGATACACCTGCTGGAGCGCGTGCTACGGGTGGGTGTTGCCATTGTGACCAGTGAACTGAGATAAGGCGGAGCTTTACCTAGCATGGACTTGTAGATGACCTGGAGTCAGTGGGTCTGGCGACGTATATTGGCCATATATCACGAATCCCCGAGGTGCCTTATTGCTATTATAAACTGGTTACCAACATAATTAGAGCAGTAAAAAATACATGTTTTGTCATACCCATGGTATACAGTCTGATATACCACGGCTTTCAGTCAATCAGCATTCAGGTCTCAATCCACCCAGTTTATAATTATTTTGAAATACCCATTTATATTAATTACTGTGGATTAAATATTGTTAAATAAATGAAATTATGTGCTATTCATTCTGTAATATCAAACTACAAATTCTATGGCCGGGGAGTCATGAGAGTTGGCTAAAGGTACAGTAGAATCTGTTGTGGGTCAAATGGGGGTCTAGGGTCAAAGGCTATGACACCACCTTCACATTTACGTCCTAAATGGCACCCTATTCCCTATGTAGGCTAGTGCACTACTTTTAACTAAGATCCATACACTGGTTGGCTGGTCATGAAAAACATGCGCTCGCTCATCAATGGCCGGAATGCGTGTATCTTGTTATGACTCTAAACCTCAGCTAGCAAGTGCTCATTATGCAAATGTATTTGTTTGCCGGTAACATTTAGAGACTAAATATAGCTTACATGTTGTCAACGTTCTAAGCGAACCCTGTCTATTTACTTTGTCTATTTTACCCAGTTACATGCCAGTTTTGTTGCTAAACAACCAACCCGTCTTTTTAGGTGTCATAATACCCATAAAACCTTGCAGTCAAACAGGGAGGGAAATGGTTCCAATCGTTTTTCCACCATTCATTTTTCCCATAGGCGATTTCAGAAACACATAAAATAAGGGCTGTGTTTCATGTAGGCTTACCCTGGTGTGCCATTTTTAGAACCATGTAAATCTGTCACGGACAAGGTGACTTTTAGCAATACATTTGGCTCTATTTACTCAGATTCGAAATTTGTAATTAGCATCAAAGTAGACATGCAAAACTACAAATCCCTGCAAGCTCCTAAACGTCATTTCTAGCTGACACCTTTGCTAACAGGTTTTGTGTCAATTTAAAACTTGCACTAAACAGTTCACAGAATTGGCCATTTAAAGAAATGTAGCCAATTTATTAATTACTACATTTAGCTAACATTAGATAGTTAATCAAGAGATTCTTACCTTTGCCTCGATCAGCATGATCATCGTGGCATTTGTAGTTCTTTATGATAGCCACATTAGCAGATAATTAGCATTTCATTTTTGGGGGGTAAATACAGGCAAATATATTGATAAAGGTCACCTTGTCCTAGAGAGATTTACAGTTATCAAAATGTCACACCAGGGTAAGCCTACCTGAAACACAGCCCTTATTTTAAGTGTTTCTAAAATCCACTATGGGAAAAGTGTATGGTGTAAAAACGATTGGAACCATTTCCCTGTTTGACTACTATGTTTTATGGGGATTATGACTCATTCCTGTGGCACTCTATAGGGCTCCGGCCAAAAGAAGTGCATTATATTGGAAATAGGGTGCTATTTCGGACACAAGCATAGATATGATGCATTATGATGTGACCATAGAAATAGAATCACTAGAAAGGATAGAGCCTCTGATCACGGCAATTTGACTGGTAAACTGAACTGTACACCTGACATGATGTTCTGGGGATTTTATAGTGACCTTAGAGAGATTCCTTTTTCTGTATCTAGATCTGATAAAGATCACAGAGAGGTTGAGAGACAGACCAAGTTGGAAGAGGCTGTTCTAGAGACAGATATCCCAACTCTGTCACTAGAGGCTGAAGGAGAGATTGAGATGCAGGAAGCTGATCTGAAGACAGATGGCACATCTCAGTCACAGGAGGTTGAAGGAGAGAGTGAGTTGGACGAGGCCATTGTCATCCCATCTCAGTCACATGAGGTTGAAGGAGAGAGTGAGTTGGACGAGGCCATTGTCATCCCATCTCAGTCACAGGAGGTATGATGTTTTGTGTTTTAATGACGCATTGACGATTAAAATGACAAATGAATTGTCCAAGCTTGAGCTAGTAAAGGTCTTCTAATCTAGGAGGCCAAAGGAGAGAGTGAGTTGAATCGGGTTGATCTGAAGACATCCACATCAACTCTGACACTGGAGGTCGAAGAAGAGAGTGTCATGCAGGAGAGTGATGATGTAGAAACAGCCGGGCCATCTCAATGCCAGGAGACTGAACGAGTGGCAAAGGTAAATGCTTCCAGATAACAGTGTGTGTGTGTGTGTACATGTCTGTTTGTGCACGCAGACAGTAGTTCGTAAACAGACATTACGTTAACACTGCATGGCGAATTTGATTGAATTCCAGGCTAAGTCTGCTTTCTGTCGTCCCCATCAGACTGCAGTGGTGACCTTCACTACCATGACCCGCAAGGCTGCAGCCTCCCAGACCAGCCTCACCCTCAGCAGGGGAAAGAGAAGCTACCCAGACCTACACACCTTTGTGCAGGACATGAAGGATGGGTTAGTTGCTCTTTGGTTCCCTGTGCATCCCCTAGATATGTTCCCTATTAGAGCCTTGGTCAACAATAGTTCCGTATTTAAGGAATAGGGGCCATTTGGGACGTACCCATAGGGACAATCTCAATTGCATTCTCCTCGAGTCCTCTCTTCTCGCCTCCTTCTCAAAACCCATTGGATGAGAAAGCCCTCCCTTTTGACCATCTCGTCCTATGGGTTTAGAGAAGGAGGTGAGGTGTCTCGGGCAAATACAAGGGACTCAACGGACCAATCAGGGATGTTTGGATGTGGCCTAGTTCCGTAGAGGTCCATCCATACCGTAATCTAAGAGAATAGAGGTAGTGTCATGTAGTTTATTTGTGTACCTTTTTTTTATTTACTTTTCAGCCATTGGAATCTGCTGAGTGAGAATATGCATGCCGGGGTGAGTTATAGTCACTTCTAAAGTAGTTCATGTTGGTAAGATGGACCAAACATTCCAAACTCCTATTGGTGGAAATCGTGCAGGACCTTTAATTCAGAGGTTCCCAAACTTTTTCACTCAGGCCCCTCCTTTCCAGCATTGTGGAACATCCTGAACCACTGCTTTAATTGACTAGCTTGAGTAAACACATGGTGCAGCAGTGCAGCTCCGTTAACAAACTAACTCTGTATGGTCTTTTAACATTTCAGATGAGCAGAGATGAGTTTAGTGCTAGGTGCATGGATATTACAAATTGGGTGATGGAGTCTACATCCACTGTGGTCGTTCCCGCCCTTGACCTCACCATGCAGATCAGGCTCTCTGATTCGTCGAGCTCTTCTGGATCAGGAAGTAATGAGGCTAGAGAAGTGACCTCTCTTGGCCGCAGCGTCAGATTCAGCTTTCGTGGTGGACCCAGTAGACGCACCAGTTCAAGAACTACTTGCAGCACACAAACTCCCACGCCTTTCCCCTCCTCTCACAGGTACCTACCCCTATCCCCTCCTCTCATAGGTACCTACCCCTATCCCCTCCTCTCACAGGTACTTACCCCTATCCCCTGCTCTCATAGGTACCTACCCCTATCCCCTCCTCTCACAGGTACTTACCCCTATCCCCTCCTCTCACAGGTACTTACCCCTATCCCCTCCTCTCATAGGTACCTACCCCTATCCCCTCCTCTCACAGGTACTTACCCCTATCCCCTGCTCTCATAGGTACCTACCCCTATCCCCTCCTCTCATAGGTACCTACCCCTATCCCCTCCTCTCACAGGTACCTACCCCTATCCCCTCCTCTCATAGGTACCTACCCCTATCCCCTCCTCTCACAGGTACTTATCCCTATCCCCTGCTCTCATAGGTACCTACCCCTATCCCCTCCTCTCACAGGTACTCACCCCTATCCCCTCCTCTCATAGGTACTTACCCCTTTCCCCTCCTCTTCTTGTAGGTCTTTCTAAAAACATTATTCCCATGTCCCTTGTTATAAGTACAAATATCCATTCCAGATCCACCTAGAGAGAAATACTACTTAGGTACTTCCAAATTCTTGGATCATATGTTGTATTTTGTTATCATGTACTATTCATTTCTGTTGTGCATTCTGCAGGTCCATGACCTCTTTGCTGAGTGATGACGAAGAGAGATATGTCTCCTCACCTGAGGGTGGTGATAGAGAGATGAGACACAGACCCCACTCGGCACCACTGAGTTCTGTGTTTGGAATCTCTGAGGATTCTGTCTTCAACATGGTCCAGAGAGGCCAGTCGCAGAGTGGCATCGTACTGTCATCCAGTTGGAGTAGACGGGAGAAATACAGACCTGTCAAAATACCAACGGACACCAGGTTTATGATGGGTATTGTAGAGTTGGTTATGAACCTTCTCAACTCCAGATTGGCTGAGCTAATGCGAAGTTTCAGTCAGGGAACTCTAGGTCCGCTGTCTGGTAGTATCTCAGCAAGTCAGCAGTTTGCCCAAGAAATGCTAAGCATGGTGTCTGCTAAGATGTATTCCCATGCCATAGAGCATATTGCGCACGGCTACAAGTCTCCCCTTGAGTTAGAGCGGGAGCTTGAGGCCATATTGGGTCCTCTGGCTGGACAGGTTATAGTCATCATCATAGATAGCATCTTTAAGGCTAAAGCCAACGGAGGAAACAAGGGACGAGCGACCAGCCCCTTGACCTATTTTCTCACTGCCGTTTCGGCAGAAATACAAAGCCTAGTTGTTCAGAGATCGGCTAGCAGACCGTCCACCAGACTGTCCATCAACGACCCACTGCTGAACATTTCCAAGTCAAAGGTCTTAAGATCAGTTCTGCTCAAAATGGCAGAACTCTTTGGCCAAGGTCCAAGTGAAACCTGTCTAGTTCCAGTAGTCCAGAGTCAGTCCGACAACTCTGTTTGCGACTGGACTCTGAATGCAGGCACCGTTCATCCAAGTCAATTTCTGTCCCACAACAGAATGTCAGAAGTGTCATCCGATGTTGTGGATCTTGTACTTGAGGTTTTTGGGATAACAGGATTTTTGGATAGCAGGAGCCCGTCAAGGCCACAGAGTGCCTGCTCCTACAACTCAGCTAGTGGAGCAATAGATATGAGAGCTCTTGCTGGGGACTTGGTCAGACAGGTGTCTGTCAAACTCAGACCCTTTGTCTCTGAGAGTCAACTCTCCACCATGTCCATGACAGATCTGTCATCTATTTCTGACTCCACCTTGAAGCAGTTGTGTTGTAGCTCTGCTGTTGCTGCAGCAACGGTCTGTCAAGCAATCAAAATGGAGCTCGAGAACCAGAGACCAACCGACCTGTCAGCCAGAGACCTACTATCGTCTCTGGTAGAGAGCATTGAGGACATGGATATTTCTGACATCCTCCAGGGCCCGTCGGCCATTTTGGAGGAGGCTGCTATGATTAAGCACCCAGAGATCTCCACCTCGACAATATACAGGTCTCTGCTTCTCGACTCATCTCTCGCCTCCTCTAACATGGTCACTGAGAGCATTATCTTCAACAGCCCACCCCCATCAGAGGAGAATGTGAGTATTCAGAATGTGCTCCCTGTTGATAAAGTTGACATCCTCCATGGTCAACCAGTGGAGGGGTATATTGTCAAAGCTGAGCAATGCATCACTCAGGTCATTCAGGATGCAGCTGTGACATATACTAGCGTGCTGGATAAAACCGACACTGGGAAACTGTCAGAAGTTCTGTCTGTCTGCTTTTCCGCTAAGAATATTGAGGATGCATCCTCTGATCTATTTGGTGGAATTATTTCCGACCTGCATGAGGTATCTGAGGTCAATAAGACCTCCATGCGTACGAAATCAGGTCGCAAAATGTTCTGGATGGAAGTGAGTTCAGGTTCCCAGAAGATTTATACCAAAACCCTGGACAAACTGAGGAAGCTTTTCACCTCTCACCTTCTCACTGAGGGAAAAAATACTCCTGTGCAAATTGAGTTATATGACACTGGACTACTTGTAACTGAGACCACTGTGGAGGTATCTCCTGTACAGAAGACAGACAGTAATACCTCTTCAATGTCCTCAGCCCACCAGCTCACCCTCGACACCTGCACTAAAGGGGTCATCAAACAGGTGATCTCGGTGCTGAGGGTGGAGACTTCAAAGGAAGTCAAATGCGAGAGCATGTCAAATGCATCCTTCGACTTCAACCAGAAGTTGGACTCTATAATTTCGAAATTGGAGAGCCTCACCATTTCGAGATAAAACAACATAAAATTGACATACAGTAGTGTTAGTTTACAACAGAAGGTCAGTAAACAAATACAGGTAGAACAAAACCATAACTTTTTTCTCTCAACATTGAAAGTCAATATATATATAAAAAAATATTTAAAAAAATAAAAAGCAATTTTTTCAGAATGGCACAAATTCCCCGATATCAGGGTACTCATGTCAACATGTCAGCCAAGATTGCCAGATGTAAATATGGTAACCACATTTATGGAAAGATGCAAATTTGTACAGCATATTAATATATGTACAAAGACAAATTAAAAGTGGGAGAAATTACTTTTCCCTCCATCTAACCAATAAGCTCATCTGCACAGAAATAAAGACAGAAATAAAGATGTCAACATGTCAACATGTCAGCCAAGATTGCCAGGCTCACGCGATCTCGTAGTGCAGCCAGCAGATCCTCTAACATTTCCATCCAGAGCTTTCACAGTGCTGAGTTCCAAGCTACGGCCAAACTGAATGTGCGTGAGGCCATTCTCAGAGCTGCTAGCGAAGCCAACTGTTCTTTGCCACAGAGCATGACTAGCAGGACCTTCTCACACCATGTGGTTTCTACAACTGAAGATATAGTGAATATGATCATGCAAGACCTTGAAAGTCTATCCCGGTACACAGTGGAGGACGCAGACTCCTTCCCACTAGAAGAGAAAAAGCTGCAGTCCCAGCTCAATCCCAGAGTTGTCTTTGACACCTTATTGGATGCTGCTCAAACCATGTACCACAGAGTAAAGGATAGACTGAACGTCTTTTTGTCTTTTCCACCCGTGTCAGTCACCACAGCCAAAGATGTGCTGGACTCCACCCCTGTGGAGACACTCAGATGCTCAAAGTCCCCTGACACTGCTCTTGTTAAGGACAGGAGCCGCCCTCCGTCTGTGAGAAGTGAGAAGCCATTTTCAAAAGTCAGTTTGACTAAAAGGTCTAAAGCCCTTGTGTCTTCGAGTGGCTCCTCCACAGACCACCATGTAATTGACACATGCAGTGAGGATGTCACTCTGCCCCCCAGGAGTATGTCAGTTGTGAGCGACACCAGTTTGAAGAGAACCTCTCCTCTCCATGGTAGTGGATTGAGTGCAAGTTGTGAACCTCTTGTGGCTCTACAAGACGGAACAGTGGCAGTCAGCCAAGAAGGCTTTAGCAAAACTGCAAAGGAGACGCTCAGCTTGATCCTAAATGTGATCAAGTGCAGATTGGCCAACTCTGAGAGTTCATCTGTTGGGCAGAATGCAAGGGAGGAGCGTCTGATAACCACTAACATGTTAGACTCTCTACTGGAGAGCCTTGACCTGTTGCCTGACATGAGTGCTGCCAATGAGATCACAAGGACAGAATGCCATACCTCTAACGCAATGGACAAGACAGGTTCACAGTCAGCGCTTGTGAATCAACAAGAAATAAACATATCTGACACCAGTCTCATAGTGAAAACTATAATGGACACATTGAAGACAGACGACCCAGAGATGACTTCAGCAGAAGAAAATCTGGATAGACTCCTGTCAATTGAAGCCCTTCAAGATGCGTCTGGCAACCTGATCGCAAAGGTCCATGGTCTCATTCAGGAGATAACCATAAGCCGCCAGCTTCAATCCACGACTGGCCACAGAAGCCTCTCTCAACCAGCTCTGCCAAAGCCAGCACTGAGGAAGCTGTCAAAGCACGATGCGTCAGAGCTCGTTTACAGCTTTGCCCAGACTTCTGTTAGCAGACTCCTGGGGCAGTGTTTGGTTAGGCCTATGCCACCCACCGCTGACAGGGTTTTGGATCAGGTCATCAAGTTGATGACAGACATGGTGATGGACAGCCTGACTGATCTGTCCAAGTCTGCAATGGATGATGGTAAGTGAAAGTACCTCTTCATCTGCATAGGACTTCATTGTAACATGATGCTCACTACATTGCGTTTTATGATGTGAACTTTGCTGTTTGCGTCCAAAATGGCACCTTCTTCCATATTTAGTGCACTACTTTTGACCAGAGCCAGACCCTATGGGCCCAGTTCAAAAGTTGTGCACTATAAAGGGAAGAGAAGGCCTTTTGGGACACAGTGACTGATTTCCATTGTTGCGTCCTCTTCTCCCAGTTATTGTACCCAGGTCGGTCACACCAGCTTGCTCTTCTTACTCAGACACCAGCAATGCCGCAAGTGACATCACTCATGGTATTGTGGCTGACCTTAATGCTACTGAGGAATTCCCTGCCAGGGGCCTTAGCCCGGCTGATGTAAAGGCTGACGGCATGGCCCGCCTTCCCTCTGCCAGGGGGGAAGAGACTAAGAAGAACAGGAAGTGGCATTTCCTACACAAAATTGTCAAGATTCCAAAGATCAGGATTAAGGTAGAGGGCTCAGTGTCTTTAGATTACCTCTGTAACGCAGGGCTGAAATGTACCCTACATATTCACTAAACCCCTATTGTCTCTGCATTAGAACAATGCTGTTGTCATTGTCTTTAGGAGGTTGAGTGAGGCCGCTGTAATACAATCCTAATACACATGGGAGAGAGAGAGAGTCAATGGATGTGTTCCAAATTGCACCCTATTCCCTATATAGTGCAGTACTTTTGACCAGAGCTCGATGGGCCCTTGTCAAAAGTAGTGCCTTAAGTAGCCAATAGGGTGCCTTTTGGGATGCATGCCATATATTTTACACATGCTCAGATGTCCTGATGTGTTTTGTCAACAGCTGTTCAAGACAAAGGGGGAACCAAAGAGCCACCCTGAACAGGATTCTCTGCCTACCAAACGTCTCAGAGAGACTCGTATTTCACAGGGTAAGTGATAAGCATCGATAATGTCATATTGATGTATCACCCTATGGCCAGCTTGTTAAAACGGTGACTACAGATACAGGCGGACAGACAGATACACACATTAATTTTCTGATTATGAAATATTCTTTTCACAGATGCTGAGTGTGAGGTTCCATCCACTTCCCCACCCAAGGAGGCCCTGACAACCACACTGGCCCCTGCTCCCCAGGAGTCCCAGTCCCGTAAACGCCCTCTCATAGTCAGGGTGTTACGAGCTATCTCCAGAGCCGTCTCCAAACCATTCAGAGAAGCTTTTGGGAAGAAGAATTAGCCAAATGCCAGATTTTATTACTATTTTAATCAGAGCCTTTATTTAATAAAACATTACTGCATGGATTTCTGTCTATAGTCGTCTTACTGTTTGTGCAAGGTAATGGTACCACATTGTCAAACATAGTTATAGTGAAGCACTGTTTATGATTATTGATTGTGGAAATCACATTTTAATACAGAAAAGATGTCGTCACATAAAGTCAGACATATAGGAGAAAACTCCGTTGACTATTCACATGATCAAGACACAACTAAAGCCATGAATGGATCATATTATTATACCTTTATTTCAACAAGGAACACAGACTGAGACCAAGGTTTCTTTTACAGCTGGGCCCTGCGTAGACATGTTACACATTCAGTTTAGCTACAATGATTAAGAAACTACACAAGACAAACAAGACCATCACAGATAACACAAAAATACAGCAGCAGATTATTACGTTTGCACACAGGTTATTCCCCTAACAGCACAATAACTTGCATTACCCGAAAGTTACAAGCAATACAGAAATAAAAATCCTCCAATAATTATTTAAAATGGGCAACAGGGGGACAAGAGTCTCAAATGTAAGTTTAGTCTGCAGGCTTTTCCATTGGCAAGGAGCGTAACAGGAAAAGGCAGCCATACCCAACTCTGTGGAAATCGCATGGACCTCAAGCGTAATCCATGCTTGAGACCTGGTTTTAGGAATTCTAATTCTAATATTGATGAGTGATGATAAATAAGATGGTAGTTTATTCAGAAGTGCTTCATAGACAAACACGAGAACATATTCTCGTCTCATGGACAGCGAAGTCCAACCCACATTTTGATACAAAACACAGTGGTGAGTTCTGTAGCTAGCGTCCGTAATAAACCTAAGTACTCAATGATAAATAGCATCCAGCGATTTAAGTGTTGATGCCGTAGCATGCATGTAGATAATATCCCCATAATCTATAACAGACATAAAAGTAGCTTGCACAATTTGTCTTCTATTTGTACAGGACAAACATGTCCTGTCTCTATAGAGGAAGCCTAGCTTGATTTTTAGCCGTTTACAAAGTTCGTCAATATGCATTTTAAAAGACAGTTCATCATCCAACCATATCCCTAAGTATTTATATGCAGAGACCTGATTCATTCGAGAACCATGTAAGCTCTTGTAAGTGCAAGTGTATTTTCAACCAACTTTTTGAACCTATTAAAAATCATAAAATGTGTTTTCTTTGTTTCTTGTTTTAAATGTACATTTTATTTTAACAATTTTAAAACAAGATGAACAGAGAACAGTTGTTACACTTTCTATGAAGCCCATATATATAATGCATACACTCAAGTCATACACTCATAATTATTTAATTGAGTTAAGTATAAGTGCAGTTATAAAAACATAATGAGACCTTGTTTTGTATTTCTTGCAATAAAAAAAGATACATATTCATAACTACTATCGTACCTATGTGATTGGCCCTGAACCCGGAAGTCGCATAAACGGGTCATGCTTTGGGCAGCAGTGCCAGAAGTCGTCCAGTCACTCAAGTTTGCACTCTGTGGAGTAAGTGGCTATCGAAATATCTATCGATTGTCGCTACTCATATAATGCATTTTGTAATGCGGACAAAAACCAATGATTTGCAAGAGATCTAAAAACGACGTATAAGCTATTGAGTATCACTAACAGATTTCTGGACAGTAATAATGGAAGATGTGACAGGCGCTCAGCTCATTGCTGAGGCACTAAAAGCTCAGGTGAGATATGTGCAATTTATATAAAAGAGTATTACACTGTATAACGGTATTGCTACGGTTTGGTAAATAATATATTCGTCGCTGATCATGTCCTTGGCAGTGACAATGTAGCACTAGGAGTTGTGAAAGTGTGTCAAAGGTCATTGCACTGGTATTTTATTTTTTTATTTTTTTTATTTTACCTTTATTTAACCAGGTAGGCAAGTTGAGAACAAGTTCTCATTTACAATTGCGACCTGGCCAAGATAAAGCAAAGCAGTTCGACAGATACAACGACACAGAGTTACACATGGAGTAAAACAAACATACAGTCAATAATACAGTATAAACAAGTCTATATACGATGTGAGCAAATGATATAGCGAACTATTAATATTTGTGTAGCAAAACATTTAGATGTTTATGTGGATGTTTGTTAACATATGGAATAGCATATGTTAACACCCCTGTTGATGTATGCCAAAGTGTGTGTCAATGCAAAGAACATCTACACTACACTGTAACAATTCAAACTGTATCCACATGTATCTCTCTGCAGAATGTAGAGTATATGTTTGGAATAGTTGGTGTTCCAGTCATTGAAGTGGCTATGGCAGCTCAAGCCTCAGGAATCAAGTATGTGGGAATGCGCAATGAACAAGCCGTAAGCCACCTTTTATTTTTAGGAATCTTCCCATGACATTTTTTATGTGAATTGGTTGTGGGTACACCAGTAATACTGATGTGGTGTGTGTCATCCAACAGGCTTGCTATGCTGCGTCTGCTGTTGGTTACCTCACTGGACGGTAGGAGGATTGTCATTATAAGAGGGCTCTAGAGATACTGTCTCTCCTCTCTGAAATCCCTGACCTATCTCCATACATTGTTAATGTGGGAAGCAACCCATCTGCCTAGGGAGACTACTCTCTCCATACAATACTAAACCATGGGATATTAACTAGCCATACACAGACTTGTGTGTGAGGGTCAGTTTCATAGCTGTTTTACATTGCTAATTCTATCTGTCTCTGTTTGTTTTCCTGTCTTACTGCCTGTTCCTCTCTGTCTGCTTATCTTCCTGCCTGTCTGCCTGTTCCTCTCTGTCTGCTTATCTTCCTGTTTGTCTGCCTGTTCCTCTCTGTCTGCTTATCTTCCTGTTTGTCTGCCTGTTCCTCTCTGTCTGCTTATCTTCCTGTTTGTCTGCCTGTTCCTCTCTGTCTGCTTATCTTCCTGTTTGTCTGCCTGTCTGCCTGTTCCTCTCTGTCTGCTTATCTTCCTGTTTGTCTGCCTGTCTGCCTGTTCCTCTCTGTCTGCTTATCTTCCTGTTTGTCTGCCTGTCTGTCTGTTCCTCTCTGTCTGCTTATCTTCCTGTTTGTCTGCCTGTCTGCCTGTTCCTCTCTGTCTGCTTATCTTCCTGTTTGTCTGCCTGTTCCTCTCTGTCTGCTTATCTTTCTGTTTGTCTGCCTGTCTGTCTGTTCCTCTCTGTCTGCTTATCTTCCTGTTTGTCTGCCTGTCTGCCTGTTCCTCTCTGTCTGCTTATCTTCCTGTTTGTCTGCCTGTCTGCCTGTTCCTCTCTGTCTGCTTATCTTCCTGTTTGTCTGCCTGTTCCTCTCTGTCTGCTTATCTTCCTGTTTGTCTGCCTGTCTGTCTGTTCCTCTCCAGTCCAGGGGCGTGTCTGGTTGTGTCTGGACCGGGACTCATCCATGCTCTTGGTGGAATGGCCAACGCTAACATGAACTGCTGGTATGTTAGAACTCTACAAACAGAAGGCCCTTCTACTCATGTAGTGGTCCTTCCTTTCAAAAGAAGGGATGCTATCCTTACACTGCAAAAAATGATCTGAGGACTCCAAACTATCTCCGCTTGTCAGTTGATGTCATTGTGTGATACCACTCTCTCTGTAGGCCTGTGATTGTTATTGGAGGCTCCTCCGATCAAAACCAGGAGACCACTGGGGCGTTTCAAGAGTTTCCACAGGTACTAATTCAACCATGAGGTTTCTGACTATTGAACATTAGGGGGTGGTTTCCCGGACACAGATTAAGCTTAGTCATGGCCTAAAAAGCAAACTCAATAGAGAATCTCTGTCCAGGAAACTGGTCCTAGCAGTTTAATTGCTGAAAGAAGACATCATTTGTTATTTGTGGTTCTCTTTCTCCGTCAGGTGGAGGCGTGCAGACTGTACAGTAAGTTCTCAGCTAGGCCCAGCAGTCTGGATATGATCTCCTCAGTGGTAGAGAAGGTATACAGTCTCCTCTGACTCCCTATGTTTAGTCCTCTTCATATCATTTGGTATCACCTGCAATTGTTTTCTGAATTTCTCTAATTTTCCAGCTTAGCAAGGTAACTTAAGTGCTTCAGAAGAACACAGCCTTAATTGATAGTGAATGGAAGGGTATTTGGTCTGTCTTAGGCAGTACGCACTAGCATGTATGGACGTCCCGGTGCTGTATACGTAGACATATCTGGGGACATGGTCAATGCTAAAGTGGACAGGAGCAGAGTCAGGTTGGTGGCTATCACTGTCTCTCATCCGTTTAAAATGTATACTAATGTGTTACTGTTGAATATGTATACCTCTGACTTCACATCACCATTTAGATTTTATTTTGTTCTACCTTTTAACGTCTGAAGTGAACAAGAAATTACCAGATTTTGTTAAATTAGTTAGAAAATATAGCACTATATCAAAGTATTCTCATCAGAGAATAGCAATAAGCCTAGATAGCCCTTCATGATTTATTTACCTATGCAATGAAGTTGATAGGTAACATGTTTAATGTTTGACCAATTCTTTCCTATTTCCTTTGTCAGAGAGGTGCCCTGTTGTCCACCTCCTCCAGTGAGTATGGCTGACCATATGGCGATCACAGAAGCACTGGCTGTTCTAAAAGGAGCCAAACGGCCTTTACTCATCATTGGGAAAGGTAGGCCAAACGGCCTTTACTCATCATTGGGAAAGGTAGGCCAAACAGCCTTTACTTATCATTGGGAAAGGTAGGCCAAACAGCCTTTACTTATCATTGGGAAAGGTAGGCCAAACAGCCTTTACTTATCATTGGGAAAGTTAGGCAATGCTTTTTAATAGCCAAACCCAGAAGTGACATCTTGTGGAATTGCGTCAGGTACTTGATTCAGTTCTGTGGGGAGATATTAAGAGAAAGATACAAAGATACAAACGTGACTCTTCACCCCCCCCCCCCCCCCCCCCCCCCCAAACAGAAACTTTCTGCAAGTTTCAGGCAAGTTTATGGGCCAAATGTCCCCATCCCCTTCTGACATTGAAAAGATGCGAGCACCTGTGAAATCGTGATTTGTCCAAATGATCAGTAGTGAAAAATCAGCGTACCAGAACAGAGTTCCTCGTTAGCGGAAGGTAGCCTAGTGGGTAGAGCGTTGGACCACTAACCGAAAGGTTGCTGGATCAAATCTCCCGAGCTGACAAGATAAAAATCTGTCGTTCTGTCCCTGAGCAAGGCACTGTTCCCCGGGCGCCGAAGATGTGGATTAAGGCAGCCCCGTACCTTTCTGATTCAGAGGGTTACATACGGAAGACACATTTCAGTTGAAGGCATTCAGTTGTACAACTGACTAGGTATCCCCTTTCCCCAGTCTGTTGACAGACGCTACTACCAGCTATGTTACTGTCTGTCCAGGAGGGATCAATAGCCAGCTGAAATGCACTGTAACATCTATAGCATTGTACCAGGGTTCAGCTGAAAACAGGACCACGTTCAGTAGACAAAAGTTGTGGACACGATTATTCATTCTACCTGTCAGAGAGGCATGTTTGTTCTACATGCTATATTTTTATCAGAACATTGCACAACGTTGTGTTCAGCTGAATGCATCCCAGCTGGGAAGGTCAGTCTGTTGATATCAGTGTGGCGGTGCCCTCTGTCTGTTTCCCTCTGCAGGTGCAGCCCATGGAAGAGCAGAGGGGGCTCTGAGGGAGCTGGTGGAGGGGTGTGGCCTGCCCTTCCTGCCCACCCCCATGGGTAAAGGGGTGCTGCCTGACGACCACCCCAACTGTGTTGCTGCTGCCCGCTCCAGGTCAGCCACTCCTTCTCTCAGCTGGCATCATATTCATGTACAGACCTTTGACTGTATAAGTAGGACCAGGATGAACAGACCAGGAGAACTCTGGGCCTTCCTGAAATCCCCATCTATAACTAGTCTCTTTTCATCACATTTTGTTGAATCTGATTGTGTTTTTTTCCCTGCTCTCTTCCTCTCTTCCTAACCCTCTTCATCCTCTCTTTCTATCCTCCTCCTCTTTTCCTAACCCTCCTCCTTCTCTCTTTCTATCCACCTCTCTTCCTATCCTCCTCCACCTCTCTTCCTATCCTCCTCCTCCACCTATCTTCCTATCCTCCTCCTCTCTTCCTAACCCTCCTCCTCCTATACTCCTCCTCTCTTCCTAACCCTCCTCCTCCTCTCTTCCTAACCCTCCTCCTCCTATCCTCCTCCTCTCTTCCTAACCCTCCTCCTCCTATACTCCTCCTCTCTTCCTAACCCTCCTCCTCCTATACTCCTCCTCTCTTCCTCTCTTCCTATCCTCCTGGTTCTATGGTCTTGGTGTGGACTGCAGAGCTCTGCTCCAGTCTGATGTTGTGGTCCTACTTGGTGCCAGGCTCAACTGGATCCTGCACTTTGGCCTTCCCCCCAGGTTTGACCCCCATGTAAAGGTCATCCAGGTAGGTCAAAGTTCACCAGTCAGATTTTCTGATTTCTGGAATCTTCCAACAGGGATTTCTGGGAATTTTGGGAAAGTTGCCATAATTTTGCAACCCTAGTCACAGGTCATGTCATAGTGTACTGCAGTTCATTGTAACCAGGTATAAATGTCTTTGAGTCAGTCTATTGGATTTAGTCTATTACCTATATAAGCTTCTCTATAAGTCTCTTGTGGTCTGTCTAAATAATGTCATGGCTGTCATAGTGCTGTACAGTACATCTGTAAGGTGGTGTGGTAAATGGCCAATATACCATGGCTAAGGGCTGTTCTTATGTACGATGCAACGCAGAGTGCCTGGATACAGGCCTTATTCCGTGATATATTGGCTATATACCTTAAACCCCAGAGGTCCTTTATTGCTATTATAAATTGGTTACCACCACATTCTAACAGTGAAAATATTACCCATGTTAAACGGTCTTTTATAAGCCGGGTGGTTTGAGCCCTGAATGCTGATTGGCTGACAGCTGTGGTTTATCAGACTGTTTACCATGGGTATGACAAAACATGTATTTTTACTACTCTAATTACGCTGGCAACCAGTTTATAATAGCAATAAGGCACCTCAGGGGTTTGTGGTTATGGCCAATTTACCATGGCTATGGCCTGTATGGTATATTGGCCATATACCACACCACCAATATATAATATTTATATTTATATTATATTTATATGTGTGTGTATATATATATATGTATGTGTGTGTATATATATGTATGTGTGTGTGTGTGTGTTAGCCTTATCATTATGTGGTGGAACCTGGTTATTTCTGTTGTGTTTGGCCGGTCTTCCAGCTGCTGTTACATGTGTCGTGCACGGTGCTCTTCCTGTCATGTGTCGCGCACGGTGCTCTTCCTGTCATGTGTCGCGCACGGTGCTCTTCCTGTCATGTGTCGCGCACGGTGCTCTTCCTGTCATGTGTCGCGCACGGTGCTTTTCCTGTCATGTGTCGCGCACGGTGCTCTTCCTGTCATGTGTCGCGCACGGTGCTCTTCCTGTCATGCGTTGTGTTGCTGGTATGTTGTAGTAACGTTCCACATACTTTATTTATGTCAAGGTTGATCTATGTGCAGAGGAGATGGGGAACAACATGCAACCTGCTGCGGCTCTCCTGGGGGACGTCAATGCTATTGTCAAGCAGGTAACACAACTCAGTCCTGGGGGACGTCAATGCTATTGTCAAGCAGGTAACACAACTCAGTCCTGGGGGACGTCAATGCTATTGTCAAGCAGGTAACACAACTCAGTCCTGGGGGATATAAATGCTATTGTCAAGCAGGTAACACAACTCAGTCCTGGGGGACGTCAATGCTATTGTCAAGCAGGTAACACAACTCAGTCCTAGGGGACGTCAATGCTATTGTCAAGCAGGTAACACAACTCAGTCCTGGGGGACGTCAATGCTATTGTCAAGCAGGTAACACAACTCAGACCTGGGGGATATCAATGCTATTGTCAAGCAGGTAACACAACTCAGTCCTGGGGGACGTCAATGCTATTGTCAAGCAGGTAACACAACTCAGTCCTGGGGAAATCAATGCTATTGTCAAGCAGGTAACACAACTCAGTCCTGGGGGATATCAATGCTATTGTCAAGCAGGTAACACAACTCAGTCCTGGGGGACGTCAATGCTATTGTCAAGCAGGTAACACAACTCAGTCCTGGGGGATATCAATGCTATTGTCAAGCAGGTAACACAACTCAGTCCTGGGGGACGTCAATGCTATTGTCAAGCAGGTAACACAACTCAGTCCTAGGGGACGTCAATGCTATTGTCAAGCAGGTAACACAACTCAGTCCTGGGGGACGTCAATGCTATTGTCAAGCAGGTAACACAACTCAGTCCTAGGGGACGTCAATGCTATTGTCAAGCAGGTAACACAACTCAGTCCTGGGGGACGTCAATGCTAATGTCAAGCAGGTAACACAACTCAGTCCTAGGGGACGTCAATGCTATTGTCAAGCAGGTAACACAACTCAGTCCTAGGGGACGTCAATGCTATTGTCAAGCAGGTAACACAACTCAGTCCTGGGGGATATCAATGCTATTGTCAAGCAGGTAACACAACTCAGTCCTGGGGGACGTCAATGCTATTGTCAAGCAGGTAACACAACTCAGTCCTGGGGATATCAATGCTATTGTCAAGCAGGTAACACAACTCAGTCCTGGGGGATATCAATGCTATTGTTAAGCAGGTAACACAACTCAGTCCTGGGGGACATAAATGCTGTTGTCAAGCAGGTAACACATCACAGGCATCTAATATGTGCCCCATATCTGTATGTTACTGTATTGCTGGGTCCTGGTGGTATGCACAGTGGTCTGTATTTACAGTGCATTTAACAAGTCTCAATACACTTTACAAAAAAAAAAAATGGTTAAAACAAATGTATTTTTTTAAAGAAACAAGCATTGATTATCCTGTCTGTAACAACTATTTGATTTTCAGCAAAGTATATATGGAATTGAATTGGTACAGATGTAGGATCTTATTTGAAGCAGTTTGCTACAGGCAGGAAAATAATCCTGCAGCAACAGGAATGTGAATTATTATGTGGATTATAATAATTTGACATTTTCTGTAGGGGTTGATACATTTCTCATAGGGGAAAATCAAGTCTGAAATGTATAAGAGTAAACACTTCAGAAGCCTTTTTAAACCTCAAATATACAACACATTTTACATGTCCTGCATTGCAGGAAAGTTCTCCTGCTACAGGGTGCTCAAATTAAGATCGTACATCTGTACTTGATTCAGTTTGCTTAGTTTCTACTCCTCATCTTAACTTTCAGATCCTAGAGTATGTTCATAAAGATGGCTGGAAGTATCCAGCTGATACAGAATGGTGGACCACATTGAAAGAGAAGATGGCTGCTAACGCAACAATGACAAAGGTGTGTTGGTGTGTGCGTTCATGACCTGTGACCTAAGCAAGTTAGCCTATCTACCACCCCTGATTTGATTGTGTTTCTCTCTCCAGGCATTAGCTCTTCAGTCAACAACACCCATGAACTACTACCAAGTGTTCCACCACATCTCCCAGCTGCTGCCCCACGACTGTGTCATCGTGAGTGAGGGGGCCAACACCATGGACATTGGGCGTACCATGTTGAACAACTACCTTCCTCGACACAGGCAAGGCATGCCGCCTCACACAAGTATTTTCCCTGTAGGCAAGTAGGAATTAGTTGTTGTTGTCCAGGAACCTGACAGGTTGACTGGATTACTTTTCAATGTAGTGCTGCCTGACAGGTTGACTGGATGACTTCTCAATGTAGTGCTGCCTGGCAGGCTGACTAGATGACTCCTCAATATAGTGCTGCCTGACAGGTTGACCTCTCAATATAGTGCTGCCTGGCAGGCTGACTAGATGACTTCTCAATGTAGTGCTGCCTGACAGGTTGACTGGATGATTATTCAATATAGTGCTGCCTGACAGGTTGACTGGATGACTTCTCAATGTAGTGCTGCCTGACAGGCTGACTAGATGGACTCTCTTAGTGTCTTACCCCCCCAGATATTGTTCCTTGCTTCCTACTTAACACACACGCAAACAAAGATACCTTTTTTTACACACTCTGAGCTCTTATTAACACAGCCATGTGTGTGTGTGTGTGTGTGCGCGCACGCAGGTTGGATGCTGGCACCTTTGGGACGATGGGGGTGGGTCTGGGCTTTGCCATCGCGGCTGCAACAGTGCAGAGGAACCAGAACACAGGCCAGAGGGTGGTGTGTGTGGAGGGCGACAGTGCCTTTGGATTCTCTGGGATGGAGGTAGAGACCATGTGCAGGTTGGTACAGTCAAGGTCTCTCTCACATAGCAAAATGTGGTTGTAGTAATCAATGGTCTGGTGCATAGGAGAATTAAAGTGTCAACCCTCTAACCTAGTCATTGATGCTTTCCCTCGTTGTTGATGCTTTCCCCTCGTCGTTGATGCTTTCCCTCGTCGTTGATGCTTTCCCCTCGTCGTTGATGCTTTCCCCTCTGACCAGGTATAAGCTCCCGGTGGTCATCATCGTGGTCAACAACAACGGGATCTACAGCGGCGTGGATGCAGAGACGTGGGAAATGATGGGGAAGATGGGAGATCTCACCACTGTGTGAGTACAGAGGGGTTTGGGTTTAAAGGTCAATTTGGGACTGGGCCTACTCTGACTGGTCAGGATTACCAAGGTCAGGATTACCTCTAGTGATGGTATGTTGGTCATCTTGTCCTCGGTTCTCCCCCCTCCACTCTCCCCTCTCCTCTCCAGAGCCCCCCCTGTGACCCTGCTGCCTGAAGCCCGCTATGATGAGGTCATGAACGCCTTCGGAGGACGAGGGTTCCTGGTGCGGACAGAGGAAGAGCTGCGTAGTGCCTTACAGCTCAGCCTCAGTGACTGGGAGAGACCTAGTCTCCTCAACGTCCTCATAGACCCCTCCTCAGACAGGAAGCAACAGGTAACTACAGGACAAATCTGACATGACACCCCGTTCCCTGGTCTATACCAGGCAAATTAAAATCTGGACGTCAAAGCCAGTTTGACTGACTGTCCATGGTCTGTCTCTGTCTCTTAGGAGTTTCCATGGCTAACTCGCTCCAACCTGTAGGCCAGTGAGGAAGACCTGCTTCCTTCTGCCACCTGATGGACAAATTGGGTACATCCCAAATGGCAACCTCTTCTCTATAAGTTTCATTCTCTATGGGTCCTGGTTAAAAGTAGTGCACTAAATAGGGAATATGGTGCCATTTGGTATGCAGCCCTTGTCAGTGAAGTTTCTCTCTATAACGTGGTGTTTGGAGACTGACAGCTCCTCTCTCGACCATGAGAAGGCTGCATGTGTTTTTGTATCTAATAAAGAATCATGTTTCTATGAAATGTTTTAATCAAGTCACATTTACTACACGGTAGTATTACATTTTCGATTTTGGAAATTTATACCATGATTAAGATGTAGATTTGTGAGAAAATGTCAGGTATAATATTTGTCTTTGGCTTGTTTACTATATTTGTACAAGTGTCCTTGAAAATAAACTTTGTTGCAGACAAACTGAAAGATATTAGTAGTTATTTTAGAAAATTCTAAGTGAATTCAATGTCTTTCAGAGCAGTAGACTAGAGGACTCTTTGCCACTTCCTTTTGAAGTAAAGGAAATGATTCTGTGTCCTGTTCATCTCTCCAGTCCCTCGGTCAGTGTGCCTTGTCCCCAACAGTACCCAGGTAACTGCTGATATTACAAAGTCCTCCAGCTCAAAATAAGCTAATGTGTAGCATGTGGTCAACGCAACTCCTTCCTCAAACTAACCTCTTACCCCTCTTCAGGGTTCCTCTGCCAAGGAAACATCATGGCTGACATTAGTTAATGAGAAATGTGTGCAATGTCAGTCTGTGTGACATTGGGTTGGAATCAGTGGAGGCTCCTCGGGAGGAAGGGGAGGACCATCCTCCTCAGTGAATTTCATAAACATAAAAACAGTGAAACATTAAAGTGAACCTTTTTAGATAAAACTAAATATATTAATGTCGCCAAATAATCTATTAAAATACAGTGTTGCAATGAAGGTCGACAGTAGCAATAACAGCACTCTGTAGGGTAGTACTATGGTGTCGCTGGAGGACAGCTAGCTTCCTCCTCTGGGTACATTGACTTCAATATAAAACCTAGGAGGGTCGTGGTTCTCACCCCCTTCCAAAAATGTACACATATTCCAGAGGACTTCCTTCAACCTATCGGAGCTCTTGCAGCATTAACTGACATGTTGTTGACCCAATCAAAGGATCAGATAATGAATCTAGTACTGAAAGCATAAGCTACAGCTAGCTAGCACTGCAGTGCATAGCATGTGGTGAGTAGTTGACCCAAAGAGAAAGACAATAATTGAAGCTAAACAAAGGAATTTATTTTAAAAATTAAGCGAGAGAGAGCTAGCTATATATTTTTTTCCACTTTCACTTCGCTAGCTAGTTTAGCCTACTCAAACACCTGGCTCAAACAGAGAGGGATGCTATGTTACCTAGCTAGCTGGCTAAGGCTATCCAACACTGGAACTCTTCCAAGTCACGGTAAGCTTTTGGTTTTATGAATTTATTGCCACTGGGGCCGCCAGTGTAACTGCTTGCTGACTATACACTGTAGTGCAATATTGTAGCGGGTTTACTAACGTGTTAGTTCTAGTAGCCATGTTGACTTGATGTGAGCTAATATGGTGACAACGATGTAGGCTGTGTAGCGGTTATGATATGAAGGTTTGGCTTGGAATGTTTTTTTTTCGCCTGACAGCTGATGTGTTGTGCACTGAAGTCCACAAGTGAAGGGAAAGGTGAGAGGAGGAGAGCGCGTAGATGCAAGAAGGAATTAGCCAATGATCAAAGTCACACTGTGTGTGTGGCTGCTATGGAAGTGAACTGTGTTTGTGTGAGTGGGTGTATTCATTCCACCTACTCTGTTAAAAAACATTTCTTAAACAGAAGAAAATAGAACAAAAAGGGATAAACATACCTGAATTTCTCCAATAGAAACTTGTTTGCAACTGTTGGGCTAACGATTACACCCTAGATCAGCTCGATGCAGGCAAGAGTGTGCAAGGCGGTATTGAATGTGTCACTGTCTGTCACCTTGATTACTGAAATTTCTCTCGACCTGTGCACCTACATTGTAAACTTTCACTCATAGGCTAGGTTGTAGCATCCTCATGATGGCTATAGGGAAAACGTGAGTATCCTAAACCTATCAATGTTACATTGAGATAGTTGAACGGAATATGAATGACAGTCATCCAATATGCTGTAATAGAAAAAAAAATCATCCCTCATCTTAAACAGTACCGACCTCCACTGGTTGGAATAAGGCCTGTGTGTGTGTGTGTGTGCGCGTGAGTGCATGCATGCATTTCCAATGTGTGGCTGTGTCCCTGCCTGACCAGCAGCACCCTGCATGCCTGTCATTCCTCTCTATAGGTCAGGGATTTCCACTGGGACTGGGAGGACAGCTGGGTCCCTGCCTGCTTCCTGCCCTGAGGCCTCCCCAGCCCAGCGTCCTCCCCAGCCCAGCGTCACCCCCCACGCCCTCCTCCCCTTACAACCGTAACTAAACTCCACCCCAACCTGCACTCAAATAACACATTTTCTCTTTTGTGAGGGAAACATGATTTATTCACCTTATTTGTTGAATATGTAACAATTATTTACTTAACAAACAGTAAGATATTTCTGTCCTGCTAATGCTGTGTTTTATGGTCTCCACTCTAGCACCCTGCAGCTAGTCTGGGTGTTGAGGACATGGGTTCTACGAGAGAGCTTGAACCTGACAAAAAAAATATATATATATATATTTTTTTTTACCTTTATTTAACTAGGCAAGTAGGTTAAGAACAAATTCTTATTTTCAATGATGGCCTAGGAACAGTGGGTTAACTGCCTGTTCAGGGGCAGAACGACAGATTTGTACCTTGTCAACTCTGGGATTTGAACTTGCTACCTTCCGGACTTGTGTTGGTGATGATAACCTAAAAGCTAGCATTCTATAGACAAGATGTGGTCTGTGTGACTCAAGAGAGAGAGAGAGCCTGGAAGAATTAAGAATAATGTTGTCTCATCTTCCTGGCATCTGGGAAACTAAGTAAAAGACCATCCTGTGTAGATAACCAAGGTGGCTTATGGGAAGGTTAGAAGTGACTGACTAAGCAATCTTGGTATCAGCTATATAAAAACTGTGCTTTGTCTGTAAAGGCTAGACTCTCAGCCTAACAGTCAGTCAAGACTGGTGGGCTGACGGTCTCATTATTGCAATAATTAATTTATGTTAAATAAAGATGATTGTTTGAAGAAATGACTAAGACCAAGTCTCTCTCAGTACTGAATTTCCACAACACTTTTCTGTGGGAACGAAAGGCCAGTGACTGTGTTCATTATTTCATGACCTGCCACCAGTCCTGTCTCACTCAGGCATCCTGATGGGTCAGAGGTCGAAGCCCCCCACCCTCCCAGGATAAACTGATGAAGGTCACCCAGACTGTCCCTCTCAAATTATATTTTAGGGTCACACAGAGCACAAAATGGCCTCTGTATTCTTTTATCAACTTCAGAACTCTTCATTAAGATAATAGAATGGGCTGCATTTCTAAAGGCATCTACAGAGAGACATCTGTACTCTGCCCACAAATCACATTGGTCTGGTTAGGGAACCCAGAGTGGTAGGACAAAGAAAAGCAGAAGTAAGCTTTTACTTGGGCATCTCTGCAGGCAAATGAACCTTAATGAAATCATGGAGTGAAATATGACATGGTAATTGAGTTACGGAGAGGGGAGGGCAGACCGGCAGCCAACTCTTACCTACTCCTGTCCTGTACCCATGGCTCCCTGCCACAACCTGAGCCCTCAATCTTCTGCCTCAGGTGCACGCACACGCACGCACGCACGCACGCACGCACGCACGCACGCACGCACGCACGCACACACACACACACACACACACACACACACACACCTGAGAGATCATACAATTCCTTTGTTTGCTTTTCAGTTGATTACAATTCCTTTGTTGGCTTTTCAGTTGATTAGGGCATTTACAAGAATAATGTTACTGCTCGTGAGGTAGACCATCAGGCTGACTATAGAAGACTAGGCCAAATCCGGGGGAGTTGATGACAATTCTAGCTGTGGTGTGTTCAGTTCAAGACTCTGTCTCTCTGAGGATATTTATGCCCTGCCAATACATGAAATAGTACAGACAGACACAGCACTTTGTCAGCAGCTGCCTGCTGACAGAGTCTTTTCTCTGCTTGATGCAGGTCCACTGCTGTGCAATGTGTTCTCTTCCTTCCTGAGAGAACGTCAACAGAATTTCCGTAACTGTCAGTCTGCTCCCCACCACACACCAACCATCCAATCACTGTCAACGACAGAGGAGACTCCTCTACTCGGGGATGCTGACAAACCCCTGACTCCCAGCCCCATGTCAGACCAACCAGATGCCCTGACACTAACTACAGAGTATTGACTCTGGTCAAAAATGTGTACGCAACCATTTGATGTGAGTTCCTTGGCTGAGTAAATAGCTTGTAGCAGTCAACAGCTTCCATTTTCTCATCTTTATTTTGTTCTCAATAATGCATGTCTGTGTCAAACATGTTTTAATTATGAAATCAGAGAGGAGTTTTGAAATCCTGATATGCGAGTGCATTCACCACCAAAAAGCATTGTGTAATGTTATCACATGCTACCAGTGTACCTACAGCATACAGTACACTCATATTAGCCAAACAAATGGATATTTCATGTGTTTATACACGGTGCAATGGATAATACATTTATACCTGTCATATAAAAGTTGACGTAATATTCAGTCCTTACAGTTATACAGTTACATTAACAAGAACCATCAATATTTCTTTAAAAGCATATACCTTGTCGAGAGTTGACTAATATTTACTTACAGCATGTAGGCTTCATTCACAGTCTCCTTTGGCAAATCGGTTGCATTTTAAACTTGTAAATTACAGTACCACTAACATGCAGATGTAACATTTAGAACAGTCTTGAAATGACATATTTTCATACATCCACTTTTACGTGAGCAACAATATTTTCCTAAGTGTGGGTGAGGTTAAAGGTCGGCCTCCGTTGGCACGGCGACCTATAGCTTGTGGTAAAGAACAGCTTATCCTGAAACGTTCTCTTAAACTACTGAGGGAATACAGGAAGTACTGCAGACTACAACTATAGTGTTCAGTTCTCCACTGAGTGGTGCAGTAGTTCTGCTCCAGTTATATAACAGGCAGGCTGGAGGTATCAAGAGGAGTGCTGCTATAAATACGAGACAGGAAGATGTCCAGAGCTTTCTAGACTGTCATAAGGTTTCCCACCCTAACTATCGGAATTCACTTCCTACCAATTAGCAGCTAAACAAGCTTCCTGTTCTGCAATGAGGAAATGATTTAAGAACATGTAGTAGTAGCAGTAATAATAACAGTTTGCCTGCCTTCACGTGTCATATCTCCCTGCAGACAGTAGTTCACTGAGGTCCTCCTCTTTACCTGGAGGACTGAGGGCACGAGTCATCAACATGTACAGTAAGCACATCTGAGTGAGGAGGGGGGCAGTGTAACAGTCAGTGTGCAGCATAGACTCATTGGTCTCATCTGTGTTCTACAGTGGATATGAGGGAGGATTTCTCTGAAAACATTATGTTAGAGGTTCCTGAGTTAAACCGTGGAAATGTCAATCTAAACTAAAGCAAAGCTTGACCTTGCCCACAATGTCCACATTCTGAACGGCCCTCTTCAACTACAGTACAGTGCCATCAAAAGCTAAGAGCGCACGGGCCTGGCTGTCCAAATGGCACACTATCCCCTATATAGTGCACTACTTTTAACCAGGGCCCATAGGACTCTTGTCACAAGTAGTGCACTACATAGGGAATAGGGTGTCATTTGGGACAACAGCTGTTCAGTTCTACCAGAAGGTGAGGGTTCCCAGTCTATCAGCTTGGCTGCTATTTCCACAGGCAGTCATCTTGGCTTAATGCTACTACTGTACAGTACATAGCTTTACTGTTCTTCTGAAGAGGATCTGACCAAGGCTTCAGATCTGCCTCTTCAGTACAGACTGACCAAGGCTTAAGATCTGCCTCTTCAGTACAGACTGACCAAGGTTTAAGATCTGCCTCTACAGTACAGACTGACCAAGGCTTAAGATCTGCCTCTACAGTACAGACTGACCAAGGCTTAAGATCTGCCTCTTCAGTACAGACTGACCAAGGTTTAAGATCTGCCTCTTCAGTACAGACTGACCAAGGCTTAAGATCTGCCTCTTCAGTACAGACTGACCAAGGTTTAAGATCTGCCTCTACAGTACAGACTGACCAAGGCTTAAGATCTGCCTCTACAGTACAGACTGACCAAGGCTTAAGATCTGCCTCTTCAGTACAGACTGACCAAGGTTTAAGATCTGCCTCTTCAGTACAGACTGACCAAGGCTTAAGATCTGCCTCTTCAGTACAGACTGACCAAGGTTTAAGATCTGCCTCTACAGTACAGACTGACCAAGGCTTAAGATCTGCCTCTACAGTACAGACTGACCAAGGTTTAAGATCTGCCTCTTCAGTACAGACTGACCAAGGCTTAAGATCTGCCTCTTCAGTACAGACTGACCAAGGCTTAAGATCTGCCTCTTCAGTACAGACTGACCAAGGCTTAAGATCTGCCTCTTCAGTACAGACTGACCAAGGCTTCAGTACAGACTGACCAAGGCTCTCAGAATCCTCCTGAATACTGTATAACATGTACTAACATGCCCCTGCTGTCCTGATTAGTACAATTATAACATACAATATACTCCCTACGTACAATTGGAGACGTATACCTACTATATATACACAGTACGAAGCTCATGACAACGATAGTAAGTATTGTGATTGGTTAAATGCCTAGGTAATGACATCTGTGGCCATGGTCTCACAGCAATCTCAGCCTCATGCAAATGCTACAGTACATGACGTCATTGACATTGCAGTAAAATACACAGCACCCTACTTCTGATTGTTCAGACCTGGTTCTCTCTTCTTTAACAGTTCTACGTCGAGGTAAATATGGCTTCCGGCTCCACCCACGAGTCTCTCACTTTCTCAGAGCTTTCCCATTGGCTGTCTTTCCCTTCCTGGCTGTCTCTCATTTGACCGCCTCTCGTTCAGCGGCTGGTCCTATCAGTTGGGCAGAGCCTCTTCAGTCTTGAGTTGAGTTTTATTTAAGACAAAGTGAAATTGTCCAGTGCGAATGGATGAGGGGACGTTTTACCGGCCCCGGCTCCCCTCCTCGGGAGCTACATGGCTTCAGCAGCGATACAACAGAGTTAGTGTGTGTAGTTTTAGTTATTTTGTCAGGCTTAGTCCAGTTTGTCAACACTTCCTTTTTGAGTCTCTTGTTTGCAGTGTTGTTGTTGATCTTTTATTTGCATTACCGTCATCCTATTCAGTACCAAAGCAAACGAGACAAGAAGGATCCCACTGCTGTGTCCAGGGTCCTCCTCATGTGAAATACTTGCAGTTTGTAGAGTCAATGACACAGTACGGAGTGCATCTGAGACGACCATAAGACCTGGGAATCAAGAAGAATTAGAACCCTCTGTCAACTAATCATGACAATGGCAGACAGTTACTGCTTCATAGGGAACACAAAGTTATGAGGTTACGTACAGTAAGATATGGAAAGCAGACAAGAATGGATCAAGCCAGTAAGCCTACTAACCCTGGGAGATATGAGTTGCATGTCTGATAGCCAAAGTCCTTTCCATCACATTCCTCGGCCCCGTCGTAGCGATAACCATCTCCACAGTAAGCATGTTTACACTCTGAGGAGGAAGGGATGGAGAGAGAAACAGAGGGGGAGAAAAATAGAGACACGCGGAGAGAGAAAGACACAGAGAGACAGGGAGAGATCAATAGCCATTCAAACCAGACCGGTGCTTCTGTGTGTCATCAATAGCATTATCATTTAACAAGTGCATTTATCCAAATCAACTTCCCATGCGGTAACTGAACCCACAACAAACAGAACCATCAGCAGAACCAAACCACGAATCTGGTTCATCCACTCTGATAACATGACTTACTGACGCAGCCGTCGGTGACAATCCTATTCCCGTCGTCACATTCCTCCCCATTGGGAATCTGAACGATCCCGTCGCCACAGTAACCCTCCTGTTCCGGAGCGTTCTCCGTAGACTGGAACGGCGTCAGCTGGAAGAAAGAAGTCTTTTACAGAGATTAGAAACTAAAACTAACAAAATGAAATAAAACTGTAACTTAAAGACGAACCTTGCCAGGCTGTAAGGCTGTATACTGTAAGCACTTAGACATATCCCGTTTAGAAGATAGTGTATCAAGTGAGGTACCTGAATGGGCAGCCATCCGCTGGTGTCTTTGAAGTAAAGCGATCTCTGGTCTTTCCGGAAGGCTAGGGCATTGTCCGTATGAAGACGATCTAGTTCTTCTTGATTGTTTACCACAAATATCTGTACGAGAAACAACAAAATACATTCTGGGTGAGACACAATAAAGACTAATTCGGCCTATTAAGTGCCTTAGCTGAGGCAAGTTTCTGATTCGCAATAAATGTTGATCATGTGTTACTTGTGTTGCCTGCTCACCGCCGGCACTTTGGCGTAGTCGCTCCTGGAACTATGTTCATCAAACTGTGGACTCTTCACACTAATGGAGTTACAGCTGCAAGGTCCAGGAAGACCTGGTAGCCCCCTCTCACCTTTCGTTCCAACCACGTAGAGTCCTGAACAAGAAATAAACATTTAGATCATATATTATCAATGTAGGCATATGTATAAAAAGTGATGTACACATGAAACCATCTCTATATCACAGAGTACCACATTCAGAGACAGCCATGAGCGAGGTCACAGGGACTATATGTTATAAATACCTCTGCTGAAATGCACTGTCCTGGCCCCCTCGTCTATCTATGAAGTTGGTAAAGCAATCAACTTAATTTGCGCAGACACCTGAACAAGACACCGGCTGTCACAGTTTAATTACATGGTGACATAATGTTTGTAAATATGTAAGGAGCTTCTTGGCCCACTATGAATTTGTTTTAAGGACATGATGTCATGGCTTTAGCATCCGTCCCATCCCCGATCCCCCCGCCACCCCCCTCATGGTATCTGTTACACCTCAGGAGGGGGAGAGAGGGGCGGTGATCAGGTTCCTCTGAAGCTAAATTAGCTCTCTGGTGTTACCTCCTGCTGTGTTTTAATGTCTGCTTCCTTTTGCTGATGCTGCACGGGGGGCTGCCTGCCTGAAGCTTCTCACACCCATCCCTGAAGCTTCTCAGACCCATACCTGAAGCTTCTCACACCCATCCCTGAAGCTTCTCAGACCCATACCTGAAGCTTCTCACACCCATCCCTGAAGCTTCTCAGACCCATCCCTGAAGCTTCTCACACTCATCCCTGAAGCTTCTCACACCCATCCCTGAAGCTTCTCACACCCATCCCTGAAGATTCTCACACTCATCCCTGAAGCTTCTCACACCCATCCCTGAAGCTTCTCACACCCATCCCTGAAGCTTCTCACACTGACAGGACCTCATATTAAACCTCAAAATGTACTTTCCAGTGAGATTCTCCATGTTGCCTTTCTTTTAATTACAGGACAAAGTTTTAATAATCTAGGTCTGAGAAACTAGCCTTCAGAGTCCAGAAAATGGGCAGAGCCTCCAACAAAGAACATACCAATCACTCTAAATCTGACTCGATGTTCTTCCCTGGAATTCATCCAGGTACACACTCAGCCTGCATATCACAGACTGGCAACAGATTAGCATGTTAGCCCAGCCACACTCCCTAGCCCTACAGCGGTCTCTAAAAAAGCAAAGCTCAGATGGGAGAGCTGATGGAGGTAGAGTCCTTACCTGAGGCTGGGAGACCTGGGGGACCAGGGTGGCCTGGGGGCCCCTGAGGACCTGCTGGACCTAGAGGGCCGATAATCCCATTGTCGCCCTTCCCTCCCTGTTTAATCAGACAAGAAAAATACCACATGTAAAAACATTGACAGACAAACATATGGTAAACCTTTAGTGGTCGAAACATGTCACCACATCATAGTGATTTGAAGTTACAGTATGTTGCTCAAAGAGGGCAGCAGGTAGCATAGTGGTTAGAGCGTTGGACTAGTAATCGAAAGGTTGCTAGATCAAATCCCCGAGCTGACAAGGTCAAAATCTGTTGTTCTGCCCCTGAACAAGGCAGTTAACCCACTGTTTCTAGGCTGTCATTGAAAATAAGAATTTGTTCTTAACTGACTTCCCTAGTTAAATAAAGGTAAAAAACCTTTTTTAATCACAGCTTCTAACAGCATATGATATTAAGTAATTAAGTAAGATCCTAATACAGTATATCTCTCACCTGTTTAATAAACAAAACACCTCTTTAATACAGCATCTCTCACCTGTTTAATACAGCATCTCTCACCTGTTTAATACAGCATCTCTCACCTGTTTAATACAGCATCTCTCACCTGTTTAATACAGTCTCTCTCACCTGTTTAATACAGTATCTCTCTCACCTGTTTAATACAGTATCTCTCTCACCTGTTTAATACAGCATCTCTCTCACCTGTTTAATACAGCATCTCTCTCACCTGTTTAATACAGTATCTCTCTCACCTGTTTAATACAGTATCTCTCTCACCTGTTTAATACAGCATCTCTCTCACCTGTTTAATACAGCATCTCTCACCTGTTTAATACAGTATCTCTCTCACCTGTTTAATACAGTATCTCTCTCACCTGTTTAATACAGCATCTCTCTCACCTGTTTAATACAGCATCTCTCACCTGTTTAATACAGTATCTCTCTCACCTGTTTAATACAGTATCTCTCTCACCTGTTTAATACAGCATCTCTCTCACCTGTTTAATACAGCATCTCTCACCTGTTTAATACAGCATCTCTCTCACCTGTTTAATACAGCATCTCTCACCTGTTTAATACAGCATCTCTCACCTGTTTAATACAGTATCTCTCACCTGTTTAATACAGTCTCTCTCACCTGTTTAATACAGTATCTCTCACCTGTTTAATACAGTATCTCTCTCACCTGTTTAATACAGTATCTCTCTCACCTGTTTAATACAGCATCTCTCTCACCTGTTTAATACAGCATCTCTCACCTGTTTAATACAGCATCTCTCTCACCTGTTTAATACAGCATCTCTCACCTGTTTAATACAGCATCTCTCACCTGTTTAATATAGTATCTCTCACCTGTTTAATACAGTCTCTCTCACCTGTTTAATACAGTCTCTCTCACCTGTTTAATACAGTATCTCTCTCACCTGTTTAATACAGCATCTCTCTCACCTGTTTAATAAACAAAACACCTCTTTAATACAGCATCTCTCACCTGTTTAATAAACAAAACACCTCTTTAATACAGCATCTCTCACCTGTTTAATACAGCATCTCTCACCTGTTTAATACAGTATCTCTCTCACCTGTTTAATAAACAAAACACCTCTTTAATACAGCATCTCTCACCTGTTTAATAAAGCATCTCTCACCTGTTTAATACAGTATCTCTCTCACCTGTTTAATACAGTATCTCTCTCACCTGTTTAATACAGTATCTCTCACCTGTTTAATACAGTATCTCTCTCACCTGTTTAATACAGTATCTCTCTCACCTGTTTAATACAGTATCTCTCTCACCTGTTTAATACAGCATCTCTCTCACCTGTTTAATACAGCATCTCTCTCACCTGTTTAATACAGTATCTCTCTCACCTGTTTAATACAGTATCTCTCTCACTTGTTTAATACAGTATCTCTCACCTGTTTAATAAACAAAACACCTCTTTAATACAGCATCTCTCACCTGTTTAATACAGCATCTCTCACCTGTTTAATACAGTATCTCTCTCACCTGTTTAATACAGTATCTCTCACCTCTTTAATACAGCATCTCTCACCTGTTTAATACAGCATCTCTCTCACCTGTTTAATACAGTATCTCTCTCACCTGTTTAATACAGTATCTCTCTCACTTGTTTAATACAGTATCTCTCACCTGTTTAATAAACAAAACACCTCTTTAATACAGCATCTCTCACCTGTTTAATACAGCATCTCTCACCTGTTTAATACAGTATCTCTCTCACCTGTTTAATACAGTATCTCTCTCACCTGTTTAATACAGTATCTCTCACCTGTTTAATACAGCATCTCTCTCACCTGTTTAATACAGCATCTCTCTCACCTGTTTAATACAGTATCTCTCTCACCTGTTTAATACAGTATCTCTCACCTGTTTAATACAGTATCTCTCTCACCTGTTTAATACAGTATCTCTCACCTGTGTAATACAGCATCTCTCACCTGTTTAATGCAGTATCTCTCACCTGTTTAATACAGTCTCTCTCACCTGTTTAATACAGTATCTCTCTCACCTGTTTAATACAGTATCTCTCTCACCTGTTTAATACAGTATCTCTCTCACCTGTTTAATACAGTATCTCTCTCACCTGTTTAATACAGTATCCCTCTCACCTGTTTAATACAGTTTCTCTCTCACCTGTTTAATACAGCATCTCTCTCACCTGTTTAATACAGTATCTCTCTCACCTGTTTAATACAGTATCTCTCTCACCTGTTTAATACAGTTTCTCTCTCACCTGTTTAATACAGTATCTCTCTCACCTGTTTAATACAGTATCTCTCTCACCTGTACAGTATACAGTACAGGTGAGTATATAATACAGTATATCTCACCTGTTTAATACAGTATATCTCTCACCTGTTTAATACAGTATATCTCTCACCTGTTTAATACAGTATATCTCACCTGTTTAATACAGTATATCTCACCTGTTTACTAATCAGGTATATCTCTCACCTGTTTTCTACAGTAACTCTCTCACCTGTTTAATACAGTATCTCTCTCACCTGTTTAATACAGTTTCTCTCACCTGCTTACTAATAAATAATATCTCTCACCTGTTTACTAATCAGGTATATCTCTCACCTGTTTACTAATAAAGTATATCTCTCACCTGTTTACTAATAAAGTATATCTCTCACCTGTTTACTAATCAGGTATATCTCTCACCTGTTTACTAATAAGATATATCTCTCACCTGTTTACTAATAAAGTATATCTCTCACCTGTTTACTAATAAAGTATATCTCTCACCTGTTTACTAATAAAGTATATCTCTCACCTGTTTACTAATAAAGTATATCTCTCACCTGTTTACTAATAAAGTATATCTCTCACCTGTTTGCCCCTCTTCCCTGGTCTGCCCGTCGGTCCTCTATTCCCTGAGATTCCAGGTTCTCCCTTTGGACCCATTTCCCCCTGAGGACATAAACCACAGCACTCCATCAACAACAACATATGCCGGTACGTCATATAAATAACTGTGGTCCAGTTTAGAATTGTGTTCTTCAGTTATTATGGAGGGCCAGTTGATTCTGGTTCTATCCTGTTGTTCAATGAGCCTCCACTACACGTCACCCACAATGACCTCCTCCTGCTCCTTCTCCCCTTCCTCCAGCTCCTCCACATCAACCCCAGCAGCCGATAAACATCAGATCATGTAACAAGATGTATGTCTCACTTTCTGTCCAAGCATTCCAGGGAAGCCCATTGTGCCCTTGTCTCCCTTCATCCCTCTCTCACTACGGTCACCACGGGAACCCTGATGAGACAGACAGGAGACAAAACAACTGTAAACAAAACATCCATAAACACACTGAAAACACACACATGTTGTTGAACCAACCCAGAGGAACTAAAATATGGTTTGTAATGTAATAGAATAAAAGAAAGCAGTCAAAAACATTTGAAGTAATCACCCACCTTTTCTCCTTTGTATCCAGGTAAACCCTAGGAAGGAAGATCAGAAGTCTGAAGTATAGAAATTATGAATAACATGATGGTTGAAATCAGACAATTTTCTCAGTGAAGGATGAAGGTTCACAGACCTTAGGTCCAAGAGGTCCTCTTGCTCCAGGTATTCCCATCAATCCACCATCTCCCTTCTCCCCCTGCCAGACACAAACGCACGCGTGCACACACACACGGCTCTGACAACACAGTTTTCATCTACCTTTACAAATAATATCATACAGATGTGGTATCTTAATTTTGATCACTCTGTCGCAGAGAATTTTCCTGCACCATAGGAAATTCAAATGAGCCTCATGATTTACATAAATTCACTGAAAACCCACAGTTCTCTTTCCCTTACTAGATTTTACTGCTAATATATAACCTGCTGTGGCCTATCAAAACTACAGTCCATTCTCATTAGAAATGATCACTTAAAAAAAAAAATCTAATCCTCCTGCTGCAAGATTATTTTACTCCTGCGACTAAACTGGTCAAATTAAGATCTAACACCTGTAGGTACAGGAACACACATATCTTATTGCATAATTTGTGTTCTATCATTTTTTTTCCCATACTATGATACGGTATAATATCATATTGACATTTGGGCACCATGAAATAGGACTTACTCACCTTGGGCCCATTTGGTCCTGGCCACCCGGCTGGTCCCTGGCGCCCCGGGAGACCTGGAGGCCCCGTCCGACCCTGGTGGGCCACAACATAATTTCTTTAGCACAGGGTTCCCAAATTGATTTTTTTTGCGTGGGTGACCCCTTATGTGATAGCAAATTCATCAGGGACAACCTCATAATATCAGAACACAAGTCCTACTTCAGAGTGGACTTTAACTAGCATAGAAGCAGTTTTACTATGACTTCAAGTCTTGGGTTCCAGGAAATACATCTTTAAAGGCCCCTTTTAGCGTCAGAGAAGAAATGCTCATTACCTGGAATTCTACACATTTTGCCTTTGGGCATAGAGGCCATTTTGCCATTTTAAAGTTGATTTCTTGCAATTCTAGTACCAGTGTAAATTTTGCCAACAACAACTACAGTGGGGCAAAAAAGTATTTAGTCAGCCCCAATTGTGCAAGTTCTCCCACTTAAAAATATGAGAGGCCTGTAATTTTCATCATAGGTACACTTCAACTATGACAGACAAAATTAGAAAAAAATAATCCAGAAAATCACATTGTAGGATTTTTAATGAATTTATTTGTAAATGATGGTGGGAAATAAGTATTTGGTCAATAACAAAAGTTTCTCAATACTTTGTTATATACCTTTTGTTGACAATGACAGAGGTCAAACGTTTTCTGTAAGTCTTCACAAGATTTTCACACACTGTTGCTGGTATTTTGGCCCATTGCTCCATGCAGATCTCCTCTAGAGCAGTGATGTTTTGTGGCTGTTGCTGGGCAACACGGACTTTCAACTCCTTTCAAAGATTTTCTATGGGGTTGAGATCTGGACTCCTTCGTTGCCCGGGCGGTGTGTTTGGGATCATTGTCATGCTGAAAGACCCAGCCACATTTCATCTTCAATGCCCTTGCTGATGGAAGGAGGTTTTCACTCAAAATCTCACGATACATGGCCCCATTTATTCTTTCCTTTATCAGTCGTCCTGGTCCCTTTGCAGAAAAACAGCCCTAAAGCATGATGTTTCCACCCCCATGCTTCACAGTAGTTATGGTGTTCTTTGGATGCAACTCAGCATTCTTTGTCCTCCAAACACGACGAGTTGAGTTTTTACCAAAAAGTTCTATTTTGGTTTCATCTGACCATATGACATTCTCCCAATCTTCTTCTGGATCATCCAAATGCTCTCTAGCAAACTTCAGACAGGCCTGGACATGTACTGGCTTAAGCAGGGGGACACGTCTGGCACTGCAGGATTTGAGTCCCTGGCGGCGTAGTGTGTTACTGATGGTAGGCTTTGTTACTTTGGTCCCAGCTCTCTGCAGGTCATTCACTAGGTCCCCCCGTGTGGTTCTGGGATTTTTGCTCTCCGTTCTTGTGATCATTTTGACCCCACGGGGTGAGATCTTGCGTGGAGCCTCAGATCGAGGGAGATTATCAGTGGTCTTGTATGTCTTCCATTTCCTAATAATTGCTCCCACAGTTGATTTCTTCAAACCAAGCTGGTTACCTATTGCAGATTCAGTCTTCCCAGTCTGGTGTAGGTCTACAATTTTGTAGCTTTTTGGTCTTGGCCATAGTGGAGTTTGGAGTGTGACTGTTTGGGGTTGTGGACAGGTGTCTTTTATACTGATAACAAGTTCAAACAGGTGCCATTAATACAGGTAACGAGTGGAGGACAGAGGAGCCTCTTAAAGAAGAATATACAGGTCTGTGAGAGCCAGAAATCTTGCTTGTTTGTAGGTGACCAAATACTTATTTTCCACCATAATTTGCAAATAAATTCATTAAAAATCCAACAATGTGATTTTTCTGGATTTTTTTTCTCATTTTGTCTGTCATAGTTGAAGTGTACCTATGATGAAAATTACAGGCTTCTCTCATCTTTTTAAGTGGGGGAACTTGCACAATTGGTGGCTGACTAAATACTTTTTTGCCCCACTGTATGCCAAAAAAATACTTGACAACTTATTTTTCCTGACTAAAGCTATGATAATGAGACGCTCTGGAAAAAAACGATAACTGTAACTTGATTTTAGTTGATAAAAATGTGACCAGATGAGAATTCCACACGGGACTAATGGACATTTCATTTGACATGAAGCTCCTTTTCATCTGTTTTGTCCAATCAGAAGTCAGGATATTTCATGCAACCCTCTCATTGGCAGAGTTGACATCTTTCAGTTGCGCGATCTGATTTATCTGATCTGTCCGACTCTCCCACAAAGCTCCCAGGTGGTCTCTTCAGTCCATCTTTTGAACGGATGTGAAGCCAAGACACTTCACTTGTAACTAACCTCAACCAGAAACAATCATGTTTATTCTCTTTCTTACTTTCATGTAGGGAAGTTCTGTTTTGATATCATCAGAAGCTCTATTTTCCCATACAATAATATTTCTGGAATTTCTGGAAAGCTAAAATTCTCCCCTTCAATGAAACAATTGTTATTTACCCCTTCAACAGTCACGATGGGGAGAAAATCAGAGCTGTACATTTTATTTACCTGTAGCCCAGCCTTTATGGTTAATTATGGCTGGCTTTGGTTACAATCTGCCACAATATCAATGTGGCTAAATTATACCAGGGACAGTAGGCCTAGTGGGACAAGGCCACCTGAATGTAATCTACACCTTCATTAGGTTGATATACACTGAGCGTACCAAACATTAAGAACACCTTCCTAATATTGAGTTGCATCCCCTTTTGCCCTCAGAACAGTCTCAATTTGTCATGGTATGGAGTCTACAAGTTGTCCAAAGTGTTCCACAGGGATGCTGGCCCATGTTGACTCCTATGTTTCCCACAGTTGTGTCAAGTTGGCTGGATATCCTCTGCGTGGTGGACCATTCTTGAAACACACAGGAAACTATTGAGAGTGAAAAACCCAGCAGCATTGCAGTTCTTGACACAAACCGGTGCGCCTGGCACCTACTACCATACCCCATTCAAAGGCACTTAAATCTATTGTCTTGCCCATTCACCCTCTGAATGGCACACATACAACATCCATGTCCCAATTGTCTCAAGGCTTAAAAATACTTATTTTAACCTGTCTCCTCCCCTTCATCTACACTGACTGAAGTGGATTTAACAAATAACATCAATAAGGGATCATAGCGTTCACCTGGATTCACCTGGTCAGTCTACGTTATGGAAATAACACTCTCTTCAAACAATAGCATGGTATTATTTCACTGTAATAGCTACTGTAAATTGGACAGTGCAGTTAGATTAACAAGAATTTAAGCTTTCTGCCAATATCAGATATGTCTATGTTCTGGGAAATGTTCTTGTTACTTACAACCTCAGGCTAATGTGACTAGCCTACGTTAGCTCAACCTTCCGGAGGGGAACTCACCAATCCTGTAGAGGTTATGGAAAGAGCATAATGTTTTGTCCACTCAGTGTAAATTGTTATTATGTTGTTTGAGTGTCATTTCTATATAGCCGACACTTTCTCTTTCTGAACTTCTGACAAGAGTGGAATGGATGTGGCTTCGTGAAAATGGCCACATGAGCAGCTGCCTCTCACCGATTTGACAGCTCTAACAGAGTTACACCTCTGACACCGCCAAAACATCAGCTATGCGGGTGTCGGATGTCGCCTGTTAACACTTAATCTGATTAAATCTAGGTCTAAGACTAAAACAGGTGACCAAATTAGTTCTACCCATTTTGCCATGGACACAGAGAAAATGTTGCCGTTTTAGGCATAAATTACAGTGCCATTATGTTCAAAACAACATTTTGGGGAATACAAGAAGAATTTAGTTAAAGAAGTGTATAATTGATGGAGAACTGTGGATATCTATATACCGATGAACCTCCCAGTCCCAGGCTGTGCATCTAAGGTTTAACAGAAATTGTGGTTGAATAATATATTGTATTGTATTGCACCCTCTAGTCTAAACACTTTTCACAGATCCCTTCTGCAAAATGTGTTTAATCGGTTGTTGGTAGCAATATTATTACAAAATATATTGTATTAATGAATGTATTATCATTGTTAAAAAAATAAGAATCATGCCGCAGACCCCCTGCAGTACCTCCACTTTGGAAATGCCTGATTTAGCAGATTTTTTACAGTTATCACACAGTAATGGTTGGAGCAGACTTTTTACAGTTATCACACAGTAATGGTTGGAGCAGACTTTTTACAGTTATCACACAGTAATGGTTGGAGCAGACTTTTTACAGTTATCACACCGTACTGGTTGGAGCAGACTTTTTACAGTTATCACACCGTACTGGTTGGAGCAGACTTTTTACAGTTATCACACAGTAATGGTTGGAGCAGACTTTTTACAGTTATCACACAGTAATGGTTGGAGCAGACTTTTTTAATATATTTTTTTACCCCTTTTTCTCCCCAATTTCATGGTATCCAATTGTTGTAGTAGCTACTCCCGTACGGGCTCGGGAGAGACGAAGGCTGAATGTCATGCGTCCTCCGATACACAACCCAACCAGCCGTACTGCTTCTTAATACAGCGCGCATCCAACCCGGAAGCCAGCCACACCAATGTGTCGGAGGCTACACCGTGCACCTGGCAACCTTGGCTAGTGCGCACTGCGCCCGGCCCGCCACAGGAGTCGCTGGTGCGCGATGAGACAAGGAGATCCCTACCGACCAATCCCTCCCTAACCCGGACGACGCTAGGCCAATTGTGCGTCGCCCCACGGACCTCCCGGTCGCGGCCGGTTACGACAGAGCCTGGGCGCGAACCCAGGGACTCTGATGGCACAGCTGGCGCTGCAGTACAGCACCCTTAACCACTGCGCCACCCGGGAGGCCGGAGCAGACTTTTTACAGTTATCCCACAGTAATGGTTGGAGCATACTTTGTGGAATGGTATCAAATACATCAAACACATGGCTTCCATGGTTTCCATGTGTTTGATGCCATTCCATTTGTGGCGTTCCGGACGTTATTATGAGCCGTCCTCCCCTCAGCAGCCTCCTGTGTACGGTACATAGGGTATGTGTGGGAATAGCTGAGCCATATCAGAACTGTTAGAACACTACTTTAACCAGACCAGAAGTTCTGAACTGACTAGAAAACACAGGGCATGAAGACTGCCGTATACAAAGAAATTACCAGCTGACCTGGCATCATTTAAATAAAGAAAATAAGTATTGAATGAATCAGCAGCTATCCATGTAAGCTGTGTAGTGTACAGTATAATATTTCCATGTGTAATATCATAGACGTAGCATATAGCAGGAGTTACAAACATGATTGTTCTGAATAGTTACAGAGAATTCCATAAGCCGATCGGGATGTTGACATGACAACCTGTGTTCTGTATTTACCCTGGTCCGCCATGTGGAGAGAGAGAAGGACTTTAACAAGGTCTGTCACTCTGTCCGCTTTAATTAAATGATAGGCCGTATATATAGAACAGGAAGGCCCTCTGCTTGTGGGAAATAAAATGATTTATGGTCTGGCTCGAGCACTAAGCTAAATTGCACTGCAATGCTGCTTCTGTACACAGCCAGCCCTGCAGCTCAGACAGAGCAGGGCAGTGACTGAGGACACGTTCCAAATGGCACCCTATTCTCTATATAGCGCACTACTTTTGACCATGGGTCCTGGTCAAAAGTAGTCAACTATAAAGGGAATAGGGTGCCATTTGGGACGCATTGTGAAGCTCTCCCAACGGAACTGTTTTAATACATAACTGCAGCCACCAATTGATTAAGACCACACTTCTCTTCTGACAGGTCTCACTCTTCCCCTGTCCCTCCGACAATCTTCTATTTTCTATGCTATACATCTCTATGTGAAGGTGCTGTAACGCTGCACCCTCCTGAACAGGGCCCAGTGAATCTGGATAGGTTTCAGGAGCTAACAGGGTGACCATAAGTTCCCCATCTGTTAGAGGAGACATGGGACGGGGTGGGAGGTTTATCCACTCTCCTCTACAACTCAGCAGAATGATTCTATGCATCTTCTATCTCAGCGGCTCTCTCTGTGTCCTAGCTGTACTGGCATCGTGTCAAGGTTGTGCTGCTTGTCTTTCTCTCTCTGTGTCCTAGCTGTCCTGGCATCGTGTAAAGGTTGTGCTGCTTGTCTTGCTCTCTCTGTGTCCTAGCTGTCCTGGCATCGTGTCAAGGTTGTGCTGCTTGTCTTTCTCTCTCTGTGTCCTAGCTGTCCTGGCATCGTGTACAGGTTGTGCTGCTTGTCTTGCTCTCTCTGTGTCCTAGCTGTTCTGGCATCGTGTACAGGTTGTGCTGCTTGTCTTTCTCTCTCTGTGTCCTAGCTGTCCTGGCATCGTGTCAAGGTTGTGCTGCTTGTCTTGCTCTCTCTGTGTCCTAGCTGTCCTGGCATCATATCAAGGTTGTGCTGCTTGTCTTTCTCTCTCTGTGTCCTAGCTGTCCTGGCATCGTGTCAAGGTTGTGCTGCTTGTCTTGCTCTCTCTGTGTCCTAGCTATCCTGGCATCGTATCAAGGTTGTGCTGCTTGTATTTCTCTCTCTGTGTCCTAGCTGTCCGGGCATCGTGTCAAGGTTGTGCTGCTTGTCTTGCTCTCTCTGTGTCCCAGCTGTTCTGGCATTGTGTACAGGTTGTGCTTCTTGTCTTTCTCTCTCTGTGTCCTAGCTGTCCTGGCATCGTGTCAAGGTTGTGTTGCTTGTCTTTCTCTCTCTGTGTCCTAGCTGTCCTGGCATTGTGTCAAGGTTGTGTTGCTTGTCTTTCTCTCTCTGTGTCCCAGCTGTCCTGGCATTGTGTCAAGGTTGTGCTGCTTGTCTTGCTCTCTCTGTGTCCTAGCTGTCCTGGCATCGTGTCAAGGTTGTGCTGCTTGTCTTTCTCTCTCTGTGTCCTAGCTGTCCTGGCATCGTGTCAAGGTGGTGCTGCTTGTCTTGCTCTCTCTGTGTCCCAGCTGTTCTGGCATTGTGTACAGGTTGTGCTTCTTGTCTTTCTCTCTCTGTGTCCTAGCTGTCCTGGCATCGTGTAAAGGTTGTGCTGCTTGTCTTTCTCTCTCTGTGTCCCAGCTGTCCTGGCATCGTGTAAAGGTTGTGCTGCTTGTCTTGCTCTCTCTGTGTCCTAGCTGTCCTGGCATCGTGTAAAGGTTGTGCTGCTTGTCTTGCTCTCTCTGTGTCCTAGCTGTTCTGGCATCGTGTACAGGTTGTGCTGCTTGTATTTCTCTCTCTGTGTCCCAGCTGTCCTGGCATCGTGTAAAGGTTGTGCTGCTTGTCTTGCTCTCTCTGTGTCCTAGCTGTTCTGGCATCGTGTACAAGTTGTGCTACTTGTCTTTCTCTCTCTGTGTCCTAGCTGTCCTGGCATTGTGTCAAGGTTGTGCTGCTTGTCTTTCTCTCTCTGTGTCCTAGCTGTTCTGGCATTGTGTACAGGTTGTGCTGCTTGTCTTTCTCTCTCTGTGTCCTAGCTGTCCTGGCATCGTGTCAAGGTTGTGCTGCTTGTCTTGCTCTCTCTGTGTCCTAGCTGTCCTGGCATCATATCAAGGTTGTGCTGCTTGTCTTTCTCTCTCTGTGTCCTAGCTGTCCTGGCATCGTGTCAAGGTTGTGCTGCTTGTCTTGCTCTCTCTGTGTCCTAGCTATCCTGGCATCGTATCAAGGTTGTGCTGCTTGTATTTCTCTCTCTGTGTCCTAGCTGTCCGGGCATCGTGTCAAGGTTGTGCTGCTTGTCTTGCTCTCTCTGTGTCCCAGCTGTTCTGGCATTGTGTACAGGTTGTGCTTCTTGTCTTTCTCTCTCTGTGTCCTAGCTGTCCTGGCATCGTGTCAAGGTTGTGTTGCTTGTCTTTCTCTCTCTGTGTCCTAGCTGTCCTGGCATTGTGTCAAGGTTGTGTTGCTTGTCTTTCTCTCTCTGTGTCCCAGCTGTCCTGGCATTGTGTCAAGGTTGTGCTGTTTGTCTTGCTCTCTCTGTGTCCTAGCTGTCCTGGCATCGTGTCAAGGTTGTGCTGCTTGTCTTTCTCTCTCTGTGTCCTAGCTGTCCTGGCATCGTGTCAAGGTGGTGCTGCTTGTCTTGCTCTCTCTGTGTCCCAGCTGTCCTGGCATCGTGTAAAGGTTGTGCTGCTTGTCTTGCTCTCTCTGTGTCCTAGCTGTCCTGGCATCGTGTAAAGGTTGTGCTGCTTGTCTTGCTCTCTCTGTGTCCTAGCTGTTCTGGCATCGTGTACAGGTTGTGCTGCTTGTATTTCTCTCTCTGTGTCCCAGCTGTCCTGGCATCGTGTAAAGGTTGTGCTGCTTGTCTTTCTCTCTCTGTGTCCTAGCTGTCCTGGCATCGTGTCAAGGTTGTGCTGCTTGTCTTGCTCTCTCTGTGTCCTAGCTGTCCTGGCATCATATCAAGGTTGTGCTGCTTGTCTTTCTCTCTCTGTGTCCTAGCTGTCCTGGCATCGTGTCAAGGTTGTGCTGCTTGTCTTGCTCTCTCTGTGTCCTAGCTATCCTGGCATCGTATCAAGGTTGTGCTGCTTGTATTTCTCTCTCTGTGTCCTAGCTGTCCGGGCATCGTGTCAAGGTTGTGCTGCTTGTCTTGCTCTCTCTGTGTCCCAGCTGTTCTGGCATTGTGTACAGGTTGTGCTTCTTGTCTTTCTCTCTCTGTGTCCTAGCTGTCCTGGCATCGTGTCAAGGTTGTGTTGCTTGTCTTTCTCTCTCTGTGTCCTAGCTGTCCTGGCATTGTGTCAAGGTTGTGTTGCTTGTCTTTCTCTCTCTGTGTCCCAGCTGTCCTGGCATTGTGTCAAGGTTGTGCTGCTTGTCTTGCTCTCTCTGTGTCCTAGCTGTCCTGGCATCGTGTCAAGGTTGTGCTGCTTGTCTTTCTCTCTCTGTGTCCTAGCTGTCCTGGCATCGTGTCAAGGTGGTGCTGCTTGTCTTGCTCTCTCTGTGTCCCAGCTGTTCTGGCATTGTGTACAGGTTGTGCTTCTTGTCTTTCTCTCTCTGTGTCCTAGCTGTCCTGGCATCGTGTAAAGGTTGTGCTGCTTGTCTTTCTCTCTCTGTGTCCCAGCTGTCCTGGCATCGTGTAAAGGTTGTGCTGCTTGTCTTGCTCTCTCTGTGTCCTAGCTGTCCTGGCATCGTGTAAAGGTTGTGCTGCTTGTCTTGCTCTCTCTGTGTCCTAGCTGTTCTGGCATCGTGTACAGGTTGTGCTGCTTGTATTTCTCTCTCTGTGTCCCAGCTGTCCTGGCATCGTGTAAAGGTTGTGCTGCTTGTCTTGCTCTCTCTGTGTCCTAGCTGTTCTGGCATCGTGTACAAGTTGTGCTACTTGTCTTTCTCTCTCTGTGTCCTAGCTGTCCTGGCATTGTGTCAAGGTTGTGCTGCTTGTCTTTCTCTCTCTGTGTCCTAGCTGTTCTGGCATTGTGTACGGGTTGTGCTGCTTGTCTTTCTCTCTCTGTGTCCTAGCTGTTCTGGCATCGTGTACAGGTTGTGCTGCTTGTCTTTCTCTCTCTGTGTCCTAGCTGTCCTGGCATCGTGTCAAGGTTGTGCTGCTTGTCTTGCTCTCTCTGTGTCCTAGCTGTTCTGGCATCGTATCAAGGTTGTGCTGCTTGTCTTTCTCTCTCTGTGTCCTAGCTGTCCTGGAGTCGTGTAAAGGTTGTGCTGCTTGTCTTGCTCTCTCTGTGTCCTAGCTATCCTGGCATCGTATCAAGGTTGTGCTGCTTGTCTTTCTCTCTCTGTGTCCTAGCTGTCCTGGCTTCGTGTACAGGTTGTGCTGCTTGTCGTTCTCTCTCTGTGTCCTAGCTGTCCTGGCATCGTGTCAAGGTTGTGCTGCTTGTCTTTCTCTCTCTGTGTCCCAGCTGTCCTGGCATCGTGTCAAGGTTGTGCTGCTTGTCTTGCTCTCTCTGTGTCCTAGCTATCCTGGCATCGTATCAAGGTTGTGCTGCTTGTCTTTCTCTCTTTGTGTCCTAGCTGTCCTGGCATCGTGTCAAGGTTGTGCTGCTTGTCTTGCTCTCTCTGTGTCCCAGCTGTCCTGGCATCTTGTACAGATTGTGCTGCTTGTCTTTCTCTCTCTGTGTCCTAGCTGTCCTGGCATCGTGTCAAGGTTGTGCTGCTTGTCTTTCTCTCTCTGTGTCCTAGCTGTCCTGGCATTGTGTAAAGGTTGTGCTGCTTGTCTTGCTCTCTCTGTGTCCTAGCTGTCCTGGCATCGTGTCAAGGTTGTGCTGCTTGTCTTTCTCTCTCTGTGTCCTAGCTGTCCTGGCATCGTGTCAAGGTTGTGCTGCTTGTCTTTCTCTCTCTGTGTCCTAGCTGTCCTGGCATCGTGTAAAGGTTGTGCTTCTTGTCTTGCTCTCTCTGTGTCCTAGCTGTCCTGGCATCGTGTCAAGGTGGTGCTGCTTGTCTTGCTCTCTCTGTGTCCTAGCTGTCCTGGCATCGTGTAAAGGTTGTGCTGCTTGTCTTTCTCTCTCTCTGTATCCTAGCTGTCCTGGCATCGTGTCAAGGTTGTGCTGCTTGTCTTGCTCTCTCTGTGTCCTAGCTGTCCTGGCATCGTGTACAGGTTGTGCTGCTTGTCTTTCTCTGAATGTCATAATGCTCATAACCAGGCAGTGGGCGGACAGACGGGCGGCGGGGACGTGAGTTACAGCCCACCAGACAGACTGAGGAGGGACTGGATCTCATTTTTCAGCAAATCCACTTAGCAGAGCTAATAGAATGATCAATGGGTGCTCTCACCTTTTGTCCAGGTCGTCCCAGTTCTCCCTGGCAACAAGATCGTTGGATGGAGGTGGAGAGAGAGAGCGAAGAAGAGAGACAAAGAGACAGACAGAGATATAACTACTGATTTTTTATACAAGGCCTTTCCGCTTCGTATAATGGTAGTTTTCAATCATTCACTAAACATCTAATGCAAAAACAACTGTTTATAAATTACACTTACCTTTTCACCTTTTGGTCCCGTCAGACCTGGTAGCCCAGCTGGACCCTGTAGAAGGTCAACAATAATCAGATATCTAACCAATCAGAACATGGGCTTTTTCTGTCTTTATGCCATCAACTGATTATTTACAATCCCAGTAATATTCTAAATATTATTTCCCTTCACAATGTCATGTGAAATAAAATTAATGAGTAGGTACAGGATCCATACGGACACCAAATGTGTTTGTTGTTAGCTTCCTTAGCAGTCAGCTAACTCCGGTGCCATACTGTATAGGCTAAATTGTGTATGAATACAGATGTGAAAAACAAATCTGAAGAGTTTACCAATCATGCTCTCCTCTCCCTGACAGAATGCCATCTAGGCAAGTGGCCATTTATAGGACTCTGGAATTACTATAGGATCTTCTGCATTACAACACCACCACCACCCTCCACACAGCAACACCACCACCACCCTCCACACAGCAACACCACCACCACCCTCCACACAGCAACAACACCACCCACCCTCCACACAGCAACAACACCACCCACCCTCCACACAGCAACAACACCACCACCCTCCACACAGCAACAACACCACCCACCCTCCACACAGCAACACCACCACCACCCTCCACACAGCAACACCACCACCACCCTCCACACAGCAACAACACCACCCACCCTCCACACAGCAACACCACCACCACCCTCCACACAGCAACAACACCACCCACCCTCCACACAGCCACACCACCACCCACCCTCCACACAGCAACAACACCACCACCCACCCTCCACACAGCAACAACACCACCACCCACCCTCCACACAGCAACAACACCACCACCCACCCTCCACACAGCAACAACACCACCACCCACCCTCCACACAGCAACAACACCACCACCCACCCTCCACACAGCAACAACACCACCACCCACCCTCCACACAATAACACCACCACCACCCTCCACACAGTACCATCACCACCCACCCTCCACACAGCAACACCACCACCCACCAACCCTCCACACAGCACCACCACCCACCCACCCTCCACACAGCAACATCACCACCCACCCTCCACACAGCAACACCACCACCCACCCTCCACACAGCAACAACACCACCACCCACCCAACACCACCACCCACCAACCCTCCACACAGCACCACCACCCACCCACCCTCCACACAGCAACATCACCACCCACCCTCCACACAGCAACACCACCACCCACCCTCCACACAGCAACACCACCACCCACCCTCCACACAGAAACAACACCACCACCCACCCTCCACACAGCAACAACACCACCCCCACCCTCCACACAGCAACAACACCACCACCCACCCTCCACACAGCAACAACACCACCCCCACCCTCCACACAGCAACAACACCACCACCCACCCTCCACACAATAACACCACCACCCACCCTCCACACAGCAACACCACCACCCACCCTCCACACAGCAACACCACCCAACCTGGTGGGCGATACAGGAATTGACTCCCTCCACTCAATATGTCTTTCCATGCAGACTGTTTGGGTTGTTTCTAAGAATGGTGTGTGGAGGGACGGAGAGTCGTGGCAGTCAGTGGAAAAAGTCTATTTGCGTCGTGTCTAAATGTGGAGCATTAATGTGTTGCAGAGCTCCATGTAATCCCCATTCCTGTCCCCGTCCCGTCTCCGTCCCTGTCCCCGTCTCCGTCTCCATCTCCTTCCCAGTCTCTGTCCCTGTCCCGTCCCTGTCCCCGTCTCTGTCCCTGTCTCCGTCCATGTCCCCGTCCCTGTCCCCGTCTCCGTCCCTGTCCCCGTCCCTGTCTCTGTCCCTCTCTGTCCCTGTCCCTGTCTCCGTCCCCGTCTCTGTCCCTGTCTCTGTCCCCGTCCCCGTCCCCGTCCCTGTCTCTGTCTCTGTCTCTGTCCCTGTCCCTGTCCCCATCTCTGTCCCTGTCTCTGTCCCTGTCTCTGTCCCCGTCCCCGTCTTCGTCCCCGTCTCCATCCCCGTCCCTGTCCCCATCTCCGTCCCCGTCCCTGTCCCTAGCTCTAGAGGAACAAGAGGAAGGAAGGAGAAGGAACTCACATGGGTCTCAGATGGTAAAGAGCTGATAGAGGTCTATAGAGGACTTAGCCAACCCCCCAACACCTGTCTACCACCATTACTGACAAGTAAGGAAGCCCAGGCAACTAACCATTGTCTCCACCTGATAAACCCTGATGAAATACTCTTCCAAATATCTGCATTATAACCGTATTATAACTGTATGGGCCATTATCGGGCTTAAAAAAGATATATTGAATTGATGAAGCCAGTGGGATGACAACATTAACAGAGACATTTGGGGGTGGATAGGTTTACCTACCTGAGGACCGGGGGGTCCGTTGGGGCCAGGGGGTCCTGGGACACAGCTGGGCCCTTTCAGCTCCGTCCCTGTATCTGGATCTGGTCTGTGATCACCTCCCTTACTGGTCTCCTCATTCTAAACCAATCAAACAAAAACACTCTTCCATTCAATCAGTGCTCTATTTTATAATAAAATGATCAGTAGCCGTTTGTGGTACTGAAGTACAATTACAGTGCAGTTAAGATTGTGGATCACTTATGCTCACTACTTGCCAATCAAAATGACAGCTGTGTGTCATGTCATCTGTCAATTTGAATTTCAGATTCTACACAATTATTCAGTGTCAACTCCTGCTCATCACCCCTCTTGAGTTTACAGTCCAGGCTCGAGACTGAGGGTTGTATCTCTGGGAAAGGGAAGGGGAATACCTAGTCAGTTGTACAACTGAATGCATTCAACTGAAATGTGTCTTCTGCATTTAATCCAACCCCTCTGAATTAGAGAATTAGAGAGGTGCGGGGGGGCTGCCTTAATCAACATCCACGTCATCGGCGCCCGGGGAACAGCAGCTGCCTTGCTCAGGGCCAGAACGACAGAGGACCCTCTAACAGGATAGACAGAGTCGTATCTCTGAGAGGACCATCTAACAGACATAGTTGTATCTCTGAGAGGACCCTCTAACAGACAGAGTTGTATCTCTGAGAGGACCCTCTAACAGGATATACAGAGTTGTATCTCTGAGAGGACCATCTAACAGACATAGTTGTATCTCTGAGAGGACCCTCTAACAGGATATACAGAGTTGTATCTCTGAGAGGACCATCTATGGTCGTATCACCTCATCAACCCTGATCTGCAGTCAGCACTGTTGGGAGACCAGTTAATCCATTGCTTCCTGCACACACCTACTCTATCATCAGAAATCCCTACTGCTCTTAGTCAGTGGCGGAGGAGGGCAAGAGTGAGGCTAAGTCAGAAATGACACACTGTTCCCTATACATTATAGTCCACTACTTTTGACCACAGCCCTATCAAATGTAGTACGCTAAATAGGGAATAGGGTGCCATTTGGAACGTAGCCAGGGAGTGAGGGTTGGACAGCACCCAAGGACAAATAAACAATCATACACCTGTCAAACGGGCAAGTCACATGACATTGGACTCACATGACCACCGGGGTGCCACAGTGAGGGAGGAGGAGGGAATAGGGGGGGCGGGGGTGGACTCTGTAAACAGCAGGGGTTGAATTTCCTCTGCTGGTCCACGGCAGGTTGTTGTTGGAGAGCTGAGGAAAGTAGTGGACAGTATGGTAAGTCAGTCACATGGGAAATAAATACACACCGACCCTGCAGAGGATGCCCTTGTAATAGACATATTTCATTTGTTTGTCATGTTGACATCAGTGGGAAATTAAATGAATAGAGTCCGTGTCAAAACTAGTTGAAGGGGCTTAAAGAAAACTCAATGTTGGCTTATTTCTAACAGCATCAGAGTGGATGGTAAGGTGTGTAATAGAATCTGTATGTTACTGCATCCTGCAGAGGCAGAGAACAAACACCTCACTAACAAGCCACGAAGGAAAAGCTCCTGCATAGGGGCATTGGCAAAGAAGTGGTGTTGCAGCTGCCAAGTTAAAATCCACTCAATCAGCAGATCCTCCCCTTCACAAAAAACATCAGCTGAACTGAAAGTAATCTGTAAATGTATCCAAATGTACAGTTGTGGCCAAAAGTTTTGAGAATGACACAAATATTAATTTTCAAAGGCTGCTGCCTCATTTTGAATGATGGCAATTTGCATATACTCCAGAATGTTATGAAGAGTGATCAGATGAATTGCAATTAATTGCAAAGTGCCATGCAAATGAACTGAATCCCCAAAAAACATTTCCACTGCATTTCAGCCCTGCCACAAAAGGATCAGCTGACATGTCAGCGATTCTCTCGTTAACGCAGGTGTGAGTGTTGACGAGGACAAGGCTGGAGATCACTCTGTCATGCTGATTGAGTTTGAATAACAGACTGGAAGCTTCAAAAGGAGGGTGGTGCTTAGAATCATTGCTCTTCCTCTGTCAATCATGGTTACCTGCAAGGAAACACGTGCCGTCATCATTGCTTTGCAAAAAAAGGGCTTCACAGGCAAGGTTATGGTTGCCAGTAAGATTGCACCTAAATCAACCATTTATCGGATCATCAAGAACTTCAAGGAGAGCGGTTCAATTGTTGTGAAGAAGGCTTCAGGGAGCCCAAGACATTCCAGCAAGCGCCAGGACCGTCTCCTAAAGTTGATTCAGCTGCGGGATCGGGGCACCACAGAGCTTGATCAGGAATGGCAGCAGGCAGGTGTGAGTGCATCTGCATGCACAGTGAGGCGTAGACTTTTGGGGGATGGCCTGGTGTCAAGAAGGGCAGCAAAGAAGCCACTTCTCTCCAGGAAAAACATAAGGGACAGACTGATATTCTGCAAAAGGTACAGGGATTGGACTGCTGAGGACTGGGGTAAAGTCATTTTCTCTGATGAATCCCCTTTCCGATTGTTTGGGGCATCCGGAAAAAAGCTTGTCCGGAGAAGACAAGGTGAGCGCTACCATCAGTCCTGTGTCATGCCAACAGTAAAGCATCCTGAGACCATTCATGTGTGGGGTTGCATCTCAGCCAAGGGACTGGGCTCACTCACAATTTTTCCTAAGAACACAGCCATGAATAAAGAATAGTACCAACACATCCTCCGAGAGCAACTTCTCCCAACCATCCAGGAACAGTTTGGTGACAAACAATGCCTTTTCCAGCATGATGGAGCACCTTGCCATAAGGCAAAAGTGATAACTAAGTGGCTCGGGGAACAAAACATCGATATTTTCGGTTAATGGCCAGGAAACTCCCCAGACCTTAATCCCATTGAGAACTTGTGGTCAATCCTCAAGAGGTGGGTGGACAAACAAAAACCCACAAATTCTGACAAACTCCAAGCATTGATTATGCAAGAATGGGCTGCCATCAGTCAGGATGTGGCCCAGAAGTTAATTGACAGCATGCCAGGGCGGATTGCAGAGGTCTTGAAAAAGAAGGGTCAACACTGCAAATATTGACTCTTTGCATCAACTTCATGTAAATGTTAATAAAAGCCTTTGACACTTATGAAATGCTTGTAATTATACTTCAGTATTCCATAGTAACATCTGACAAAAGTATCTAAAGACACTGAAGCAGCAAACTTTGTGGAAATTAATATTTGTGTCATTCTCAAAACTTTTGGCCAAGACTGTACAGTCTGGTAGGTTGTTGACAACACTAGACGCTAGAACTGGTATCTACATAGATATACAACAACAAGTAAAATAGCTCTACAAATCTAACACGTAATAACTAGAATCCAATAAGAACAGCAGAAATATTCCGACTGGGAGCTGTAACATGATACGTGGAGTCATCCACACCGGAGAGAGCTGCTCCTGGCTCTGACTGAATACACATATGAAGCACCATGCGCCTTCCCTGTCAGGAACTGTCCACAGACGCTATTTATAGAGACATTTCCATTCTGACAGCATTTCATATTCCATAAATGAAGGGAAAATACACAGGAACACACACTTCTTCAAAAGTGCAAAGACAATCAGGATAAGACACGACATGGGGTTTACCCAGGGTCGGACTGCAGCTTGTCAAAACCGTGCATGACATATTCCTGCACGCACACACACATATAAACACACACACACACACACACATATAAACACATACACATGCATGAGTATGCGCATGTACACACACACACACACGGCTGGCTCGCTTACCTGCTGGGAATGAGAGAATATTGTCCAGGAAAGAGGACTGAGACAAGACATAACAAAACAATAGTGGAAGATAGAGTCCAAATGTGATAAGGATCATGCTGCTGTCAATACAATGCCCTCTCTCTCCAACTTGGGTTTACTGAGGAGCCACAGCAAAACGACTCCACTCTCACTCTCTGACTCTCTCTTGCCTACTGCCCTCAACAGCCCGCTCTCTCCTCTCTCAGTATCCCTGCGTCTTTAGGAGGGGGGTGCCTGCCAACCATTGCCCATTAAATATCCTGCCTCAGTGAGCGCTAAATTTACAGGAGGCATCGTGTCAGCTGCTCTTTGTGACAATATTACAATCTTACTACTGCAAGGGATGCCTTTCTGAATCCTTTCCCCTCTCCTCTCACAAGGAAACAAGACGACACAACGACGACACAACATACTACATGGCTGGAATGTCATTGGAAAGACAAAGACCATACATACTATGTGGTCACTTCACAACTGTAGACAAATAAACAGAACACAATTTCACAAGGTATCTGATCTTGTACATGTTGCACAAGACAAGGAAAAATGAACACGGTTCTGTCATGAATGCAAATCACAAAGCACCTGATTTACGGTTGTCACCGTAAAAAATATAGAATCTAAAACACCACAACGTCGGTCTCTAGGATATATCAATTAGACCCCCATCTATTTATCAGCCTCTGCCGCAACATTAATGGTCAGGCATTTATAAAGAGGCACTTGGATCGTGGGTTGGCAGGGGATCAATATAGACGCCAGTATCAATTTAAATAAATGAATGTAAAAGTTTTGAATTATATTTGCCATTTTCCCAATTAGAGCAATCAGTTGTTTGCATGTGTAGGTGATTGCCATGACTTGAATTTTACGTTCAGTTTTATCACCCCAAATGAAGTGAACAAATTAATTACTCTTACAAATGAACATTTCCTCTCCAAATGAACATAGCCTTGTGAGTATCAATTTAACCTTGTTTGACAATTATTTCTCACTGATATGAAAGGTCCTTATGCTTCCAAAACCATGCTCTCAACAAACTCAAGTGTCAGGACTCTTAAGAAAACCCCATGGAGAAGATGCCTTTACCTAATGACTTCTGTGTAATGGAGAGTCATAATCAAGGGCTAGGAAGAGGGGATTTCACAGGGTTGTAATGGAAACTGAAATGCCCTAGGTAGAAATAACATCCAAATGACCAAAACATGGCCATTCACGATTTCATCCAGTTTAATACATATGTAAAAATGCCATCTTATGTACATTCGTATAAAATGTGTTCTGAAATTGTGAGATACAAAAACATTAGCATTAACACTAGAAATTATTCACAACAAGGAATCAGCCTATTGCAAATCGGTCAGATATTCCTGCTTTGTCCAAATGGTTCAGTGCATCTATAACAAGACTGAATTAATGTCCAGAACTAAGAGGCCAAAGTTAGACTGCCTCTATGATGATCCCCGTTGTATTATTCTTAACTCACAACATCAGTCACAGAGAGGAAAGTCAGCTAATAGAAGACAATAACAATCTATCCACCATGATTGTTAATACATTTTGAATCAAGGCCTTGCTATATATCCCACTTCAGTTGGCACCTCAGTCGAACCCTATACATTAAAACATGGACATTTCCCATCCATATAGAACATGGTTTATTCCATAAGTTACTCATAAAGACTACATTTAAATGATTACGATAAGGAGGAAAATAATAGTTCATGTTAATGTCACTTGGTAAACAATACATTTGTAGATGAGACAATGTGAGAGAATGAGAATGGTTCTGGAGGGAGGGAGGAGGTTGGTTCTGGAGGGAGGAGGTGGGTTCTGGAGGGAGGAGGTGGGTTCTGGAGGGAGGGGGGAGGTGGGTTCTGGAGGGAGGGGGTTGGAGGAGGTGGGTTGGTGGTGGTACGCATGTCATCCATGTAGGTACAGTATATTGGTGTAGGAGTTCAGCAGGGATCAATACTAACACCGCTACATTATACTCTTCAGTGTTGTATGCAGTTCATTACATGCAGCCTATGTAGGCTGTCAAATAATGCTGTCAATAATAACAATATCAGCCTCAATTTAAAGTAAAAGTCCATATTTGTGCAATCTCAGCCACCAATGGTGCAGCTGTTCATAATGGAAGTGACTTCCAGGAGGGAAAAGAGCCTGAGTCTAAAGTACTGTACACTACATCAAGTACACCAGAGCCACTGCTCTGCTGCGGCGGCTCATATCGGGCTCTCCTCTTCTACCTCCTCCTCCTCCTTCGTCACTGTATCCCAGATGGTCTGAGTCTGAGGGCTCTCTTCCTCCTCTGGTAGTGTTCCTCTCAGGCCACCAGTTTGGATCTCGTCCCCTCCTCTCAGGCCAGCAGTTGGGATCTCGTTTCCTCCTCTCAGGCCAGCAGTTGGGATCTCGTCTCCTCCTCTCAGGCCACCAGTTGGGATCTCGTCTCCTCCTCTCAGGCCACCAGTTGGGATCTCGTCTCCTCCTCTCAGACCACCTCATCTGACTCCAGGTTGTATTCTTCATACAGGGCATCCAGGATGGCCAGTTGTTTCTCCATGGCAGGCAGGTAGACCCCCAGGTCCCGGTGCATGCCTGTGTTGAATCCTTCTTTCAGTTCCTCCCCCTCTCTGGACACCAGAGCCGCCGCAAAGCTGCTGTATGATGGCGCTGCTCGGAGGGCCAGCTGGGAACGGAGAGACGAAGTGTCACTAAGTCTCACACACCAACACACCAAGGTTATTATAGGTTTGTACTTACACTACTGTTTTGTACTTACACTACAAAAGTTTGGGGTCACTTAGAAAATGTCCTTGTTTTTGAAAGAAAAGCACTTTTTGTCCATTAAAATAACATTGTTTATGTTGTAAATGACTATTGTAGCTGGAAACGGCAGATTTGTTTAATGGAATATCTACATAGGCCCATTATCAGCAACCATCACTCCTGTGTTCCAACCACACGTTGTGTTAGCTAATCCAAGTTCATAATTTTAAAAGGCTAATTGATCATTAGAAAACCCTTTTGCAATTATGTTAGCACAGCTGAAAACTGTTGTGCTGATTTGAAGAAGCAATAAAAAAAACTGACCTACTTTAAACTAGTTGAGTATCCGGAGCATCAACATTTGTGGGTTCGATTACAGTCTCAAAATGGCCAGAAACAAATAACTCTTCTTAAACTCATCAGTTTCTTGGCAATTTCTCACATGAAATAGCGTTCATTTCTCAGAACAAGAACAGACTGAAGATCTCGTACAACGCTGTGTCCACGCTGTGTCCACGCTGTGTCCACGCTGTGGACGTCCTGGGCTGGTGTGGTTATACGTGGTCTGCGATTGTGGGGCCGGATGGACGCCAAATTCTCTAAAATGATGGAGGGGGCTTATGGTAGAGAAATTAAGATTAAATTCTCTGGCAACAGCTCTGGTAGACATTCCTGTAGTCAGTATGCCAATTGCACGCTCCCTCAACTTGAGACATCGGTGGCATTGTGTTTGACAAAACTGCACATTTTAGTGGCCTTTTATTGTCCCCAGCACAAGGTGCCCTTGTGTAATGATCATCCTGTTTAATCAGCTTCTTGATATGCCACATCTGTCAGGTGGATGGATTATCTTGGCAAGGGAGAAATGCTCACTATCAGGGATGTAAACCAATTTGGGCACAACATTTCAGAGAAATAAGCTTTCGTGCCTATGAAAAATGTCTGGAAACTTTACATGTTGCATTTATATTTTTGTTCAGGATAATATTATTTCAGTTTGTGTGTGATGTAGGGGTTATATACTGTACACATTATAAATAAAACCTTTTTATAAACAATGGCATCGCTGCCATGTTGATCTGAGCCTTGCTGTTAGAGAACATTAGTGTCTGACTTTCAGCTGTCGCAAATGCACCTCCCCCCGACTCCAGTCCTTGACAGTTGGTTGTTTTAGAATTACCACTCAAACGCGCCCAATATCTGCAGTGCTGCTCCTCGTCTTGCGGAGTCTCCCTTTAAATTATAAAGTCAATCTCAATGTGATCCGCAAGATTCAGAAGCTTGAAAACCCCATTAGAAAAAAAATCCTTAAACCCCATTTTTGCCTCCCAAAAAAAAAACGACATTTTAGTTTTTATTTCAGTTTGTTTTGGAGTCAAAGATAACAGTTTCAGTATAGCTTTTCAAACAGGTTTGTTAATTATTTTATTTCCGTTTACTAAATAGTTTTTGTTCCTTGATTAGTTTGTTTCAGTTGACTATAATAGCCTTAGTGCACGCACGCACAGACACACGCACGCACAGACACACGCACGCACAGACACACGCACGCACAGACACATGCCCGCCCGCCCGCCAAAGTGGGCCTGATCTTATGATGGGAGACTTTTTCCAACTATAAACTGCTTCCTTAAAAAGAGCTTGAAGACTGATTATCAAGCATTACTCACAGCAAATACACCTCGCACAACCCATCCATGATACTGCCGCAGACTCCGTCCATAAGCATTACCTGAGTGGACGAGGGAGGGGAGTGTGTTAGGAATAGAGGACATTACGTAATACACTATATGACATCAAACCAAAAGAGGACTATCACCTAACCATTAACCGTGTGTGTGTACCACAGTGTTGCGATGCTAACTCACCCAGCGCTCCGGGGATATCCCTTTCCCCAGAGTTGACCAGGGACAGGAACTCCTTGAGGAACTTGAGTCCTCGTTTGAGCCACAGCAGGGCCTCGGTGGCTGAGTTGCGGACGCGGGCCACGCCGGTCTGCACCTCGTGGAGCACTATGGTCTGCAGTGTGGGGAAGCTGCCCGGGTCCGACGACAGCTTCTGGTGGATCTTCTACAGACAGCCACACAGAGAGACAGAAGAACTTGTCGTCATAAAGACAAATGTCTGATGACCAAACGGCACCCTATTCCCTTTATAGTACACTATATGTGCGCCCTGGTCAAAAGTAGTGCACTACATAGGGAATAGGGCGCTGTTTGTCACGCAGCCCCAGCAGTTCTTATAGGTTTCTAAATCTGGTTGGTCGTGTCGTGTCGCCACTTAGCAGGTTTACTTGTTCCATGACAACACTGGAAACCATAGCTTGTTATTTCTTGGTGGCGGTAGAGTAAAATAACTATGTTAAAGCTCTGCTAGTGAAATGTTCCAGTGCTTTATACACACAGCACTGCCTAATGACAATATATCACTTTCACCTTCCAGCACAGAAATTGTTAGAACAGTATTTGTTTAGTGTGTATTCTGCACAACTGAAGAGTTCACAGGGCGGGTTAAGGACCCTATTCCCTCTGTAGTGCACTACTTCTGTACTGCGCTACCGTATATAGGGAATAGGGTGCCATTTGGGACAGAACCAGTGGGTGTAAAAGTCCATTTGGTCCCATTGTAACTGCATGGAGGGAGGAGAGTCCCTCTTGTGGTCATTTAGAGAACTGTTGATACCAGACAGGTTTATACAACATCTGCACCCAGAATGTTATGCTGATTTGAGCAGCTTTTTAAAAAGGTAGGCTTTAGTAAACTTAATCTAACTTTAATTTCCTGTAATGTAAACATCTAACATTGTTCTAAACTCAAGACAGCCTTTCCTCTTACCTTGATGTTGCCTGTAAAATCCATTTTTACTGGACCAAATACTGTGGATCCTAGTTTGTCTGAGGAGAGAGAGTCCAATGTCACTTCAAAGCTGGATATTTTTGCTACACTATTGTTTGTCCTTGTGGGGCGGTTTCACGGACACATATTAAGGTTAGTCCTGGACTAAAAAAACAGTTTGACAGAGAATCTCCATTAAATGCTTTTGAGTCAAGAATGTGTGTTAATCTGTGTGTCCCCCCCCCCCCCCCCCCCCCCCATTCCCCAGTAACCATTACAAATTGATGTAGACTTCAATAGAAGAGTAAATTCTAAGTATAACATGGAAGAGATCGTAAGCCTGGAGGATCCAGAGCAATGTGTGTAACATACAATACATACCCGTAGCTCTCTATAGTTTATCACAGTGACATGCATTACGGTCGGATCACACGAACAATGGACAGAGGGCTGTTGTATGACTTCAAGATGGATTACACACTCCAGACTCAAATACACACACCCTCCCTCCCAGGAAACCCACCCACTTGATTAGTAAGAGAAAGAAATGCCTCCAGTCAACCAGAGAACATCCAATAGGATAATCAATTAGATGCAGACGAGGAGAACAGTATGGACGTGTGAGAGGAGAGGAGACTGAAGGAAGGAAACATGAACAGAACATGCACCACCACCAGGTGGAAAAGATTATTTACAACATGTTTCAGAAAAGATGGTATGATTGAAGAAAAAAAAAAGATGGAGGAAGAGACAGAGAGGAGTGACCGTCCTACCTAATACAGGCACTATTGCATAGCATGAGTCCAAAAAGGCTTGTGTAGGAATACCACTGTCACCGTCCAGTCTTATATCACTAAATCTAAAGAGAAGTCAGAGAGATTCAAACAAGGGGAGATATTAGTGAGGTCCAGCATCGACAACCTTTATTTCATTCAATCAAACCAAAACAGAAAAGAAACAGATACAACCAAAGCCGAAGACAGCCTCCACACAAGACCATGCTGTCAGGCTATTGGGTGATTTGATACTTGTTTTGAGTTCTCGTCTCTAACTTAGATACACCTGTATAATAAATAGTTCTAATGTATCAGAAGCATATCCGCTATGTTCCCCAACCTCTACGGCGTTGTTCGAAGGATTTCGTTTTCACTAGTTCTGTGTCGGATGTTTACTGCACTTAAACACGTTAACACTGCTTACATTGTCTCTCCCCGTCACTGGAATACTGTAATATCACAAGTGAACATCACGGTTATGATCATTCAATTCACGGTTATGATCGTTAAAATCTTAAGTTAATGCTGAATAACACTGTTAAAAAGGGGCTTTCAAATGTCATCAAAATGAAAATGAAAAGAAAGAGTGAAATGATTACCAAAAAAAACAACAACCCCAAAATCAGATGAGGGCATCTCTGTAATAGTCATGTGATCAACCGAGAACACACCAGTGTAAAACGTGTTATATGTTCACATGGGTTTAAAAAGTCAGCAAAAAACTTGCTCTGTTTTAACCTAGTCAGTCATTAACAGCAACAGAGTTGGCAAGAGCACAAAGATCTGGGACCAGGCTAGTTCACCCTTTTTGTTTTCGTACAGGCATGGAAAAATGACCTTTGCCCTTTCATACCCAAAGCATTAGCATTGGGCCTAAACAGTATATATCAGAGTAGCACAATTTGCAGCATAATCTGAACACACTAAATACATGAATCTCAATAATAAATACCTCATTGTGGAATCAACATCATTACAGTACCTAGAATAATTATAGGAAATATGGGGATTAATCGATTAGTGTATGTGTTGGCCCTTGTTCTGTCTAGTTACTGCTTGTGAAATATTAGCATTGGCCGCAGTAGTAAAACACCTACACTCTGGGGTGAAGTTTTCCCCGAGTTACAGATCTATCATCAGCTTCCCCTCCCACAATGCAACAAGTGAAATCTAGGCAAGCCTAAACATCTTATGTAGACTTTTCCTTCTTTTTTCCCCCGTACCAGGCTAATTGTGCATATTCTAACCAAAAAAATGCTTAATACAGGTCATTTCTCTTATTTCAAGATATTTAGCTAAATATTTTACCTTAATACAATGAATGTCTATGCGTTCAATATGAAGGAAGATGGAGGTAGTTTCGTGAGCCAATGCTAACTAGCTTAGCGCAAAGAAAAGGTCTTCTGCATCAGCTAGCATGCTAGCAGATACCCAAGACTTCCAGTCTTTGAGCTAACGCTACATTGCCAAAACCCCGAACTATCCCTTTAACCATTAGTGGGGGAAATGCAAAACTGACCACAGATCAGCATTCTAGGGTCAACTTCACCCTACACCGTAAGGTCTACAGTATGTGTCCCTCCTGCGGTGTGTCCCCATACCTGTGACTCATCGTACTGAAGAATGTGTCCACCTGCTCTGTCGTCTCCTCTTCTCCCTGTGGCTGGGCAGGCTGCTCCTCCTCCAGCTTGGCTTCCTCTTGGTCAGTGACAGCTTCCTGTTGGTTCTGGGTCACTTCCTGTTTCTCTTCTTCTTGGGCGTTGCTCATTTCCTGCTCCACCTCTTTGAATTCCTCCTCCTCCTCCTCTTCCTGCTGTGCTGGTTGTTCGGTGTGTTCTGGGTCAGGGTTTGTGTGGGTGGTTTGGGTAGTGGCCTCCTCTTCCACTGCAGACTCCTCTGGGCCCTGGGGGTCCCCGCCGACTGGGCTATTTTCTGTATGGCACAGAGAGACACACAACATGTTCACAAATGTTCTGTTCCAGTTGGCATGTATGAGCCATAGCAACTAGCATGTGAAACCCATTCAAGCAGAAATTGTCAATGTCATTTCAATGAGAACTCTAAACCACTACCTTAAAAGTATCTAGGTGTGCCATATTGTGAAATAAGCACTTTCTGAGTTCCACATTTATCAAGTGCCAGTGATACATCTAGCTTCGTACATTGGGGTCCGTTATTTTAATCAATGTTAAGATAAATATAATAAATCATTGTCTCCCATCTAGAAGACATTGCCAAATTCAGCTGGTCCTCTTTCTACAGAACTCTAGAAGACATTGCCAACTTCAGCTGGTCCTCTTTCTACAGAACTCTAGAAGACATTGTCAACTTCAGCTGGTCCTCTTTCTACAGAACTCTAGAAGACATTGTCAACTTTAGCTGGTCCTCTTTCTACAGAACTCTAGAAGACATTGCCAACTTCAGCTGGTCCTCTTTCTACAGGACTCCTGCATGGTGAGCAGTAAAAGGTCTCATGCTTTGGAGGTGAGTCTGGTTCACATACAGGGTGTGTGTGTGTATACATGTACATTTGAAAGGGCAAGTGTATTTAAATGAGAGACCTGTTGGGGGTGTTTTGGTGGTTCTCTCAGGGAGCGTGTCTGGTCCGTCTCGTTGGTCTGGTCCCTCTGCTCCAGAGTCAAGGCTCTGGTTGTCATGTGTTACAGATCCTCCTGAGATTTCTTTACACTCCCTGTGTCTGGAGAAAAAGACAATTAAGCCCCCCCACATCCCAGAGAACAAGACAATAACCCCCTACATCCCAGAGAACAAGGCAATAACCCCCCACATCCCGGAGAACAAGGCAATAACCCCCCACATCCCAGAGAACAAGGCAATAACCCCCCACATCCCAGAGAACAAGGCAATAACCCCCCACATCCCAGAGAACAAGGCAATAACCCCCCACATCCCAGAGAACAAGACAATAACCCCCTACATCCCAGAGAACAAGGCAATAACCCCCCACATCCCAGAGAACAAGGCAATAACCCCCCACATCCCAGAGAACAAGACAATAACCCCCTACATCCCAGAGAACAAGGCAATAACCCCCCACATCCCGGAGAACAAGGCAATAACCCCCCACATCCCAGAGAACAAGGCAATAACCCCCCACATCCCAGAGAACAAGACAATAACCCCCCACATCCCAGAGAACAAGACAATAACCCCCCACATCCCAGAGAACAAGACAATAACCCCCTACATCCCAGAGAACAAGGCAATAACCCCCTACATCCCAGAGAACAAGACAATAACCCCCTACATCCCAGAGAACAAGACAATAACCCCCTACATCCCAGAGAACAAGACAATAACCCCCCACATCCCGGCCACAGAGTTATCATGGATACATATCTAATGCTGTAGTTTCATGCAGTTAGTGGACATGGAAGATGGAGATAAGGGAGTGCTGGTGTAAAGGTTGAGACCGTGAGGAAAAAGTTAGCTTCAAACCAAACTTCTGAAAAGAGAGCCACCTACTTTTCCTGATTTGATTGATTGACAGGTTTGACCTGTGGAACAACAAAAAAATTGCACATTAGCCAAAGACAGAGCAGTATGAAGATAAAACGTTGGCTGGCTAAGCTCATGTGTAGAATCACCGTCGTCTTGCACCAAACTGAGGCCGTCAAATCAAACGGTAGTCCTTCGATAGATAAGTTGTTTTTGACAAAAATGAAAACATCCTTTTGTCACGAGGTTGGAGTAATAACATGTTAAACTACTTACGATATAGTGGCCTCCCGGGTGGCGCAGGGGTCTAGTGCACTACATGTGCCACCAGAGACTCTGGGTTCGAGCCCAGGCTCTGTCGCAGCCGGCCGCGACCTAGCGTCGTCCGGGTTAGGGAGGGTTTGGCCGGTAGGGATATCCCGGTCTCATCGCGCACGGTGTTCTCCGACACACTGGCTTCCGGGTTGGATGCGCGCTGTGTTAAGAAGCAGTGCGGCTTGGTTGGGTTGTGTTTCGGAGGACGCATGGCTTTCGACCTTCGTCTCTCCCGAGCCCGTACGGAGTTGTAGCGATGAGACAAGATAGTAACTACTAACAATTGGACACCACGAAAAGGGGGGTAACATTAAAAAAATACTTAAGATATTGGCTCCAATCTAGGTTGAGCCTTTAGATTTTGAGAAAATTAACAACTAAAGAATCTTTTTCCACTTCTCTCAGACTTATAAAACGTGTTTCCACTCACTACCAAATATGGTGGTGAGAGGAAGCCCAGTGGCCGGCAGTGGTGAGAGGAAGCCCAGTGGCCGGCAGTGGGTGAAGATGGAACCAGATGGATTTTGGCCGACATTCTGCAAATTTTCTCATCAATTAAACATTTGATCGCAATCTACATGCACCACCATGTTACAAACAGAGTGGACTAAGTTTTGTAGACTTTACCATTTGCCAAAGTTTCAAAATTGTTGTTACTTAGTAGTGCAAATTCAAATTGAGTTGTTGCACATGCTCACTCCATGGTAGGCGCAAATATGCAAAGGAATGCTAGAACGCACCAATAGGATCTCGCTAGTTCGTGCTTGGCTCTGCCCACCTCCTTGCTTGTTCTGCCCAATATGACTAATTTGTTCTCATTTGAAACGACGGGCTGTGGTCTATCTTGGTTTAGTTATAAAAAACCTTTGGCATCTCTATGTGTACGCCGGTACCTTCTGGGGTTTGATGGTTGCCACGGGAGGTGACCCGGGTGGGGTCTTTGTGGCCTGGTCTGAGCTGAAGGTGCGGTTGGCGATCAGCATGCACTCCTCCAACGTCTTGATGAAGGTGGTGCATGTAGATTTCACCATGGTGCCAGGGTTCTCCCCAGCCTGAAACAGACACACAGATATACACAACCATCAACTCCTAAGCAGATTGCTTATCCCTTGCTTGTGCTGTAAAAGTGACTGGCCATTTGCATTGCAACATAATCCACTGGCGATTCAAACAGAGCATACATACTGAACTCAGTGAGAAAAGGTTCTGGTTGCACAGAGATTAAATAGTCCATTGAAACCTCACCCTGCCCTCTGTCTTACCTCCTCAGTCTCCTCACTGTCCTTGATCTGGTTAACTTGCTGGAGGAGAAGGTCACAGTACAGCCTCAACTCTGACATCTTGGTCTTAAGAGCCTCTGTGTTCTCCTGGTGCTCTGAGGGAGAGAGAGAGAGACGCGATGTCGCTTCTTGAAAATATCCTTGGTTGTGTTAGGTGAATATTTAAGATGAATAAAGATCATTCTCTGCATACATTTCCCTCTCTATAATACACAATGTCCAGTGTTCTGTTGGTGGCTCTCTATAATACACAATGTCCAGTGTTCTGCTGGTGGCCCTCTATAATACACAATGTCCAGTGTTCTGTTGGTGGCTCTCTATAATACATAATGTCCAGTTGGTGGCTCTCTATAATACACAATGTCCAGTGTTCTGCTGGTGGCTCTCTATAATACATAATGTCCAGTTGGTGGCTCTCTATAATACACAATGTCCAGTGTTCTGTTGGTGGCCCTCTATAATACATAATGTCCAGTTGGTGGCTCTCTATAATACACAATGTCCAGTGTTCTGTTGGTGGCTCTCTATAATACACAATGTCCAGTGTTCTGTTGGTGGCTCTCTATAATACACAATGTCCAGTGTTCTGTTGGTGGCTCTCTATAATACACAATGTCCAGTGTTCTGTTGGTGGCTCTCTATAATACACAATGTCCAGTGTTCTGCTGGTGGCCCTCTATAATACACAATGTCCAGTGTTCTGCTGGTGGCCCTCTATAATACACAATGTCCAGTGTTCTGCTGGTGGCCCTCTATAATACACAATGTCCAGTGTTCTGTTGGTGGCCCTCTATAATACACAATGTCCAGTTGGTGACTCTCTATAATACACAATGTCCAGTGTTCTGCTGGTGGCCCTCTATAATACACAATGTCCAGTTGGTGGCTCTCTATAATACACAATGTCCAGTGTTCTGTTGGTGGCCCTCTATAATACACAATGTCCAGTGTTCTGTTGGTGGCTCTCTATAATACACAATGTCCAGTGTTCAGCTGGTGGCTCTCTATAATACACAATGTCCAGTTGGTGGCTCTCAATAATACACAATGTCCAGTGTTCTGTTGGTGGCTCTCTATAATACACAATGTCCAGTGTTCTGTTGGTGGCCCTCTATAATACACAATGTCCAGTGTTCTGTTGGTGGCTCTCTATAATACACAATGTCCAGTTGGTGGCTCTCTATAATACACAATGTCCAGTGTTCTGCTGGTGGCTCTCTATAATACACAATGTCCAGTGTTCTGCTGGTGGCCCTCTATAATACACAATGTCCAGTGTTCTGTTGGTGGCCCTCTATAATACACAATGTCCAGTGTTCTGTTGGTGGCTCTCTATAATACACAATGTCCAGTTGGTGACTCTCAGGTTGATGGTCACTAGACTGGATGCTGTATGTTACGGATTAAACTCATATCTGTTGATAGTGAATGACGCCAGTGTCTGAAACACTGTGATCCTGTAGAAGCTGACAGTCACTGCCTTTTGTTTTTAACTTCATACAAGCCTTCTGGGCTGGTGTTTACAGAGCAGCTGTCTGCTGATTAGGATTTAGTCTCAGAGAAGGCCAGGTAGACATTTTCTCTGCTGCTCTGCTGGAGGCAGTGTTATAACTTGTAATAAACAGGATTGGCTAACGGAGACTGCTCTTCTCTTTTGTTCACCTGGAAATTCATTTTACTAGTTACGTCCCAAATGACACCCTATTCCCTGTTATAACTTGTAATAAACAGGATTGGCTAACGGAGACTGCTCTTCTCTTTTGTTCACCTGGAAATTCATTTTACTAGTTACGTCCCAAATGACACCCTATTCCCTGTTATAACTTGTAATAAACAGGATTGGCTAACGGAGACTGCTCTTCTCTTTTGTTCACCTGGAAATTCATTTTACTAGTTACGTCCCAAATGACACCCTATTCCCTATTTAGTGCACTACTTTTGACCAGGGTCAATAGGCAAGTAGTGCACTATATGGGAATAGATGCCATTTGGGATGCGGAGGTTCTCACGTACTTGCTGTAGATCATCAACTAGTCAGCAGCGGGACCATTTTTTTATTGAGCTGGGCCGGAACATAATAAAAAATCATTTGTAGTATATTTGACAAAAACATAATCATTTCAAACCTTGCTTACATTTATACAATCACGTCTCTATTATGTGGGAATACTTTGGAACAGATTTTACAGTCTCACGTCCAACAAATAAACACCTTGTTTTGGTTTTTTTTTTTGCTCAGAAAACTTGGGTGATTTTATTTGTCCCTCCCTCGGGCCACCAGTTGAGGAATATAAACACATTCATTTCATGAAGTCAGTTGGATAGCTTTTAACAGGTACACCTACATGTCCATGGTAGGCACCAGGCTACAACAGGTAAAACCAAGCCAAATACCCACACAGCAGCATGAAATCGTGTTTCAGTCAAGCTATTGTGTTTTCAGACTTGTGTGGAGTAACCCAAAGCTATCACCTTACCTTTCTCTCTCTTGGTTCGGTTGTCTGTGAGGCAGGCCTTGGCAGATCCCAATGCGACCAGCCATTTCTGCCTCTCCGCTGCGTTGATGGCTCTGAGGTAGAAGTACTGTTCTCCAGGGATGGTCAGGTCAACCCGTGTGAAGTCAGAGGAGTGGACTAGTAGGGAGAGATGGTGGAAGAGAGAGAAAGACAGGAAGTGGGTAAACCCCAGTTAACAGCAGACTCAAGGGTGTAGGACAGTGGTTCCCAACCTTTTTTTGGTTACTGTACCACCAACTGAATTTAGCTCTGCCCGGAGTACCCCTGAAGTACCCCCTCATGTGCCATTTACCAGTAGGCCTATGGGCTCATGAGTCTTCTCAAGTACTCCTGTGGATAGGCCAAGTACCCCAGGTTGGGAACCACTGGGGTAGGAGACATTTTGGCAATCATATGTGGTTGTTAAGTTGTCTATAGTTTGTCTGCCTTTGTATATTCCACTTAATTTGTACACTAGAGTGCACTATATGTTGGGTCATGGGTCACATGTATATAGGCACACAGGTAAGCAGGAAGTGGGAAAGAGTTTTTCAAATGGAAGGTTTGGGGACAACAACAATATAGACTAAGCTTCAGATTGACTCTTCAGTAGGGTGTAGCCCTATCTAGTTCAAAGGACCGCAACAGTTAGCATGTTGTCATAATACAGGCCACTGTGTCTTTACCAAGCCAATAATAGCTACCAAGTACCAACCTTGTATTTCACACACTGAGATTTTGATGCTTCCCTTGCATCCTTTCCAGGAGTCCTCTTGCGAGTCATAGTAGGACAAAGTCCCTCCTTCCAGTACAAACCAGCGAGGCTGCCAACCTGGAAAAAAGGATGTTGATAACTCTGACCACTGTGAAAAACCACATTTACTATTCATTGTAACCTGTAGTTGCTAGCTATATAGCTAACAGAGCAAGACATATGACTCAGTGCCATCCAATGACAATTAGCTAACTAGCTAGCTAAGATTAGATCGTGTTGTTTTTCTGGTTGATTACCTGTCCAGCTAGTTGTTAGCTAGCTAGCTAACAATCTGATTCAAAGCTGACTTATTCAGAAGCTCAGTTAGCTGCTTAGTTTCTTCTTACCACTTATGTAATTTGTCCACTTGAATAGGATTCCCTCCATTCTTCATCTGTTTCTGAGGTTCATTACTTGTTTATTAGAACAAGACGCCGGCCACAGCTGATCCTGGAGACTCAATTTCATTCCCAAGTAAGATTTTCGGAAATAAAGGACCCGTTTCATTTGGATACGACAGAAAAGTACGTAAATCATACATGAATGGGGTTCCATGTGATCGCGTGAGATCCCGCCCAGTTCTATGACGTCAAAGGATTTGCGTTTAAGGCCCTGTGGACGTGACAATGTGGGAGGAACTATGTATGTCCTCCAATGAACAGAAACTATTTAGAAATTGGGTGCGGCCTCCAAAAATTCTCTCCAATCGCAAAAAAGATGGTCTCACAAGTGAACATTTTGCAAGTACCCCTGTCAGTTTGACTGCCACGTAGCTATCAATTGGGCTAGACTCCATACAAGTTTGCTGCACACTTGTTAGTCAGGCCTAGTCGGCTTAGTTGTGTACTCTGGTGTGATTAATCTATCTATCCAACCAGAAACCACTGAAATGTTACTTTTATATTTTTGCCAATTTTTTTCGTGCTTTTTATATATATGAATGGCGCTAAACTACCCGAACCAGTGGTGAAAATTGAGGTTTTGCATAAACCCTTTGCCTGCTTTCAGAAGTCGAAATATGGAGACATACTTCTTGTGCACTTTGAGGGATTTCTGGAGAGCAATGGCACCATGTTTCATTCCAGGTGACTTGTTGAAACCGATATGAAATGCTCTGTTGATTGGATAAGGTTCCGTTGCCTGTTGCTGCAATCTTAGTCTACTAACCAATGGTCAACCAGTCCATCATACTCAAGGGTTGAATTGGGATCTTGAAGTTGGCACAAAAAAAAACCAGTTGCCCACCAAATGAATCCCCTTAATCATATTCCCATAACACCTGCATGTTTGTCGACATTGACAATCGATGTGTTTGTTTTTCTGAGTAACCGTTTGGTTAAAGGGACAGTCCAATCAAAAATTATATTTTGGTATTTTGTCAATTAGTCCACCATTAATACAATCCTAAAAATGGTGCATGCCAGAACTGTGTTTTTGCGTGTGAACCAGAGGAGGCTGGTGAGAGAAGCTATAGGAGGATGGGCTCATTTTAATGGCTGGAATGAACGGTATCAAGTATATGGAAACTACATGTTTGACTCCGTTCCATGAATTCCCTTCCAGCTATGACAATGAGCCCATCCTCCCATTGCTCCTCCCACCAGCTGCCACTGGTGTGAAATCGTCCTTTAATTTAGTGGTTACTGATTTTTCTTTAAGAACACTATGATGGATCTGTGTGACTCTTGTCAGCTGTAACCACAGGGACAAGAAGCCAGTGTGGTTCACCCTGGGGATCTGAGAGGTGATCAATGGTTGGGATAAGGGGCTGAAGAACATGTGTCCAGGAGGGAGGAGGGAGCTCATTAGCCCCCCCAGCTCTGGCCTATGGCAAAGAGGGAAAAGGTATTGCACATGTATTAACCTATGACTACCAGTAGCCTAGTGCTTACCTAACCCTTCATACCCAATTACAGAACATTAGCCTGATCATTAGTGTGAACGTTAGTGTGATCTCCTAAAGCACTGAAATCCATAATTACTTTAATTCGCTAGGTGATTATTTTGTGTCAAGGGTCAATGTCATCGGATGCACCACAAATGGGACAATGCTTTACTTTTGACTAGAGCGCTCTGGATGAAATAAGTCCACTAGGGAATAGGATGGCATTTGGGAAACAGCCATCGTGTTATATTGTTCACGTGTATTTTGTCAGGTAAAATCCCCCTGAGAGGACGTTGATCTTTGACATTGAGATCATGGAGATTCGGAACGGTCCCAGGTCCCATGAGTCGTTCCAGGAAATGGATCGAAACGATGACTGGAGGCTCTCCAAACCAGATGTAGGCATCAGAGGACTCTACACACGGCAGGGATTAGTGGACCCTCCAGTCACAAGCTACATGTGACTCATGTTTTTGCGAGGCAGAGGATCCCTGGTTCGAGCTCAGTAAGGGACAGGGTACCTAAGGAAGGAAGTGATACTGTTAAGCAAGCTACAGCGATACTGTTACACCAGGATAAACTCAATCAAGCCCAGTATTTGAACCCAGGTCTAGTGATTGTTAATCTCCTGTAGGCAGATTATTTTACTTCTGGGTTACAGAGATGAGGTGTTTGTTAATGTGAGGGTTTTATGTTTTCTCTGTGACAGGTGAAGGAAGAAAGAGTTTGAAAGACATGGCTACCCTACACGCGTCATGAGGCGATGGTGCAGGACTTATTCATATCTTCTAGAGAGTTTACCTACAAACATAATGAGCTGTAGAAGTCTGAAATGGTTTACAGTAGGTCAAGCGACTGTCTGTGTCGTTAGCCCAGGTATAAACCAGCCTTTACTCCTATTAACATGACATTTTAACTGTTTAATCGGTCATGAACGTACAATTAAAGTGTTCTGAGGAGCGCTCAGGATTTACTGCTTTATATTTATGTGATATGGGTATTTTTCTGGGTTTTGCGGGTATGAAAATGCCATTTTTTAATGTTTTTATTTTACTAGGCAAGTCAGTGACTTGAACAAATTCTTATTTACAATGACGGTCTACCGGGGAATAGTGGGTTAACTGCCTTGTTCAGGGGCAGAACAATAGATTTGATCCAGCAACCTTTCGGTTACTGGCCTAACACTCTAACCACTAGGCTACCTGCCTCCCCAACTGCCTTGAAGACGTATCATAGAGAACACTAAATCCATCCATTTCTACCCAATGTGACCCATGTACAGTTATTCACATTCATTTCAATGATTTTCTGTATAGATACATATTTTTGTGTTAGTCTTTAGTTCAAGTACAAGGTTGATGGTGAATGATGGGGTCACCAGTTTGTAAAGTATCATACAGTATTCATAAGAATATCTGTATTTGTCAGCCACTGAAATAAAATGCCTTTTCATAAATCTCTCAGGAGAGTCATGTACTCCCCACACCCCATGGCAAACATGGCCAAGTTGCAACTGTGCCACCAAGGCCTAGAGAGGCACTGATAGTAGAGTACAGGATGAACAGTAGAGGGCGCTCTTTCTTCTGTTTTCATACCAATACCCAAAGTCCAGAACAACTCCTTTGCTTACTTGGAGAGAACAGTTGAAGTGAAAAGCTCACAGAAGCCATTCCATCACAAATATTTGTCCCCCTTTTTCACACCATCTGTAACACGGGTGAATAAGCAGATTACATAGAGCAGCGGGGAATACAGTATGTACTTCTGCATGAATCTGAGTTGAAAAATAATTAACCAGATCATTCCTTTATACTGTACATTTCACTTAAATAAGGTCGTCAGTCAGCCATTATCCAGTCCCGGCACTGTCATTATCAGGTCATGGCACTGTCATTAGCAACCATTATCAGGTCCTGGCACTGTCATTAGCAGTCATTATCAGGTCCTGGCACTGTCATTAGCAACCATTATCAGGTCCTGGCACTGTCATTAGCAACCATTATCAGGTCCTGGGACTGTCATTAGCAACCATTATCAGGTCCTGGCACTGTCATTAGAAGCCATTATCAGATCCTTGCACTGTCATTAGCAACCATTATCAGGTCCTGGCACTGTCATTAGAAGCCATTATCAGGTCCTGGCACTGTCATTAGCAGCCATTATCAGGTCCTGGCACTGTCATTAGCAGCCATTATCAGGTCCTGGCACTGTCATTAGCAACCATGCCGTTCACATGAACCATAATGAGTTACAGTAGCTACCTCGAATCCAGTAAGGAGGAACTGGTCATTCGGATCTATCAATAATTTATTGTAATAAGCCAAGGTAATTCTGTTTCTAATAATGGTGCTCTAAAAGGCAAGAATGTATGATTTAAAAATAACCCCAGTAGCCCCAGGGAAGCTGCCGTCTAAACATTTCACCGCACCCAGAGGCCTAGCAATAGAACAATGACAATGGCTACATCTATTGTGTGGTTCGAGGCCATGCATCCATTGATCTTCTAGAAACCAGGATAAACCAGAATCTTGAAAATTCTAAATGTGTATAGACATCTAGATGAATTTAGATTTCTAGATATAGTTAGACTTTTAGATGTATTTAGACTTCTAGGTGTATTTAGACTTCTAGGTGTATTTAGACTTCTAGGTGTATTTAGACTTCTAGGTGTATTTAGACTTCTAGATGTATTTAGACTTTTAGACTTTTAGGTGTATTTAGACTTCTAGATGTATTTAGACTTCTAGGTGTATTTAGACTTCTAGATGTATTTAGACTTCTAGATGTATTTAGACTTCTAGGTGTATTTAGACTTTTAGACTTCTAGGTGTATTTAGACTTCTAGATGTATTTAGACTTCTAGATGTATTTAGACTTTTAGACTTTTAGGTGTATTTAGACTTCTAGATGTATTTAGACTTCTAGGTGTATTTAGACTTCTAGGTGTATTTAGACTTTTAGATGTATTTAGACTTTTAGACTTCTAGGTGTATTTAGACTTCTAGATGTATTTAGACTTCTAGGTGTATTTAGACTTCTAGATGTATTTAGACTTTTAGACTTTTAGGTGTATTTAGACTTCTAGATGTATTTAGACTTCTAGATGTATTTAGACTTCTAGGTGTATTTAGACTTCTAGGTGTATTTAGACTTTTAGATGTATTTAGACTTTTAGACTTCTAGGTGTATTTAGACTTCTAGGTGTATTTAGACTTCTAGATGTATTTAGACTTTTAGACTTTTAGGTGTATTTAGACTTCTAGATGTATTTAGACTTCTAGATGTATTTAGACTTCTAGGTGTATTTAGACTTCTAGGTGTATTTAGACTTCTAGGTGTATTTAGACTTTTAGATGTATTTAGACTTTTAGACTTCTAGGTGTATTTAGACTTCTAGGTGTATTTAGACTTCTAGGTGTATTTAGACTTCTAGGTGTATTTAGACTTCTATGTGTATTTAGACTTTTAGATGTATTTAGACTTTTAGACTTTTAGATGTATTTAGACTTTTAGACTTCTAGGTGTATTTAGACTTCTAGGTGTATTTAGACTTCTAGGTGTATTTAGACTTTTAGATGTATTTAGACTTTTAGACTTTTAGATGTATTTAGACTTTTAGACTTCTAGGTGTATTTAGACTTCTAGGTGTATTTAGACTTTTAGATGTATTTAGACTTCCATCCTAATATGTATATATTTCTTAATTCCAATTCTTTTACTTTTTAGATGTGTGTATTGTTTTGGATTGTTAGATATTACTGTTGGAACTAGGAACATATCCATTTTGCTATACCCGCAATAACATTTGCTAAATATGTATGTGTGACAAATAAAATTTTATTTTATTTGAGATGTATTTAGACATTAAGATGTATTTAGCTTTCTTCACCATATCTGTTATTAAGTGAAAATAAAACACAAAGTAAACCAAATAACATATTTACACATTTATTTACAATATTGTAGATGTTTTTTCTTCATATACATCTCTGAAGTAAACTTTTAGCAGACTGGTAACAATGATGACAGAAGGCATAGTCCATTCAAAACAGATATTTTGAGATCGTGACTAAATAGTAAATATATTATCCACAATAAATATGTAACAAAGGTGTATTAACGTGATATGTAACTCCTGAGTGAGTGTGTGTGTGTGTGTGTACGTACGTACATTGCAGTACAAAATATATGTTTATTTTTATTTTTTACATTTAAAGTATTATGTGATGTAAACAACTAAATGTAATCTTACAATCTCCTGAACACTAGCTAATGTACATGCTGGCATATCCTTCATTCACATCCTCTGTAACAGTTCATTACTGCAGTGGTTCCCAACCAGTGGTACTAAGACCCCTGGGTGTACCTGGTCTATCCACAGGGGTACTTGAGAAGACTCATGAGACCATAGGTTTACTGGTAAAATACACATGAGCGGGTACTCTAGGCAGAGCAAAATTCAGTTGGTGGTACAGTAACCAAAAAATGGTTAGGAACCACTGCATTAGTGCATACTAGACCTTAGGTAGCCTAGTACAGTATGAACAGAATCAGATTAATCCAACATGATCTAAATAAGGTTTGGTTGTATGTGAGTCCTTCATATCAAACCACCTCAAGTCCTTCATATCAAACCACCTCAAGTCCTTCATATCAAACCACCTCATGTCCTTCATATTAAACCACCTCAAGTCCTTCATATCAAACCACCTCAAGTCCTTCATATCAAACCACCTCAAGTCCTTCATATCAAACCACCTCAAGTCCTTCATGTCAAACCACCTCAAGTCCTTCATATCAAACCACCTCAAGTCCTTCATATCAAACCACCTCAAGTCCTTCATATCAAACCACCTCAAGTCCTTCATGTCAAACCACCTCAAGTCCTTCATATCAAACCACCTCATGTCCTTCATATTAAACCAAGTCCTTCATGTCAAACCACCTCAAGTCCTTCATATCAAACCACCTCATGTCCTTCATATTAAACCATGTCCTTCATGTCAAACCACCTCAAGTCCTTCATGTCAAACCACCTCAAGTCCTTCATATCAAACCACCTCATGTCCTTCATATCAAACCACCTCAAGTCCTTCATGTCAAGAAAACAAACACACAAAAACCAATTCAAACAAATGACAAAATAAGTAATTGACCCTGGCTGGATATATTTGTAACATTAGATACCATGTGCTTTAGGCTGTGTGTGTATGAAATATGAAAACATACTTGAAAATTGATATTGTAGGAAACCTTAACCCACACCTAGTGAAGTGGGATGGTGCCCGTGAGCCCATTTGAGAGGCGTGTACACATGAGAGAGACTTGGTATAGAGAAGTGTGGGAACACTCTCCTGAAGGAAGGTGGTAATATTGTACCCTTAACCCAGAACTCTTGGCATTAAGGTCTTGGCTTGACAGTTACCGGACCCTGGTTTGAGTCCCGGACGGAGCTACTTTCCGAATTCACTATTAAATGATTATGAAATCATTCTTTACAATTATTTGATACTTCATAACTATTCCGTATCCATGCTTCATTGGCCTAGACATATTATGAATTAGGTGTATACCTAATATATTGACCTGGTGATAGGCGCAATTGATGAACATTATGAAAGTTATAGCTTTAAAAAATGCCTCAAAATATATTCATATTTCATCATCAATGCTCCATGCTCCATAACAGGTTGCGGTCTGGCAGGTATAATGATCATGATGTAGCCTGGACTACTTAGCAACAGCAGTCGCAGCAACACTTCCACTGAAGTTGTTATTGTCAGGTATGGTCCCCCGTACTCTTCTGTTCTCCTTAAAACGTCCAGAACGTGAAACTTTGAGATTCCGTCTACAGGTTTTCTCATTGAACATTGGCTCAAACTCTGCATCGTCAAAGGCTTCGGCATCTGGGAAGGTTTCCTTTCCCTTTGAGTCCGGGGTAGATTTGGAGGAGATAGGAGACATCTTCTCCCCAGAAGGTTGGGTCTCACCAGATTCTTGGGTTGTTGGAATACTCTTCCTTGTCACAAATGCTCTCCACCAAGGGTATCTCACAGGCGCTGCCATATCTGGACCATTAAGTTTCACCTGCAAGATGCATTAGTGTATGTCAATATAGACAAACTGGTATTGAGAAGAAAGAATCAATCATGCCATACAAATTCTATCAATAATAGAAAATATAGGAAGTCATGTTCATATAGCTGTCATGTAAACATGCTATACGTTTGTGATCAGCTATGAGGGATAAAATGTCATACACCTGCCATCAACTCACCTGTATGTTTTCAGCCCTCTGGTGTCTCCTTTAGCATCTCCAAGGGGGTTCAACGTGAGGTTAGTCCTCGGCTGAGGACAACATGACCCGCACACAGACCTTCTAAGACCGTGTAGATTCCAAGTTGTTTACAGCTGCATCCACTTGGAAGACTCAATCTACAACATCCAATCAAGGCTAGAATCTACACGAAGGCCAATGTTTTAAGTAGAAAAACAACTGTAAATAACTGACTTCTGATGTATTCCTTGTCACTGAGAGGCAACAAATGTTACAGGTATCGGAATACAGCTGTCTATATCGCCTACAAACAAAACCCCACCCATGCACACCTGATTGGTTCACGTAAAACTGGGAGAGAAGTTACCTCCCTGGAAGCCTGCAGGAAGAATACCTGACCTGACAGCCAGAGTAACACAGTATCTGAGAACTAGACACACAGAAGAAACAATACATGCAAAGTCCTCCACACCCTTACATTTAGAAACAGGGTGACTAATCATGGCTGTGTCCCAAATTGGCACCCTATTCCCTACATAGTGCACTACTGTTGACCACAGTCCTATGGAACCTGTTCAAAAGTAGTGCACTATATAGGGAATAGGGTGCCATTTGAGACACATTCCATGTGTGTACCCTCAGGTACAGGGCGTCCACCATTGTTGCTCTCTTCAGCACCAGCGCTATTGAGCCATCGTTGTCCTATTGAAGGTGTGGTAGAGTACGTGTGTGTTGTCATTGCATTGCACCATGACGCAGACATTGCTTTGAGCAATTGAATTGTAGCCTATCCTAAACGTACACATAAAAGATTGAGCAAAATGTCATTTTACATCCTTTTAATAAATCAGCATTTGATAAATTACAATCTTAATTGCACCCATCACAAAAATACTTTTAATAAAATGGATTCGTAGAAAGGATTTCAATTATTATCAATAATGGAAAACAGAGATTGTGTAAACTCTGTCGTCGTGACGTTGTTTGGAGAAGGCGAGCTCCACATCACCTATAGCTGCTCCAGGCAGTTTTATGGTCTGAACATTTACACTTCATGTTTCCTGACTTTAGTATGTGTCAAATAGTGGCAGAACACTACGAGGTCGAGTCCTTACCCATACTAGATGTTTGGCAGTCTACGAGTAGCTATTACTGAACAAAAATATAAACGCAACATGTAGTGTTGGTTTCATGAGCTGAAATAAGATCCCAGTAAGATCCCAGTAAGATCCCAAATGTTCCATACACACAAAAAGCTTATTTCTCTAAAATGTTGTGCACACATTTATTTACATCCCTGTGAGTATTTTTCCTTTGCCAGGATAATCCAACCACCAGACAGGTGTGGCATATCAAGAAGCTGGTTAAACAGCATGATCATTACACAGGTGCACCTTGTGCTGGGGATTATAAAAGTTCACTCTAAAATGTACAGTTTTGTCACAACACAATGCCACAGATATCTCAAGTTTTGAGGGAGCGTGCAATTGGCAAGCTGACTGCAGGAATGTCCACCAGAGAATTTAATGTTAATTTCTCTACCATAAGCAGGCATATTTTTAGAGAATTTGGCAGTATGTCCAACTGACCTCACAACCACGTGTAACCACGTCATCCCAGGACCTCCACATCCGGCTTCTTTACCTGCGGGATTGTCTGAGACCAGCTGATAGAACTGAGGAGTCTTTCTGTCTGTAATAAAGCCCTTGTGTGGGGAAAAAAACGAATTCTGATTGGGCAGGGGAGCACCCATGGGTAGGCCTGGGAGGACATAGGCCCACCCAGTCTTATGAATTCCATAGATAAGGGCCTAATTCAGTTATTGCGATTGATTTCCTTATTTGCACTGTAACTCAGTAAATTCTGTTGAAATTGTTGTATGCTGCGTTAATATTTTTGTTCAGTGTGTGTGTATATGTATATACATATATTACCCCATGGTATTCCACTAAAGTATGAATATTAATATATATATTATATTAATTAATTTAAAAGAATGAGAAGTTCGATTCAAAAGTTCTGTAAACATTTAGGCTCACACACATCTCACCCAAATCATATACTACTAGAACTCGGTATATTTTTATAGACCAGCAAACAGTTGCAGATGGAACTTCAACCGTGCCACTCAAAATATGTTTCTAAGCATTTCCTTACAAGTTTAACCTGCTCCGTTTACCAATTCCTTTAGGGTTTTGTTGTTTTTTGACAAACCTATCAGTTTCAGGGTGAAAAAAAGCACATGATGCTGAAAACATAAAGAAATCTTCACAAAATAAATTGATCAGCACAGTGCTTCATACATAGACCATCCATCCATATCTCACCCTACAGGATCACACAGTTACTGAGTCATGAGACTCATTGACCAAGAAGCACACAACGAACACACTTGAGCATGACAATCACTATACAGACAGACATCAACCAAGAAGAATGTGTTAGTGTGATGATGCTAGATTTATGGAAACATGTTTTTATTGTCACAGACACCGGAAAACGGGCAGTGAAATGTGTTGTTTTACAGGGTCAGCCATGGTAGTACAGCGACCCTGGAGCAAATTAGGGTTAAGTGCCTTGCTCAAAGGCACATTGACTGATTTTTAACCTTGTCGGTTCGGGTATTCAAACCAGCAACCTTCGTTTACTGGCCCAACACTTACCGCTAGGCTACTTGACTCCATGAAAGGTGTGTGGAAATGTTGGAATCAATTGCTTTTTCTAAAATGGCACCCTACTCACTATATAGTGTACACTACTGTTAACCAGAGCCCTATGGGGCCTGTTCAGAAGTAATGAAAATAGGGTGCCATTTGGGACGTATCCAGTACCTTGTTCCTCTTAACGAGAATATGGCAGGATGTGACAACCTTTGACCTTACTGTAACAAGACATGATGTCTGACTGACGTACCACAGACTCAACTTCAACACTCATGCTTATGGGAGAGAAGTAATGGAAGCTAAAATCTGACCACAATAGCATTTTGACACTTCATATGATGACAGACATGATGGCTTGAGATTCCTCTGGTATGGAATAAATCAAACATCCTACACCCAGCAACAGACAGTCCTTCAAAACAAGACGTCTTCATGCTCTATCAGGAGCTGTATGATGAGTTTCTGATGCCTCATGTCGTTCAGAGTGGCCAGGGCGTTCTGTTCAGGCGGCTGCATTAACGTCGGACCAAACACAATCCCCAGGTTCTCAGAATTCATGAAATTGTCCTTTTCAAACATGGTGACCCTGTGAGAAAGATGATTATTATATTAGTCAGAAAGGTGAGAAACAACATATGTGTATGTAAGACTACATCACTGATTCAACCCCATGAAGATCAGATGCAGTGTGTGTTTCATCACTTCTTGAGATGCATCATCAGGTAGCGTAGGGTCTCGTAGTGGGCTGGCGGGAGCTGCAGCAGCCCCTCGTGGATGGCCTCCAGTCTGGTGTCTGGGTTGGGGATTTCTACCAGGAGGAAGTACTACTGTTAGTTACATTCACCTGATAAATAACCGTGCCACAGACCTGAACATTTTCCTTAGCTCCCCAAGCTAGTGCCTAGCCTTTAGCTCAGTACACAGTCAGTCATTGCGCTGGAGACCCAAGGTGCATTGAGCTAATAGTGGGAATAAGTATGGGCGTGCGTACTTGCAGCTTGTATGAATTTGGAGTACACGTGGAATGTGATGACTGGAATGGGCAGGTCTCTCAGATAGAGCTTCAGAGCTCCAGCGATGATGTTGATGTCGTTGTACACATTGGCACTGATGTCTGCCTTCTCGCCATCTGCAGAGATGACACACCAGGCACATTATGTACCGACCAGACTGCAGTATATTCACTACAATTACCACAATGCAACATAATTGCCCTTTACGCCTCACATAACGACATCCGGCAGTCTGATACGGCTTTCCTGTGCTCATGTGCTTTTCATTTGAACCTATGGACTTTCATGTCTCATAACCTTAAACCAGACCTAAGCCCGGAGGCAAAGGAAATTAAGTTAACACAAACCTCGGTCAAAGGCGAGCCTCACGTCCTCAATGTGTTCTGAGAAGCCAGACACTCTGTAGAGGCCCTCAGACTGCAGACCTGCAAGCAGCAACACAGAGAGTCGATTTTCTCTACTCTCTATACCCTCTTTCACCCCATGCAGTCTCTACTAAATAAACTCAACAAGCTCTTTGGATCAACAGAATTATTCAACAAGGGTGGCCTTTATTTCAACCAATGGAGCCTCGAGGCAGATTACAGTACTTTGGGGAAATGACATATTTTGATTAAAATGTTGATTAAGTCTATTATATATACTGTATTTTAGAAATAACACGTCCAGTTGAAATAACCCTTTTGAGAGTAGTTCAACACAGTTCAAATGGACAATTTTCTTTCACTAAATGTAGCAATCTCTACCTGGAACAGCATAAAGAGGACTGGCCACCTCTCAGAGCCTGGTTCCTTCCTAGGTTCCTGCCTTTTTAGGGAGTATTTCCTAGCCACTGTGCTTCTACATCTGCATTGCTTGCTGTGTGGTGTTTAAGACTGGGCTTCTACATCTGCATTGCTTGCTGTGTGGTGTTTAAGACTGGGCTTCTACATCTGCATTGCTTGATGTGTGGTGTTTAAGACTGGGCTTCTACATCTGCATTGTTTGCTGTGTGGTGTTTAAGACTGTGCTTCTACATCTGCATTGCTTGCTGTGTGGTGTTTAAGACTGGGCTTCTACATCTGCATTGCTTGCTGTGTGGTGTTTAAGACTGGGCTTCTACATCTGCATTGCTTGCTGTGTGGTGTTTAAGACTGGGCTTCTACATCTGCATTGCTTGCTGTGTGGTGTTTAAGACTGGGCTTCTACATCTGCATTGCTTGCTGTGTGGTGTTTAAGACTGGGCTTCTACATCTGCATTGCTTGCTGTGTGGTGTTTAAGACTGTGCTTCTACATCTGCATTGCTTGCTGTGTGGTGTTTAAGACTGGGCTTCTACATCTGCATTGCTTGCTGTGTGGTGTTTAAGACTGGGCTTCTACATCTGCATTGCTTGCTGTGTGGTGTTTAAGACTGTGCTTCTACATCTGCATTGCTTGCTGTTTGGGGTTTTATGCTGGGTTTCTGTATAAGCACTGACATCTGCTGATGTAAAAATGGATTTATAAATACATTTGATTGATTGAATTTGATGCTAATTTAAAAGATTGGTTTACACAGCACTTAATTTAGGTAGTCTCCTTAACCCCGGTCCAAGAGAGCCAATACATTTTAGTAATTTAGCAGATGCTTTTATCCAGAGTTACAGTTGTGGGTGCACACATTAAAGTACAGGTCCACCGTGGGAATCGAACCCACAACCCTGGCGTTGCTAGTGCCATTCTCTACCAACTGAGCCACACAAGACCATATCACAGACGTCCATTTTCACCTTGAAATTTGAATATTCTTTCAGTTTAGCTAACAACATGCAGGGTGCACCTGGCTTAAATGTCACAGAAACATTCTAAACGGTACCTCTTAGTTCTATCTCCTTGATACACATGTCCACCACCATGGGCCGTGTGGTGTTGTGGGCCTTGACCAGGGTAGTGAGGTCACAGCTGAACACCTTCTTAATCCTGTGCAGGTCTGGCTGACAGTCGCTGGGCACCAGCTTGGAACACTGCTTGTGTACGTTCAGCCCACAGTCTGGAAACCACAGGTCAGAGAGGTGGTCAGTCAGTGTTAAAATACACACACACACACACACAGAAAGGATTTATTCCAATCTTATAATCTGACATGATTATGGTCGACTTCTTCTAAAACAACATGTAACACATTACAGAGGGGTTAGAGATAACAAGTAGTACAGTGATTATCCCAATCTCAGAGAGAAAGCCCAGCCAGCTACGGTAAGACCAGGCTGCTTCAATATGCCATGGTGGGCCACGTCACAGCAGAGGGTCTTAGACAGCAGGGGGTGAGAGAGCGGAGCACCACCTCTCTGTGTGGCATCACTGTCCCAGTCTGGCCTGCACACACACCGTGACGAAGAGAAAAACCTGCCTCTCTGGGAGATGCCACAGGAATGTAACCTAGGTTGAGGTTTCTCTGCCTGCCTGTAAACATACTGTACTTTGTAGTCTCCCTGACTCAATAAGAACATCCAGCTAAATCATTCATCACTGATAGTGGAGTTGTTACTACCAAGAAATACCCAGCATTATTGCTGGTCTGCTGACTGGGGTTCCTTATTCTCAGATACAGACAGATTAAAAATAGAGAAAAAACAGAGGGAGACTGTCAGACAGAAAAAGATGGAGAAAGAGATAGACCGACAAAGAGATGGGATAGGGAGGAAGAAGACAAGCTAAGCATGCCAGATAAGAAGGAAGAGAGAGGAAACACACAGAGAGAAAGAGAGAGATGGGGATAGGGAGGAAGAGAGAGGAAACACACAGAGAGAGAGAGAGATGGGGATAGGGAGGAAGAGAGAGGAAACACACAGAGAGAGAGAGATGGGGATAGGGAGGAAGAGAGAGGAAACACAGAGAGAGAGAGAGAGAGAGAGGAAACACAGAGAGAGAGAGAGAGAGAGAGAGGAAACACAGAGAGAGAGAGAGAGAGAGAGAGAGATGGGGATAGGGAGGAAGAGAGAGGAAACACAGAGAGAGAGAGAGAGATGGGGATAGGGAGGAAGAGAGAGGAAACACACAGAGAGAGAGAGATGGGGATAGGGAGGAAGAGAGAGGAAACACACAGAGAGAGAGAGATGGGGATAGGGAGGAAGAGAGAGGAAACACACAGAGAGAGAGAGATGGGGATAGGGAGGAAGAGAGAGGAAACACAGAGAGAGAGAGAGAGATGGGGATAGGGAGGAAGAGAGAGGAAACACACACAGAGAGAGAGATGGGGATAGGGAGGAAGAGAGAGGAAACACACACAGAGAGAGAGATGGGGATAGGGAGGAAGAGAGAGGAAACACAGAGAGAGAGAGATGGGGATAGGGAGGAAGAGAGAGGAAACACACAGAGAGAGAGATATGGGGATAGGGAGGAAGAGAGAGGAAACACACACACAGAGAGAGAGATGGGGATAGGGAGGAAGAGAGAGAGAACACAGAGAGAGAAAGAGAGAAATGAGGACAGGGAGAAAGAGAGAGAATGAGGATAGAAAGCCAGTCATCAGTTGTGTATCTCTGTGTGTTAGAGGACTGCTTCAGATACAACTGGAAGTACTAAAGAAGTCTCTTCTGATTCCCATAGGGCACAGGGCTGTCTGATGACACCAGTGTTTGCCTGGGGCTTATAAGCATGGCTAATATCTGAACAACAAACCATCTGTCTACAGAGAAAAACAGCCACGTTAGTCCTCCTTTCAACACATCCATGTCAGGATTGTATCCAGGCCATAATAGAACCCTGTGTCTATCGCAGAGAGTTTAGGGACTTTCCAAACTTACTTGTCTACTGGTCAACTAGCCTCAATTGTGCCAAAGTCTTGCTAAGTTGTAAATGTTTGTAATGTATTTATATTGTGTGTCTGAACCCTATACTTCACTGCACCAGTGAAGTATAGGGCGGCAGGTAGCCTAGTGGTTAGAGCGTTGGGCCAGTAACCGAAAGGTTGCTGGAACGAATACTTGAGCTGACAAAGGTCAAAAAAAATATGTCTTTCTGCCACTGAACAAGGCAGTTAATCCACTGTTCCCCGATAGGCAGTCATTGTAAATAAGAAATTGTTCTAAACTGGCTTGCCTCGTTAAATAAAAAAAAATACAGTCTGATCTGTTTTTCAGCCAACAAACATTTCAACAAGTTCACTAGTATACAACATTATTGATCAGTAGAATCGTTAGGTGGTGTTCATAAATACTAGGGTTGCAAAGGGTGGTTCATTTACTGGAAACTTTCAAGTTATCACAAGACATCTAGTGGTGCTTTTGGGGTATTTCAGATTATCACAGGTGTCTGTAATTATCTCTAGCTCTCTGTGTGTCCTTATTACCTGTAAAAATATATAAACAAATGTTTATTTTACCTTTATTTAATTAGGTTAAGAACAAATTATTATTTTCAATGACAGCCTAGGAACAGTGCCTTGTTCAGGGGCAGAACGACAGATTTGTACCTTGTCAGCTCGGGGATTTGAACTTGCAACCTTCCGGTTACTAGTCCAATGCTCTAACCACTAGGCTACCCTGCCACAAACAGAATGACAACGCTGATCCTAAATATAAACCAGCAACTTAGTGAATACCATTGGTACCATATTAGGGTTTCAGTGTGACATCCAGTCTAAAGTCTGGACACACCTACTGTACTCATTACAAGGTTTTTAGTTTTACTATTTTCTACATTGTAGAATAATAGTGACGACATCAAACTATGAAATACATATGGAATCATGTAGTAACCAAAAAAAGTGTTAAATGAATCAAAATATATTTTGTATTTTATTTGAGATTATTCAAAGTTTGCACCCTTTGCCTTGAACACTCTTGGCATTCTCTCAACCTGCTTCATGAGGAATGCTTTTCCAACAGTCTTGAAGGAGTTTCCACGTGTGCTAAGCACTTGTTTCCTTCACTCTGCGGTCCAACTCATTCCAAACCATCTCAATTGGGTTGAGGTCAGGTGATTGTGGAGGCCAGATCATCTGATGCAGCACTCCATCACTCTCCTTCTTGGTCAAATAGCCCTTACACAGCCTGGAGGTGTGTTTTGGGTCGTTGTCCTGTTGAAAGACAAATGATAGTCCCACTAAGCACAATCCAGATGGGATGGAGTATCGCTGCAGAATGCTGTGGTAGCCACGCTGGTTAAGTGTGCCTTGAATTCTAAATAAATCACAGTGTCACCAGAAAAACACTCCCACACCTCCTCCTCCATGCTTCATGGTGGGAACCACACATGCAGAGATCATCAGTTTACCTACTCTGCATCTCACAAAGACAAAATCTCAAATTTGGACACGTCAGACCAAAGGACAGATTTCCACCAGTCTAATGTCCATTGCTTGTGTTTCTTGGCCCAAACAAGTCTCTTGTTATTATTGGTGTCCTTTAGTAGTGGATACTTTGCAGCAATTCAGCCTGATTCACACAGTCTCTTCTGAACAGTTGATGTTGAGATGTGTCTGTCTGTTCATTGAACTCTGTGAAGCATTTAGTTGGGCTGCAATCTGAGGTGCAGTTAACTAATGAACTTATCCTCTGCAGCAGAGGTAACTCTGGGTCTTCCTTTCCTGTGGTGGTCCTCATGAGAGCCAGTTTCATCATAGTGCTTGATGGTTTTTGTGACTGCACTTGAAGAAACTTTCAAAGTTCTTAAAATGTTCCTGATTGACTGACCTTAAATTAAATGATGGACTGTCTTTTCTCTGCTTATTTGAGCAGTTCTCCCGATAATATGGACTTGGTCTTTTACCAAATAGGGCAATCTTCTGCATACCACCCATACCTTGTCACAGCAGATTGGCTCAAATGCATTAAAGAAAGAAATTCACACCTGTTAATTGAAAAGCATTCCAGGTGACTACCTCATGAAGCTGGTTGAAAGAATGCCAAGTGTGTGCAAAACTGTCATCAAGGCAAAGGGTGGCTACTTTGAAGAATCTCAAATACCTTCAGATTTGTTTAGCACTTTTTTGGGTTACTACATGATTCCATGTGTGTTATTTCATAGTTTTGATGTCTTCACTATTATTCTACAGTGTAGAAAATAGTAAAAAGAAAGAAAACTGGTGCCAAACTGGTGGCAGTTGTGACAAAAGTTAATAGTAAATAGTGTCACAGTTCATGGAAAATAATGCCATTGTTGATTAGATGCTTTTTGCATTATTATGCTGTTCTCTCTTCAACCATATGGTCTATCTACTAGAAACTCATGGACAATATGGTAACTTACCGGTAGCTTTTCAACCCTAAATATTACCCTAAATATCATTTTATCTGGCAGGAAGCTCCAAGGACAGCTACAGTACATGTGTCCCTTTTCACTCAATTTAACTTCAGGATTGGAATGATATGAACAGTATTGTAACGGACATATTCCATCTCTCCTTATCCCAGTCTGCTGTCCCCACATGATTCAAGATGGCCACGATTGTTCCAGTACCCAAGAAGACAAAGGTAACTGAACTAAATGACTATTGCGCCGTAGCACTCACTTCTGTCATCATGAAGTACTTTGCGAGACTAGTCAAGGATCATATCATCTCCACCTTAGCTGTCACCCTAGACCCACTTCAATTTGCTTACTGCCCCAATAGGTCCACAGGCGATGCAATCACCATCACACTGCACACTGCCCTAACCCATCTGGACAAGAGGATTACCTATGTAAGAATACTGTTCATTGACTATAGCTCAGCAATCAACACCATAGTACCCTCCAAGCTCATCATTAAGCTTGAGGCCCTGGATCTCAACCCCGCCCTGTGCAATTGGGTCCTGGACATCCTGATGGGCCGCCCCCAGGTGGAAAGGAAATAACATCTCCACTTCGCTGAACGTCAACAATGGGGCCCCACAAGGGTGCGTGCTCAGCCCCCTCCTGTACTCCCTGTTCACCCATGACTGCAATCCACGCCTCCAACTCAATCATCAAGTTTGCAGACCACACAACAGTAGTAGGCTTGATCACCAACGATGACGAGACAGCCTACAAGGAGGAGGTGAGGGCACTCGGAGTGTGGTGTCAGGAAAACAACCTCTCACTCAACATCAACAAAACAAAGAAGATGATCGTGGACTTCAGGAAACAGCAGAGGGAGCACCCCCCTATCCACATCAATGGGACAGCAGTGGAGAAGGTGGAAAGTTACGTTCCTCGGTGTACACATCACAGAAACTGAAATGGTCCATCCACACAGACAGTGTGGTGAAGGGGCAACAGCACCTCTTCAACCTCAAGAGACTGAAGAAATTTGGCTTGTCACCAAAAGCACTCAAACTTTTACAGATGCACAATTGAGAGCAACCTGTCGGGCTGTATCACCGCCTGGTACAGCAACTGCACCTTCCTCAACCACAAGGCTCTCCAGAGGATGGTACGGTCTGCACAACGCATCACCGGGGGCAAACTACCTGCCCTCCAGGACACCTACAGTACCTGATGTCACAGGAAGGCCAAAAATATCATCAAGGACAACAACCACCCGAGCCACTGCCTGTTCACCCTGCTATCATCCAGAAGGCGAGGTCAGTACAGGTGCATCAAAGCTGGGACCGAGAGACTGAAAAACAGCTTCTATCTCAAGGCTATCAGACTTTTAAAATAGCCACTAACACAGAGGCTGCTGCCTACATACAGACTCAATCATTGGCCACTTTAATAAATGGATCAGTAATCACTAAGAATGCCACTTTAATAATGTTTACATATCTTGCATTCCTCGTTAACATTACTCATATTCCCGATTTTATACATTCTATTGCATCTTGCCTATGCCACTATCATTGCTCATCCATATATTTATATATTCTTATTCCATTATTTTACTTAGATGTGTGTATTAGGTAGTTGTGGAATTTTTAGATTACCATGTTAGATATTACTGCACTGTCAGAACTAGAAGCAAAAGCATTTCGCTACACTCGCATCTGCTAACCATGTGTATGTGACCAATAAAATTTGATTTGACAGCACAGCCAGCCAGCACAGCCAGCCAGCACAGCCAGCACAGCCAGCCAGCACAGCCAGCCAGCACAGCCAGCCAGCCAGCACAGCCAGCCAGCACAGCACAGCCAGCCTTGTTGCAGTTTTGTGGATCCAGTATTTGGGTGTCCTTGCTTGACTGGGTGTGTCCCGTTGATACACCTTCTAAGCGCTCTGTGAGCGTCTGTCTTGTTTATAAATAGTTGACAGCCATAGTCACAGGGGGAACTGGTTTGTCCCAGGTGTCACTGAGGAATGCTAAATTACTACATTTCACAGGCCTCATCCAACCATTGATTTACATGGAACAGACCACATTTCACAGGCCTCATCCAACCATTGATTTACATGGAACAGACCACATTTCCTGGACTCTACATTCCATGACATGATCCAGGCTTAGACGTAATATTGTAATACCCTTTTTATTGTCATAGCATTTAAAAATAAAGACATTATTAGGCATTTCAAGTTTGATATCTCATGTGTTACAATTAGTCACATGACATTAGTCACATGACATGAAACCCAACCGGACAGAGACGTCCGATCAGTTCAATTTGATTGATATTTGATCAAACGTGAATTCTTGAAATAAATCAAAACTTGGAAGTCATATTGTTTATTTGTGGTAAACACGGGGGATAAAATGAGACAAAGCCTGGTTACACGGATGATTTATTGAACATGTTAACAGGACCCCAAGGGTCTGATCAGGGATGTTAACAGGGCCCCGAGGGTCTGATCAGGGATGTTAACAGGGCCCCGAGGGTCTGATCAGGGATGTTAACAGGGCCCCGAGGGTCTGATCAGGGATTGGAGTTATTTTCTTTAGGCTTTCATCCCAAATTGCATCCTATTCCCTGTAAAATTGCATCCTATTCCCTGTAAAACTTTAGATCAGAACCCTATGAGCCCTACACGTGGACTACATAGGGAATAGGGTGATATTTGGGATGGTACTCTAATGTAATGAAGTACCCATGAAAGGTCAGTGATGGTAGCTAGGTCAGCAGTGTTGGGATGTCTGAATGGAAGAGGAGGGTACCTGAGCAGTGGACCCCTTGGGCTATGAGGCCCCACATGAAGTTGGCGCAATACTCGCACCAGTGAGGCCCTCGGAAAGTATGAACCTATGGAAGGGTGAGACAACACAGCAACAGATTAGAGTCTGGAAGACACACACGCCACACCTTCTCGCTCTCACTGAACAAACATAACTCTCTAAATCACACACGCACACAGTAAACAAACATAACTCTAAATCACACATACCTCACTGAACAAACATAACTCTAAAATCACACACACACATATACGCAAACAGAAACACACAAGATCTGTGAATTTTCTAATTCATTGTATTTCTGGAGGCGAGTTGGCCCCAGGGCAGGTTAGACGGTTACTGTAGGTGAGTAGGACCCAGGTCCGATGGTTACTGTAGGTGAGTGGGCCCCAGGGCAGGTTAGACGGTTACTGTAGGTGAGTGGGACCCAGGTCCGATGGTTACTGTAGGTGAGTAGTACCCAGGTCAGATGGTTACTGTAGGCGAGTGGGATCCAGGGCAGGTCAGATGGTTACTGTAGGCGAGTAGGCCCCAGGGCAGGTCAGATGGTTACTGTAGGCGAGTAGGCCCCAATAGGCTGCTCTGGGTCGGACATGGCTTATGTCCTACGGGCTGCTCTGGGTCGGACGTGGCTTACTGTCCTACGGGCTGCTCTGGGTCGGACGTGGCTTACTGTGCTATAGGCTGCTCTGGGTCGGACGTGGCTTACTGTGCTATAGGTTGCTCTGGCTTGGGAAGTAACTATTACACCATGTCAAAATAGAGGGATACTTGTTTACCTGGATGTGCCACAGCTCTTCACACTGTGCTTAGTAATGACAGAGGAATGTCTCTTCAGTAAGCCAGAGAATACTTGTTTGGGTCCCAAATGGCACCCTATACCCTATATAGTGCACTACTTTGCCCTGGTGAAACTAGTCCTCTATCTAGGGAATAGGGTGCCCTGGTCTCTGGTCAGCCCTGGTCTCTGGTCCCGGTCTACAGTGGAAGGGAGGGAGGGACCCCAAGCCCAGTCTACAGTGGGAGGGAGGGAGGGACCCCAAGCCCAGTCTACAGTGGGAGGGAGGGAGGGACCCCAAGCCCAGTCTACAGTGGGAGGGAGGGAGGGACCTCAAGCCCAGTCTACAGTGGGAGGGAGGGAGGGACCCCAAGCCCAGTCTACAGTGGGAGGGAGGGACCCCAAGCCCAGTCTACAGTGGGAGGGACCCCATGCCCAGTCTACAGTGGGAGGGAAGAAGGGACCCCAAGCCCAGTCTACAGTGGGAGGGACCCCATGCCCAGTCTACAGTGGGAGGGAAGAAGGGACCCCAAGCCCAGTCTACAGTGAGAGGGAAGAAGGGACCCCAAGCCCAGTCTACAGTGAGAGGGAAGAAGGGACCCCAAGCCCAGTCTACAGTGGGAGGGAAGAAGGGACCCCAAGCCCAGTCTACAGTGAGAGGGAATAAGGGACCATGCCCAGTCTACAGTGAGCGGGAAGAAGGGACCAAGCCCAGTCTACAGTGGGAGGGAGGGACCCCAAGCCCAGTCTACAGTGGGAGGGACCCCATGCCCAGTCTACAGTGGGAGGGAAGAAGGGACCCCAAGCCCAATGAGTGACTGTGTATACAGATTAAAAGGATTTCCAAAGTGTCTGGCATCTGTTCCTGCCCGGGCTGCTGGATTCATGCAAACATGTTCACACACACGCAAGCCTGCACCGACCACTTCACTAAAGAGTTATTAGGTTACGTTAGATTGATAGAAGAGTACAGATAAGGGCTCTTGACAGGTGCTGAGCAGCTGGGTGGTTTGTTGTTCCATTCTGAAATGGGACCAGACACTGGGCTGGAGAGCTGGAGGTTAGGAGGCCATTCTACCCTGCAGGCTCACTGAAACCTGAGACACAATGGCAGGAAAGTATTCAGGTGCCCATGAGGAGAGATCGCTTTCTCTCTCTCAATTCAATTTAAGGGCTTTATTGTCATGGGAAACATATGTTAACATTGTCAAAGCAAGTGAACCAAATAATAAACAAAAGTGAAATAAACAAAAATGAACAGTAAACATTACACTCACAGAAGTTCCAAAATAAAAGACATTACAAATGTCATATTATGTGCAAAAATGTCAAGTACAAAAGGGAAAATAAATAAAACAGAAATATGGGTTATAGTTATACTTCACTGGTTGTCCTTTTATTGTGACAACAGGTCACAAATACTGCTGTTGTGATGGCACACTGGTATTTCACCCAATAGATATGGGAGTTTATCAAAATTGGATTTGTTTTCTAATTCTTTGTGGGTTTGTGTAATCTGAGGGAAATGTGGGTCTCTAATATGGTCATACATTTGGCAGGAGGTTAGGAAGTGCAGCTCAGTTTCTTCTCTTGAGAGCCAGGTCTGCCTACGCAGCCTTTCTCAATAGCAAGGCTATGCTCACTGAGTCTGTACATAGTCAAAGATCTCCTACATTTTGGGTCAGTTACTGTGGTCAGGTATTCTGCCACTGTGTCCTCTCTGTTTAGGGCCAAGTAGCATTCTAGTTTGCCCTGTTGTTTTTGTTCATTCTTTCCAATGTATCAAAAAAGTATATTTTCGTTGTCTTATGATTTGGTTGAGTCTAATTGTGTTGCTGTCCTGGGGCTCTGTGGGGTCTGCAAACAGAGCCCCAGGACCAGCTTGCTTGTTATCAACAGTTTGGGAATCACTTCCTTTTAGGTGGTTGTAGAATTGAATGGCTCTTTTCTGGATTTTGATAATGAGCAGATATCGGACTAATTCTGCTCTGCATGCATTATTTGGTGTTTTACATTGTACACAGAGGATATTTGTGTTTGTCCCATTTTGTGAATTCTTGGTTGGTGAGCGGACCCCAGACCTCACAACCATAAAGGGCAATAACTGATTTAAGTATTTTTAGCCAGATACTAATTGATATGTCGAATTTTATTTCCTTTTGCCTTGTCTCTCAGTTCGTCCCCAGCTTTGTGGAAGTTACCTGTGGCACTGATGTTAAGGCCGAGGTTAAGGCCTTATGTATAGTTAAACGGTGTCTAGATGGAATTTGTGGTCCTGGCAACCAGAACACCATTATTTTAGTCTTAGTTTTTTTTTTTACCCCTTTTTTCTCCCGAATTTCATGGTATTCAATTAGTTACAGTCTTGTCTCATCGCTGCAACTCCCATACGGACTCGGGAGAGACAAAGGTCGAGAGCCATGCGTCCTCCAAAACACAACCCAACCACACTGCTTCTTGACACAATGCACATCCAACCAGGAAGCCAGCCGCACCAATGTGTCGGAGGAAACACTGTACACCTGGCCCGCGCGCACTGCGCCCGGTCCACCACAGGAGTCAGGAGTCACTAGTGCGCGAGACAAGGATGAGACAAGGATATCCCTGCCGGTCAAACCCTCCCTAACCCGGACGACACTGGGCCAATCTCTGTCTCTGTCAATCTCAAGTCTTACTGAGATTTTACTGTCAGGGCCCAGGTCTGACCGAATCTGTGCAGAAGATCTAGGTGCTGCTGTAGGCCCTCCTTGGTTGGTGACAGAAGCACCAGATCATCAGCAAATCATCAGCAAAAGTAGACATTTGACTTCAGATTCTAGTAGGGTGAAGCCGGGTGCTGCAGACTGCTCTAGAGCCCTCGCCAATTCGTTGATATATGTTGAAGAGGGTGGGGGGCTTAAGATGCATCCCTGTCTCACCCCCCCAGCCCTGTGGAAAGAAAGTGTGTTTTGCCAATTTTAACCGTGTACATGGATTTTATAATGTCGTATGTTTTTCCCCCAACACCAATTTCCATCAATTTGTATAGCAGACCCTAATCCCAAACTGAGTCAAAAGCTTTTTTGAAATCAACAAAGCATGAAGACTTTGCCTGTTTGTTAGGGTGTACAGGGTGAATACATGGTCTGTTTTATGGTCATTTGGTAAAAAGCCAATTTGACATTTGCTCAGTACATTGTTTTCTCTGAGAAAATGTATGAGTCTGCTGTTAATGATAATGCAGAGGATTTTCCAAAAGGTTGCTGTTGACACATATCCCACAGTAGTTATTAGGGTCAAATGTCTCCACTTCTGTGGATTGGGGTGATCAGTCCTTGATTCCAGATATTGGGGAATATGCCAGAGCTAACGATGATGTTAAAGGAGTTTAAGTATAGCCAATTGGAATTTGTGGTCTGTATATTTTATCATTTCATTGAGGACACCAACCCCACAGGACTTTTTGGGTTGGAGGGTTTGTATTTTGTCCTGTAGTTCATTCAATGTAATTGGATAATCTAGTGGGTTCTGGTAGTCTTGTATGGTTGATTCTAAAATGTGTATTTGATCAGGTTTCTGCTGTTTGTTCTTTCTTGTAGGGCCATAAAGATTGGAGAAGTGGTTTACCCATTCATTTTCATGTTGGATAGATAACTCTGTTTGTTTAGGGTTTTCTAAGAGTCTATGGATTCTTCAATTACATTGAGCTGATTTCAGACCTGCTGTTCCTTCTTTTTCCGTATTGTATGTCTGTATTGTTTTAGTGATTCACCATAGTGTAGGCTGAGGTTCTGGGTCTCTATGTTTTTGGTTGGATAGGTTTCTCAATTTCTTTCTTAGGATTTTGCTTTCTTCATGAAATAATTTGTCATTGTTAATTTTCTCTGGTTTTCTGTTTGAAATGTTTAGATTTGATGAAGCTGAGAGGTCAATAATACTGGGTTAGGTTTACTGCCAAGTTTGTGTTGGTCTCACACACCAAAATCTTGTGTTGTATTCAATATTTATTTCAATATGTCAACTGTATTTCTGTTTTTGAAAATCAAGATGAAACAAAGAGGTTAAAGTGCTCAAAAATCTCAGCCCATTAATGTTTACAGCCGTTAATGGGTTAAAACATACGCCATATCCATGAAGCTCAGTCGATAGATTTAGACATATGGCTGACAGCTGCACGTGCCCACAAGACAGCTTTCATCATGAAAGCACATGATGATGAATAACATCAGTCTCTGTGTTATAATGGTACCTAACTGGTAGCCAGTCTAGTGACAGGTAGGCAGCTCACTAAGCAGATAAAAAAGAGTCATTGAAATCGGTTACTTTGTCACTTTGAGGAACATCACTTTTAAGTTTCAGATCAACCTGACAGAACTTAATCTCCCAGAGCCTGCATGGACAAGCAGAGCTGCCTGTAGGAATGGAATCATTTCCTGAGGTGAAAGAGCTTCAAACAGAGCTTTGAACAAAGAATCTACAGAGAGGCAGACCTCCTACAGAGGTCCTAAAGCAGTCGACTCTCACACCCTCCCTCCCTCCCTCCCAGTACCTCACTACATCCTCTTTTAAAAAGGTTCAATCAAACAAACCATCTCACCTTGAAGTTGTGGATCTTGTCATAGGAGCTCTGCTTCTCGGAGGGGCAGTCTTTCAGGGTGCTGTGCCGTACCAGAGGAGAAGTGGTGATCTGTGGACAGGAAGCCAACAGTTTTAGAGGCTTCCAGAGTAAAGTTTTTCTGCTCCCCAACTTGACCCTCAGGGCGAAGGCCAGTAGCTCCTGCCTCTTCCGCTCCCCTCTCTTGGTCTTGTGGACCGTTACATCTCCTGGCCCTATCCCTCCTCCCGGACCCTTGCTCCCTTCCTCCACTTCCATGGCCGCTGCCGTGTGTCTGACTGTGTCCCCCTGTCCTGGTCCTAGTCCGGGCTCCCACAGAGCCTCGGTCTCCTCTGGTGAGCCGTGTGGTGAGTGCTGGAGGACGTAGCGCCCAGTGCTGGGTAACAGACGCCGGCGGCAGCCGCCCAACGAGGAGGACACGGCCGCTGTGCTCCACTCCCCTCCTCCTCCCTCTGTTCCTCCTACTCCTCTTCCTGCTGCTGCTGGGACCCAGGAGGGTACAGACTGACAGTCAGGATGGGGGCGGCTCTGCATCTGTTCTGAGCTCCAGCTCCAGGGAAAAGAAGCAGAGAGCAGCCAGCAGCAGTGGGCGGCCCCCAGGGCAGGAGTGTGCCTCACACAATGGCTCTCATTCACACACACCCAATAGGAGAGAGAGAAATCCGGGGGGAGGGTCCCTTGGTTGGTGGGGAGGGGCTAGGAGGAGAGTCCCTTGGTTGGTGGGGAGGGGCTAGGTGGGTGTGTGGGGTTAGAGTGAGTGTGCGTGGGGTGAGGGGGAGCTGTCAGTACAGCTCTTCACGGCTCAGCAGCAATCTAAAGCAGGATCAATGGCTGCAGTCAAACTCTCTACAGACACAGAGAACCATGTCACACTACCTATTAGCACGTTGCCTCCCGGACATACACACTCAACTGGAGATAATACTGAACTGCCAGTAGCCCACGGTAACAAACCCCCCCCCACCAACAACAGTTACATAACCAAGTCCCCTCCACACAACATGAGTCCTGGCACTATCCTTCTGGCCCAGAAGAGCCACGACATGCTCCTAGATTCCTTCCAGTCCAGTAGAAACAGATTAGTCAACTACATCTCGACCTTCATGCCTCACAATCCACTGGTGGTCTTCCTCTCCCTGCCTAGACTGCAGCCAGACTACAAACAGCCGCTATGACTCCAGCCTGCTCCCACCAATCACTCTGCTCTGCTCTTAAACCCCCCAGCAGAACAGCACCCGACCATGATCATCCACTGGGATTGGCAGGGATTATGGCCGTAATCCCCACTGAAGGTGTAATCCCACAGTGGCCAAATCCCTGTCAGGTCTCAGGCAGAGTTCATGGTGGCCATGTCCTGACTCAATGGGGGGGCTGTTGCCGAATTTACAGCACATTTTGAGCGACTCTCCTTCTAAACATCCACTCCTTCTAAAACACCAGGAGGGCCTCATCAGAATGAGGGAATGTCAGAATTAAACTAGAACAGAGGATTTTGTAGCTGTGATGGAATGATGAAGAGCTGGAAGTGTAGAATAGTTGAGGAAGGGAATGACCCTAAGGGAGAGATAAATACAGTGCCTTGCGAAAGTATTCGGCCCCCTTGAACTTTGCGACCTTTTGCCACATTTCAGGCTTCAAACATAAAGATATAAAACTGTATTTTTTTGTGAAGAATCAACAACAAGTGGGACACAATCATGAAGTGGAACGACATTTATTGGATATTTCAAACTTTTTTAACAAATCAAAAACTGAAAAATTGGGCGTGCAAAATTATTCAGCCCCCTTAAGTTAATACTTTGTAGCGCCACCTTTTGCTGCGATTACAGCTGTAAGTCGCTTGGGGTATGTCTCTATCAGTTTTGCACATTGAGAGACTGACATTTTTTCCCATTCATCCTTGCAAAACAGCTCGAGCTCAGTGAGGTTGGGATGGAGAGCATTAGTGAACAGCAGTTTTCAGTTCTTTCCACAGATTCTCGATTGGATTCAGGTCTGGACTTTGCCATTCTAACACCTGGATATGTTTATTTTTGAACCATTCCATTGTAGATTTTGCTTTATGTTTTGGATCATTGTCTTGTTGGAAGACAAATCTCCGTCCCAGTCTCAGGTCTTTTGCAGACTCCATCAGGTTCTCTTCCAGAATGGTCCTGTATTTGGCTCCATCCATCTCCCCATCAATTTTAACCATCTTCCCTGTCCCTGCTGAAGAAAAGCAGGCCCAAACCATGATGCTGCCACCACCATGTTTGACAGTGGGGATGGTGTGTTCAGCTGTGTTGCTTTTACGCCAAACATAACGTTTTGCATTGTTGCCAAAAAGTTCAATTTTGGTTTCATCTGACCAGAGCACCTTCTTCCACATGTTTGGTGTGTCTCCCTGGTGGCTTGTGGCAAACTTTAAACAACACTTTTTATGGATATCATTAAGAAATGGCTTTCTTCTTGCCACTCTTCCATAAAGGCCAGATTTGTGCAATATACGACTGATTGTTGTCCTATGGACAGAGTCTCCCACCTCAGCTGTAGATCTCTGCAGTTCATCCAGAGTGATCATGGGCCTCTTGGCTGCATCTCTGATCAGTCTTCTCCTTGTATGAGCTGAAAGTTTAGAGGGACGGCCAGGTCTTGGTAGATTTGCAGTGGTCTGATACTCCTTCCTTCAATATTAATCGCTTGCACAGTGCTCCTTGGGATGTTTAAAGCTTGGGAAATCTTTTTGTATCCAAATCCGGCTTTAAACTTCTTCACAACAGTATCTCGGACCTGCCTGGTGTGTTCCTTGCTCTTCATGATGCTCTCTGCGCTTTTAACGGACCTCTGAGACTATCACAGTGCAGGTGCATTTATACGGAGACTTGATTACACACAGGTGGATTGTATTTATCATCATTAGTCATTTAGGTCAACATTGGATCAGTCAGAGATCCTCACTGAACTTCTGGAGAGAGTTTGCTGCACTGAAAGTAAAGGGGCTGAATATTTTGCACGCCCAATTTTTCAGTTTTTGATTTGTTAAAAAAGTTTGAAATATCCAATAAATGTCGTTCCACTTCATGATTGTGTCCCACTTGTTGTTGATTCCTCACAAAAAAATACAGTTTTATATCCATGTTTGAAGCCTGAAATGTGGCAAAAGGTCGCAAAGTTCAAGGGGGCCGAATACTTTCGCAAGGCACTGTATATGCTTGAAGCTCACTCAGCTCAGAGACACTTCAGCTGAAATGAGAGGATAGGCAGCTTTAAAAAGGTTGTAATAGACATAGAAGCCGTTTAAAAAAATATGGCTTTGGGCCTCCTGTACACCGTCCAAACTTCCGTAACGTAGACTGAGGACCATGTTGTGCTGTAGCTACAGAAGTAATGTCTTCTCATTTCTTCCAGCATGTCAACTGTGAAATTAGATGAGACAAAACATTTACTCCACACACACAAATGGATACAAAGCTGTCCCTAACCATAACCCTATCCTCATGATTCATGCTTACAAGCAAAAACTCAAAAACAGGAAGTACCAATGACGTGCTCAATAAGGAAGTGGTTCGATGAAGTGGTTGTTAAGCTACAGGACTGTTTCACTACCATAGACTGGAATGTGTTATGGGATTCATCAGTCACCGGCTTCATTAATAAGTATCAACGACGTTGTCCCCACAGTGCCCGTACGTACATATCCCAACCAGAAGTCATGGATTACAGATAACATCCGCACTGAAAAGGCTAGGGCTGCCGCTTTCAATTAGCGGGAGCACATAAATCCTGCTACAACCTCTGACGACCCATCAAACAGGCAAATGGTCAATGCACAACTTAGTATGATTCGATCTATGCCGGCACTGACACTCTTCGGATGTGGCAGGGCTTGCAAACTATCACAGATTACAAAAGGGAAACCCAGCCGCGAGCTGCTCAGTGACACGAGCCTCCCAGATAAGGTAAATAAATGCCTTCTATACTCGCTTTGAGGCAAGCAACACTGAACCATGCATGAGAGCACCAGTTGTTCCAGATGACTGTGGGATCACGCTCTCCGTAGCCAGTGGGAGTAATATCTTTAAACAAGTTAACATTCACAAGGCCCGGATTACCAGGATAAATATGGATTACCAGGACACTTACTCAGAGCATGCACTGACCAGCTGGCAAGTGTTTTCACTGACATTTTCAACCTCTGTCTGACCCAGTCTGTAATGCCTACATGTTTCAAGCAGATCACCATAGTCCCAGTGCCTAAGAATGCCAAGGTAACCTGTCTAATTGATTATCACCCCGTAGCACTCACACCTGCAGCCATGAAATGCTTTGAAAGGCTGGTCATGGCTCATAAACACTATCATCCCAGACACCCTGGACCCTCACCAATTCACAAACCTCCCTAACAGCTCCACATTGCCCTCTCCTACCTGGACAAGAGGAACACCTTAGTGCCCTCCAAGCTCATCACTAAGCTATGGACCCTGGGACTGAACACCTCCCACTGCAACTGGATCCTGGACTTCCTGACGGGCTGCCCCCAGGTGGTGAGGGTAGGCAACAACACATCCACCAAACTGACCCTCAACACGGGGACCCCTCAGAGGTGCGTACTTATTCCCCTCCTGTACTCCCTGTGGCCGCGCACGACTACAACACCATCATTAAGTTTGCTGATGATACCACTATGCAGCTCACAGATCACTGCACATAGCCTATCTGTACATTGCCCATATGTAAATAGCCCATCCAACTACCTCATCCCCATACTGTATTTATTTATCTTGCTCCTTTGCACCCCAGTATCTCTACTTGCACATTCATCTTCTGCACATCTACCATTCCAGTGTTTAATTGCTATATTGTAATTACTTCGCACACCATGGCCTATTTATTGCCTTACCTCCCTTATCCTACCTCATTTGCACATTCAGTCAATAATACAGTAGAAAAAGTATGTTTGTTTATTCCATGTGTAACTCTGTGTTGTTTGTATGTGTCGAACTGCTTTGCTTTATCTTGGCCAGGTCGCAGTTGCAAATGAGAACTTGTTCTCAACTGGCCTACCTGGTTAAATAAAGGTGTTCTCAACTGGCCTACCTGGTTAAATAAAGGTGAAATAAAAAAATATATATACAAAAATTAGCTTGTACCGCTGCACATCGACTCAGTACTGGTACCTTGTGTATAGAGCTAAGTTATCGTTACTCATTGTGTATTTATTATTACTTTTCTATTATTTAGCTTTTATTTCTCTGCATTTTTGGGAAGAGTCCGGAAGTATTTCACTGTCTACACCCGTTGTTTACAAAGCATGTATCTAAAACATTTGATTTAAAATGGCTGAACGGGTAACAGTCAGGACAGGAGAAGCTGTTTGTCACAGAGATAGGATGTCTATCAAAGACCAGGAGGAGGATCTAAACTAGACGGAGCAGAGAGAAGAGTAAGGGATCTGGAGGAAGAGAGAGACAGGCGGATGAAGAAAATGTATGACACAGAAAAAGGAAGGGGGAGAGGCGGAGGGAGGGGGTATACAGTACGTATTGAGAGAGAGAGAGTGTGACGGTTATGGTCTTTTTCCCTCGAGGCAGATGGCTTCTTGTCTCAGAGAAGAGTTTAGAATAAAATACAATTAAAAAAGGCCCTGGTTTCTTTTCAGCAGCCAGGCTCTGTTATTCACTGTGTGGGTGCAGCTGAGCAGACACAGTGGGGAGAACAGAGGATCATGGGAAAATAGAAAATAACACTAGTGTCTTTCTTTCTGTAAGGTCAGATAACCGTCCAAACAAAAACACACCATCTCATACAATTTCATCCAAACATAGACGTGAATGGGGATGTAGTCAGTGATAAAGTCTGTTTTACTATTCAGAAAGTGTAGTGAAAGGAAAACGTACAGTGCCAATTAAAACAGGCCTGCCTGTGTCTGGAAGTCTGACAGATCAACGTTGAAATCCTTCTGCCTTTTACAAAGTATGTAGCTACTGTAGAAAATCTTTATAGTAGTAGCTCAATTATTTCCCAACGCCATCTTTATAGATCATGTTGTTTCCAACAGACTAACAGGTTGCTCAAGGACGAGGTCATTAAACTTCCAAAAACAAACAAACTACTATAACCTCAGAATAATATCCAAGCAGGCTAACCTGACATTATAGAACTAGGACCAGAACATGGACTAGAAATGCATTGATCACCTTCTTCCATCACCCCTCCAGCACCAGTTACATTAAACCAGTAGTGAGTCTCAAATGGCTCCCTATTTCCTGCATAGTGCACTTCTTTTGACCAAAGCCCTGAGGGACCAGAGGGTATAGGGTGCCATTTGGGAAGCTGTTATAGGAGGAAACTGGCAGGAGTTTAGCCACTGTGGCAACTCCCAGCACAAGTACACAGACACATTGAGCCGTGTGAACCGAGGAGGCTCACACACAGCAGGTCACCAGACAGGTTGAGTGAGTCTCCTCCCCCCCTTCGGAAGGAATGTACACACACACACACACACACACACCTGAATGAGGATTTACAAGAGAGAGTAAAGACAGCATGTGATGGAGCATGTTTACTGTAGCTACTGTGTGTCTGAAAACACAGACTGATACTGGACAGAGTATTATAGTACAGTGTTAACTAAAGTCAGTAAAGATACTGGACAGAGTATCATAGTGCAGTGTTAACTAAAGTCAGTAAAGATACAGGCTGATACTGGACAGAGTATTATAGTACAGTGTTAACTAAAGTCAGTAAAGATACTGGACAGAGTATTATAGTGCAGTGTTAACTAAAGTCAGTAAAGATACAGGCTGATACTGGACAGAGTATTATAGTGCAGTGTTAACTAAAGTCAGTAAAGATACAGGCTGATACTGGACAGAGTATTATAGTACAGTGTTAACTAAAGTCAGTAAAGACACAGGCTGATACTGGACAGAGTATTATAGTGCAGTGTTAACTAAAGTCAGTAAAGACACTGGACAGAGTATTATAGTGCAGTGTTAACTAAAGTCAGTAAAGATACAGGCTGATACTGGACAGAGTATTATAGTGCAGTGTTAACTAAAGTCAGTAAAGATACTGGACAGAGTATTATAGTACAGTGTTAACTAAAGTCAGTAAAGATACAGGCTGATACTGGACAGAGTATTATAGTGCAGTGTTAACTAAAGTCAGTAAAGACACTGGACAGAGTATTATAGTGCAGTGTTAACTAAAGTCAGTAAAGATACAGGCTGATACTGGACAGAGTATTATAGTGCAGTGTTAACTAAAGTCAGTAAAGATACTGGACAGAGTATTATAGTACAGTGTTAACTAAAGTCAGTAAAGATACATGCTGATACTGGACAGAGTATTATAGTGCAGTGTTAACTAAAGTCAGTAAAGATACAGGCTGATACTGGACAGAGTATTATAGTGCAGTGTTAACTAAAGTCAGTAAAGATACAGGCTGATACTGGACAGAGTATTATAGTGCAGTGTTAACTAAAGTCAGTAAAGATACAGGCTGATACTGGACAGAGTATTATAGTGCAGTGTTAACTAAAGTCAGTAAAGACACTGGACAGAGTATTATAGTGCAGTGTTAACTAAAGTCAGTAAAGACACTGGACAGAGTATTATAGTGCAGTGTTAACTAAAGTCAGTAAAGATACAGGCTGATACTGGACAGAGTATTATAGTGCAGTGTTAACTAAAGTCAGTAAAGACACTGGACAGAGTATTATAGTGCAGTGTTAACTAAAGTCAGTAAAGATACAGGCCATTCGAACAAGCCTGGCTCCACTCCATAGGGACATATGCTACATCCCAAATGGCAACCTATTGCCTACTTAGTACATTACTTTTGACCAGAGCCCTATAGGCCCTGGTCAAATGTAGTGCACTATAAAAGGAATAGGGTGTCATTTGGGACGTAGAAGAGAGGAAACAGGAGGACTGCACTTTGACCTCCTGCTTTTTTTGGGACATGACAGACTGGCAGGTGTTTGTCCAACACTGAAAGCCTAAAACCAGGAGACCTGTCATTGGCCCAACTCATCATGGTTTCCAAGACTGCATCCCAAATGGCACCTCTTTAGTGCTCTACTTTTAATCAGGACCCATAGGGCTCTGGTCAAAAGTAGAGCATTGTATAGGGAATAGGGTGTCAGTTGGGACATAACATAAGCTTGACAGATCGAAGACACTCAAAACAACACATTTTTACAGACACTCTGACATTACTGACTGACAGGCTGGCAAAACATGCTCTAGATATCCACTCACATGTCTGCTGGGAACCCCCCCCCCCCCAAAAAAAAATACTATACAAGGTCAGACAGTCTGTACTTGACCAGACCAAATACCGTAGTACATGTACTTTCTGTATATCAGGTCCTGTATGTTTCCTGACAGAAATACAGCCCATGCTATTGAGACTCCTCCCGGAGGGGTTTAGTTTTATGTTAAGGATTCATCTCTGAACGTGTTGGAATCCGTCAGAGTCCATAAACTACTGACCAAGTTAAGAGCCTGCAGGGAGCTGCCTCCTGCAGTAAGGGCTTAAGGCTCTCTGTCCCCTTCACTCTAACTCTAGTGGACAGACAGTGACATGAATAGCACAGCGCTGGTGGGTGTTGGAAAGGAGCGGAGAGGAAACGGACGCCTTGCAACGCCACTGACTCGGGCAGGACTGCCTTGTTGCTGTCAGACGACTGATGGAGACCCATGTGCGTCCCAGATGGCACCCTATTCCCCATATAGGGCATTACTTTTACCAGGGAAAAGGTAGTGCACTACATAGGAAATATAGTGACATTTGGGAGGGATACTGTTTATCAGAACTAAATGATTTGTTCAATATTCCAAGAAGCACCAGGGGTGTGTGGCTGGTATGAGAGGAACAGAGCAGAATGTCAAGACAACGTCACCCAACCAAACATGGATGAAGGAAAGGCTTTGTGATTTTACCATGTTTAACAGTCAAAGACTGAAGAAAAATAACATTTCCAATCACAGCTAAGTGTGAAATGTGCTGTTGATGTGCTATGGCTCGGTCCGGTTGCCACCTAGTGGTGAGATGTGGGAATTGCCAACACCCTAGAACGACACAGTAGAATGAAAGCATTTCACATCGGCTAATATAATGAGTCACAGACAGTCAATATCCTTCAGCAGTTAGTTGATGAGAACAAATGGTGTGAAATGTGTGATTCATCTATAGCCCTAGAACAGTGTCTGTCTGTTACACAATAACATCCCAGTCCTGTTGGTCATCATGACCTTTAATGAGAAGTGATGTCAGGAAGGAAACACCCCCCTACAGAGACAATAAATGTATCTTTCTCATGAGAAACGGTTACATAATGAAAAACTCCATCCTTACTGCAGATGCTGATAGAGTAGAAGGTAATGAACATGTTTTAGGGACAGGAGTTTTTCCAGACCGTGTGGCGTGACCAGGAAAAACTCTGGTCTGTTACAGTCCATGGCTAAGGCCCAGAGTTGTTCCTGTTCAGGTCACAACTATAGTCAGGAAACAACAGTAGTAGATGTAGCATGTTAATACATAGTTAACCTGGTGCTATGGGAGAGAATCACTGTCACCACCACCATCCCCACCACCTTCCCCAAAGTCACCACCACCCCCACCGTCCCCAATGCCACCCCCACCACCGTCCCCAATGCCACCCCCACCACCATCCCCAATGTCACCCCCACCCCCACCGTACCCAATGCCACCCCCACCACCGTCCCCAATGTCACCACCGTCCCCAATGCCACCGTCACCACCGATGTCACCGTCACCACCACTCACCAGCCCCACCAATGTCATCACCAAAGTAACTTTTCATAGCACTTTGTTACATAAAGAATGTCAAAGTGATGTACCGTAATACCTCACCTTCCTGTCCTCTCTCTGGAAGGTGACCCTATGAGGTTCAGTGCGTCTCCGGCTCAGCCGGTGCCCCATCTTGTCCTTCAGCAGGGATGTGTAGCCCAGGTGTTCATAGATGGGGTTGGTGGTCATCTTGGCGATGTACTCTGCTGCCTTGGTCTCGATGTACAGGGTGATGAGGCCATCCGTCACCAGGTCATGGACCGTCTCAAAGCGCTTCTCCCCCACAAAGTGCTTCCCGTCATAGAACAGTCTGTAGTTCAGGGTCTGGTGCCCAAACCTGGGGAGAGAGAGGTAGAGCGAGTGGGTGGGTGGGGAGAGCGTTTAGTAAGTAAATGTGTGTGTGTGTACTGTACCTTAAGGCCAAGGTGTGTGTCCCTGGCTGTCTCTGGCTCTCTCTGACAAGGTAAGCCCCCTCTGCTCCTCCCAGTAGCTCATCTGCAGACTCTCTGGATAGCATGCCATGGAACCTTGAGAGAGCCACAAGTCTCCCGTCAATGCCGCCACAAGTCTCCCGTCAATGCCGCCACAAGTCTCCCGTCAATGCCGCCACAAGTCTCCCGTCAATGCCGCCACAAGTCTCCCGTCAATGCCGCCACAAGTCTCCCGTCAATGCCGGCCACAAGTCTCCTGTCAATGCCGCCACAAGTCTCCTGTCAATGCCGCCACAAGTCTCCTGTCAATGCCGCCACAAGTCTCCTGTCAATGCCGCCACAAGTCTCCCGTCAATGTTGTGGCCTTGTCTACGGACCTTGAGGTCTCTGTCCCTCTGAATTTAACACTAAATTATCTCCATCCTCTTGCACACACACACACACCTTCAACACCCTAAGCACATGTAGAGCTTGACGTTAATGATACATCACACAGCTGGAGCCAGTCTCCCCAGCAGCTGTATTAGAACATGGATGAAAATCACAAAGTAAGTCTCACTACTCACTCTCTGCCGTAATATTTGGGTCTGGTCTCCATCTGTAAATCCAGAGGAGAGAGAAAAGATACATTGGCTGACAGAGACATAGTCAGTTGAAAGGTCACTTCAATGGCTTGGCCAAGAAGGATACATGTTTCATAAAGGATGTCTGTGTCTCTGTTGGGGAACAGATATTTATTGCTTTCTGTCTGTCTCTCTCTGCCTGTCTGTGTCTCTGTTGGGGAACAGATATTTATTGCTTTCTGTCTGTCTCTCTCTGCCTGTCTGTGTCTCTGTTGGGGAACAGATATTTATTGCTTTCTGTCTGTCTCTCTCTGCCTGTCTGTGTCTCTGTTGGGGAACAGATATTTATTGCTTTCTGTCTGTCTCTTTCTGCCTGTCTGTGTCTCTCTGCCAATTCCATTTAATTTCAATTTAAGGAGCTTTATTGGCATGGGAAACATATGTTCACATTGCCAAAGCAAAAATGAAGTGAAAGTGAAATAAACTAACGTACAGTAAACATTAAACTCAAAAGTTGTTTGTTTTTTATTTAAAAAAAAATCAAATGGTATATTAAGTATATATATATATATACACACACAGTGTTGTAATGATGTGCAAATAGTTAATGTCCAAAAGGGAAATAAATATAGGTTGTATTTACAATGGTGTTTGTTCTACACTGGTTGCCCTTTTCTTGTGGCAACAGGTCACAAATCTTGCTGCTGTGATGGCACACTGTGGTATTTCACCCAGTAGATATGGGAGTTTATCAAAATTGGATTTGTTTTCAAATTCTTTGCGAGTTTGTGTAATCTGAGGGAAATGTGTCTCTCTAATATGGTCATACATTTGGCAGGAGGTTAGGAAGTGCAGCTCAGTTTCCACCTCATTTTGTGGGCAGTGTGCACATAGCCTGTCTTCTGTTGAGATCCAGGTCAGGTATTCTGCCACTGTGTACTCTCCGTTTAGGGCCAAATAGCATTCTAGTTTGCTCTGTGTGACTCTCCCTCTTTCATTCTGCCAATTGCCGGACCTCTTTACCATTCAGTACCAGATTAGAGATAAGAAAACGACAATGTGGTAAATGATTAGTTTATCAGAATGTTCGTTACATTATCACAACAGATCAGGCATCCTATCACAAAATACTGTAGTCTATATGGTTGCCTCCCTGATTCTGAGACACTGAGAGAAGGGTAGACAATGGGGTTGTAAGCTTAATCTTTAAAGAGGTGCAGTGCTGACCTCCTGAGGGCAGGTCATCCTCTTGGGCCGAGGAGCTTCCTGCTGGAGCCGGTACACTGTTAGAGACAAACATGGACTGTCAAGTAAAAAGCATCGTATTCAGTATTAGAATGGCTGCACTGCTGAGGCCACGATATGTACGCATAGAGAGTTACACAGCCTTAAGGACGCAACACAGTCTACGGAAACTGAGCCAACGGTGGTCCGTTTCGCGTCGAGTTCCAAAAATTCAGACGGAACAAAGACTACGTAGACAGCAACACAAACAGACCTCCTTCAGCTCCGTTTACGTAGACTGTAGACCGCTTCACACACACACACACACACTAATTCATGCATTATTTCCCTATGGGACAATAAAGTTCAGTAACGTATTCATTCATCACTGTATGGGGTCATCAGCTGGACATACAGTCCCACTACAGTCCAGCCATCCACAATGTATTCATCTCCTTTAAGTCCCATTTTCACTCCACAGCTACCAGGCCGGTCCGGATTATTTAAAAAACATTTTGTGCACAAATTTGTTTACATCCCTGTGAGTGAGCATTCCTCCTTTGCCAAGATAATCCATCCACCTGACAAGTTACTGGCTTTGCCATATATGTTCAAGCAGATGTCTAATCATTTATTTGAGTTACACAATTATTAATAACGCCCCAATGCACTCCTCTTGCAGCTCACTGTCACATGCTACATGTACAACACTATTGTTAACCATGGAACATGTTTGTGTGCAGTGGTCCCAGCAGACTTGGAAGGGGCACTAGATTCTGAGGAGTTAAAACTGTCCGTTAGGAAGTTAGAAGGTTATAGTTGCTCTAATATTGGACATGCAGCATACAGTCTCTGTATGGCCACTGACAGTATGATTCAAAGATGGCAGGCTCACTTTTAGCCGAACTCAGAGCAAAGTCAACAAGGAACAGTAGGAACACCAGGAGCTGTTAGCGAAGTCGAAGATATCCACGGGCTAATGTCTCTCAGTGGTTTATATGACAGGTCCCATACATCACCAAACCCTCTGTGTGAATGTCAATGAATATTACAGAGGGATACATCCCAAATGGCACCCTATTCCCTATGTAGTGCAGTACTTTAGATCAGGACCCATAGTGTACTATATAGAGAATAGGGTGCCATTTGGGACATAACTTTAGTCTAGGGCCTTAGTGCAGGATACAAACAGTGACTATTAAATCTTAGTACTGGGACACAATGGGGAGACAGTATGCATCCCAAAAGTCACCCTATTCCCCTACATAGTGCACTACATTTGACCAGAACCAAGTACTACAGTAAGTAGGGTTTAATTTGAGACGCAGTCAGAGAAGCGCAGTAACATATGCAGCAGCAGCACTGAGCCAAGCTGCCATCATGGATGAAGTGTACTTAAAGACTGAGTGCTCGGTGTAAATCAGTGAAACTGTTGAAAATGGAATGGAGAAAAAACCATGTAGCGAGCGAGATTAAATCACATCTACGGTTAAGACTGCCACAGTATAATATATCACAGCTGAGCTGGGGACACGAGGCCTATTGTCTGTAATGTACCTATTCTAAGGGCTTTACTGTAGACACAGATTATACTATACTCATGTGATGCAATAAGAATGTGCATGACACTAAGTGTGTGTACCAAATGGCACCCTATTCCATGTCTTCCTCGTTGTAATGTAACAGCATTGGGAGTAGTGCCGTTTCCTCATTGTAATGTAACAGCATTGGGAGTAGTGCCGTTTCCTCATTGTAATGTAACACAGCATTGGGAGTAGTGCCGTTTCCTCATTGTAATGTAACAGCATTGGGAGTAGTGTCGTTTCCTCGTTGTAATGTAACAGCATTGGGAGTAGTGCCGTTTCCTCGTTGTAATGTAACAGCATTGGGAGTAGTGTCGTTTCCTCGTTGTAATGTAACAGCATTGGGAGTAGTGCCGTTTCCTCGTTGTAATGTAACACAGCATTGGGAGTAGTGCCGTTTCCTCATTGTAATGTAACAGCATTGGGAGTAGTGTCGTTTCCTCGTTGTAATGTAACAGCATTGGGAGTAGTGTTGTTTCCTCATTGTAATGTAACACAGCATTGGGAGTAGTGCCGTTTCCTCATTGTAATGTAACAGCATTGGGAGTAGTGCCGTTTCCTCGTTGTAATGTAACAGCATTGGGAGTAGTGTCGTTTCCTCGTTGTAATGTAACAGCATTGGGAGTAGTGTCGTTTCCTCGTTGTAATGTAACAGCATTGGGAGTAGTGTTGTTTCCTCATTGTAATGTAACAGCATTGGGAGTAGTGCCGTTTCCTCGTTGTAATGTAACAGCATTGGGAGTAGTGTTGTTTCCTCATTGTAATGTAACACAGCATTGGGAGTAGTGCCGTTTCCTCGTTGTAATGTAACAGCATTGGGAGTAGTGTTGTTTCCTCATTGTAATGTAACAGCATTGGGAGTAGTGTCGTTTCCTCGTTGTAATGTAACAGCATTGGGAGTAGTGCCGTTTCCTCATTGTAATGTAACACAGCATTGGGAGTAGTGCCGTTTCCTCGTTGTAATGTAACACAGCATTGGGAGTAGTGCCGTTTCCTCATTGTAATGTAACACAGCATTGGGAGTAGTGCCGTTTCCTCATTGTAATGTAACACAGCATTGGGAGTAGTGCCGTTTCCTCGTTGTAATGTAACAGCATTGGGAGTAGTGTCGTTTCCTCATTGTAATGTAACACAGCATTGGGAGTAGTGTCGTTTCCTCATTGTAATGTAACAGCATTGGGAGTAGTGCCGTTTCCTCGGTGTAATGTAACACAGCATTGGGAGTAGTGTCGTTTCCTCATTGTAATGTAACAGCATTGGGAGTAGTGCCGTTTCCTCGGTGTAATGTAACACAGCATTGGGAGTAGTGTCGTTTCCTCATTGTAATGTAACAGCATTGGGAGTAGTGTCGTTTCCTCGTTGTAATGTAACAGCATTGGGAGTAGTGCCGTTTCCTCGGTGTAATGTAACAGCATTGGGAGTAGTGCCGTTTCCTCGGTGTAATGTAACACAGCATTGGGAGTAGTGTCGTTTCCTCATTGTAATGTAACAGCATTGGGAGTAGTGTCGTTTCCTCATTGTAATGTAACACAGCATTGGGAGTAGTGCCGTTTCCTCATTGTAATGTAACAGCATTGGGAGTAGTGTCGTTTCCTCGTTGTAATGTAACAGCATTGGGAGTAGTGCCGTTTCCTCATTGTAATGTAACAGCATTGGGAGTAGTGTTGTTTCCTCGTTGTAATGTAACAGCATTGGGAGTAGTGTCGTTTCCTCGTTGTAATGTAACAGCATTGGGAGTAGTGCCGTTTCCTCGTTGTAATGTAACAGCATTGGGAGTAGTGTCGTTTCCTCGTTGTAATGTAACAGCATTGGGAGTAGTGCCGTTTCCTCATTGTAATGTAACAGCATTGGGAGTAGTGTCGTTTCCTCGTTGTAATGTAACAGCATTGGGAGTAGTGTCGTTTCCTCGTTGTAATGTAACGGCATTGGGAGTAGTGCCGTTTCCTCATTGTAATGTAACAGCATTGGGAGTAGTGTAGTTTCCTCGTTGTAATGTAACAGCATTGGGAGTAGTGCCGTTTCCTCATTGTAATGTAACAGCATTGGGAGTAGTGCCGTTTCCTCGTTGTAATGTAACAGCATTGGGAGTAGTGTCGTTTCCTCATTGTAATGTAACACAGCATTGGGAGTAGTGCCGTTTCCTCATTGTAATGTAACAGCATTGGGAGTAGTGTCGTTTCCTCATTGTAATGTAACAGCATTGGGAGTAGTGCCGTTTCCTCGGTGTAATGTAACACAGCATTGGGAGTAGTGTCGTTTCCTCGTTGTAATGTAACAGCATTGGGAGTAGTGCCGTTTCCTCATTGTAATGTAACAGCATTGGGAGTAGTGTAGTTTCCTCGTTGTAATGTAACAGCATTGGGAGTAGTGCCGTTTCCTCATTGTAATGTAACAGCATTGGGAGTAGTGCCGTTTCCTCGTTGTAATGTAACAGCATTGGGAGTAGTGCCATTTCCTCGTTGTAATGTAACAGCATTGGGAGTAGTGCCGTTTCCTCGTTGTAATGTAACAGCATTGGGAGTAGTGCCGTTTCCTCGTTGTAATGTAACAGCATTGGGAGTAGTGCCGTTTCCTCATTGTAATGTAACAGCATTGGGAGTAGTGCCGTTTCCTCGTTGTAATGTAACAGCATTGGGAGTAGTGCCGTTTCCTCATTGTAATGTAACAGCATTGGGAGTAGTGCCGTTTCCTCGTTGTAATGTAACAGCATTGGGAGTAGTGCCGTTTCCTCATTGTAATGTAACAGCATTGGGAGTAGTGCCGTTTCCTCGTTGTAATGTAACAGCATTGGGAGTAGTGCCGTTTCCTCGTTGTAATGTAACGGCATTGGGAGTAGTGTCGTTTCCTCATTGTAATGTAACAGCATTGGGAGTAGTGTCGTTTCCTCGTTGTAATGTAACGGCATTGGGAGTAGTGTCGTTTCCTCATTGTAATGTAACAGGATTGGGAGTAGTGTCGTTTCCTCATTGTAATGTAACGGCATTGGGAGTAGTGCCGTTTCCTCGTTGTAATGTAACAGCATTGGGAGTAGTGTCGTTTCCTCATTGTAATGTAACAGCATTGGGAGTAGTGCCGTTTCCTCGTTGTAATGTAACAGCATTGGGAGTAGTGTCGTTTCCTCGTTGTAATGTAACACAGCATTGGGAGTAGTGCCGTTTCCTCGTTGTAATGTAACAGCATTGGGAGTAGTGTCGTTTCCTCGTTGTAATGTAACACAGCATTGGGAGTAGTGTCGTTTCCTCGTTGTAATGTAACAGCATTGGGAGTAGTGTCGTTTCCTCGTTGTAATGTAACAGCATTGGGAGTAGTGTCGTTTCCTCGTTGTAATGTAACACAGCATTGGGAGTAGTGTCGTTTCCTCGTTGTAATGTAACACAGCATTGGGAGTAGTGCCGTTTCCTCATTGTAATGTAACAGCATTGGGAGTAGTGTCGTTTCCTCGTTGTAATGTAACGGCATTGGGAGTAGTGCCGTTTCCTCGTTGTAATGTAACGGCATTGGGAGTAGTGCCGTTTCCTCGTTGTAATGTAACGGCATTGGGAGTAGTGCCGTTTCCTCGTTGTAATGTAACGGCATTGGGAGTAGTGTCGTTTCCTCGTTGTAATGTAACAGCATTGGGAGTAGTGCCGTTTCCTCATTGTAATGTAACAGCATTGGGAGTAGTGTCGTTTCCTCGTTGTAATGTAACAGCATTGGGAGTAGTGCCGTTTCCTCGTTGTAATGTAACAGCATTGGGAGTAGTGCCGTTTCCTCGTTGTAATGTAACACAGCATTGGGAGTAGTGCCGTTTCCTCATTGTAATGTAACAGCATTGGGAGTAGTGCCGTTTCCTCGTTGTAATGTAACACAGCATTGGGAGTAGTGCCGTTTCCTCGTTGTAATGTAACACAGCATTGGGAGTAGTGCCGTTTCCTCATTGTAATGTAACAGCATTGAGAGTAGTGTCGTTTCCTCGTTGTAATGTAACGGCATTGGGAGTAGTGCCGTTTCCTCGTTGTAATGTAACAGCATTGGGAGTAGTGCCGTTTCCTCGTTGTAATGTAACAGCATTGGGAGTAGTGCCGTTTCCTCATTGTAATGTAACACAGCATTGGGAGTAGTGTCGTTTCCTCGTTGTAATGTAACAGCATTGGGAGTAGTGCCGTTTCCTCGTTGTAATGTAACACAGCATTGGGAGTAGTGTCGTTTCCTCATTGTAATGTAACACAGCATTGGGAGTAGTGCCGTTTCCTCGTTGTAATGTAACAGCATTGGGAGTAGTGTCGTTTCCTCATTGTAATGTAACAGCATTGGGAGTAGTGTTGTTTCCTCATTGTAATGTAACAGCATTGGGAGTAGTGCCGTTTCCTCGTTGTAATGTAACACAGCATTGGGAGTAGTGTTGTTTCCTCATTGTAATGTAACAGCATTGGGAGTAGTGCCGTTTCCTCGTTGTAATGTAACACAGCATTGGGAGTAGTGTCGTTTCCTCGTTGTAATGTAACACAGCATTGGGAGTAGTGCCGTTTCCTCGTTGTAATGTAACAGCATTGGGAGTAGTGTCGTTTCCTCGTTGTAATGTAACACAGCATTGGGAGTAGTGTTGTTTCCTCGTTGTAATGTAACAGCATTGGGAGTAGTGTCGTTTCCTCGTTGTAATGTAACAGCATTGGGAGTAGTGCCGTTTCCTCGTTGTAATGTAACAGCATTGGGAGTAGTGTTGTTTCCTCGTTGTAATGTAACAGCATTGGGAGTAGTGCCGTTTCCTCGTTGTAATGTAACAGCATTGGGAGTAGTGCCGTTTCCTCGTTGTAATGTAACAGCATTGGGAGTAGTGTTGTTTCCTCGTTGTAATGTAACAGCATTGGGAGTAGTGCCGTTTCCTCGTTGTAATGTAACAGCATTGGGAGTAGTGTTGTTTCCTCGTTGTAATGTAACAGCATTGGGAGTAGTGCCGTTTCCTCGTTGTAATGTAACAGCATTGGGAGTAGTGTTGTTTCCTCGTTGTAATGTAACAGCATTGGGAGTAGTGCCGTTTCCTCGTTGTAATGTAACAGCATTGGGAGTAGTGTTGTTTCCTCGTTGTAATGTAACAGCATTGGGAGTAGTGCCGTTTCCTCGTTGTAATGTAACAGCATTGGGAGTAGTGCCGTTTCCTCATTGTAATGTAACAGCATTGGGAGTAGTGTCGTTTCCTCGTTGTAATGTAACAGCATTGGGAGTAGTGCCGTTTCCTCGTTGTAATGTAACAGCATTGGGAGTAGTGCCGTTTCCTCATTGTAATGTAACAGCATTGGGAGTAGTGTCGTTTCCTCGTTGTAATGTAACAGCATTGGGAGTAGTGTTGTTTCCTCATTGTAATGTAACAGCATTGGGAGTAGTGCCGTTTCCTCATTGTAATGTAACAGCATTGGGAGTAGTGTCGTTTCCTCGTTGTAATGTAACAGCATTGGGAGTAGTGTCGTTTCCTCATTGTAATGTAACAGCATTGGGAGTAGTGTTGTTTCCTCATTGTAATGTAACAGCATTGGGAGTAGTGCCGTTTCCTCGTTGTAATGTAACACAGCATTGGGAGTAGTGTCGTTTCCTCATTGTAATGTAACAGCATTGGGAGTAGTGTCGTTTCCTCGTTGTAATGTAACACAGCATTGGGAGTAGTGTCGTTTCCTCATTGTAATGTAACAGCATTGGGAGTAGTGTCGTTTCCTCATTGTAATGTAACAGCATTGGGAGTAGTGTCGTTTCCTCATTGTAATGTAACAGCATTGGGAGTAGTGTCGTTTCCTCGTTGTAATGTAACAGCATTGGGAGTAGTGTCGTTTCCTCGTTGTAATGTAACACAGCATTGGGAGTAGTGTCGTTTCCTCGTTGTAATGTAACACAGCATTGGGAGTAGTGCCGTTTCCTCATTGTAATGTAACAGCATTGGGAGTAGTGTCGTTTCCTCGTTGTAATGTAACAGCATTGGGAGTAGTGCCGTTTCCTCATTGTAATGTAACACAGCATTGGGAGTAGTGCCGTTTCCTCATTGTAATGTAACACAGCATTGGGAGTAGTGTCGTTTCCTCATTGTAATGTAACACAGCATTGGGAGTAGTGTCGTTTCCTCATTGTAATGTAACAGCATTGGGAGTAGTGCCGTTTCCTCGTTGTAATGTAACACAGCATTGGGAGTAGTGCCGTTTCCTCATTGTAATGTAACAGCATTGGGAGTAGTGTCGTTTCCTCGTAATGTAACAGCATTGGGAGTAGTGCCGTTTCCTCGTTGTAATGTAACACAGCATTGGGAGTAGTGTCGTTTCCTCATTGTAATGTAACAGCATTGGGAGTAGTGTAACAGGTTAAGTCTCTGTACTGAATCTTCCCCACAACAGACTTTCCATGTGGGAGGAGGCAGATTCCTGACTGAGTTTGTTTGTTTTAGTCAGGACAAATCACAACAACCAGAAAGACCTGGACGTCTTCCACGGACACACACACACAGGTCGTCTTCTACGGACACACACACACAGGTCGTCTTCTACGGACACACACACACAGGTCGTCTTCTACGGACACACACACACAGGTTGTCTTCCAAGGACACACACAGGTTGTCTTCCAAGGACACACACACACAGGTTGTCTTCCACGGACACACACACACACACAGGTTGTCTTCCACGGACACACACACACACACAGGTTGTCTTCCACGGACACACACACACAGGTTGTCTTCCACGGACACACACAGGTTGTCTTCCACGGACACACACACACAGGTTGTCTTCCACGGACACACACACACAGGTTGTCTTCCACGGACACACACACACAGGTTGTCTTCCACGGACACACACACACAGGTTGTCTTCCACGGACACACACACACAGGTTGTCTTCCACGGACACACACACACAGGTTGTCTTCCACGGACACACACACACAGGTTGTCTTCCACGGACACACACACACAGGTTGTCTTCCACGGACACACACACACAGGTTGTCTTCCACGGACACACACACAGGTTGTCTTCTACGGACACACACACACAGGTTGTCTTCCACGGACGGACACACACACACACAGTTTGTCTTCCACGGACGGACACACACACACACAGGTTGTCTTCCACGGACGGACACACACACAGGTTGTCTTCCACGGACGGACACACACACAGGTTGTCTTCCACGGACGGACACACACACAGGTTGTCTTCCACGGACGGACACACACACAGGTTGTCTTCCACGGACGGACACACACACAGGTTGTCTTCCACGGACGGACACACACACAGGTTGTCTTCCACGGACGGACACACACACAGGTTGTCTTCCACGGACACACACACACACACAGGTTGTCTTCCACGGACACACACACACACACAGGTTGTCTTCCACGGACACACACACACACACACAGGTTGTCTTCCACGGACACACACACACACAGGTTGTCTTCCACGGACACACACACACACACACAGGTTGTCTTCCACGGACACACACACACACACAGGTTGTCTTCCACGGACACACACACACACACAGGTTGTCTTCCACGGACACACACACACACACAGGTTGTCTTCCACGGACACACACACACAGGTTGTCTTCCACGGACACACACACACAGGTTGTCTTCCACGGACACACACACAGGTTGTCTTCTACGGACACACACACACAGGTTGTCTTCCACGGACGGACACACACACACACAGGTTGTCTTCCACGGACGGACACACACACACACAGGTTGTCTTCCACGGACGGACACACACACACACACACACAGGTTGTCTTCCACGGACGGACACACACACAGGTTGTCTTCCACGGACGGACACACACACAGGTTGTCTTCCACGGACGGACACACACACACAGGTTGTCTTCCACGGACACACACACACACAGGTTGTCTTCCACGGACACACACACACAGGTTGTCTTCCACGGACACACACACACAGGTTGTCTTCCACGGACACACACACACAGGTTGTCTTCCACGGACACACACACACAGGTTGTCTTCCACGGACACACACACACAGGTTGTCTTCCACGGACACACACACACAGGTTGTCTTCCACGGACACACACACACAGGTTGTCTTCCACGGACACACACACACAGGTTGTCTTCCACGGACACACACACACAGGTTGTCTTCCACGGACACACACACACAGGTTGTCTTCCACGGACACACACACACAGGTTGTCTTCCACGGACACACACACAGGTTGTCTTCTACGGACACACACACACAGGTTGTCTTCCACGGACGGACACACACACACACAGGTTGTCTTCCACGGACGGACACACACACACACAGGTTGTCTTCCACGGACGGACACACACACACACAGGTTGTCTTCCACGGACGGACACACACACAGGTTGTCTTCCACGGACGGACACACACACAGGTTGTCTTCCACGGACGGACACACACACAGGTTGTCTTCCACGGACGGACACACACACAGGTTGTCTTCCACGGACGGACACACACACAGGTTGTCTTCCACGGACGGACACACACACAGGTTGTCTTCCACGGACACACACACACACACAGGTTGTCTTCCACGGACACACACACACACACAGGTTGTCTTCCACGGACACACACACACACACACACAGGTTGTCTTCCACGGACACACACACACACAGGTTGTCTTCCACGGACACACACACACACACACAGGTTGTCTTCCACGGACACACACACACACACAGGTTGTCTTCCACGGACACACACACACACACAGGTTGTCTTCCACGGACACACACACACACACAGGTTGTCTTCCACGGACACACACACACACAGGTTGTCTTCCACGGACACACACACACACACACACAGGTTGTCTTCCACGGACACACACACACAGGTTGTCTTCCACGGACACACACACACACAGGTTGTCTTCCACGGACACACACACACACAGGTTGTCTTCCACGGACACACACACACACAGGTTGTCTTCCACGGACACACACACACAGGTTGTCTTCCACGGACACACACACACACAGGTTGTCTTCCACGGACACACACACACAGGTTGTCTTTCACGGACACACACATAGGTTGTCTTCCACGGACATGAAGACATAGTGAGCTCCAGTTGAGGCTGCTGAAGGGAGAACGGCTCATAATAATGGCTGGAATGGAATCATGAACATGGTTGTGTAGGACACCATTCCATTCCAGACATTATTAAGAGCCGTCCTCCCCTCAGCAGCCTCCACTGGTGAGCTCTAAAAATATCTCTCAGCCAGTGTTAGAAGACTGGAGAGTAGAGAGAAGTAACAGGAAGCTGTGCTGAGGCATGGCGCGTCCCAAGAAGCCTTACTGTACACGCTAACTGTAACAGAGAAGTATTTCTGCTTTAATATAAGGTAAAAGACAGAGTTAATTTAAAAAGACCCAGGGACATGATCACATATAAGAGTCCTTTGTGGTGACATGCAGCAGCCTGGCGGCCATGATGACTAGGCTTCTAGCGTTCCACATTCCTGGTGGACAACCAAGACTTTACAGTGGATAAACAGTACTTCAGACACTTACAGTAAGACTTCCATATGGGCGGTTGGTAATCCTCAGGATCTGAAACGACAACACAGGAGGCGGGTTAGTGGTCAGAGAGAGAAAGACAGACTCATATCTATTGGGGGAAATACTACAGTATCCAATCACAGCAGCAAGATTTGTGACCTGTTGCCACAAGAACAAAAAAGGCAACCAGTGAAGAACAAACACCATTGTAAATATATTTATGATTTATTTATTTTCCCTTTCGTACTTTAACTATTTGCACATCATTACAACACACACACAATTTTAAATGTTTTTATTATTTTGGAAATTCTGTAAGTGTAATGTTTACTGTTACTTTAAAAAAAATATATTATCCATTTCACTTGCTTTGGCAAACATATGTTTCCCATGCCAATAAAGCCCTTAAATTGGACAGACAGAGAAACAGACAGAGACCGTTCAGAACTAGACAGAAGGGAGGTAAAGGGGTTAGACAACGGGCATATAGAACCCTTTTATTCTTTCTTGGGTGAATTGTCCGTCTCTCTGCGTCCCAGTTACATTCTCTCTGAATGGATTATGAACTCATCATCACCATGGTTATTTCAGGGTTGTTTACGTCTCAGTCTAGTTACTCTGCTAGACCAGCATAATTATACACAGGGTTTATTCACACTGTGAAGCCTCTTGAGATACTCATTGCTCAGTGAGTGAATATAGTTGCCACACAACAGATCTATAGCACCTGGTGCAGCCCAGGGATATGTCCCTTCTTCACAGATAGATCCATCTTTATAAAAACACCTTTAAAGGCTAGGATTATGCCATGATGAGGATACACAGTATTCATTACCCAAGAAGGACAAAGCAAATTAGAAAATGTGGAAATGCAATTTGCAGCCCAATACCCATGGGATCTACTGTAACCTGAGGGGAAATGTGCTACTTTAATTGCATGGACGGTTGAGGTTTGTGTTTATTGAAGGAAAATGTAACCACAATGTCTTACTCCTTGTACTCTGTCATCATGCCCACCTTATTCCCTTGGTAACTCATAAGTTGGTACAACTTCCTCCTGCATAATATACTACCTACTATATGCACCAGAAGTACCTTGACATATGCTTGTATACTGTAACAGTACATGACTATCTAATTCATTAGTATGGCTATACTATGGATCTTAGGCTGGCAAGGCTGTGCATGCCAACTATCCCAGAAACGTAGAAACCTACTGAAGGCTTAAGTCCTCTGCTACCTCACAGACACTTAGTCAGGAATCATTGTGTAAATGTAGCTAGTAATACTGCAGCAGGTGGAATGATGGAATGTGTCCTTAATGCATCACATCTCTCTACTGTTCCCGGCGGAAGGATCTCACCGACAGCTGGAGTAACTGCATGTGTGAACAATGAATCACATTTAAAAAAAGGTAAAAGACAGAGTTAATTTAAAAAGACCCAGGGACAATATGCCAACCCACTATTCCCCCCCCCCCAGGGGACAGGCTGCATGCTAACTACCCTATTGCAGCCACAGGCCTGTTCTTGACCTGTAAGAGTCAAGAAGAGCCACGTGTGTGCATGGAGGGGTGTGTCATTGTGCCCTCTCACTCTCAGTAATGCACTATATTTATAGTCAACAACTCACTGGCAGACCAAACCTGCCTACTGTCATTGTCTGGAACCAACCACACAATGACAGTCACAGTCACAGTAAGTTTAGTCTGAGTGAGTGACTGGTCCACTGGATCACCATGTCAACCACACTGAATGTTTTGTTGTCATCATTGGCAGTTTCCATACAGTCACAGAGAGCTTTGAGGTGCATATTCAGTGTTGGATCCAAGTGGCACCCTGTTCCCATGAAGCTAGGGTTATGGTTGAACCAGGATGTGGTCATGAAGCTAGGGTTATGGTTGAACCAGGATGTGGTCATGAAGCTAGGGTTATGGTTGAACCAGGATGTGGTCATGAAGCTAGGGTTATGGTTGAACCATGATGTGGTCATGAAGCTAGGGTTAGGGTTGAACCAGGATGTGGTCATGAAGCTAGGGTTAGGGTTGAACCAGGATGTGGTCATGAAGCTAGGGTTATGGTTGAACCAGGATGTGGTCATGAAGCTAGGGTTATGGTTGAACCATGATGTGGTCATGAAGCTAGAGTTAGGGTTGAACCAGGATGTGGTCATGAAGCTAGGGTTAGGGTTGAACCAGGATGTGGTCATGAAGCTAGGGTTATGGTTAAACCAGGATGTGGTCATGAAGTTAGGGTTAGGGTTGAACCAGGATGTGGTCATGAAGCTAGGGTTAGGGTTGAACCATGATGTGGTCATGAAGCTAGGGTTAGGGTTGAACCAGGATGTGGTCATGAAGCTAGGGTTATGGTTAAACCAGGATGTGGTCATGAAGTTAGGGTTGAACCAGGATGTGGTCATGAAGCTAGGGTTAGGGTTGAACCAGGATGTGGTCATGAAGCTAGGGTTAGGGTTGAACCAGGATGTGGTCATGAAGCTAGGGTTAGGGTTGAACCAGGATGTGGTCATGAAGCTAGGGTTATGGTTGAACCAGGATGTGGTCATGAAGCTAGGGTTAGGGTTGAACCATGATGTGGTCATGAAGCTAGGGTTAGGGTTGAACCAGGATGTGGTCATGAAGCTAGGGTTAGGGTTGAACCAGGATGTGGTCATGAAGCTAGGGTTAGGGTTGAACCAGGATGTGGTCATGAAGCTAGGGTTAGGGTTGAACCAGGATGTGGTCATGAAGCTAGGGTTAGGGTTGAACCAGGATGTGGTCATGAAGCTAGGGTTATGGTTGAACCAGGATGTGGTCATGAAGCTAGGGTTAGGGTTGAACCATGATGTGGTCATGAAGCTAGGGTTAGGGTTGAACCAGGATGTGGTCATGAAGCTAGGGTTAGGGTTGAACCAGGATGTGGTCATGAAGCTAGGGTTAGGGTTGAACCAGGATGTGGTCATGAAGCTAGGGTTAGGGTTGAACCAGGATGTGGTCATGAAGCTAGGGTTGGGTATAGGGAGCCATTTGGGAAGCAGACATACTGTACTCTGTCTACCGTCATACATCTGCCTGATAAAACCAAATGCCTTTGTTCAAAAGATCTAGCAACCAATTCACTACACTTCCCTTATGGGCCCAGGTATAAAGTAGCACACTAGGGAGGGAATAGGGAGCCATTAGGGAAGTAACCATACTGGATGTGTCACAAAGCCTTTGTTCAATAGATCTAGAAACAGCACTCAGGAGAGAGACTTTTTATGGACAAACTTTCCCAACTCAAAACACGGCTTGATTCCTAGAAAATTGAGGGGGGGGGGGGGGGGGGGGGGGGGGGGGTCATTGTGCCTCTGCTCTGGTGAACAATCAAAATGAAATGATTCTACTGCGGATCATTTGGAGAATGCTCTCTTTTTAATAACTGGTTATTCTGGAAGGGTATTGTCTGGGGGGGTGTGAGGTCCTTCAGGGCAGGCCCAGAGCTGACACATTCTACTCTGAAGGAGTTTAAGGTCCTATTAAATGGATGGCATAAGGGCTATGCCACATTTGGCAAAGCTCAAGATATAAGGACTTGTTATAACACGCTTAAATAACATGACATGATTGGTGGAGTGTGCTGTATGCGTAGGCCTAAGAAAGGGTTTGGGAAAGCTGAAGATATACTGGTTTGAGACTGAATTTCAAATAGGGAAAGTTGAACTGCTGCAGCCTGTGTGTTGTGGAGGAAGAATAGTGAGAATTCCCAGAACAATCTGAGATGCCCAAAATATTTTCTGCTCACGTGGAATCTACATTTTGTTCAATCTTGCTTGAGCAGAAGTCCTCTCAGGGGAGAACGTCTTTGCTAAGCTTGATCTTCATTCATCTCTTATTCCCTTTGCTTCCAAAACAAACACCCTGAGAACACACACACACACAGTAGCTGGAGGGTAAGGGTTGTCCCCTCAGGAGACAGACAGGATATTAATTGTGTTGCCCTCTGTTACTCACCAGTCATTGGAAGAATTTGATAAAATAATTACAGTGGTGTGTGTGTGTGTGTGTGTGTGTGTGTGTGTTCTCAGGGTGTTTGTTTTGGAAGCAAAGAGAATAAGAGATGAATAAAGATCAAGCTTAGCAAAGACGTTTCCCCCCTGAGAGGACTTGTGCTCAAGCAAGATTGAACAAAATGTAGATTCCACGTGAGCAGAAAATATTTTGGGCATCTCAGATTGTTCTGGGAATTCTCACATGGAAACTTCATTGGGAGGAAGGATGTTTAACATGCTTTTACATTGGTATCCTCTCACGTTGGTGTGGAATCACCCTGGAACACGCCTATTCACAGAAAGAGACCCCACACTCCTTTCACCATCATCACTATCCATATGGACAGCTAGGCCCAACCAAACATATGGCCACACACACAGGGATGTAGCACAGCCCCTGTGGGGAGACCATCTGTGCATCAAACTGTTCTAAAACAAGCATATCCAGACACCAAGTAAGTGTGTGTGTGTGAGTGTGTGCGCACAGGTATGCACAATATGCTATGCATAATAAATAACAGTTTGGTGGGTTATAAAACCCTTTGGACTGAATACCCATTGTGCTGGTTAGGTTAACACCAGGCCAGGCTCCATCAGTTAGGGAGGAAACACAGTGTTCTGGTTAGGTTAGCACCAGGCCAGGCTCCATCAGTTAGGGAGGAAACACAGTGTGCTGGTTAGGTTAACACCAGTCCAGGCTCCATCAGTTAGGGAGGAAACACAGTGTGCTGGTTAGCACCAGGCCAGGCTCCATCAGTTAGGGAGGAAACACAGTGTACTGGTTAGGTTAACACCAAGCCAGGCTCCATCAGTTAGGGAGGAAACACAGTGTGCTGGTTAGGTTAACACCAGGCCAGGCTCCATCAGTTAGGGAGGAAACACAGTGTGCTGGTTAGGTTAACACCAGGCCAGGCTCCATCAGTTAGGGGGGAAACACAGTGTGCTGGTTAGGTTAACACCAGGCCAGGCTCCATCAGTTAGGGAGGAAACACAGTGTGCTGGTTAGCACCAGGCCAGGCTCCATCAGTTAGGGGGGAAACACAGTGTGCTGGTTAGGTTAGCACCAGGCCAGGCTCCATCAGTTAGGGGGGAAACACAGTGTATTGGTTAGGTTAAGACCAGGCCAGGCTCCATCAGTTAGGGAGGAAACACAGTGTGCTGGTTAACACCAGGCCAGGCGCCATCAGTTAGGGAGGAAACACAGTGTGCTGGTTAGGTTAACACCAGGCCAGGCTCCATCAGTTAGGGAGGAAACACAGTGTGCTGGTTAGGTTAACACCAGGCCAGGCGCCATCAGTTAGGGAGGAAACAGTGTGCTGGTTAGCACCAGGCCAGGCTCCATCAGTTAGGGAGGAAACACAGTGTGCTGGTTAGGTTAGCACCAGGCCAGGCTCCATCAGTTAGGGAGGAAACACAGTGTGCTGGTTAGGTTAGCACCAGGCCAGGCTCCATCAGTTAGGGAGGAAACACAGTGTGCTGGTTAGGTTAACACCAGTCCAGGCTCCATCAGTTAGGGAGGAAACACAGTGTGCTGGTTAGGTTAGCACCAGTCCAGGCTCCATCAGTTAGGGAGGAAACACAGTGTGCTGGTTAGGTTAACACCAGGCCAGGCTCCATCAGTTAGGGAGGAAACACAGTGTGCTGGTTAGCACCAGGCCAGGCTCCATCAGTTAGGGGGGAAACACAGTGTGCTGGTTAGGTTAACACCAGGCCAGGCTCCATCAGTTAGGGAGGAAACACAGTGTGCTGGTTAGGTTAACACCAGGCCAGGCTCCATCAGTTAGGGAGGAAACACAGTGTGCTGGTTAGGTTAACACCAGGCCAGGCGCCATCAGTTAGGGAGGAAACAGTGTGCTGGTTAACACCAGGCCAGGCTCCATCAGTTAGGGAGGAAACACAGTGTGCTGGTTAGGTTAGCACCAGGCCAGGCTCTATCAGTTAGGGAGGAAACACAGTGTGCTGGTTAGGTTAACACCAATCCAGGCTCCATCAGTTAGGGAGGAAACACAGTGTGCTGGTTAGGTTAGCACCAGTCCAGGCTCCATCAGTTAGGGAGGAAACACAGTGTGCTGGTTAGGTTAACACCAGTCCAGGCTCCATCAGTTAGGGAGGAAACACAGTGTGCTGGTTAGGTTAGCACCAGGCCAGGCTCTATCAGTTAGGGAGGAAACACAGTGTGCTGGTTAGGTTAACACCAGTCCAGGCTCCATCAGTTAGGGAGGAAACACAGTGTGCTGGTTAGGTTAGCACCAGGCCAGGCTCCATCAGTTAGGGAGGAAACACAGTGTGCTGGTTAGCACCAGGCCAGGCTCCATCAGTTAGGGAGGAAACACAGTGTGCTGGTTAGGTTAGCACCAGTCCAGGCTCCATCAGTTAGGGAGGAAACACAGTGTGCTGGTTAGGTTAACACCAGGCCAGGCTCCATCAGTTAGGGAGGAAACAGTGTGCTGGTTAGCACCAGGCCAGGCTCCATCAGTTAGGGGGGAAACACAGTGTGCTGGTTAGGTTAACACCAGGCCAGGCTCCATCAGTTAGGGGGGAAACACAGTGTGCTGGTTAGGTTAGCACCAGGCCAGGCTCCATCAGTTAGGGAGGAAACACAGTGTGCTGGTTAGCACGAGGCCAGGCTCCATCAGTTAGGGAGGAAACACAGTGTGCTGGTTAGGTTAACACCAGGCCAGGCTCCATCAGTTAGGGAGGAAACACAGTGTGCTGGTTAGGTTAACACCAGTCCAGGCTCCATCAGTTAGGGAGGAAACACAGTGTGCTGGTTAGGTTAACACCAGTCCAGGCTCCATCAGTTAGGGAGGAAACACAGTGTGCTGGTTAGGTTAACACCAGTCCAGGCTCCATCAGTTAGGGAGGAAACACAGTGTGCTGGTTAGGTTAGCACCAGGCCAGGCTCCATCAGTTAGGGAGGAAACACAGTGTGCTGGTTAGGTTAGCACCAGGCCAGGCTCCATCAGTTAGGGAGGAAACACAGTGTGCTGGTTAGGTTAACACCAGGCCAGGCTCCATCAGTTAGGGAGGAAACACAGTGTGCTGGTTAGGTTAGCACCAGGCCAGGCTCCATCAGTTAGGGAGGAAACACAGTGTGCTGGTTAGGTTAGCACCAGGCCAGGCTCCATCAGTTAGGGAGGAAACACAGTGTGCTGGTTAGGTTAACACCAGGCCAGGCTCCATCAGTTAGGGAGGAAACACAGTGTGCTGGTTAGGTTAGCACCAGGCCAGGCTCCATCAGTTAGGGAGGAAACACAGTGTGCTGGTTAGGTTAGCACCAGGCCAGGCTCCATCAGTTAGGGAGGAAACACAGTGTGCTGGTTAGGTTAGCACCAGGCCAGGCTCCATCAGTTAGGGAGGAAACACAGTGTGCTGGTTAGGTTAACACCAGGCCAGGCTCCATCAGTTAGGGAGGAAACACAGTGTGCTGGTTAGGTTAGCACCAGGCCAGGCTCCATCAGTTAGGGAGGAAACAGTGTGCTGGTTAGGTTAGCACCAGGCCAGGCTCCATCAGTTAGGGAGGAAACAGTGTGCTGGTTAGGTTAGCACCAGGCCAGGCTCCATCAGTTAGGGGGGAAACACAGTGTGCTGGTTAGGTTAACACCAGGCCAGGCTCCATCAGTTAGGGAGGAAACACAGTGTGCTGGTTAGCACCAGGCCAGGCTCCATCAGTTAGGGGGGAAACACAGTGTGCTGGTTAGGTTAGCACCAGGCCAGGCTCCATCAGTTAGGGGGGAAACACAGTGTATTGGTTAGGTTAAGACCAGGCCAGGCTCCATCAGTTAGGGAGGAAACACAGTGTGCTGGTTAGCACCAGGCCAGGCGCCATCAGTTAGGGAGGAAACACAGTGTGCTGGTTAGGTTAACACCAGGCCAGGCTCCATCAGTTAGGGAGGAAACACAGTGTGCTGGTTAGGTTAACACCAGGCCAGGCACCATCAGTTAGGGAGGAAACAGTGTGCTGGTTAGCACCAGGCCAGGCTCCATCAGTTAGGGAGGAAACACAGTGTGCTGGTTAGGTTAGCACCAGGCCAGGCTCCATCAGTTAGGGGGGAAACACAGTGTGCTGGTTAGGTTAACACCAGGCCAGGCTCCATCAGTTAGGGAGGAAACACAGTGTGCTGGTTAGGTTAACACCAGGCCAGGCTCCATCAGTTAGGGAGGAAACACAGTGTGCTGGTTAGGTTAACACCAGGCCAGGCGCCATCAGTTAGGGAGGAAACAGTGTGCTGGTTAACACCAGGCCAGGCTCCATCAGTTAGGGAGGAAACACAGTGTGCTGGTTAGGTTAGCACCAGGCCAGGCTCTATCAGTTAGGGAGGAAACACAGTGTGCTGGTTAGGTTAACACCAGGCCAGGCTCCATCAGTTAGGGAGGAAACACAGTGTGCTGGTTAGGTTAGCACCAGTCCAGGCTCCATCAGTTAGGGAGGAAACACAGTGTGCTGGTTAGGTTAACACCAGGCCAGGCTCCATCAGTTAGGGAGGAAACACAGTGTGCTGGTTAGCACCAGGCCAGGCTCCATCAGTTAGGGAGGAAACACAGTGTGCTGGTTAGGTTAGCACCAGTCCAGGCTCCATCAGTTAGGGAGGAAACACAGTGTGCTGGTTAGGTTAACACCAGGCCAGGCTCCATCAGTTAGGGAGGAAACACAGTGTGCTGGTTAGCACCAGGCCAGGCTCCATCAGTTAGGGGGGAAACACAGTGTGCTGGTTAGGTTAACACCAGGCCAGGCTCCATCAGTTAGGGAGGAAACACAGTGTGCTGGTTAGCACGAGGCCAGGCTCCATCAGTTAGGGAGGAAAAACAGTGTGCTGGTTAGGTTAACACCAGGCCAGGCTCCATCAGTTAGGGAGGAAACACTGTGCTGGTTAGGTTAACACCAGGCCAGGCTCCATCAGTTAGGGAGGAAACACAGTGTGCTGGTTAGGTTAACACCAGGCCAGGCTCCATCAGTTAGGGAGGAAACACTGTGCTGGTTAGGTTAACACCAGGCCAGGCTCCATCAGTTAGGGAGGAAACACAGTGTGCTGGTTAGGTTAACACCAGTCCAGGCTCCATCAGTTAGGGAGGAAACACAGTGTGCTGGTTAGGTTAACACCAGTCCAGGCTCCATCAGTTAGGGAGGAAACACAGTGTGCTGGTTAGGTTAGCACCAGGCCAGGCTCCATCAGTTAGGGAGGAAACACAGTGTGCTGGTTAGGTTAGCACCAGGCCAGGCTCCATCAGTTAGGGAGGAAACACAGTGTGCTGGTTAGGTTAGCACCAGGCCAGGCTCCATCAGTTAGGGAGGAAACACAGTGTGCTGGTTAGGTTAGCACCAGGCCAGGCTCCATCAGTTAGGGAGGAAACACAGTGTGCTGGTTAGGTTAGCACCAGGCCAGGCTCCATCAGTTAGGGAGGAAACACAGTGTGCTGGTTAGGTTAACACCAGGCCAGGCTCCATCAGTTAGGGAGGAAACACAGTGTGCTGGTTAGGTTAGCACCAGGCCAGGCTCCATCAGTTAGGGAGGAAACACAGTGTGCTGGTTAGGTTAGCACCAGGCCAGGCTCCATCAGTTAGGGAGGAAACACAGTGTGCTGGTTAGGTTAGCACCAGGCCAGGCTCCATCAGTTAGGGAGGAAACACAGTGTGCTGGTTAGGTTAACACCAGGCCAGGCTCCATCAGTTAGGGAGGAAACACAGTGTGCTGGTTAGGTTAGCACCAGGCCAGGCTCCATCAGTTAGGGAGGAAACAGTGTGCTGGTTAGGTTAGCACCAGGCCAGGCTCCATCAGTTAGGGAGGAAACACAGTGTGCTGGTTAGGTTAACACCAGGCCAGGCTCCATCAGTTAGGGAGGAAACACAGTGTGCTGGTTAGGTTAGCACCAGGCCAGGCTCCATCAGTTAGGGAGGAAACACAGTGTGCTGGTTAGGTTAGCACCAGGCCAGGCTCCATCAGTTAGGGAGGAAACACAGTGTGCTGGTTAGGTTAACACCAAGCCAGGCTCCATCAGTTAGGGAGGAAACACAGTGTGCTGGTTAGGTTAACACCAGGCCAGGCTCCATCAGTTAGGGAGGAAACACAGTGTGCTGGTTAGGTTAACACCAGGCCAGGCTCCATCAGTTAGGGGGGAAACACAGTGTGCTGGTTAGGTTAACACCAGGCCAGGCTCCATCAGTTAGGGAGGAAACACAGTGTGCTGGTTAGCACCAGGCCAGGCTCCATCAGTTAGGGGGGAAACACAGTGTGCTGGTTAGGTTAGCACCAGGCCAGGCTCCATCAGTTAGGGGGGAAACACAGTGTATTGGTTAGGTTAAGACCAGGCCAGGCTCCATCAGTTAGGGAGGAAACACAGTGTGCTGGTTAGCACCAGGCCAGGCGCCATCAGTTAGGGAGGAAACACAGTGTGCTGGTTAGGTTAACACCAGGCCAGGCTCCATCAGTTAGGGAGGAAACACAGTGTGCTGGTTAGGTTAACACCAGGCCAGGCGCCATCAGTTAGGGAGGAAACAGTGTGCTGGTTAGCACCAGGCCAGGCTCCATCAGTTAGGGAGGAAACACAGTGTGCTGGTTAGGTTAGCACCAGGCCAGGCTCCATCAGTTAGGGAGGAAACACAGTGTGCTGGTTAGGTTAGCACCAGGCCAGGCTCCATCAGTTAGGGAGGAAACACAGTGTGCTGGTTAGGTTAACACCAGTCCAGGCTCCATCAGTTAGGGAGGAAACACAGTGTGCTGGTTAGGTTAGCACCAGTCCAGGCTCCATCAGTTAGGGAGGAAACACAGTGTGCTGGTTAGGTTAACACCAGGCCAGGCTCCATCAGTTAGGGAGGAAACACAGTGTGCTGGTTAGCACCAGGCCAGGCTCCATCAGTTAGGGGGGAAACACAGTGTGCTGGTTAGGTTAACACCAGGCCAGGCTCCATCAGTTAGGGAGGAAACACAGTGTGCTGGTTAGGTTAACACCAGGCCAGGCTCCATCAGTTAGGGAGGAAACACAGTGTGCTGGTTAGGTTAACACCAGGCCAGGCGCCATCAGTTAGGGAGGAAACAGTGTGCTGGTTAACACCAGGCCAGGCTCCATCAGTTAGGGAGGAAACACAGTGTGCTGGTTAGGTTAGCACCAGGCCAGGCTCTATCAGTTAGGGAGGAAACACAGTGTGCTGGTTAGGTTAACACCAGTCCAGGCTCCATCAGTTAGGGAGGAAACACAGTGTGCTGGTTAGGTTAGCACCAGTCCAGGCTCCATCAGTTAGGGAGGAAACACAGTGTGCTGGTTAGGTTAACACCAGTCCAGGCTCCATCAGTTAGGGAGGAAACACAGTGTGCTGGTTAGGTTAGCACCAGGCCAGGCTCTATCAGTTAGGGAGGAAACACAGTGTGCTGGTTAGGTTAACACCAGTCCAGGCTCCATCAGTTAGGGAGGAAACACAGTGTGCTGGTTAGGTTAGCACCAGGCCAGGCTCCATCAGTTAGGGAGGAAACACAGTGTGCTGGTTAGCACCAGGCCAGGCTCCATCAGTTAGGGAGGAAACACAGTGTGCTGGTTAGGTTAGCACCAGTCCAGGCTCCATCAGTTAGGGAGGAAACACAGTGTGCTGGTTAGGTTAACACCAGGCCAGGCTCCATCAGTTAGGGAGGAAACACAGTGTGCTGGTTAGCACCAGGCCAGGCTCCATCAGTTAGGGAGGAAACACAGTGTGCTGGTTAGGTTAACACCAGTCCAGGCTCCATCAGTTAGGGAGGAAACACAGTGTGCTGGTTAGGTTAGCACCAGGCCAGGCTCCATCAGTTAGGGAGGAAACACAGTGTGCTGGTTAGGTTAGCACCAGGCCAGGCTCCATCAGTTAGGGAGGAAACACAGTGTGCTGGTTAGGTTAGCACCAGGCCAGGCTCCATCAGTTAGGGAGGAAACACAGTGTGCTGGTTAGGTTAGCACCAGGCCAGGCTCCATCAGTTAGGGAGGAAACACAGTGTGCTGGTTAGGTTAACACCAGGCCAGGCTCCATCAGTTAGGGAGGAAACACAGTGTGCTGGTTAGGTTAGCACCAGGCCAGGCTCCATCAGTTAGGGAGGAAACAGAGTGTGCTGGTTAGGTTAGCACCAGGCCAGGCTCCATCAGTTAGGGAGGAAACACAGTGTGCTGGTTAGGTTAGCACCAGGCCAGGCTCCATCAGTTAGGGAGGAAACACAGTGTGCTGGTTAGGTTAACACCAGGCCAGGCTCCATCAGTTAGGGAGGAAACACAGTGTGCTGGTTAGGTTAGCACCAGGCCAGGCTCCATCAGTTAGGGAGGAAACAGTGTGCTGGTTAGGTTAGCACCAGGCCAGGCTCCATCAGTTAGGGGGGAAACACAGTGTGCTGGTTAGGTTAACACCAGGCCAGGCTCCATCAGTTAGGGAGGAAACACAGTGTGCTGGTTAGCACCAGGCCAGGCTCCATCAGTTAGGGGGGAAACACAGTGTGCTGGTTAGGTTAGCACCAGGCCAGGCTCCATCAGTTAGGGGGGAAACACAGTGTATTGGTTAGGTTAACACCAGGCCAGGCTCCATCAGTTAGGGAGGAAACACAGTGTGCTGGTTAGGTTAACACCAGGCCAGGCTCCATCAGTTAGGGAGGAAACACAGTGTGCTGGTTAGGTTAGCACCAGGCCAGGCTCCATCAGTTAGGGAGGAAACAGAGTGTGCTGGTTAGGTTAGCACCAGGCCAGGCTCCATCAGTTAGGGAGGAAACACAGTGTGCTGGTTAGGTTAGCACCAGGCCAGGCTCCATCAGTTAGGGAGGAAACACAGTGTGCTGGTTAGGTTAACACCAGGCCAGGCTCCATCAGTTAGGGAGGAAACACAGTGTGCTGGTTAGGTTAGCACCAGGCCAGGCTCCATCAGTTAGGGAGGAAACAGTGTGCTGGTTAGGTTAGCACCAGGCCAGGCTCCATCAGTTAGGGGGGAAACACAGTGTGCTGGTTAGGTTAACACCAGGCCAGGCTCCATCAGTTAGGGAGGAAACACAGTGTGCTGGTTAGCACCAGGCCAGGCTCCATCAGTTAGGGGGGAAACACAGTGTGCTGGTTAGGTTAGCACCAGGCCAGGCTCCATCAGTTAGGGGGGAAACACAGTGTATTGGTTAGGTTAAGACCAGGCCAGGCTCCATCAGTTAGGGAGGAAACACAGTGTGCTGGTTAGCACCAGGCCAGGCGCCATCAGTTAGGGAGGAAACACAGTGTGCTGGTTAGGTTAACACCAGGCCAGGCTCCATCAGTTAGGGAGGAAACACAGTGTGCTGGTTAGGTTAACACCAGGCCAGGCGCCATCAGTTAGGGAGGAAACAGTGTGCTGGTTAGCACCAGGCCAGGCTCCATCAGTTAGGGAGGAAACACAGTGTGCTGGTTAGGTTAGCACCAGGCCAGGCTCCATCAGTTAGGGGGGAAACACAGTGTGCTGGTTAGGTTAACACCAGGCCAGGCTCCATCAGTTAGGGAGGAAACACAGTGTGCTGGTTAGGTTAACACCAGGCCAGGCTCCATCAGTTAGGGAGGAAACACAGTGTGCTGGTTAGGTTAACACCAGGCCAGGCGCCATCAGTTAGGGAGGAAACAGTGTGCTGGTTAACACCAGGCCAGGCTCCATCAGTTAGGGAGGAAACACAGTGTGCTGGTTAGGTTAGCACCAGGCCAGGCTCTATCAGTTAGGGAGGAAACACAGTGTGCTGGTTAGGTTAACACCAGGCCAGGCTCCATCAGTTAGGGAGGAAACACAGTGTGCTGGTTAGGTTAGCACCAGTCCAGGCTCCATCAGTTAGGGAGGAAACACAGTGTGCTGGTTAGGTTAACACCAGGCCAGGCTCCATCAGTTAGGGAGGAAACACAGTGTGCTGGTTAGGTTAACACCAGGCCAGGCGCCATCAGTTAGGGAGGAAACAGTGTGCTGGTTAGCACCAGGCCAGGCTCCATCAGTTAGGGAGGAAACACAGTGTGCTGGTTAGGTTAGCACCAGGCCAGGCTCCATCAGTTAGGGGGGAAACACAGTGTGCTGGTTAGGTTAACACCAGGCCAGGCTCCATCAGTTAGGGAGGAAACACAGTGTGCTGGTTAGGTTAACACCAGGCCAGGCGCCATCAGTTAGGGAGGAAACAGTGTGCTGGTTAACACCAGGCCAGGCTCCATCAGTTAGGGAGGAAACACAGTGTGCTGGTTAGGTTAACACCAGGCCAGGCGCCATCAGTTAGGGAGGAAACAGTGTGCTGGTTAGCACCAGGCCAGGCTCCATCAGTTAGGGAGGAAACACAGTGTGCTGGTTAGGTTAGCACCAGGCCAGGCTCCATCAGTTAGGGGGGAAACACAGTGTGCTGGTTAGGTTAACACCAGGCCAGGCTCCATCAGTTAGGGAGGAAACACAGTGTGCTGGTTAGGTTAACACCAGGCCAGGCGCCATCAGTTAGGGAGGAAACAGTGTGCTGGTTAACACCAGGCCAGGCTCCATCAGTTAGGGAGGAAACACAGTGTGCTGGTTAGGTTAGCACCAGGCCAGGCTCTATCAGTTAGGGAGGAAACACAGTGTGCTGGTTAGGTTAACACCAGGCCAGGCTCCATCAGTTAGGGAGGAAACACAGTGTGCTGGTTAGGTTAGCACCAGTCCAGGCTCCATCAGTTAGGGAGGAAACACAGTGTGCTGGTTAGGTTAACACCAGGCCAGGCTCCATCAGTTAGGGAGGAAACACAGTGTGCTGGTTAGCACCAGGCCAGGCTCCATCAGTTAGGGAGGAAACACAGTGTGCTGGTTAGGTTAGCACCAGTCCAGGCTCCATCAGTTAGGGAGGAAACACAGTGTGCTGGTTAGGTTAACACCAGGCCAGGCTCCATCAGTTAGGGAGGAAACACAGTGTGCAGTTTAGCACCAGGCCAGGCTCCATCAGTTAGGGGGGAAACACAGTGTGCTGGTTAGGTTAACACCAGGCCAGGCTCCATCAGTTAGGGAGGAAACACAGTGTGCTGGTTAGCACGAGGCCAGGCTCCATCAGTTAGGGAGGAAACACAGTGTGCTGGTTAGGTTAACACCAGGCCAGGCTCCATCAGTTAGGGAGGAAACACTGTGCTGGTTAGGTTAACACCAGGCCAGGCTCCATCAGTTAGGGAGGAAACACAGTGTGCTGGTTAGGTTAACACCAGTCCAGGCTCCATCAGTTAGGGAGGAAACACAGTGTGCTGGTTAGGTTAACACCAGTCCAGGCTCCATCAGTTAGGGAGGAAACACAGTGTGCTGGTTAGGTTAGCACCAGGCCAGGCTCCATCAGTTAGGGAGGAAACACAGTGTGCTGGTTAGGTTAGCACCAGGCCAGGCTCCATCAGTTAGGGAGGAAACACAGTGTGCTGGTTAGGTTAGCACCAGGCCAGGCTCCATCAGTTAGGGAGGAAACACAGTGTGCTGGTTAGGTTAGCACCAGGCCAGGCTCCATCAGTTAGGGAGGAAACACAGTGTGCTGGTTAGGTTAGCACCAGGCCAGGCTCCATCAGTTAGGGAGGAAACACAGTGTGCTGGTTAGGTTAACACCAGGCCAGGCTCCATCAGTTAGGGAGGAAACACAGTATGCTGGTTAGGTTAGCACCAGGCCAGGCTCCATCAGTTAGGGAGGAAACACAGTGTGCTGGTTAGGTTAGCACCAGGCCAGGCTCCATCAGTTAGGGAGGAAACACAGTGTGCTGGTTAGGTTAGCACCAGGCCAGGCTCCATCAGTTAGGGAGGAAACACAGTGTGCTGGTTAGGTTAACACCAGGCCAGGCTCCATCAGTTAGGGAGGAAACACAGTGTGCTGGTTAGGTTAGCACCAGGCCAGGCTCCATCAGTTAGGGAGGAAACAGTGTGCTGGTTAGGTTAGCACCAGGCCAGGCTCCATCAGTTAGGGAGGAAACACAGTGTGCTGGTTAGGTTAACACCAGGCCAGGCTCCATCAGTTAGGGAGGAAACACAGTGTGCTGGTTAGGTTAGCACCAGGCCAGGCTCCATCAGTTAGGGAGGAAACACAGTGTGCTGGTTAGGTTAGCACCAGGCCAGGCTCCATCAGTTAGGGAGGAAACACAGTGTGCTGGTTAGGTTAACACCAGGCCAGGCTCCATCAGTTAGGGAGGAAACACAGTGTGCTGGTTAGGTTAACACCAGGCCAGGCTCCATCAGTTAGGGAGGAAACACAGTGTGCTGGTTAGGTTAGCACCAGGCCAGGCTCCATCAGTTAGGGAGGAAACACAGTGTGCTGGTTAGGTTAGCACCAGGCCAGGCTCCATCAGTTAGGGAGGAAACACAGTGTGCTGGTTAGGTTAACACCAGGCCAGGCTCCATCAGTTAGGGAGGAAACACAGTGTGCTGGTTAGGTTAGCACCAGGCCAGGCTCCATCAGTTAGGGAGGAAACACAGTGTGCTGGTTAGGTTAGCACCAGGCCAGGCTCCATCAGTTAGGGAGGAAACACAGTGTGCTGGTTAGGTTAGCACCAGGCCAGGCTCCATCAGTTAGGGAGGAAACACAGTGTGCTGGTTAGGTTAACACCAGGCCAGGCTCCATCAGTTAGGGAGGAAACACAGTGTGCTGGTTAGGTTAGCACCAGGCCAGGCTCCATCAGTTAGGGAGGAAACAGTGTGCTGGTTAGGTTAGCACCAGGCCAGGCTCCATCAGTTAGGGAGGAAACACAGTGTGCTGGTTAGGTTAACACCAGGCCAGGCTCCATCAGTTAGGGAGGAAACACAGTGTGCTGGTTAGGTTAGCACCAGGCCAGGCTCCATCAGTTAGGGAGGAAACACAGTGTGCTGGTTAGGTTAGCACCAGGCCAGGCTCCATCAGTTAGGGAGGAAACACAGTGTGCTGGTTAGGTTAACACCAGGCCAGGCTCCATCAGTTAGGGAGGAAACACAGTGTGCTGGTTAGGTTAACACCAGGCCAGGCTCCATCAGTTAGGGAGGAAACACAGTGTGCTGGTTAGGTTAGCACCAGGCCAGGCTCCATCAGTTAGGGAGGAAACACAGTGTGCTGGTTAGCACCAGGCCAGGCTCCATCAGTTAGGGAGGAAACACAGTGTGCTGGTTAGGTTAACACCAGGCCAGGCTCCATCAGTTAGGGAGGAAACACAGTGTGCTGGTTAGGTTAGCACCAGGCCAGGCTCCATCAGTTAGGGAGGAAACACAGTGTGCTGGTTAGGTTAACACCAGGCCAGGCTCCATCAGTTAGGGAGGAAACACAGTGTGCTGGTTAGGTTAACACCAGGCCAGGCTCCATCAGTTAGGGAGGAAACACAGTGTGCTGGTTAGGTTAACACCAGGCCAGGCTCCATCAGTTAGGGAGGAAACACAGTGTGCTGGTTAGGTTAACACCAGGCCAGGCTCCATCAGTTAGGGAGGAAACACAGTGTGCTGGTTAGGTTAACACCAGGCCAGGCTCCATCAGTTAGGGAGGAAACACAGTGTGCTGGTTAGGTTAACACCAGGCCAGGCTCCATCAGTTAGGGAGGAAACACAGTGTGCTGGTTAGGTTAACACCAGGCCAGGCTCCATCAGTTAGGGAGGAAACACAGTGTGCTGGTTAGGTTAACACCAGGCCAGGCTCCATCAGTTAGGGAGGAAACAGTGTGCTGGTTAGCACCAGGCCAGGCTCCATCAGTTAGGGAGGAAACACAGTGTGCTGGTTAGGTTAGCACCAGGCCAGGCTCCATCAGTTAGGGGGGAAACACAGTGTGCTGGTTAGGTTAACACCAGGCCAGGCTCCATCAGTTAGGGAGGAAACACAGTGTGCTGGTTAGGTTAACACCAGGCCAGGCTCCATCAGTTAGGGAGGAAACACAGTGTGCTGGTTAGGTTAACACCAGGCCAGGCGCCATCAGTTAGGGAGGAAACAGTGTGCTGGTTAACACCAGGCCAGGCTCCATCAGTTAGGGAGGAAACACAGTGTGCTGGTTAGGTTAGCACCAGGCCAGGCTCTATCAGTTAGGGAGGAAACACAGTGTGCTGGTTAGGTTAACACCAGGCCAGGCTCCATCAGTTAGGGAGGAAACACAGTGTGCTGGTTAGGTTAGCACCAGTCCAGGCTCCATCAGTTAGGGAGGAAACACAGTGTGCTGGTTAGGTTAACACCAGGCCAGGCTCCATCAGTTAGGGAGGAAACACAGTGTGCTGGTTAGGTTAACACCAGGCCAGGCGCCATCAGTTAGGGAGGAAACAGTGTGCTGGTTAGCACCAGGCCAGGCTCCATCAGTTAGGGAGGAAACACAGTGTGCTGGTTAGGTTAGCACCAGGCCAGGCTCCATCAGTTAGGGGGGAAACACAGTGTGCTGGTTAGGTTAACACCAGGCCAGGCTCCATCAGTTAGGGAGGAAACACAGTGTGCTGGTTAGGTTAACACCAGGCCAGGCGCCATCAGTTAGGGAGGAAACAGTGTGCTGGTTAACACCAGGCCAGGCTCCATCAGTTAGGGAGGAAACACAGTGTGCTGGTTAGGTTAACACCAGGCCAGGCGCCATCAGTTAGGGAGGAAACAGTGTGCTGGTTAGCACCAGGCCAGGCTCCATCAGTTAGGGAGGAAACACAGTGTGCTGGTTAGGTTAGCACCAGGCCAGGCTCCATCAGTTAGGGGGGAAACACAGTGTGCTGGTTAGGTTAACACCAGGCCAGGCTCCATCAGTTAGGGAGGAAACACAGTGTGCTGGTTAGGTTAACACCAGGCCAGGCGCCATCAGTTAGGGAGGAAACAGTGTGCTGGTTAACACCAGGCCAGGCTCCATCAGTTAGGGAGGAAACACAGTGTGCTGGTTAGGTTAGCACCAGGCCAGGCTCTATCAGTTAGGGAGGAAACACAGTGTGCTGGTTAGGTTAACACCAGGCCAGGCTCCATCAGTTAGGGAGGAAACACAGTGTGCTGGTTAGGTTAGCACCAGTCCAGGCTCCATCAGTTAGGGAGGAAACACAGTGTGCTGGTTAGGTTAACACCAGGCCAGGCTCCATCAGTTAGGGAGGAAACACAGTGTGCTGGTTAGCACCAGGCCAGGCTCCATCAGTTAGGGAGGAAACACAGTGTGCTGGTTAGGTTAGCACCAGTCCAGGCTCCATCAGTTAGGGAGGAAACACAGTGTGCTGGTTAGGTTAACACCAGGCCAGGCTCCATCAGTTAGGGAGGAAACACAGTGTGCAGTTTAGCACCAGGCCAGGCTCCATCAGTTAGGGGGGAAACACAGTGTGCTGGTTAGGTTAACACCAGGCCAGGCTCCATCAGTTAGGGAGGAAACACAGTGTGCTGGTTAGCACGAGGCCAGGCTCCATCAGTTAGGGAGGAAACACAGTGTGCTGGTTAGGTTAACACCAGGCCAGGCTCCATCAGTTAGGGAGGAAACACTGTGCTGGTTAGGTTAACACCAGGCCAGGCTCCATCAGTTAGGGAGGAAACACAGTGTGCTGGTTAGGTTAACACCAGTCCAGGCTCCATCAGTTAGGGAGGAAACACAGTGTGCTGGTTAGGTTAACACCAGTCCAGGCTCCATCAGTTAGGGAGGAAACACAGTGTGCTGGTTAGGTTAGCACCAGGCCAGGCTCCATCAGTTAGGGAGGAAACACAGTGTGCTGGTTAGGTTAGCACCAGGCCAGGCTCCATCAGTTAGGGAGGAAACACAGTGTGCTGGTTAGGTTAGCACCAGGCCAGGCTCCATCAGTTAGGGAGGAAACACAGTGTGCTGGTTAGGTTAGCACCAGGCCAGGCTCCATCAGTTAGGGAGGAAACACAGTGTGCTGGTTAGGTTAGCACCAGGCCAGGCTCCATCAGTTAGGGAGGAAACACAGTGTGCTGGTTAGGTTAACACCAGGCCAGGCTCCATCAGTTAGGGAGGAAACACAGTATGCTGGTTAGGTTAGCACCAGGCCAGGCTCCATCAGTTAGGGAGGAAACACAGTGTGCTGGTTAGGTTAGCACCAGGCCAGGCTCCATCAGTTAGGGAGGAAACACAGTGTGCTGGTTAGGTTAGCACCAGGCCAGGCTCCATCAGTTAGGGAGGAAACACAGTGTGCTGGTTAGGTTAACACCAGGCCAGGCTCCATCAGTTAGGGAGGAAACACAGTGTGCTGGTTAGGTTAGCACCAGGCCAGGCTCCATCAGTTAGGGAGGAAACAGTGTGCTGGTTAGGTTAGCACCAGGCCAGGCTCCATCAGTTAGGGAGGAAACACAGTGTGCTGGTTAGGTTAACACCAGGCCAGGCTCCATCAGTTAGGGAGGAAACACAGTGTGCTGGTTAGGTTAGCACCAGGCCAGGCTCCATCAGTTAGGGAGGAAACACAGTGTGCTGGTTAGGTTAGCACCAGGCCAGGCTCCATCAGTTAGGGAGGAAACACAGTGTGCTGGTTAGGTTAACACCAGGCCAGGCTCCATCAGTTAGGGAGGAAACACAGTGTGCTGGTTAGGTTAACACCAGGCCAGGCTCCATCAGTTAGGGAGGAAACACAGTGTGCTGGTTAGGTTAGCACCAGGCCAGGCTCCATCAGTTAGGGAGGAAACACAGTGTGCTGGTTAGGTTAGCACCAGGCCAGGCTCCATCAGTTAGGGAGGAAACACAGTGTGCTGGTTAGGTTAACACCAGGCCAGGCTCCATCAGTTAGGGAGGAAACACAGTGTGCTGGTTAGGTTAGCACCAGGCCAGGCTCCATCAGTTAGGGAGGAAACACAGTGTGCTGGTTAGGTTAGCACCAGGCCAGGCTCCATCAGTTAGGGAGGAAACACAGTGTGCTGGTTAGGTTAGCACCAGGCCAGGCTCCATCAGTTAGGGAGGAAACACAGTGTGCTGGTTAGGTTAACACCAGGCCAGGCTCCATCAGTTAGGGAGGAAACACAGTGTGCTGGTTAGGTTAGCACCAGGCCAGGCTCCATCAGTTAGGGAGGAAACAGTGTGCTGGTTAGGTTAGCACCAGGCCAGGCTCCATCAGTTAGGGAGGAAACACAGTGTGCTGGTTAGGTTAACACCAGGCCAGGCTCCATCAGTTAGGGAGGAAACACAGTGTGCTGGTTAGGTTAGCACCAGGCCAGGCTCCATCAGTTAGGGAGGAAACACAGTGTGCTGGTTAGGTTAGCACCAGGCCAGGCTCCATCAGTTAGGGAGGAAACACAGTGTGCTGGTTAGGTTAACACCAGGCCAGGCTCCATCAGTTAGGGAGGAAACACAGTGTGCTGGTTAGGTTAACACCAGGCCAGGCTCCATCAGTTAGGGAGGAAACACAGTGTGCTGGTTAGGTTAGCACCAGGCCAGGCTCCATCAGTTAGGGAGGAAACACAGTGTGCTGGTTAGCACCAGGCCAGGCTCCATCAGTTAGGGAGGAAACACAGTGTGCTGGTTAGGTTAACACCAGGCCAGGCTCCATCAGTTAGGGAGGAAACACAGTGTGCTGGTTAGGTTAGCACCAGGCCAGGCTCCATCAGTTAGGGAGGAAACACAGTGTGCTGGTTAGGTTAACACCAGGCCAGGCTCCATCAGTTAGGGAGGAAACACAGTGTGCTGGTTAGGTTAACACCAGGCCAGGCTCCATCAGTTAGGGAGGAAACACAGTGTGCTGGTTAGGTTAACACCAGGCCAGGCTCCATCAGTTAGGGAGGAAACACAGTGTGCTGGTTAGGTTAACACCAGGCCAGGCTCCATCAGTTAGGGAGGAAACACAGTGTGCTGGTTAGGTTAACACCAGGCCAGGCTCCATCAGTTAGGGAGGAAACACAGTGTGCTGGTTAGGTTAACACCAGGCCAGGCTCCATCAGTTAGGGAGGAAACACAGTGTGCTGGTTAGGTTAACACCAGGCCAGGCTCCATCAGTTAGGGAGGAAACACAGTGTGCTGGTTAGGTTAACACCAGGCCAGGCTCCATCAGTTAGGGAGGAAACACAGTGTGCTGGTTAGCACCAGGCCAGGCTCCATCAGTTAGGGAGGAAACACAGTGTGCTGGTTAGGTTAACACCAGGCCAGGCTCCATCAGTTAGGGAGGAAACACAGTGTGCTGGTTAGGTTAACACCAGGCCAGGCTCCATTGTTTGGTAATGTGATTCCCTGGCTGCCACGAGGGAACCAGGGTTTCTAATTAATAATGAAGAGAGAGAAAGACAGCAGACTCATGCTGCATTAAAACAACTCACCATCTCTGTATGGAAACATTAGGCCATTTATGTTTTCCTAAAAACAGACAACTCTTTAGTTTGTGTTTGTCACTTCGAGGGTGAGAACCTGCTAAAGTTACTACAATGTGAAAATAATGTAATCCTTATCTTCTGACAGCAGTACAGTCCTGAAGCCGGACTAGTCATGACTAGTAAACAGCTTCCACTCCACATGTGAATGCCTATGTGATGCAGAACAGAGTGGGACAGAAACACCTGCAGGATAATGATGTTGAAGAACAGACGGCTCTCTTCCTTTACAAAACTGTGTCTGCGTCACAAATGGCACACTGTTTCCTATATAGTGCACTGGTGGGCCGGGGCACTAGATAGGGAACAGGGTGCCATTTGGGATGCATCCTATGAGACACAAAACCTGCCTCTACTACTATCCAACGGTGTGGTTGCAGGGCTCGGACTGAAGACGAGATACACTCATCCTGTATCCCTCCATTTATTCCCAGCCAGAGTAGGGCAGAGTGTTTGCTGAGAGCTGTGTGACTAACAGAGCACACTACTCAGCTCTCCTGTGCCAGGAATGCGGAGGAGTAGTCTCTCAGATCAGTGCACGGCACAAGCACGGCCACAAATGGGGGTTTTTTATCCAGGGGAAATAAAAATGATTGGTGATATATTTCACAATCTCTTGTATTTTTCCATTGGAATATAATATACAGTGCAAGTCAGTGCCTGGGAAACGGCTTTTCATCAATGGTCTAATCTTCCTCCAAAACTGTATTACCCAGATTTATATTGTTGGTATTATCCTACAGCGGGATGGATAAACATTGTTGGTAACATCCTACAGCGGGATGTCTTTCTGTCCATCCTGGTAGTTTCATGAAGAATAACTTCAATGTCTTGATTGGCTGGACCGACCTCGCTCATGTACTGTAGTTTCCTCACACAACCGCTGTGTCTCCACCGAGAGAGGACGGTCTAGTCAATTAAGGCTTGCAGACTAGAGACAGCTGAAGACAGAGGCATCACAGCAACATTTGTTTACAGCAGCAGGAAAACAAGGGGATAATATGGAGCAGAACGTGTTGTGTTCACAGATTCATTTCTGAGGTTGCATCCTAAATGGCACCCTATATAGTACACTACTTATGACCAGATCCTTATGGGCCCTGATCAAAAGTAGTGCACTATATAGGGTACAGGGTGTCATTTGTGCTGCAGATGGAGTCATACGCCTCATAGAAAAGATTATTCAAAATGTCTCTGTCAGCCAGAAAGCTCTCCAGGAAGATAATGATAGCCATGTGTGACAGGCCCTCTGTCCCTGGCAGCACAGCACCTCGTAACGTCTGGTAATTATATCGAGAGCCCAACAATAATGACAAGCCTCCACACCACAGTCAGAAAATACTTTCCCCTTAAAAAAGATGGTCAAGTGGTAATTCCAGTGCTTTTGGCAACGTACTCATGAGATAATGTCTTGTGAAGTATGAAGTCAGCACAGACAGCCTGTATCAGCCTGGAACGGATCCTTGCGTCCCAAATGGCTCCCTATTCCTTATGGCGTGCACTTCATAGATCATAGGGTACCATTTGGGACACAAACATTGTGTCTTGGCTCCCATGGGCAGCAGAGCCTTCTGGGTAATTTCTGTGGTATGGTGGTGCGGTATGGTTGGGTGGGGGATTAGAAGACACTAAATAAATACAGGCTATCATATCATATGTTCACTCTGACAACGACGACCCAGCAGCAATAGGATCAAAGGTCAGTGCTACTCCCACCCACTGTACATTCTGGAACTTTTGGTCACATTGTTATCTTAACCCGAGTCAATCATGAAGAGAATAGAAAAAGACTGATGTCACAACTGTTCAGAATATGACCTGGAAAAGTGCCACAGCTGCTCAAACAAACTGAGTGTGAAACAGCAGTCGCTGGCTGTAGCCTCCTCCTGAACACTCAGTATAACTGAGTGTGAAACAGCAGTCGCTGGCTGTAGCCTCCTCCTGAACACACAGTATAACTGAGTGTGAAACAGCAGTCGCTGGCTGAAGCCTCCTCCTGAACACACAGTATAACCGAGTGTGAAACAGCAGTCGCTGGCTGTAGCCTCCTCCTGAACACACAGTATAACTGAGTGTGAAACAGCAGTCGCTGGCTGAAGCCTCCTCCTGAACACACAGTATAACTGAGTGTGAAACAGCAGTCGCTGGCTGTATCCTCCTCCTGAACACACAGTATAACTGAGTGTGAAACAGCAGTCGCTGGCTGTAGCCTCCTCCTGAACACACAGTATAACTGAGTGTGAAACAGCAGTCGCTGGCTGAAGCCTCCTCCTGAACACACAGTATAACTGAGTGTGAAACAGCAGTCGCTGGCTGTAGCCTCCTCCTGAACACACAGTATAACTGAGTGTGAAACAGCAGTCGCTGGCTGTAGCCTCCTCCTGATCACAGTATAACTGAGTGTGAAACACTCGCTGAAGCCTCCTCCTGAACACACAGTATAACTGTGTGAGAAACAGCAGTCGCTGGCTGAAGCCTCCTCCTGAACACACAGTATAACTGAGTGTGAAACAGCAGTCGCTGGCTGTAGCCTCCTCCTGAACACACAGTATAACTGAGTGTGAAACAGCAGTCGCTGGCTGTAGCCTCCTCCTGAACACACAGTATAACTGAGTGTGAAACAGCAGTCGCTGGCTGTAGCCTCCTCCTGAACACACAGTATAACTGAGTGTGAAACAGCAGTCGCTGGCTGAAGCCTCCTCCTGAACACATAGTATAACTGAGTGTGAAACAGCAGTCGCTGGCTGAAGCCTCCTCCTGAACACACAGTATAACTGAGTGTGAAACAGCAGTCGCTGGCTGTAGCCTCCTCCTGAACACACAGTATAACTGAGTGTGAAACAGCAGTCGCTGGCTGTAGCCTCCTCCTGAACACACAGTATAACTGAGTGTGAAACAGCAGTCGCTGGCTGAAGCCTCCTCCTGAACACACAGTATAACTGAGTGTGAAACAGCAGTCGCTGGCTGAAGCCTCCTCCTGAACACACAGTATAACTGAGTGTGAAATAGCAGTCGCTGGCTGTAGCCTCCTCCTGAACACACAGTATAACTGTGTGAGAAACAGCAGTCGCTGGCTGTAGCCTCCTCCTGAACACAGTATAACTGAGTGTGAAACAGCAGTCGCTGGCTGTAGCCTCCTCCTGATCACAGTATAACTGTGTGTGAAACAGCAGTCGCTGGCTGAAGCCTCCTCCTGAACACACAGTATAACTGAGTGTGAAACAGCAGTCGCTGGCTGTAGCCTCCTCCTGAACACACAGTATAACTGAGTGTGAAACAGCAGTCGCTGGCTGTAGCCTCCTCCTGAACACACAGTATAACTGAGTGTGAAACAGCAGTCGCTGGCTGAAGCCTCCTCCTGAACACACAGTATAACTGAGTGTGAAACAGCAGTCGCTGGCTGTAGCCTCCTCCTGAACACACAGTATAACTGAGTGTGAAACAGCAGTCGCTGGCTGAAGCCTCCTCCTGAACACACAGTATAACTGAGTGTGAAACAGCAGTCGCTGGCTGTAGCCTCCTCCTGAACACAGTATAACTGAGTGTGAAACAGCAGTCGCTGGCTGAAGCCTCCTCCTGAACACACAGTATAACTGAGTGTGAAACAGCAGTCGCTGGCTGAAGCCTCCTCCTGAACACAGTATAACTGAGTGTGAAACAGCAGTCGCTGGCTGTAGCCTCCTCCTGAACACACAGTATAACTGAGTGTGAAGCAGCAGTCGCTGGCTGTAGCCTCCTCCTGAACACACAGTATAACTGAGTGTGAAACAGCAGTCGCTGGCTGTAGCCTCCTCCTGAACACACAGTATAACTGAGTGTGAAACAGCAGTCGCTGGCTGTAGCCTCCTCCTGAACACACAGTATAACTGAGTGTGAAACAGCAGTCGCTGGCTGAAGCCTCCTCCTGAACACACAGTATAACTGAGTGTGAAACAGCAGTCGCTGGCTGTAGCCTCCTCCTGAACACACAGTATAACTGAGTGTGAAACAGCAGTCGCTGGCTGAAGCCTCCTCCTGAACACACAGTATAACTGAGTGTGAAACAGCAGTCGCTGGCTGTAGCCTCCTCCTGAACACACAGTATAACTGAGTGTGAAATAGCAGTCGCTGGCTGTAGCCTCCTCCTGAACACACAGTATAACTGTGTGAGAAACAGCAGTCGCTGGCTGTAGCCTCCTCCTGAACACAGTATAACTGAGTGTGAAACAGCAGTCGCTGGCTGAAGCCTCCTCCTGAACACACAGTATAACTGAGTGTGAAACAGCAGTCGCTGGCTGTAGCCTCCTCCTGAACACACAGTATAACTGAGTGTGAAACAGCAGTCGCTGGCTGAAGCCTCCTCCTGAACACACAGTATAACTGAGTGTGAAACAGCAGTCGCTGGCTGTAGCCTCCTCCTGAACACACAGTATAACTGAGTGTGAAACAGCAGTCACTGGCTGAAGCCTCCTCCTGAACACACAGTATAACTGAGTGTGAAACAGCAGTCGCTGGCTGTAGCCTCCTCCTGATCACAGTATAACTGAGTGTGAAACACTCGCTGAAGCCTCCTCCTGAACACACAGTATAACTGAGTGTGAAACAGCAGTCGCTGGCTGAAGCCTCCTCCTGAACACACAGTATAACTGAGTGTGAAACAGCAGTCGCTGGCTGTAGCCTCCTCCTGAACACACAGTATAACTGAGTGTGAAATAGCAGTCGCTGGCTGTAGCCTCCTCCTGAACACACAGTATAACTGTGTGAGAAACAGCAGTCGCTGGCTGTAGCCTCCTCCTGAACACAGTATAACTGAGTGTGAAACAGCAGTCGCTGGCTGAAGCCTCCTCCTGAACACACAGTATAACTGAGTGTGAAACAGCAGTCGCTGGCTGTAGCCTCCTCCTGAACACACAGTATAACTGAGTGTGAAACAGCAGTCGCTGGCTGAAGCCTCCTCCTGAACACACAGTATAACTGAGTGTGAAACAGCAGTCGCTGGCTGTAGCCTCCTCCTGAACACACAGTATAACTGAGTGTGAAACAGCAGTCACTGGCTGAAGCCTCCTCCTGAACACACAGTATAACTGAGTGTGAAACAGCAGTCGCTGGCTGTAGCCTCCTCCTGATCACAGTATAACTGAGTGTGAAACACTCGCTGAAGCCTCCTCCTGAACACACAGTATAACTGTGTGAGAAACAGCAGTCGCTGGCTGAAGCCTCCTCCTGAACACACAGTATAACTGAGTGTGAAACAGCAGTCGCTGGCTGTAGCCTCCTCCTGAACACACAGTATAACTGAGTGTGAAACAGCAGTCGCTGGCTGTAGCCTCCTCCTGAACACACAGTATAACTGAGTGTGAAACAGCAGTCGCTGGCTGTAGCCTCCTCCTGAACACACAGTATAACTGAGTGTGAAACAGCAGTCGCTGGCTGAAGCCTCCTCCTGAACACACAGTATAACTGAGTGTGAAACAGCAGTCGCTGGCTGAAGCCTCCTCCTGAACACACAGTATAACTGAGTGTGAAACAGCAGTCGCTGGCTGTAGCCTCCTCCTGAACACACAGTATAACTGAGTGTGAAATAGGAGGAGGCTACAGCCAGCGACTGCTGTTTCTCACACAGTTATACTGTGTGTTCAGGAGGAGGCTACAGCCAGCGACTGCTGAACACACAGTATAACTGTGTGAGAAACAGCAGTAGCTGGCTGTAGCCTCCTCCTGAACACAGTATAACTGAGTGTGAAACAGCAGTCGCTGGCTGAAGCCTCCTCCTGAACACACAGTATAACTGAGTGTGAAACAGCAGTCGCTGGCTGTAGCCTCCTCCTGAACACAGTATAACTGAGTGTGAAACAGCAGTCGCTGGCTGTAGCCTCCTCCTGATCACAGTATAACTGTGTGTGAAACTGCAGTCGCTGGCTGAAGCCTCCTCCTGAACACACAGTATAACTGAGTGTGAAACAGCAGTCGCTGGCTGTAGCCTCCTCCTGAACACACAGTATAACTGAGTGTGAAACAGCAGTCGCTGGCTGTAGCCTCCTCCTGAACACACAGTATAACTGAGTGTGAAACAGCAGTCGCTGGCTGAAGCCTCCTCCTGAACACACAGTATAACTGAGTGTGAAACAGCAGTCGCTGGCTGTAGCCTCCTCCTGAACACAGTATAACTGAGTGTGAAACAGCAGTCGCTGGCTGAAGCCTCCTCCTGAACACACAGTATAACTGAGTGTGAAACAGCAGTCGCTGGCTGTAGCCTCCTCCTGAACACAGTATAACTGAGTGTGAAACAGCAGTCGCTGGCTGAAGCCTCCTCCTGAACACACAGTATAACTGAGTGTGAAACAGCAGTCGCTGGCTGAAGCCTCCTCCTGAACACACAGTATAACTGAGTGTGAAACAGCAGTCGCTGGCTGTAGCCTCCTCCTGAACACACAGTATAACTGAGTGTGAAACAGCAGTCGCTGGCTGAAGCCTCCTCCTGAACACACAGTATAACTGAGTGTGAAACAGCAGTCGCTGGCTGAAGCCTCCTCCTGAACACACAGTATAACTGAGTGTGAAACAGCAGTCGCTGGCTGAAGCCTCCTCCTGAACACACAGTATAACTGAGTGTGAAACAGCAGTCGCTGGCTGAAGCCTCCTCCTGAACACACAGTATAACTGAGTGTGAAACAGCAGTCGCTGGCTGAAGCCTCCTCCTGAACACACAGTATAACTGAGTGTGAAACAGCAGTCGCTGGCTGTAGCCTCCTCCTGATCACAGTATAACTGAGTGTGAAACAGCAGTCGCTGGCTGAAGCCTCCTCCTGAACACACAGTATAACTGAGTGTGAAACAGCAGTCGCTGGCTGAAGCCTCCTCCTGAACACACAGTATAACTGAGTGTGAAACAGCAGTCGCTGGCTGAAGCCTCCTCCTGAACACACAGTATAACTGAGTGTGAAACAGCAGTCGCTGGCTGAAGCCTCCTCCTGAACACACAGTATAACTGAGTGTGAAACAGCAGTCGCTGGCTGAAGCCTCCTCCTGAACACACAGTATAACTGAGTGTGAAACAGCAGTCGCTGGCTGAAGCCTCCTCCTGAACACACAGTATAACTGAGTGTGAAACAGCAGTCGCTGGCTGTAGCCTCCTCCTGAACACACAGTATAACTGAGTGTGAAACAGCAGTCGCTGGCTGTAGCCTCCTCCTGAACACACAGTATAACTGAGTGTGAAACAGCAGTCGCTGGCTGAAGCCTCCTCCTGAACACACAGTATAACTGAGTGTGAAACAGCAGTCGCTGGCTGTAGCCTCCTCCTGAACACACAGTATAACTGAGTGTGAAACAGCAGTCGCTGGCTGTAGCCTCCTCCTGAACACACAGTATAACTGAGTGTGAAACAGCAGTCGCTGGCTGTAGCCTCCTCCTGAACACACAGTATAACTGAGTGTGAAACAGCAGTCGCTGGCTGTAGCCTCCTCCTGAACACACAGTATAACTGAGTGTGAAATAGTAGTCGTTGGCTGTAGCCTCCTCCTGAACACACAGTATAACTGTGTGAGAAACAGCAGTCGCTGGCTGTAGCCTCCTCCTGAACACAGTATAACTGAGTGTGAAACAGTAGTCGCTGGCTGAAGCCTCCTCCTGAACACACAGTATAACTGAGTGTGAAACAGCAGTCGCTGGCTGTAGCCTCCTCCTGAACACAGTATAACTGAGTGTGAAACAGCAGTCGCTGGCTGTAGCCTCCTCCTGATCACAGTATAACTGTGTGTGAAACAGCAGTCGCTGGCTGAAGCCTCCTCCTGAACACACAGTATAACTGAGTGTGAAACAGCAGTCGCTGGCTGTAGCCTCCTCCTGAACACACAGTATAACTGAGTGTGAAACAGCAGTCGCTGGCTGAAGCCTCCTCCTGAACACACAGTATAACTGAGTGTGAAACAGCAGTCGCTGGCTGTAGCCTCCTCCTGAACACAGTATAACTGAGTGTGAAACAGCAGTCGCTGGCTGAAGCCTCCTCCTGAACACACAGTATAACTGAGTGTGAAACAGCAGTCGCTGGCTGTAGCCTCCTCCTGAACACAGTATAACTGAGTGTGAAACAGCAGTCGCTGGCTGAAGCCTCCTCCTGAACACACAGTATAACTGAGTGTGAAACAGCAGTCGCTGGCTGTAGCCTCCTCCTGAACACACAGTATAACTGAGTGTGAAACAGCAGTCGCTGGCTGAAGCCTCCTCCTGAACACACAGTATAACTGAGTGTGAAACAGCAGTCGCTGGCTGAAGCCTCCTCCTGAACACACAGTATAACTGAGTGTGAAACAGCAGTCGCTGGCTGAAGCCTCCTCCTGAACACACAGTATAACTGAGTGTGAAACAGCAGTCGCTGGCTGAAGCCTCCTCCTGAACACACAGTATAACTGAGTGTGAAACAGCAGTCGCTGGCTGAAGCCTCCTCCTGAACACACAGTATAACTGAGTGTGAAACAGCAGTCGCTGGCTGAAGCCTCCTCCTGAACACACAGTATAACTGAGTGTGAAACAGCAGTCGCTGGCTGAAGCCTCCTCCTGAACACACAGTATAACTGAGTGTGAAACAGCAGTCGCTGGCTGAAGCCTCCTCCTGAACACACAGTATAACTGAGTGTGAAACAGCAGTCGCTGGCTGTAGCCTCCTCCTGATCACAGTATAACTGAGTGTGAAACAGCAGTCGCTGGCTGAAGCCTCCTCCTGAACACACAGTATAACTGAGTGTGAAACAGCAGTCGCTGGCTGAAGCCTCCTCCTGAACACACAGTATAACTGAGTGTGAAACAGCAGTCGCTGGCTGAAGCCTCCTCCTGAACACACAGTATAACTGAGTGTGAAACAGCAGTCGCTGGCTGAAGCCTCCTCCTGAACACACAGTATAACTGAGTGTGAAACAGCAGTCGCTGGCTGAAGCCTCCTCCTGAACACACAGTATAACTGAGTGTGAAACAGCAGTCGCTGGCTGAAGCCTCCTCCTGAACACACAGTATAACTGAGTGTGAAACAGCAGTCGCTGGCTGTAGCCTCCTCCTGAACACACAGTATAACTGAGTGTGAAACAGCAGTCGCTGGCTGTAGCCTCCTCCTGAACACACAGTATAACTGAGTGTGAAACAGCAGTCGCTGGCTGAAGCCTCCTCCTGAACACACAGTATAACTGAGTGTGAAACAGCAGTCGCTGGCTGTAGCCTCCTCCTGAACACACAGTATAACTGAGTGTGAAACAGCAGTCGCTGGCTGTAGCCTCCTCCTGAACACACAGTATAACTGAGTGTGAAACAGCAGTCGCTGGCTGTAGCCTCCTCCTGAACACACAGTATAACTGAGTGTGAAACAGCAGTCGCTGGCTGTAGCCTCCTCCTGAACACACAGTATAACTGAGTGTGAAACAGCAGTCGCTGGCTGTAGCCTCCTCCTGAACACACAGTATAGATAAACATGTGTTGCCCATGTTTGTCAGGGTATAAAGTACAAACAACCCTATCACACTGTTGGGTAATGTATGTGAAAGCCACGCCAGTAACCACAGGAAGGGTGTGTGTTATAATATCTCAGTGGAGAAGTGGTTATTCTAGTAGTGTAATAGCCAGGAGAGGGAGTGTGTGTGTGTTATATCTCAGTGGAGAAGTGGTTATTCTAGTAGTTTAATAGCCAGGAGAGGGAGAGTGTGTGTGTCGTGTCTGATGTTGCCACCACTATTCTACCCGGAGTCACCCTTAAAATAAAATCCACCACAGTGAAGCATGTGTTGCTTGTCTCACAAACCATCAATGAACATAGGAACAGTCAGCTGTGCAGGGCAAGGCGGTGTTTGTTAAGAAACCCAGAGAATCTTCTATCGGTATCTAAAGACAATCAGAACACAGCATATATGGCATCTTGCCAACTAGTGAGTGACCAACTTCAAAATGTTTTACTGGGAATAAACAAGTATTTTTGAAATGTCACATCAAGCCTGGTCTTTGCATGATGGAAGATTGTAGATTTAGTTAGAGGGACACCATCCCTGGTGACCCTACCAACAGAATATAGCAGTGGCCACAACCGCCAGTCAACAAGGATTATGGGGACAATTGAGAATGTAATGGTAGTTATCCAACCAAAAACATATGACCTCAATGACAATTCCAACCCTACAATCTCAGCCTGTACATTGAGAGAGGCGTTCACTTCCTATCCAAGATGATTCCTCACTGAAACCAGACGCAAGGAGGTGTGCGTTAAAATAGAATAAAAACATCCTAATTGCGAACGACAAGACTGGTATGTCACTCCATCAAGCGCTTGAAAGCGGAACGTTTATCATTCTGTTCAGCTGCGGCAGATGTGAAAGAGATCAAGAGATGAGGCATGAAATGAATTATTATCGATGCGAACGTAGACGACTGTCGTCGTGACTTATTGGGTGATGTCTGTCAATTACGCACAGATCGATATTTTTTTAAAGTTACATAATGTGTATCACAAACGAAATTCATGCATGCCAACTATGACACGGTTAACTCTCAAGTCCCTATATTAATTGCATTATGCAATAAATATTGAATAGAGAGAATAACAAGGGTGATAATATTATCATTGATAAGCCTAACAAATAATAAAATGTTAAGGCCGAATAATTTATAGTAAATTGCTTATTATTATTTGTTTCATCAAACAAAATATTTTAATTCAGGGCTCTTACCAGAAGACACTGATGAACCCGACTGGCTTGAGTTGCTGGATGCTGCCATCCCAATCCGCTTCAGGCTCGGTCTGTTCACTCGCGGTCGGTTGAGGTGCGCTCACAGCCCGTTCCCCGTAGTCCGTCCATCTCACTATGTCACGTAGCGTAGGCTACTCTCACTCGCTGATTTGGCACGAACTAACACTGTTTATTTCACGTCCGTTTTCTAAATTGCTCCTCTTGTATGTGTAACGTTCCAGTACGCCTTCACTTCTCTCGGTTCCTTTCCCTGCGCGCCGTATGTTGCCGCATTTACTGTAGCTCCACTCACTGGCAGTGGTGTAAAAATAGTCAGACAGGAACAATATCAACTTTCGATCATCTTGTCTAAACGCACCACTGTACACACAATTAAAGTTTGTCAAATGTATCCACTGGAGGAGCGGCATATGCTTTCGCCATGTTGAATTAAAAACACAGTATCGTTTTCCATGTGGTGGTGCCACTTCTGGGATCGTATAAACACACTACACTGCGACGGAGCCGCCTTCTTAAAGTGGAAGTATTCAGTAGACTGAAAGAGACCTCTGAACTCCAGTCAATCTGAAGCAGATCTGTTCCTCAGAGCTCTGACCTTTGATTTCAATATGATGGTGACAGAGTGGCTGGGTGCAGGGCAGGCTGCTGCTGGTTCAGTGTCCCCACTCCCCAATGCAAAAATAACAACAAATAACCAGAATAGAATACATATTTGAGGATGTTTATTCAGGAAATTAACATGATGACAACTGTATTCTGCTATATTGCATGTGTCCAACTCCAAACCAAGTCCATTTACACCCTTTAGACCATAGGATATTGATTTCAACAGCCTAAAAATAGGTCCTCTTTGGGCTATATTGACTGAAAGAGACCTCTGAACTCCAGTCAATCTGAAGCAGATCTGTTCCTCAGAGCTCTGACCTTTGATTTCAATATGATGGTGACAGAGTGGCTGGGTGCAGGGCAGGCTGCTGCTGGTTCAGTGTCCCCACTCCCCAATGCAAAAATAACAACAAATAACCAGAATAGAATACATATTTGAGGATGTTTATTCAGGAAATTAACATGATGACAACTGTATTCTGCTATATTGCATGTGTCCAACTCCAAACCAAGTCCATTTACACCCTTTAGACCATAGGATATTGATTTCAACAGCCTAAAAATAGGTCCTCTTTGGGCTATATTTTTATAGCACAGGAAGCCCAATTTTGTTTGAACAATCAGATCAGCTCTGAAAAAGACATTGATGTGAAAAGATCTGACGTGATTGGTTAAAAGATCAATTAGTGGAAAAAAAATATAACAATTGGGCTGCCTGTCTAAACGCAGCCTCTGTCAACTCACATCAGGGGCGCAGCCAGGGATTTTGGGCCCCATGAAAAGACATCACATTGGGCCCCGCCACCACAGGCCACACCAACCCTGCACAATTTCTGTAACCACACACCTCCAGAAGCATTTCTGTAACCACACACCTCCAGAAGCCAATCGACACACTCAAAGCTTTAAATAACTCTACCTTTGCAGGCTTGCAACTCTCTTGTAGTCCAATATTTACTGTTCGATATTTACTGACAGTGAGCTGTGAAAATATAACACTGTGCAGACATGCATGCAACATTCTGCATACAGTGGAATTCACTATTTGATGCAGGACTGATCCCCTCTATAAGAAATGTGCTAAAGTCCATCTTTTACAGTCTAAATGTCATTTTAATGGTAAAAATCTTGAATGGAAAATTATCTTAACATGAATGAATAACTTCAAATAAATATAACTTAAATATACATCAACCTCTTCAATTAAAATAAATGAACTGTATCATCTATAGAATGATATAACAGACAAAATAATCAAATCAGCAGCATATTATTGAACTAAGTATATATATACCAAGGAGAAAATAAGCAGCTGGAAAAGTGGAAATGGAAAACAAAATGGAAATGGGAATGAAAAGGCCTGATGGTGGCGCCAGAGGAGGTCAAGAGGTCACCAAATCAATAGGTTTCTTCCACTTGGGGTCTTGATTGTGCACAACACATGTTATGGTCAATCCAGACATTACTATGAGATATATCTTGTTCTCAGTCTGTTCTCAGTCTTGTTCTCAGTCTGTTCTCAGTCTTGTTCTCAGCCTGTGGACATCATGTGTGTAGTGATCCAATATCCATAGCCATTTAACAGATATCACTGGCCCCTGCTCAGCCTTACTCACCAGGAGCTCAGCCTTACTCACCAGGAGCCCAGCCTTCCTCACCAGGAGCTCAGCCGTACTCACCAGGAGCCCAGCCTTCTTACTAGCAAAGTCCCTGTCTTTTGAAGTCTAGCTTTCTAACTAACTGACTTTCAACGGACAGCATGGCAAGACTGCACAGCCTGTCCTGGGACATAGTGGACCTCTAATAGTTGATCAGTTTTAGCTTACTGAAAGCTCTCTCGCCACCAGCAACAGCAACAGGCAGTGTGGAAAATATACGTAAAGCAATGCACACTTCTACAAAACTGTTTGCAGCTGCATCTTACTAATTGCATTCAGGAGACCAAGAGGGGACAGGTTAGGAGGGGAGAGTGTCAGCATATACAGTGTTCAGGTGTCAGGAGACCAAGAGGGGACAGGTTAGGATGGGAGAGTGTCAGCATATACAGTGTTCAGGAGACCAAGAGGGGACAAGTTAGGAGGGGAGAGTGTCAGCATATACAGTGTTCAGGTGTCAGGAGACCAAGAGGGGAAAGTGTCAGCATATACAGTGTTCAGGAGACCAAGAGGGGACAGGTTAGGAGGGGAAAGTAGCAGCATATACAGTGTTCAGGTGTCAGGAGACCAAGAGGGGACAGGTTAGGAGGGGAGAGTGTCAGCATATACAGTGTTCAGGTGTCAGGAGACCAAGAGGGGAAAGTGTCAGCATATACAGTGTTCAGGAGACCAAGAGGGGACAGGTTAGGAGGGGAAAGTAGCAGCATATACAGTGTTCAGGTGTCAGGAGACCAAGATGGGACAGGTTAGGAGGGGAGAGTGTCAGCATATACAGTGTTCAGGTGTCAGGAGACCAAGAGGGGACAGGTTAGGAGGGGAAAGTAGCAGCATATACAGTGTTCAGGTGTCAGGAGACCAAGAGGGGACAGGTTAGGAGGGGAGAGTGTCAGCATATACAGTGTTCAGGTGTCAGGAGACCTAGAAGGGACAGGTTAGGAGGGGAGAGTGTCAGCATATACAGTGTTCAGGAGACCAAGATGGGACAGGTTAGGAGGGGAAAGTAGCAGCATATACAGTGTTCAGGTGTCAGGAGACCAAGATGGGACAGGTTAGGAGGGGAGAGTGTCAGCATATACAGTGTTCAGGTGTCAGGAGACCAAGAGGGGAAAGTGTCTTACTTCATTTTGAAACTCAGGTGTCAGATCTCTGGAATAGTTCATGTTGAAACTCAGGTGTAAGATCTCTGGAATACTTCATGATCAGTGTTTGGCACACAGAAGGGACTTTATCCTCACTAATCTGCCTAACTTTCAGAACAGCAGAAAATTATTCTACAATGTTTGCAGTGGTGTGGAACCTAGTGTCCAAGTCACTTATGATGTCATCCATAACAGTAAAAACACTGTGTTCTGAAACACCGTTGCTGCACTGTCCTGAGCTGCCTCCTCTTGAGAGATCTCATCATGGAATCTCTTCCTCTGGCGGCTGCGTTCCTTGCTAAATTGAGGTGCAACATTCATTTGCGTAGCAATCAGTGTTGCCTCAGACAGAAAGACTCCCATCCATCTCTAAGAGCCTGCATGTCTTCCTTTAAGGCTCTGATATTGGCTGCCTCTGTGTCAAGTAAGATTTTTCCTGACTGGAGAATCACATTCCTGTCCTCAATACATTGCAGTACCTGCAATTATGCCAACTGACATGTCATTCAACACAATGCTGCTCACCTCCTTCTTCAGATGGAAGTAGGGCTGGTTCAGGGGGATGGGGATGGGGAGACAGGGCTGGTTCAGGGGGATGGGCATGGGGAGACAGGGCTGGTTCAGGGGGATGGGGATGGGGAGACAGGGCTGGTTCAGGGGGATGGGGATGGGGAGACAGGGCTGGTTCAGGGGGATGGGGATGGGGAGACAGGGCTGGTTCAGGGGGATGGGGGGACAGGGCTGGTTCAGGGTTATGGGGATGGGGAGACAGGGCTGGTTCAGGGGGATGGGGAGACAGGGCTGGTTCAGGGGTATGGGGAGACAGGGCTGGTTCAGGGGTATGGGGATGGGGAGACAGGGCTGGTTCAGGGGTATGGGGAGACAGGGCTGGCTCAGGGGTATGGGGATGGGGAGACAGGGATGGTTCAGGGGTATGGGGATGGGGAGACAGGGCTGGTTCAGGGGGATGGGGAGACAGGGCTGGTTCAGGGGGATGGGGAGACAGGGCTGGTTCAGGGGTATGGGGATGGGGAGACAGGGCTGGTTCAGGGGTATGGGGATGGGGAGACAGGTCTGGCTCAGGGGTATGGGGATGGGGAGACAGGGCTGGTTCAGGGGTATGGGGATGGGGAGACAGGGCTGGTTCAGGGGTATGGGGATGGGGAGACAGGTCTGGCTCAGGGGTATGGGGATGGGGAGACAGGGCTGGTTCAGGGGTATGGGGATGGGAGACAGGGCTGGTTCAGGGGTATGGGGATGGGGAGACAGGGCTGGTTCAGGGGTATGGGGTTGGGGAGACAGGGCTGGTTCAGGGGTATGGGGAGACAGGGCTGGTTCAGGGGTATGGGGAGACAGGGCTGGTTCAGGGGTATGGGGATGGGGAGACAGGGCTGGTTCAGGGGTATGGGGATGGGGAGACAGGGCTGGTTCAGGGGTATGGGGATGGGGAGACAGGGCTGGTTCAGAGGTATGGGGATGGGGAGACAGGGCTGGTTCAGGGGTATGGGGATGGGGAGACAGGGCTGGTTTAGGGGTATGGGGGATGGGGAGACAGGGCTGGCTCAGGGGTATGGGGATGGGGAGACAGGGCTGGTTCAGGGGTATGGGGATGGGGAGACAGGGCTGGTTCAGGGGACAGGGTTGGTTCAGGGGTATGGGGATGGGAGACAGGGCTGGTTCAGGGGTATGGGGAGACAGGGCTGGTTCAGGGGTATGGGGATGGGGAGACAGGGCTGGTTCAGGGGTATGGGGATGGGGAGACAGGGCTGGTTCAGGGGTATGGGGAGACAGGGCTGGTTCAGGGGTATGGGGATGTGGAGACAGGGCTGGTTCAGGGGTATGGGGAGACAGGGCTGGTTCAGGGGTATGGGGATGTGGAGACAGGGCTGGTTCAGGGGTATGGGGTTGGGGAGACAGGGCTGGTTCAGGGGTATGGGGTTGGGGAGACAGGGCTGGTTCAGGGGTATGGGGATGGGAGACAGGGCTGGTTCAGGGATATGGGGATGGGGAGACAGGGCTGGTTCAGGGGTATGGGGAGACAGGGCTGGTTCAGGGGTATGGGGATGGGGAGACAGGGCTGGTTCAGGGGTATGGGGTTGGGGAGACAGGGCTGGTTTAGGGGTATGGGGATGGGGAGACAGGGCTGGTTCAGGGGGATGGGCATGGGGAGACAGGGCTGGTTCAGGGGGATGGGGATGGGGAGACAGGGCTGGTTCAGGGGGATGGGGATGGGGAGACAGGGCTGGTTCAGGGGGATGGGGGGACAGGGCTGGTTCAGGGGTATGGGGATGGGGAGACAGGGCTGGTTCAGGGGGATGGGGAGACAGGGCTGGTTCAGGGGTATGGGGATGGGGAGACAGGGCTGGCTCAGTGGTATGGGGATGGGGCGACAGGGCTGGCTCAGGGGTATGGGGATGGGGAGATAGGGCTGGTTCAGGGGTATGGGGATGGGGAGACGGCTGCTGGGCCTGAAGCTGCATCTGTTGGCCCTGGCACCAGGCAGGGGCAGGGGCAACTCATTTACTATGAATAGCTTGGTAAAAGTTTTCCTGCATTGATTAAATGTCGGCTAAAAGAGGAGCGAAATGTAAACACACAAACATTTTCTGTGAAGATAATATTAAGTAACCAATATTATGGGAGCAAAAGTAGCCTATTTCACTATGGACTAAGCAAACAGGTTCATTTCCACCACACACGGACTCCACCCAACTTCCTTTGTGAAAAATTGGGTGACATTCTCTCTCCTGTCTTTTTCTTTCTTTAGGAAGCTGAGACATGATGCTCCACTGGCAAATCACTGCTAGCAAGTACCGTTCGCGCCTGGTTTGGAGGCAGGACCGAACCATTTCATGTAAATAATGTAATATTGAAAAAAATGTACCTAATGTTTTAATAATTGTTTAGGGCCCCTTTCAGTCACAGTTAGCTAGGCATACTAAAATGTCTTCCACGATTAGGGGTTATGTATCAATTTGAGTGTAGGCTCTAGCCTGCATTTGGTAAAAATGCCAGTGCCTCACGTCATTGACTAACCATGTGCACATAAATAATTCACCCAAGATGAACATGTGAATAGGCCTACATCCATTTATATAAAACCAAAAAGCTAAAAAAAAAATTACAATGCCTGAAGAAAACCGTAACATTCATGAACCATTTGGATAGACCGTAAAAAAAAATGGTGTCGAATTTAGCAGTTGCGAAAGTTCTTCGACATGAAGAATGGTTGAGAACCGGAAACAGAAACGCACCGTTGGATGAGGGACTTGATTGCGCAAGACAGCATGAAATCACATGATCACTCACCCAGTTGATCATGTGACCAATCCATTTTTGTAACAACCGCGGAGCAGCAACGTGAAACTACAGATGATTTGATTTATCTCGCTTCTATAACACGGATTAGCTGGTTTCTCTGAACTCCAGAGGAGGCGAGCGTCAATTATGAGGTATGTGTGCAAAATAAAGCTGTATGAAAGCCTGGTCATTGGATTATTCAGTGCAGTTCTCTCAATGGTTATTTGACTAGGCTAGCTAATTCCTTCTTTTTTATATATTATATATATATTTTTAAATTAAATACATGCGCAAACTAGCTAAAGCAGACATTTGAACATTTGATAATGCAAACATGTGTGAGAATGAAATTGTGTTGAAACTAAACTATCAAATGTATCTGCTCTCCACTCACCCCTGACAGAATGTTGAAGGAGACGCTGTGTGTCCTTCTCCTGTGGGCTTCTCTGGAGGCAACACAGTCAAGGGGCTGCTCGAGTTTCTTCTGCCGGAAATCTCACCGTGTCAGCATGCTCTCCAGAGGAGCCGACCCTGGCAAGCCGCTCTTTCTCACCCCCTACCTGGAAAAGGGCAACATCGAAGAGGGTAGGTTGGTTTACTTTACTCAGAAACTATATTTTGTTCATTTGTTCAACTGTTAAGGTTATCCCTAATGTTGTACAAGGCAGTTGTCAAGTTTTCAAAAAATAGACGAGATTGCGTTATGCATCATGTTATTTGCATCATCAACACAGTTAGGATCCCCATTAGCTGTTGCACATGCAGCAGCTACTCATCCTGGGGTCCACGCAACAAAACATGACATAACTGTGTGCAGAACAGTTGTTATGACGTTGTGATGTTAACATCATGAATGTTAAAGTATTACACAGAAGTCTGATGGAGACCAATCGTTGTGTTCAGATGAAACGAGGTTTGAGACAGTTATTTGAAAGCAATGACCTGTTCTATCTTTCAGCACGGAAGCAGAGTCTGGTAGGTCCCCTGCCTGGTGCCAATGTGAAGAGTTATGCCGGCTACCTCACTGTCAACAAGAAATACAACAGCAACCTCTACTTCTGGTTCTTCCCTGCTCAGGTACACTACACTACAGTACCATGTGTCCCAAATGGCACCCTGTTCCCTTTGTAGTGCACTACTTGTCACCAGGGCCCCGTAGAGAATAGGGTGCCACCCATATCAGCTGCAGTGTCCTCTGTAGTTTCACTCGTGACAAGAATCAATAGCATGTGTTTGTCTAGCAATCACCTTTTATCAGCTCCTGTAAAGGAATGTGTGAATCAGGGCAAAGTTTTATTTGGATTCAGAAACCTTAACAAAAGACTTATGGGCTTAGCCTCTATAAAGTAAGTACAAAACAAGTCCTTTCTGCTACCTACATTACCAAGGTCCATGTGATTAAACAGTGTTTACTTCCTAACTGTGTGTCAACGACTTAGCCACAAGGTGGCAGTGTTGTATTAGAAGGGTTTTGGGTGGAGGCCTCTCACTAAGATAGCTCCACTATCCACTGTTAGAGAACTACTAACTTGTATCTGTCTGTCTGTCTCTCTGCAGGAGTGGCCTGAGATTGCTCCAGTCCTGCTGTGGCTGCAGGGGGGTCCTGGGGGCACGTCTATGTTTGGGCTGTTTGTAGAACATGGACCCTACGTTGTATTGAAGAACCTAACAGGTACCAACATAGCCATATGTCTCTGTACTGACCCCTGTCTAGTGTATAATAACGTGTCTCTGTACTGACCCCTGTCTGTAATTTCTATCAGAAAGCCACCTGTATGTTCCTACTGTAGTGGTGGGACCTTCATCTCTCTCCATGTATCTCTGTTCCTACTGTAGTGATGGGACCTTCATCTCTCTCCATGTATCTCTGTTCCTACTGTAGTGGTGGGACCTTCATCTCTCCATGTATTGTGTTGTTTCACCTGTTTACAGTGGGCTACAGAGACTATCCCTGGACATCCAGATACTCTGTTCTGTACATCGACAATCCAGTACGTATGGCTTCTACTTCCTTCGTGTGAATGTATGAACACAGTTTGTTTGCATCCAAATGGCACCCTATTCCCTACTTTTGACCAGGTCCTCTTGTCAAAAGAAGTGTACTAAATAGGGAATAGGGTGCCATTTAGGACATCCTGTATCAGACAAGTTTGATTTGGTTTCTATGCTGCTTTAATAGTTTTCTCATCAAAATGTGTGTAATGTTACTTAATAGTATGTGAAATATAATGTAATGTTACCTAACAGCATGTACAGTAAGTGATTATGTTACCTAACAGCATGTACAGTATGTGATTATGTTACCTAACAGCATGTACAGTATGTGATTATGTTACCTAACAGCATGTACAGTAAGTGATTATGTTACCTAACAGCATGTACAGTAAGTGATTATGTTACCTAACAGCATGTACAGTATGTGATTATGTTACCTAACAGCATGTACAGTATGTGATTATGTTACCTAACAGCATGTACAGTATGTGATTGTAATGTTACCTAACAGCATGTACAGTATGTGATTATGTTACCTAACAGCATGTACAGTATGTGATTATGTTACCTAACAGCATGTACAGTAAGTGATTATGTTACCTAACAGCATGAACAGTATGTGATTATGTTACCTAACAGCATGTACAGTATGTGATTGTAATGTTACCTAACAGCATGTACAGTATGTGATTATGTTACCTAACAGCATGTACAGTATGTGATTATGTTACCTAACAGCATGTACAGTATGTGATTATGTTACCTAACAGCATGTACAGTATGTGATTATGTTACCTAACAGCATGTACAGTATGTGATTATGTTACCTAACAGCATGTACAGTATGTGATTATGTTACCTAACAGCATGTACAGTATGTGATTATGTTACCTAACTGCATGTACAGTATGTGATTATGTTACCTAACTGCATGTACAGTATGTGATTATGTTACCTAACAGCATGTACAGTATGTGATTATGTTACCTAACAGCATGTACAGTATGTGATTATGTTACCTAACAGCATGTACAGTATGTGATTATGTTACCTAACAGCATGTACAGTATGTGATTATGTTACCTAACAGCATGTACAGTAAGTGATTATGTTACCTAACAGCATGTACAGTAAGTGATTATGTTACCTACCAGCTTGTACAGTATGTGATTATGTTACCTAACAGCATGTACAGTATGTGATTGTAATGCCAGGTGTGTGTTTTCTTGTCCAGGTAGGAACAGGGTTCAGTTTCACTGATGATGACCGAGGCTTTGCTCAGAACCAGGATGATGTAGGTAGAGATCTGTACAGGTAAGACTGGTCACTGAGGTTCTGGGTGCATTAGGCTGTATTTACAGACAGCTCAATTCTGATCTTTTATTCACCGATTGGTCGTTTGACCAATCAGACCTGCTCTTTTGCCCATAATAATGGGCAAAAGATCAGAATTGAGCTGCCTGTGTAAACGCAGCCTTACACTATGCACAGATTATAATATCATTCTATCATATTGATGTGGTTCCTAAGATGGAAAACACTTCTAAGCATTGTAAAGATCTGATGGTGGCCTTTCTGAGTGGTGCAGTGGTCTAGTGCACTGCAGTGCTTGAGGCCTCACTACAGATCTGGGTTCGATCCCGGGCTGTGCTGCAACCGGGCCGTGACCGGGAGACCCATGAGGCGACACACAATTGGCCCAGCGTCGTCCGGGTTAGGGGAGGATTTGGCCGCCTGGGATGTCCTCTTCCCATCGCGCTCTAGCGACTCCTGTGGCGGGCCGACGGCATGCGTGCTGACACAGTCAAATCAAATCAAAGTTGGTTACATCCCCAGAATACAACAGGGGACAGTGAAATGCTTACTTACAGGCTCTAACCAATAGTGCAAAAAAGGTATTAGGTGAACAATAGGTAAGTAAAGAAATAAAACAACACTAAAAAGACAGGCTATATACAGTAGCGAGGCTATAAAAGTAGCGAGGCTACATACAGGCACCGGTTAGTCAGGCTGATTGAGGTAGTATGTACATGTAGATATGGGTAAAGTGACCATGCATATATGATGAACAGCGAGTAACAGTAGCTTAAAAGAGGGGTTGGCGGGTGGTGGGTGGGACACAATGCAGATAGCCCGGTTAGCCAATGTGCGGGAGCACTGGTTGGTCGGGCCAATTGAGGTAGTATGTACATGAATGTATAGTTAAAGTGACTGTTCATATATGATAAACAGAGAGGAGCAGCAGTGTAAAAAGAGCAGTTGGGGGGGGGCACACAATGCAAATAGTCTGGGTAGCCAATTGATTACCTGTTCAGGAGTCTTATGGCTTGGGGGTAAAAACTGTTGAGAAGCCTTTTTGTCCTAAACTTGGCACTCCGGTACCGGAGTAGTAGACCGTCTATGACTGGGGTGGCTGGGGTCTTTGACAATTTTTAGGGCCTTTCTCTGACACCGCCTGGTGACAAGGTCGTGGATGGCAGGCAGCTTTGCCCCAGTGATGTACTGGGCTGTATGCACTACCCTCTGTAGTGTCTTGCGGTCAGAGGCCGAGCAAATGCCGTACCAGGCAGTGATGCAACCAGTGAGGTTGCATCCAACTGATGTTGCAGCTTTAGAACCTTTTGAGGATCTCAGGACCCATGCCAAATCTTTTTCGTTTCCTGAGGGGGAATAGGCTTTGTCGTGCCCTCTTCACGACTGTCTTGGTGTGTTTGGACCATTCTAGTTTGTTGTTGATGTGGACGCCAAGGAACTTGAAGCTCTCAACCTGCTCCACTACAGCCCCGTCGATGAGAATGGGGTGTGCTCGGTCCTCCTTTTCCTGTAGTCCACAGTCATCTTCTTAGTCTTGGTTACATTGAGGGATAGGTTGTTATTCTGGCACCATCCGGCCAGGTCTCTGACCTCCTCCCTATAGGCTGTCTCTTCGTCGTCGGTGATCAGGCGGTTGTGTGGTCTGCAAACTTAATGATGGTGTTTGAGTCGTGCCTGGCCATGCAGTCGTGGGTGAACAGGGAGTACTGGAGGGTACTGAGCATGCACCCCTGTGGAGCTCCAGTGTTGAGGATCAGCGTGGCAGATGTGTTGTTACCTACCCTCACCACCTGGGGGTGGCCCGTCAAGAAGTCCAGGATCCAGTTGCAGAGGAAGGTGTTTAGTCCCAGGATCCTTAGCTTAGTGATGAGCTTTGAGGGTACTATGGTGTTGAATGCTGAGCTGTATCAATTAATAGCATTCTCACATAAGTCTTCCTTTTGTCCAGGTGGGAAAGGGCAGTGTGGAGTGAAATAGAGATCGCATCATCTGTGGATCTGTTTGGGCGGTATGCAAATTGGAGTGGGTCTAGGGTTTCTGGGATAATGGTGTTGATGTGAGCCATTACCAACCTTTCAAAGCACTTCATGGCTACGGACGTGAGTGGTACGGGGTCTGTAGTAATTTAGGCAGGTTGCCTTTGTGTTCTTGGGCACAGGGAATATGGTGGTCTGCTTGAAGCATGTTGAAAATGTCCGTGAAGACACCTGCCAGTTGGTCAGCACATGCCCGGAGCACACGTCCTGGTAATCTGTCTGGCCCTGCAGCCTTGTGAATGTTGACCTGTTTAAAGGTCTTACTCACGTCGGCTACGGAGAGGGTGATCACACAGTCGTCCGGAACAGCTGATGCTCTCGTACATTCCTCAGTGTTGCTTGCCTCGAAGCGAGCATAGAAGTGATTTAGCTCGTCTGGTAGACTCGTGTCACTGGGCAGCTCGTGGCTGTGCTTCCCTTTCTAGTCTGTAATAGTAAGCAAGCACATAAGACGAGCGTCGGAGCCGGTGTAGTATGATTCAATCTTAGCCCTGTATTGACTCTTTGCCTGTTTGATGGTTTGTCGCAGGGCATAGCAGGATTTCTTGTAAGCTTCCGGGTTAGAGTCCCGCACCTTGAAAGCGGCAGTTGTATGGTGTTTCCTCTGACACATTGGTGCAGCTGGCTTCCGGATTAAGTGAGCAGTGTGGCAAGAAGCAGTGCGGCTTGGCAGGGTCGTGTTTCGGAGGACACATGTCAAATGTACATCTAGGACCTTGGTTATGGCACCATGGTCTCTGGTCAATGTACATCTAGGACCTTGGTTATGTCACATGGCATCATGGTCTCTGGTCAATGTACATCTAGGACCTTGGTTATGGCATCATGGTCTCTGGTCAATGTACATCTAGGACCTTGGTTATGGCATCATGGCATCCATTGTTTTTCTCATCTTGTGTCTTTGTCCTCTAGTGCATTGACTCAGTTCTTCCAGATCTTCCCTGAGTATCAGTCCAATGACTTCTATGCTACAGGAGAGGTGAGTTTGGTTCTAGTCTCCACATCTGTGTTACACATAACATTACACAACTTCCCTACATCCTAGTTGGCAAATTCCCCAAATCCTAGCTACAAAGACATCTGCTTTTCATTCCCTTTTATGATGTTGAACAAGGTCTTAAAATGGTTATTTTAGTGTCTCTGCTATAGCAACAAGAATAATCTTTCCACTTAAATGCATAATAATGTAAAATTGAAATTACTTTCTGCAATCAGAATGCAGATGCTAAAATTGATTGGAATTGTCCTCGATGTCCTCAGTCCTATGCAGGAAAGTATGTCCCAGCCATTGGTTACTACATCCATAAGCATAACCCCATTGCTAAGGTGAAGATCAACTTCAAGGGAGTTGCCATTGGAGACGGCCTCTGTGACCCAGAGCTGGTGGGTTGTGTTTTAATACACCGGGATTTCAACTTTACTCAGCATTGTTTGACACTTCTGACTTAATATGAAATATATCAGTAATATCATTTAAGATATAATAATATATCTCCAGGATGAAAAAAAGGTTGTTTTTGTTCTTCATTTGCTCTTTCCCTTGGTCTTACCTGTTCTGTCTCTCTCTCTTTCTCTCCCCTTCTCTCTCTCTCAGATGCTGGGAGGGTATGGTGACTTCCTGTACCAGACAGGTCTGATAGACATGCTCCAGAAGCAGTATGTTGAGCAGCAGACAGCCAGCGGGGTGCAGCTCATCCAGCAGGAGAAATGGGTGGAGGCCTTTGAGGTAAGACCCTGACTGCATCTGCTAACACAATAACCTGTGTGTTTTTGTTGTCCACTCTACATATCTGAATGTCTGGCAGTCATTCTTTCAAGGCCTCCAACTTCCTGGTACATTCTTCCACTGTCCTCTTGTCCTGCAGGTATTTGACAGCTTGCTGAATGGTGACATTCTACCGTACCCCTCGTTCTTCCAGAACGCCACTGGCTGCACCAACTACTTCAATTACTTGCAGTGTCAGGTAGGTACACAGAGCAAGGCTTACACAGACACCCAGCTGATTGAATAAAGGTCAGATAGGTACACAGAGCAAGGCTTACACAGACACCCAGCTGTTTAAGTGTCAGGTAGGTACACAGAGAAGATTTCCTGACTGAAATGTCTTCTTACAAGGCTTACACACAGATGCACGTTTTAATAATAAAATGTTATGTTCTGGTTCTCTGCTACAGGAGCCTGCAGATCAGGAGTATTTCTCCCAGTTTGTGACGCTGGCAGAGGTGCGGCGCTCCATCCACGTGGGGAACCTGACGTTCCACGACGGCTCGGAGGTGGAGAAACACCTGCTGCAGGACGTCATGAAGAGCATCAAACCCTGGCTCGCCACGCTCATGGACAACTACAGGGTGAGACTAGAGTCGATGCCCATCTAGCACTCAGACATGCTTCTATTAACAGCACAGGTCTATAATATATGCCATTTAGCAGACGCTTTTATCCAGAGACACTGACGCGGGCGTACATTTTATGTATGGTGGCCCAGCGAATCTAACCCACAATCCTTGCTCTGCGAGCGGCGCGCTCTAACAACTGAGCCATGGTTTAACTTTGGTTTACAGTATCAGTCACGAGCTACGGCGTCAGTCACGAGCTACGGCGTCAGTCACGAGCTACGGCGTCCGCCACGAGCTACGGCGTCAGTCACGAGCTACGGCGTCAGTCACGAGCTACGGCGTCCGTCACGAGCTACGGCGTCCGTCACGAGCTACGGCGTCCGTCACGAGCTACGGCGTCCGTCACGAGCTACGGCGTCAGTCACGAGCTACGGCGTCCGCCACGAGCTACGGCGTCCGTCACTAACTCCTCTCCTCAGCTATTGCTTGGACCACTATACTGTAATCATTGAATAAATGCCTTATCTGTGTTTCTCTCTCTTTCTTCTGTGTACACACACACACACACACACACACACACACACAGGTGTTGATTTACAGTGGTCAGCTGGATGTGATTGTGGCGGCCCCCCTGACCGAGAGGTTCCTGCCCACGGTGAACTGGACCGGGGCTGATGAGTTCAGCAAAGCCTCTCGCTTCCATTGGAAGATCCAGCCAGAGGACACAGAGGTGGCTGGATATGTACGCCAAGTAGGGGAATTCTACCAGGTGAGTACTGCATGTCTGTGTCCAGGGGCCGGATTCACAAAACCTTAAGAAGACATTTCTTCTTAGCTGCCATTTGTTTCCTTAATTAACTATAGACTTAAGAAGAAAGTTAAGCAAAGTTGCTATTCCCCAAAAGGTTAGAGGAAATTTTCTTGCACTATTTCTTATGTTTCTCCTGAAGCAAAAAGTTAAGAAGAAAGTAGATTCTTGAAAAGTTCTTGGAAGTGTTCCTGCATTCCAAGATAGCTAAACCCTCGTCTTAATCTCAGGGCAGTGAGAGAAAAAGCTCATGAAAGCAATTGAACATGTTTAATTCACTCACAAACTTCCTCTGAAAGTTTCAGTATTTATTATTTTAAACCCAAGAACATGTTTTAGAAGAGTAATCTCAGTTGGAAATTTGCTAACATGATTGCCATTGCTAGCCAGATAGCTAGCTAAATCGGGTGCCTAGCAACAAACATCGTAAGAAGATACAGTTGAAGTTGGAGGTTTACATACACTTAGGTTGGAGTCATTAAAACTCGTTTTTCAGGAACTCCACAAATTTCTTGTCAACAAACTATAGTTTTGGCAAGTCAGTTAGGACATCTACTTTGTGCATGACACAAGTCATTTTTACAACAATTGTTTACAGACAGACTATTTCACTTATAATTCCCTGTATCACAATTCCAGTGGGTCAGAAGTTTACATACACTAAGTTGACTGTGCCTTTTAAACAGCTTGGAAAATTCCACAAAATTATGTAATGGCTTTAGAAGCTTCTGGTAGGCTAATTGACATAATTTGAGTCAATTGGAGGTGTACCTGTGAATGTATTTCAAGGCCTACCTTCAAACTCAGTGCCTCTTTGCTTGACATCATGGGAAATCAAAAGAAATCAGCCAAGACCTCAGAAAAAAAATTGTAGACCTCCACAAGTCTGGTTCATCCTTGGGAGCAATTTCCGAATGCCTGAAGGTACCACATTGATATGTACAAACAATAGTACGCAAGTATAAACACCATGGGACCATGCAGCCGTCATACCTCTCAGGAAGGAGACGCGTTCTGTCTCCTAGAGATGAACGTACTTTGGTGCGAAAAGTGCAAATCAATCCCAGAACAACAGCAAAGGACCCTGTGAAGATGCTGGAGGAAACATGTACGAAAGTATCTATATCCACAGTAAAGTGAGTCCTATATCGACATAACCTGAAAGGCCACTCAACAAGGAAGAAGCCACTGCTCCCAAACCGCCATAAAAAAAAGCCTGACTACGGTTTGCAACTGTACATGGGGACAAAGATCGTACTTTTTGGAGAAATGTCCTCTGGTCTGATGAAACAAAAATACAACTGTTTGGCCATAATGACCATCGTTATGTTTGGAGGAAAAAGGGGGAGGCTTGCAAGCCGAAGAACACCACCCCAACCGTGAAGCACGGGGGTGGCAGCATCATGTTGTGGGGGTGCTTTGCTGCAGGAGGGACAGGTGCACTTCACAAGATGGCATCATGAGGGAGGAAAATGATGTGGATATATTGAAGCAACATCTCAAGACATCAGTCTGGAAGTTAAAGCTTGGTCGCAAATGGGTCTTTCAAATGGACAATGACCTCCAAGCATACTTCCAAAGTTGTGGCAAAATGGCTTAAGAACAAGTCAAGGTATTGGAGTGGCCATCACAAAGCCCTGACCTCAAACCTATAGAAAATGTGTAGAACTGAAAAAGCATGTGTGAGCAAGGAGGCCTACATACCTGACTCAGTTACACCAGCTCTGTCAGGAGGAATGGGCCAAAATTCACCCAACTTATTGTGGGAAGCTTGTGGATACAATGTTTGACCCAAGTTAAACAATTTAAAGGCAATGCTACGAAATTCTAATTGAGTGTATGTAAACTTCTTACCCACTGGGAATGTGATGAAAGAAATAAAAGCTGAAAAAATATAAATCATTCTCTCTACTATTATTGTGATATTTCACATTCTTGAAATAAAGTTGTGATCCTATCTGACCTAAGTCATGGAATCTTTACTAGGTCTAAATGTCAGGAATTGTGAAAAACTGAGTTTAAATGTATTTGGCTCAGGTGTATGTAAACTTCCCACTTCAACTGTTCATAAGATATGAGGAGTTTGAATGAATGATTTTCTATCTTAAGGAATTCTTGAGGAATTGAACTTACCAAATTAACTTATGAACGTCTTATTTTTTTTCTTAAGCAGCTTCTTAAGTTATTGCGTAAGAAGTGTTTTGTGAATCTGGGCCCAGGACTTTACTGGGTATTCAGGGCATTTGGCCACCCTCTTTAAAATGGAAAATGTTAACATAGCATTACTAAACATAATGTGAGTAATTTAGCAGTAGATCTCATGCAGAACACCTTAGTCAGTGCATTCAACTAAGTTTAGTAGGAAAAAAAACAAGCACGTGACAATTATTGCAAGTAGAGTCTTATTGAAAATGGCTGTGCCAGGAAGATATGATCAACTTTATGGACACCAGGTGGGAACACAGTGCTGCTGATGGGGAAACTGGTTCACATGCTAAACCTGTCTGACTGTCTGTTTGTCTCCTTGTCATGCAGGTGATTATACGAGGAGGAGGGCACATACTACCATACGACCAACCACAGAGGTCCTTTGATATGATTGACAGATTCCTCTCAACACAGGGATTTATTTAAGTGGGCGGGACTGAGCAGGAACACAGTTGATCTGAGTTCCTCCACCTTTTAATTCGGAGTGTCTCCAGATTCCCAGTGGCTGTTTATTTCAAACACAATTATAAATGGTAGAGGTCTATGACCTAGAAAAGAATACATGTCATGGATAGAGACGCCTGGACAGCTATGCTGCCTTCATCAGACTTTAATGACCTCCTAAATCCTACTTTACCCCTCAGATTCTGACTGCACTCTGATGCACTGCCAATGAATCCTCATGTTTGCTATTCTGTGGATCTGTCAAAATGAATATTTTTTTTTGACTGTGGGGAATAATGATTTATATTGCACATGATTAAGATGAAGAGATGGCAATGCAATTGTAATAAAAAAATAAATGAAACCAACATGGGTCCGTCAAACAAGTTCAATGGATGAACACCAGAGGGCGCTGGTGTTTGAAATACTGTAAATGCCCGGTGGTGTTGTCCCTGGTAAATGCAACAAAGTTACTGAATAGTTTCTCTTATACAACTTTGGTACAAGTTCCATTATCCAACTTCAGATAATGACCAAGACCTTTTTATTCTATCTGTCAGATGATTCAGTCATACTCGACCATCCTGTTTAATAAAAAAACAATTCAACTATGAATAGTCTGCAATACCTGCCTCTGTTTAGGTAATAGTAGGTACTACTCCGAGAACTCAATAACCTCTACAGACAATCATGGCAGACTGTTTTAGAAAGTACTAACCAGTAACAGAGAAACAGGCTGGCATGATCATCTGGTGGTTTGGGCAGTGAGATGACTGTACTCCTTGCTCTGTCACGTACCAAGGCAAACCATCATGCTACTTATCAGCTCATTAAACTTAATTGAAGCGGTCTAGACATCTCCATAGTTATTGATGGTTTTAGAACATTTAAACCTAGAACTATTTAATGAGAAATCAATGGTCGGGGCTTTTGTATTGGAAAACCATGTGGATTATTGGTCACTAAGGAGTTGATTCAGCCTCAGATCTATCAGGACATGCTTCCCTTGCCACATATTCACACACATCCTGATTACAGTACAGTACCATGAACATGTGCTCTACTGTATATGTAGATACACTGAGTGGACAACACATTAAGAACACCTGCTCGTTCTATCACAGACTGACCAGGTGAATCCAGGTGAAAGATATGATCCCTTATTGAGGTTACTTGTTAAATCCACTTTGTCAGTGGAGCTGAAGGGGAGGAGACAGGTTAAAGAAGGATTTTTAAGCCTTGAGCCAACAGACAAGGATTGTGTGTGTGGCAATCAGAGGGTGAATGGGCAAGACAAAACACATGTGCCTTTGAACAGGGTTTGGTAGTAGGTGCCAGGCGCACCAGTTTGTGTCAACAACCGCAACATCATTATGAGCCGTCCTCCCCTCACCAGCCTCCACTGGTGTATAGTCGGTGTACATTTGAAGGTTATATGGTTTGTCTGTGCTTCAAAAGGTCGATCTGAAGACATTTGAGCCAGCTGAGTAATGTTACAGAACAAGTGCTTTATTCTCCTGCTGTAATGTAGCCGCAGTCTGAACAACTGGCTGAACCAAACGCAGACCAAACAATAAGCTGTGATGAGACACACAAACATGTACAAAGTTATGCAGGCAGTTCTGAATTCATCAATCCACTATGTATAATACACCGTGGACAGGTATCGAAGCGCGGAAATGAACCTTGACGAACACACACTGAGAAGGCTGCAAACGAGTGCTACGCAAAAACATCCTTTACATACATGTACAAAACATCAGACTCCTTTCAAAAAGAGAGGTGGTTGGATGTACAGTCAAGATTATAAAAATGAATGACATTCTATACAATATTTATAGTTTTATATTTAAAATGATACATTTATACTTGTATTAATGTGCAGGCATTGTCCTCCACCTCTCTCCAAGAAACCCACACAGACTCTCATCCTGAACTCACTAACCTGTCTTTATGTCTGCCTGTACAGTTAGACAAACCAGTCTTCCTTATGCTTGACCGGTCTGTTAACTAGAAACTCCACGCTATTAGCTGTTATTCCAACAAAACATCTAACAACAATTCCAGTTGAATATGTTGAGGTCAATGCCATATATTCCCCATGATGCAACATGTTTTATTTCAGAACAGTTAAATACTCCAGTAGTTGGTGAAAGTAATAAGCCACAACGTTTAGAGATTCAAAAGAAAATACAAAGTCGATGAAATAAGGCGCTTTGTAGGTGTTTCACTTGTTTACAACACAGGAAGCCCTTAATACATGTTCAACCTTTCACAAGTTCAGTTGTTATCACACACCTCAAACCCACTGCCCGAGCCTTTCTACAAAACCTTTGTGCATCACACTGGAGAAAAAGTGAATGCATGTTTCCAGTTGACTTTTATTCATTTAGTTAGTTACCTTTCACAGTGAGCCAAACTGGAGCTGAACAATGTTGTAGTAACACATCTGAAAGGTGCATGTTTAAAGCTTTATAAGGAGCACCCTGTGGAGCCTCACCATTAGGCACAGTCACTGCCCTGCAGTCAGTCTCTACAGAGTAACAGTCACTGCCATGCAGTCAGTCTCTACAGAGTAACAGTCAGTCAGTCAGTCTCTACATAGTAACAGTCACTGCCATGCAGTCAGTCTCTACAGAGTAACAGTCACTGCCATGCAGTCAGTCTCTACAGAGTAACAGTCAGTCAGTCAGTCTCTACATAGTAACAGTCACTGCCATGCAGTCAGTCTCTACAGAGTAACAGTCACTGCCATGCAGTCAGTCTCTACAGAGTAACAGTCACTGCCATGCAGTCAGTCTCTACAGAGTAACAGTCACTGCCATGCAGTCAGTCTCTACAGAGTAACAGTCACTGCCATGCAGTCAGTCTCTACAGAGTAACAGTCACTGCCATGCAGTCAGTCTCTACAGAGTAACAGTCACTGCCATGCAGTCAGTCTCTACAGAGTAACAGTCAGTCAGTCAGTCTCTACAGAGTAACAGTTACTACTATGCAGTCAGTCTCTACAGAGTAACAGTCACTGCCATGCAGTCAGTCTCTACAGAGTAACAGTCACTGCCATGCAGTCAGTCTCTACAGAGTAACAGTCAGTCGGTCAGTCTCTACAGAGTAACAGTCACTGCCATGCAGTCAGTCTCTACAGAGTAACAGTCACTGCCATACAGTCAGTCTCTACAGAGTAACAGTCACTGCCATGCAGTCAGTCTCTACAGAGTAACAGTCACTGCCATGCAGTCAGTCTCTACAGAGTAACAGTCACTGCCATGCAGTCAGTCTCTACAGGGTAACAGTCACTGCCATGCAGTCAGTCTCTACAGAGTAACAGTCACTGCCATGCAGTCAGTCTCTACAGAGTAACAGTCACTGCCATGCAGTCAGTCTCTACAGAGTAACAGTCACTGCCATGCAGTCAGTCTCTACAGAGTAACAGTCACTGCCATGCAGTCAGTCTCTACAGAGTAACAGTCACTGCCATGCAGTCAGTCTCTACAGAGTAACAGTCACTACTATGCAGTCAGTCTCTACAGAGTAACAGTCACTACTATGCAGTCAGTCTCTACAGAGTAACAGTCACTGCCATGCAGTCAGTCTCTACAGAGTAACAGTCACTACTATGCAGTCAGTCTCTACATAGTAACATTCACTACTATGCAGTCAGTCTCTACAGAGTAACAGTCAAGTCAGTCAGTCTCTACAGAGTAACAGTCACTACTATGCGGTCAGTCTCTACAGAGTAACAGTCACTACTATGCAGTCAGTCTCTACAGAGTAACAGTCACTACTATGCAGTCAGTCTCTACAGAGTAACAGTCAGTCAGTCAGTCTCTACAGAGTAACAGTTACTACTATGCAGTCAGTCTCTACAGAGTAACAGTCACTGCCATGCAGTCAGTCTCTACAGAGTAACAGTCACTGCCATGCAGTCAGTCTCTACAGAGTAACAGTCACTACTATGCAGTCAGTCTCTACAGAGTAACAGTCACTGCCATGCAGTCAGTCTCTACAGAGTAACAGTCAGTCAGTCAGTCTCTACAGAGTAACAGTCACTGCCATGCAGTCAGTCTCTACAGAGTAACAGTCACTGCCATGCAGTCAGTCTCTACAGAGTAACAGTCACTGCCATGCAGTCAGTCTCTACAGAGTAACAGTCACTGCCATGCAGTCAGTCTCTACAGAGTAACAGTCACTGCCATGCAGTCAGTCTCTACAGGGTAACAGTCACTGCCATGCAGTCAGTCTCTACAGAGTAACAGTCACTGCCATGCAGTCAGTCTCTACAGAGTAACAGTCACTGCCATGCAGTCAGTCTCTACAGAGTAACAGTCACTGCCATGCAGTCAGTCTCTACAGAGTAACAGTCACTGCCATGCAGTCAGTCTCTACAGAGTAACAGTCACTACTATGCAGTCAGTCTCTACAGAGTAACAGTCACTACTATGCAGTCAGTCTCTACAGAGTAACAGTCACTGCCATGCAGTCAGTCTCTACAGAGTAACAGTCACTACTATGCAGTCAGTCTCTACATAGTAACAGTCACTACTATGCAGTCAGTCTCTACAGAGTAACAGTCAAGTCAGTCAGTCTCTACAGAGTAACAGTCACTGCCATGCAGTCAGTCTCTACAGAGTAACAGTCACTGCCATGCAGTCAGTCTCTACAGAGTAACAGTCACTGCCATGCAGTCAGTCTCTACAGAGTAACAGTCACTACTATGCAGTCAGTCTCTACAGAGTAACAGTCACTACTATGCAGTCAGTCTCTACAGAGTAACAGTCACTGCCATGCAGTCAGTCTCTACAGAGTAACAGTCACTACTATGCAGTCAGTCTCTACATAGTAACAGTCACTACTATGCAGTCAGTCTCTACAGAGTAACAGTCAAGTCAGTCAGTCTCTACAGAGTAACAGTCACTACTATGCGGTCAGTCTCTACAGAGTAACAGTCACTACTATGCAGTCAGTCTCTACAGAGTAACAGTCACTACTATGCAGTCAGTCTCTACAGAGTAACAGTCACTGCCATGCAGTCAGTCTCTACAGAGAAACAGTCACCCAGTCAGTCTCTCTACAGAGCATCAGTCAGTCAGTCTCTACAGAGTAACAGTCACTCAGTCAGTCTCTCTACAGAGCGTCAGTCAGTCTCTACAGAGTAACAGTCACTCAGTCAGTCTCTACAGAGTATCAGTCAGTCAGTCTCTCTACAGAGCATCAGTCAGTCAGTCAGTCTCTACAGAGTAACAGTCACTCAGTCAGTCTCTCTACATATCAACAGTCAGTCACACAGAGTCTCGCTGGTGTATTGAACCGGGCATCACTGTGACCTCAATATGGCTATTCTACCCTCTGGATATCCCAGAGGTCAAAGTGCATAGACATGATGTCTCTCTACCTCACCTGGCTGTAGAGCTGCTTGGCTCACTCCTACTAAAGGATGTAGTCATAGGTACTACTAGTCCTGCTGAAGTATCAACATGTTCAGGGAAAAGTGGAGTTCCTCCCAGACACTGAACTCACTACCCTGTCTCTTATGTCCGCCTGTACAGTTTAGAATCCCCTCCACTAATGGTTTAGGTTTGGATATGGGGAGCGTAAACTGATCCTAGATCAGTGATAACTAAGGGGTGACTTGAGCAAGCATGACAGAGTTGTGTTCAAAACTAAAGTGAATATTGAGCTTTCCTACTGGTTAGGGCTATTGGAAGATGTGTTGATGGAAAACACTCATACACACACACACACACACACGCAGACACACACACGCAGACACACACGCAGACACACACACACAGACACACGCACACAGACACACAGACACACGCACACAGACACACACAGACACACACAGACACACGCACACACACACACACAGAGACACACGCACACAGACACACGCACACACGCACACACGCACACAGACACACGCACACACAGACACACGCACAGACAGACACACACACAGACAGACACACACACAGACATGTCAGCCGGTCTGTGGGAGAGCTGGGTTGGAGCTAGAATGGAGAGGTTACACTGAAGGTCAGCTTTTTCCTCCCTGGTCAGTCAGTCAGCTGGTTTTGCCCTTACAGACTAAACTCCCTGACAACACACTGGTGCTCTGTAGGTCAGTTGGTAGAGCATGACACTTGCAACAACAGGATAGTGGGTTTGATTCCCGTGACCATCCACACATAAAGAATGTATACATGACTACGTGGTTTGAATAAAGACCTCTGCTAAATGGCATAAAAACACACCAACAGCAGACACACAGTGTCCATCAACACTACACTCACTGAGACTGGGGGAACAATCTCTTATAAAGGCTTGCTAGCTCAATGGAAAAGTTCATGATGATTAAAAGGTATTTGAAACAATTGACATTCCATTTAGTAATAAAAAAAGACAGAGGAGTTCAGGCACGTTGTGATGTTTTGGAAAACATTCGGCTAAAACTGCTGAGCCTCGTTGGAGATGGTTGTAAGACCTTTTCATTATAAAGGGATAGAAACTCAGCCAATCATTCCTCAACTGTCAAACACACACTGACAGTCAGACTACAAAAGCATAGACTCAATCAACTATCTCACCTCATATCTCTTTCTATATGTCTCCTACAGTATGACAACCCCACCTGAGATATTGAGGCAGACAGAGGACAAGGCTCATATCTGGAATGTTCAGGTCATTTGGAATGTGCTGCTGATTCTGGAAGCCTGGCTGCAGCAACACTAGAACTACACTGAAGGAGATGTCTCTTAAAGCTTTACTTGGTCCTGGAGAGTGGAGGAGACAGGTCAGGGGTCAGCCTCCAGGAGAGTGGAGGAGACAGGGGTCAGGAGTCAGCCTCCAGGAGAGTGGAGGAGACAGGGGTCAGGAGTCAGCCTCCAGGAGAGTGGAGGAGATGGGTCAGGGGTCAGCCTCCAGGAGAGTGGAGGAGACAGGGGTCAGGAGTCAGCCTCCAGGAGAGTGGAGGAGACGGGTCAGGGGTCAGCCTCCAGGAGAGTGGAGGGGTCAGCCTCCTGGAGAGTGGAGGAGACATGGGTCATCCTCCAGGAGAGTGGAGGGGTCAGGGGTCAGCCTCCAGGAGAGTGGAGGGGTCAGCCTCCTGGAGAGTGGAGGAGACAGGGGTCAGCCTCCAGGAGAGTGGAGGAGATGGGTCAGGGGTCAGCCTCCAGGAGAGTGGAGGAGACAGGGGTCAGTCTCCAGGAGAGTGGAGGAGACAGGGGTCAGCCTCCAGGAGAGTGGATGAGACAGGGTCAGCCTCCAGGAGAGTGGAGGGGTCAGGGTTCAGCCTCCAGGAGAGTGGAGGAGACAGGGGTCAGCCTCCAGGAGAGTGGAGGAGACAAGGGTCAGTCTCCAGGAGAGTGGAGGAGACAGGGGTCAGCCTCCAGGAGAGTGGATGAGACAGGGTCAGCCTCCAGGAGAGTGGAGGAGTCAGGGGTCAGCCTCCGGGAGAGTGCAGGAGACAGGGGTAAGCCTCCAGAAGAGTGGAGGAGACAGGGGTCAGTCTCCAGGAGAGTGGAGGAGACAGGGGTCAAGGGTCAGCCTCCAGGAGAGTGGAGGAGACAGGGGTCAGCCTCCAGAAGAGTGGAGGAGACAGGGGTCAGCCTCCAGGAGAGTGGAGGAGACAGGGGTCAGCCTCCAGGAGAGTGCAGGAGACAGGGGTAAGCCTCCAGGAGAGTGCAGGAGACAGGGGTAAGCATCCAGAAGAGGGGAGGAGACAGAGGCTAGGGGTCAGCCTCCAGGAGAGTGGAGGAGACAGGGGTCAGCCTCCAGGAGAGTGGAAGGAGCCAGGGGTTAGCCTCCAGGAGAGTGGAGGAGACAGGGGTCAGGGGACAGCCTCCAGGAGAGTGGATGAGACAGCAGTCAGGGGACAGCCTCCAGGAGAGTGGAGGAGACAGAGGTCAGGGGTCAGCCTCCATAGCTGCCTCGGCTAGCTGGTATCACAGTGCAGGGCAATATGGCTGATAGAACAACAATACTTAGGATGTATTGCTTCAATTTGAACATATTCTCAACACCGTTCAATCTTTCATTACATGTAACGCCCTCTAAATAGCATGGATGGGTTGCTAGGGTAACAGTCAGGGTCCTTTCTAGAAAAAGAGCATCATTCAATAGAATCGCCAGATTCCGGTAGGTAACCAAGTAATAGCATATCATGGCAACAGTTCGACTTGGTTAAAAACAACAACATCAACAACGTGGAGGCAGTAGCATCCCACACACTTTCTTAGCTAAGCATCTGATCAAGTACCTGACACTACATACCCTGTATGTTACACATGTAACCAGAACATTGCACTATTCAACACAGTAACTATCTGACACATACTTATCTGACAGTGGTACTCAGACTCAATCTCTGCTAGTCAATCCATCAGTCACAAGCACACATACAAGATAATCATCCCAAATGGCATTTACCCATAAGGCTCTGGTCAAAAGTAGTGGCCTTTATAGAGGAAAATGTTCCATTTGTGACATAGTCACAGAGGTGACGTTAGGGAGGGTCACAGAGGTGACGGTCTGAGGCTCATGTCCCGTTGCTGTGTCACCACGGTGACCCGGTGGGGGGTGTCGGTCTAACAGAGGTATGACATCACAAAAACTCCACATGGGTTAATGCTGCATGAATTGCAAAACTCCCTTTTAACTAAAGTACAAATTTAAAATAAAAAAATAGATAAAAAACATGAGACAAAAATAGAAGACAAATAAGAACAAAGACAAACCCAGAGAACACATATTAGTTAAAAAGGTCTATAAAAATACTACTATAGCTACGGTAGAAAGAGCAGCCCTGCAGGCCTCCGAGGTTTCTCTCCAGAGTTTTCTCTCCAGAGGTTTCTCTCCAGAGTTTTCTCTCCAGAGGTTTCTCTCCAGAGTTTTCTCTCCAGAGGTTTCTCTTCAGAGGTTTCTCTCCAGAGGTTTCTCTCCAGAGTTTTCTCTCCAGAGTTTTCTCTCCAGAGTTTTCTCTCCAGAGGTTTCTCTCCAAAGGTTTCTCTCCAGAGTTTTCTCTCCAGAGGTTTCTCTTCAGAGGTTTCTCTCCAAAGGTTTGGGGGCTGGGGTTACGGACTGGGGGTAGGGGCTGGGGGTACAGTTTGGGGGTTGGGGGGTACAGACTGGGGGGGGGGTACTGTAGTCTCTCTCTGTCTTGTCTCTAGTGGATGGGGTTGATGTCTGTACGGTGGTTGGGCAGGCCATGCACAGTGCTGCCCCCTACAGCTGTGCTGGAGGTGGTGATGTTGTTGTGCTGGATGACCTGCTGCTGGGAGCAGGCTGGGGCCGGGCTGCCTGCTGGACTGCTGTCTGGACCTGAGAGGAGGAGGACAACACATAGGGTGAGAGGACGATCGGCAATGGTGTGTGTGTGTGTGTGTGTGTGTGTGTGTGTGTGTGTGTGTGTGTGTGTGTGTGTGTGTGTGTGTGTGTGTGTGTGTGTGTGTGTGTGTGTGTGTGTGTGTGTGTGTGTGTGTGTGTGTGTGTGTGTGTGTGTATCAACATGAATGGGTGTGTAGTGAACATGAAACCCTCAATAGAACAACTCTCTCTAGATGTCTGTTTATCTAAACAAACACGGTCCAACAGTTAAAAACCTCTTAATTTTCACCAAATATAGAATTGTTACATTTCTATGTACAGAATAAACCACTGAACGGTGTGTTTTCCAACCAAACATCTATCATATCCTCCTTTCAGACCAACAGAATGAGGCGCGTTGAAAGCGCCTCGGCCTCGGCATGTTGGTTGTCTGTCTGAAAGGTTACACTGCAGCTTTTTAAAAGCCTCCACGAAACCTTTAGTTCTGAAGCACCACTGCCGCTTCTGAAGCTGGGCTAACATCCATCACTAGGCAACCAGAACTGTCAATCAAATGATCTCCATCTGCCTGCACTCAGACCACTCGCTCCTAAGAAAAGTACTTTGAAGTTTGTTAAAGTTTGTTAAGTGCATTTAGTAGAAAGAAAACACATCTACCATAAAAAAAAATGCACATTTTTTTATTTAACCAAGTCAATTAAGAACAAATTCTTATTTTCAATGACGGCCTAGGAACAGTGGGTTAACTGCCTTGTTCAGGGGCAGAACGACAGATTTTTACCTTGTCAGCTCAGGGATTCGATCTTGCAACCCTTCGGTTACAAGTCCAACGCTCTAACCACTAGGCTACCTGCCGCCCCATCAATCAATGTTTATTGTTGTCAGGGAAACAATAGAACATTCTATGCCGGAGCAGAATTCTACTGTCTGAAAAGGTAGACGCTTTGTAAACTGTCTGAAAGGTTATCAATTATCCACCCGTTACTGTAGCTGCTATGTATGAAAAGGGTCAAATAAACATGCATTTAAAACTTTTTTATCCCTTTGAAAACATGCTTGATACATTTTCACAACATACTAGGAGGGACATCTGTACACAGACAGACTGGGCTTATCAATGCAAGTCTCTCCCAGTCAGTCAGCCCAGTCTACTCACCCTATAAACAAGGAGCCAGTGTGACATCTGTACACAGACAGACTGAGCTTATCAATGCAAGTCTCTCCCAGTCAGTCAGCCCAGTCTACTCACCCTCTAAACAAGGAGCCAGTGAGAGCAGGGCAGTACGAGGGGAAGTGAGCCTGGTTTTTCCCTGCCTGTCTGCTGAAGCCTCACAGCACAGGGAGGGCCTTCTGCCTTCTCCTAATT